>NC_091060.1:154011527-154639860 GCF_000393655.2 Nicotiana sylvestris
GGCTATATCATTGGATCATGCCAAAAGAAAAGAAGGTATAGCCTTAGCATTATTGAATCGATTCTCTTTTGCTAAAACACGTAACGGCGGATCGAAGTAAAGAAATATTCATATGATATTCTTGAGAAAGTTTGTACCGAGATTTCTTTGAATTAGCATTTCATGTTAGACCTTGTAGGGGTTCATAAGAATCCCTTCAGAGAATTTCATCATCCAGAGATAGAAAGCTGGTTTAATGATATTGGACCTTGTAGCATTTCAGAGAATTTCACGTTGGACATTGTCATTTATCTTTTAATGATGTAGGAATGCTATTTTGCTTAATTTTAGGAAAGTCCTATACCTTACCAATAAAGAGACCAAGCATTCTTATGTGTAAACAAGGTATTATTATGTCTTATGACCCTTATCCACTTAATACCATAATTATCTCCACAATTAATTAATTATCCACATAATTAAGAATTATCTCAAATTACTTAAAATACTACTCACTTTTAACATACTTTATACCTCCTACTATCATAGTTATTTGGTACCTTGTGTGACACTAGTCCATAAATACGGGGTACTATAGCTTGGACCGTTTTTTATCCCAAATTGCCAAACTTCGATAAAACTTATTTTCTTCGATTTTCTTACCCTCTCACCTTCACAAATTTACTTATCCCTTGTTTGAAATAGCATAATACTTATAATCCCTATGAGCACATGATTTTTTTCCGACTAAAATATTCCTACATAATTCAAAAAATAGGATTTTTCTAATTATTTTAATTTTTATAGAATTTTTAGGAATTTCTTGCTAATTGTTGTTTGCATTTAGTTACATATTTAATATTTTTAAAATCATAGAAAAAATGCCAAAAATGTCCAAACCTTCTTTACATAGCATTTATAGGTTTTAACTGTATTTAGAGTTTAATTGCATAAGTTAATTACATTATTAAACAAAAATCACAAAAAATTAATATCATTTCACATTTTTTTTAGCTTTTAGCTTTAAATTAGTAATTGTCTTTCATTAGTTTTGAATTAATCAAGTGTTCAAACGATAAAATAGGTAACTAGGTTTAATCACAAATTACATTTGATTTAGGACCTAATTTAGGTTTTTATTAATTAAGTTAGGACTTAAAATCAAAGAAAAAAGGGAAAGGAAAGAAAGAAAAGGAATTTTTGTTTAGTTCCGAAATTAGGCCAGAAACACTGCCTATGGCCCAATCTTCCCTAATCTCACCCCCAACCCAATCCCCACTGATCCGAACCGGCCCAACCCCCTCTCATTAAAACACACACTTTCCAAAGCCCTAAGAGAGACCAGACCCTACCCCTTCAGCAAAAAATCTAGAGCCATTTCCCCTCTATTATCTTCCTCGATCTCTCGCTCAACAACAGGTAACTGAGACCCTTTCCCCATAGAGAAAAACCTAGCCATCACCCTCCATCGCACCAGCTCTTTCACACACACTCAGAAACATCAAAATGAATATCTGAAATCAAATAAAAGAAGAAGCCATGACCAAAAGAGGCGCTGCAAATTCGAAGAAAATCAGAAAGGAATAGATTATTGAATTTTTTTTAAACTATCTTTTTCAGATCTACAAAAAGCTGGCGAAGCTCTAATTGAACCGATTTTGCTGCGATTGTTGCTTGTCTTGAACTGGAAACTCTCCTGCGCATTAGGTTGTTGACGAGTCTCTTGTTGCTAGTTTAGCTTGGTCGAGTTTTATCTGCGAATTTCCATCTTTGTAATCCGAAAGTTTTCATATATAAAAGAGTTGCTGAGCTCCACTCAAATCTGTCCATGCCCGTACTTGGTTTATTCAAGTTTTTCTTTGCTCAACGAGGCTGGGGTGGTGAAGAAATAAGCTACCGATGCTTTCTGATGTACTGAGAAGAGGATGGCCCCTCAAAAGGTTTGTAATTCTGCCCTGCCCCCCCCCCCCCCTAAAATAAATAAAATTATCTTAACTTAAAATAATCATCGGCAAACATCTTCGATGTCATATCCTTAATAATAGGTTGTGGATGTTGGTTGTAACAACTTCTCTTCCTTTCTGTCTTGAATAAGTATGTTAGCTACTGTAGAAATAGGTATTGACATATTTTACAATGGTCCTTGTTTAGATTACTACTGATGTTAGAAACATTTTACAGAGACAGGTAGGCCCAAAATTATTTGGAAAAATAACTTCAAAGGAAACAGATCTACAATTGAATTGTTCTGTTACTAATTAGTCTGTTAAGTAGTAGCAACAGGAGTTGCATTACATCCGCCAAAAAACCGTGTCAATAATATATTTGTATAATGAACAAATTGCAGTTTCAAATGAATTGCTCTAAACGAATCAATCCAGAAGTAGCAATGAAGTAAACCTTTTATGTCCTTATTGAGACATCAAAATGAGCTTATTGCAGTATGTTATTACTCTTTGTGCGTGAAACTGGTAAATATATCTTATGTCTACTCGCTTCTTGGTCATCTAACCAGCAAGTTAATATGCTACTAGCCCATCTTTTCTCTAATAAAAAAACTGGCACATATTCGTAAATAGCTAAAACATACTTGGCCTATTATTCTTATGCATAATCAATAGCCTTTACAAATAATCTCAAACTTAGAAAAAATAATTCATAAACATCGTAGTTTGCTTTAGGCGCATAATTAAATCATCACGGTTACAGGTACGGTTCCCGTAACATAGTTATGTTACATAATCTCCAATTCGGGTGTGAATTTCATGTGATCCGACCATAACTTCGAACAATAATAATATAATATACATGTTGTGGATCACGGGTGCATTTCATGTGATGCGATTCACAATGTGTATAAAAATAAACGAGTGCGCGACATCGCGACTTGTTCAGACAAATTCCATAAATACTAAAAGTGGTTAAAAGGTAAAAATGCACAATAGGTTAAATATGTAATAACTCATATAACTAGGCCAATTATTAATAGTTGAGCAACCGTGCTAAAACCACGGAAATCGAGAGTGTCTCACACCTTCTCCCGGATTAACAGAATTTCTTGCCCGGTCTCCTATGTTCGTGGACCAAAAAATAGAGTCAATTTTCTCGATTTGGGATTCTAAATAAACCGGTGACTTGGGACACCATAAATTATTCTAAGTGGCGACTCTGAATTAAATAAATAATCTTATTTCGAATAATGTCATTTTAATTGGAAAAACTCCCTATCCCCTTGGAAAAAAGGAGGTGGGATAGCTCTGGCGACTCTGCTGGGAAAAAGAACCCAGAACTTCTGGTTCAGGGTTCAGGGTTCAGAATTCGAGTTTGAAATTACTGTTATACTTGGATTTCATTTATTATCTAATTTTTACGTGTTTGAGCCTAATGTGCTAAATGTCGCTTTTTACTGCTTTGATATTATTTGAGCTGTATATAAACTATTACGGAACCCTCTTCTCTCTGAGTCTTTTGATCTTCTAGGAAGTGTGCACTTCGCGTAGCTTCTTTTCTGTTAGAGTCATATCCTAATTTTAGAATGAGGTTCGGACCAGTTGTATAGCCGGTGAAGCTTCTGCATTCCCGGTACGCTGCCCCTCCCTCAAGATCGAGTTGTCCACTCGGGTAAGCCAGGTCTAGAATAATATACCCCAGGATTTAAACTTAGAATAACATAGCCTCATGCCAGATCCATAGTAGGAACGTTTATTTGCATCACGTGCATTTGACTTTGGGGACTCAACACAGGGGTTAGGTTCCTCTAGGACAAGTGTACCCTAGAATTAAAAGACCGTCGTGATGCATTTTACGTGCTACTTACGCATTTGGTTGCTTCGGCTTGCATGTTGACCGGCTTCTAGAATAGGGAAAGAAATAAAAAAATCACAAAAAAACAAAAACAACAGTGAGAGGTAGGTATTTGAAATCCAAAACTCTGTCGAAATTTTGAAAAAAAAAAAGAGAAAGAAAGTAGGCTAATGTTTTCAAAAGTGATGTTTTCCCTTTTCGATCAAAACTGACCGAACTACGTGGGTCTGATTCTCACCGAATGTGAGATACGTAAGCAAACCTCATCGGTTTCGGCCCAAATTTTAAAAATCCAAAAAATATTTTTCTTAAATTCCTTCTTTAGAAGTCTTCCTTTAGAAAATTCAAAAGAAAAAATAAAAAGAAAAGGTCTTAAAACCCCCAAAAAAATTCCTTTTTTTTTGAAGTCTCTCATTCAAAAAAAAAATTAAATAATCAAAATCCAAAAATATGCTTTTCCCTTCTTAAGAAGTATTTTCCCCAAATTTTTTTAAAAAAAAAAACCAAAAATAAAAATCCAAAAGAATTTTTTTTTATTCTTTAGAAGTTTTCTTTTGTAAATGTCATAAAAATTGAGAAATAAAAGTCCAAAAATATATTTGCTTTTCTTTAGAAGTACTCTTGTAAATTAAAAAAGAAAAATAAATAAACTCAAAAATTCTAATGTTTTCTTAAAAGTCCTTCTTTCGAAAATCCAAAATAAATCAAAATCCAAAAGAATATTTTCTTTCCTCTTTAAAAGTCTTTCTTTCGAATATTCAATAAAGGGAAAAAAATGAAAAACAAAATGCAAAAAAAATTATATTCTTTTTCTAAACGCTTTCATGGTTTGAGTGTTATAAGCAAGTAAAAAAAAAGTTAGTTTGCTTACCCCATTCCTGATTTATCCTGAACTACGTAATGATCTGATTCATGCGGCGTTATGATACGTATGCTATCCCCATCGGATTCGATCATAGACGTAAAATAAATTGATTGAAAAATAAGCTTAAAAAAAAGAGAAAAAAAAAATTGACTGAAAAGGAAAGAAAAAAGTGACAAAAATAAAAAGAGAAAGAGAGTGCCAAAAAATAAAAAAGCGGCAAAAAAAAATAAGAAAATCAAGGTTGATTAAAGAGAAGCGGAAAAGAAAGAAAAGAGGTACAGAGTGAAAAAGAGGTAGCTAAGGCCGGGTTGAAACATGCAATCATGCAAATACATGGTAGAAGCGTTTAACTGTTTAGGTGCATTGCATCCTAACGTGCGATTTCCTATCTATTAAGCGTCTCAAAACTAGCAAGATTGTTGGGTGTGCAAATTAGTCAGGTTCTGTTCATGTGGTTGGTTTTGTTTGTAATCTGGCTTCTCATCCTTACTTCACAAGATCCAAAAGAAAGATTCTTATGGCCTCCGAAAGTCATCTACCAATTATCAATCCTGAGGATAGCCCAACACCGGCTATTCCACACCCAGAATCAACAGCTGCTGAAGAGAATAGGATATTGCGTCTCCGCATATTGAAAATTTGGGATTTCAGGTCTAATGGTAGGGAACCACAAAGTGCAATCCTTGGGTTCCCTGAGTTGATCGTGAGATCAGGTGAGACTACCAACATCCATGTGCCCAATCTGCTCATCTCATGTGGGCACCCTCCAATATCGTCTAATGGTCCTGGCATGCCTTTTGTGGTTCGCCCCCAGGCGCCAGTTTCCAAGACACCTCCAGTATTGTTCTCTGCAGCACCTGTCTTCACCGTGCCCAGGTCGTATTTCGAACCTTCGACTTTCACATTCCAAGGACCACAATTTCAACAGGATATGTGCTATGTCACTCTGAACTCATATACTCGTCCTCCACAGTATGAGTGTCTGACTGAACCAAAAAGAATAGTCAAAAATCTCGAGCATGAAGAAATGGCTTGAAAGATGAAAAGCTTGGAACAAAGCCTGAAAAACATGCAAGGTCTTAGTGGTCAAAAGAGTGTCTCATACACTTACCTGTGCATGTTTCCCCATGTCCACTTTCCATCTGAATTCAAGATGCCAAAATTTGAAAAGTATGACGGGCACGGAGACCCGATCGCCTATTTAAAAAGATATTGCAATCAACTGAGAGGGATGGGTGGAAAAGAAGAACTTTTGATGGCCTATTTCGGTGAAAGTCTGGCAGGAATCGCTTCTGAAGGGTACATGGATCAAGAAATTACCCATTGGCATATGTGGGATAATTTGGCCCGAGATTTTGTCTGCCAGTTCCAGTATAATGTGGACATTGCTCCCGACAGGATCTTTTTGTCCAATTTAAATAATAAAACTCCGAAAATCTTTCGCGAATATGCGGTCAAATGGCGCGAGCAAGCTGCCAAGGTAAAACCTCCAATGGACTAAATAGAAATGGTTGCGGTCTTTCTACAGGCACAAGAGGCGGGCTACTTCCAGAATATGATGTCCGTTATGGGTAAGCCGTTCACTGAGGCTATCAAAATTGGGGAGATGGTAGAAAACGGGTTAAAAACTGGCCAAATCTTGAGTCATGCTGCTTTTAAGGCCACATCATAGGCTGCTCGGAATGGTTCAGAGGGTTTGATGAACAGAAATGGGAGAGAAGAGGGAGTCATGATGGCTTCAAGCTCAAGGGGGGCCCGAAGGTCATTCAACCTATCATATGTGCTTCCTAAGGTCCCACCACACTATTATCCCTTTTAAGATGTTGCTTACGTTGTGGCATCGCCTCCCTATGCCGTGATGAACGCACAATCTTACACGTGACCACAACATTATATACAAAACCGAGTTCAACCTCCCAGAAATGTCCTTTCTTACCAAATTCCATATAATCCCCAACCGAATGATCCCCAATACAATTATCGCCCAAAAGAGCCTTTCAGAAAGAATCAGTTTACCCCTATTGGTGAATCATACTCGAGTTTGTTCCAAAAGTTAATCGACCAAGGTCTGTTGCAGCCAGTGGCCCCGAACCGGCCGAACCCTGAGTCCCCCTCGCACCGAGATGATGCTATATGTGAATTCCACTCTGGAGCAAAAGGACACAGTACAGAGGACTGTTGGACCCTCAAGAGGGCAGTTGAAGACTTGATTGAAGCTGAAAGAATCATTCTTCGGGACGAAGAGGCTCCTGATGTGATAAACAATCAGTTTCCTGCTCACAACACCGGGCCAATAGTCGAAATGATTTGTGAAGATGAAGAATTTGATCCGGCATTGAAGACCATTGCAGCCATTGCCGAGAAGAAAAAAAGCTTAAAAAACGGCCGCCAAGCCTGAAAGTTCCCCATCAGACGGGAGTCTCGGTAGCCAGTCTTACTATCCTTTCTGCATCTAGATTATCTTAAGGTGTGATCCGGATGTTTTACTTTATTGTCTTGCTTTCCGATGTAAACCCTTCTATCTTTAAAATTCAAAAAAAAATCAAATCAAAAATAAAAAAACTCAAATGAAATTAATATTTCATTGCCTAGGAATGTCGTTTTTCTTTCCCTTTTCTTATTCTCTTTTTAGTTTTGTTAAATTCAGATTTCAATAACATGACATGCTTGCGAACTTCATACGCAGATCCTAAAACTTTGTCATACATCGAAATAATGAATCAAGAATTAGAATGCAATGAAAATAGGTTTAAGGAAATAAAATAAAGAATCTGAACAACTAAAGGAAAATTGGCTCCAGATTGTAAAAGATCCATACATGGTAACAAGAGTACTGCCAAAGAGAGTGTTGTACCTAGGAAACATCGAAGGAAATGTCCCTGAAACAGGTACTATGTTTGATCCTCGATATAGCATTAATGCTCCGATTGGGATGACGAAGACTTTCATTCTCGCGAACCAAACACCATTAACTCTTTTGTAAACCCTTTGAGCCGGTACCTTCCCTTGATTACCCTCTTTGGAACCTGAAGTGATATTGAAAAAACAAAATAAAAAAAAGAGACAAAAAGAAATTGAAATGAAAAATGAAAAAAAAAAGAAGAAAAGACAAAAAAAAAAGTTGAAATGAAAAATAAAAAAAAACAGAATAGAAGAAAAGAAAAACAAAAGAAAATTAAAAACAAAAGTTCTTTGAACTAATTCCGAAAGGATACGTAGGCAGCCTCTCTCTGGTGTTCAGTCACACTAAAACAAAAATCCATATTCCCCCAAAGTTGAAACTAGTGCAGAAGTTATAATGGTTCGGCAATGATTTCGCCCAAAAGGTTCCCAAAGTTGTAATTCAATTTAAATGCTTTTTACCCCAAAACCCTGTTCAAGTCCTTCCGATCAATTGGCAAAGATGTTCAAATTGGAAGATACAGTTACTTGGATTTTATGCAACCAAATTAGAGAAATAAAATGAGAGTCTTATTGGTGAAAACTCTCACGGGCACCATCTTCTGGATTAACAGAATTTTTTACCCGGTCTTCTGTGTTCGCGGACCAAAAAATAGAGTCAATTTCCTCGATTTAGGATTCTAATATAAACCGGTAAATTGGGACACCATAAATTATTTCAAGTGACGACTCTGAATTAAATAAATAATCTCATTTCGAATAATGTCACTTTAATTGGAAAGCTCCTTATCCCCTCGGGAAAAAGGAGGAGTGACAATCCCAAAATAATCTCATTCCCGAGTTTACGTCGATTAACTTACGACGAAATTTTAACGTGCAAAAATACGGGATGTAACATCTCATTTTCGAGCTTTTATCAATTTATTTATGGCGTACTTTCACGCACGAAAGTATGAAGTGTAACAACCTACTAGACAAAAGAAACTTGAACAGAATGTAATATACTCTAATAATGGGAGCAAGAATTGAATAACAACAAAGCAGTACAATAAGCTAAGACTAACAATGAATAATAAAGTAACAAAGGACAATAAGGATGAGCATATGATAGGAACAACAAGTAATCAAATACACGTAAAACAAATGAAGGAGTAACAATAACTGTTCAATCAACGGGCCTTTTCAACAGAGTGTATAACAAGAATCACAATCGAGGCACCACACTTCATATTTATATTTTACAATTTACAAACACAATCTTCCTTATATTACCGCGTGAGTCTTGCACTTAAATTTTTAAAATATTTTTCCCGAAATAGTTACGCGCGCTTTAGCCGCCTTATCTCACCACATGGCTTCAAGTAATTCCCTTACTAGCAACACGCATATAAATCTCACCTTCTCACTGCATGCATCAACCCGTATGCTTATACCGCCGCATGTGTATCAGGATCACAACACAGTAATCAACTTGCACCACACGTGTTCATATGCCACAACTTTGCCAAAATCAACAATATCAATATTACCACAACACATAGCCCACGGCTCAATCACAACGTGTATAAGAATCTATTTTGTATGTCCCTTTCATGTTGTTTTAACTAAATAATGTGAGCATCTACGGGCATGGTGGATTTGTAATTTCTCTAATCTTTTTAGGGGAATCGAAAATATTTTGATAAAAATACTTTCTGTAGAATTTAATCGTAAATACAAGTTAAGAGACTTATGGATTCCTCTTTCGCGAAAGTGGATTTGTAGTCGGTCATTGACGGATCCAATTATGAGTGCTCCACTATCCTTAATTTGAAATTTTCTACTTTGACTACGAGCTAATTTGAAAATTGCTAATGTTTCTACAGTAATAGTGTTTTTTTCCAAGTGCAATGGGTGCCTAAACACTCATAATGCACAAGGTAGATCCGCAATTGTCTGCAGCGATCACAACTTGTATTATTGGTCCTCGGCAATTCTCACGAAGCGGATGAATCCCCTTGCCCACAACCTAAAAATCCCGTAAATGCAGAAAACTCCTCCACTCTCTAGTTATTCTATTATGATAGAAAACCACTACTTAAACACCCATAATATTTTTTATATAGGCTAGCTCTAGGATTTTACGTGAAGGAATAATTAATGAATGTTTGGTCCATCTAGCACCCCTTATAGATAGACCGACTCAATAATATTTTTCAATAATACCTCTTTAAGATGATTTACTTATTAAGAATTTAAATTAATAGAATCAATAAGTTTCAGATACAAAATAATAATAATAATAATAAAATTAAAAGATGAAAAGAAAAACTAAAGAGTTGTAAGAGCGTAGGAGATAGGAAGAGAGAGGAAAAGAAGGAGAAAGGCACACGTGCAGGGCAAATGTGGGAAAAAGAGAGCTAACAGCTAAGTTTGAAGGGTGTCAAGGAATCAAGGAAACATAGGACACGTCGGGGTATCCACCTCGGTGTTATCACCCTCTCAACTGAATCACACTACTCGTTGGGAACTAGGTGCATGCCCGACTGCCCGGCCCCTTGAAGTTGGATATTTTCTAACCTGCGAACGTTTCTTTCTTTCGTCATTCTCACCTTATACGTGTTCTCTTTTTCTTTGCTTCTCTTTGCTATCACATGCACAAGTGATGTAATCGTTGCTCATCTCGGGAATTACTACTTCTACTACTGCCTACGTATATTTACCGGAAAGGTTCGACTATATTGTAAACAAAAGTTGACCGATTACTGGTTTAATTAAGGACTTGACTTTTATCATAAATATGATATTCTTTTTAATAATTTTTATCTATAAGTTAAGGATTCTAACCCAAGAATATTTTATACACCTAACTACCCTTTTATAGTATATCTTTTAATAATTCTCACCTCAACATTTCTATTTAAAAATTAGACTTGACAAAAAGACTTCACTTTATGTGGATAATTAGACCGAGAATACGAAGTGCTAAAGCAGAGAAGGGTGTGGCCGGTGGGTAAATGTAGGACTAAATCAATCGAATAGTTTTTTTTTTAACACGATGTGGTACTATTGTTTTGGATAATTCTTGTATAATAAATTTTATGTTATTAAAAGTATTTTTACATCTTATTCGTATTTCAATATAGGCATTTGTTCACACATTCTATAATTTTTTCCTCGAACCAAATACTACATGGTCAACGACTTAAATTGTTGTTATATATAACGATTAACTACGTAACACTCACATTATTCCCTCAGCCATTAAGAATATCTACAGAAAGCAACATCAACTCATTTATTTACTGCTGAATAATTCCAAGTAACTTGTTTATAACGTCAAATCCAAATCTCCTACTCATATGCCAGAGAACTTAAGTTGGAATTGTAGAATTTCCCAAGTAAAATTGCTTACCTTCTGTCTTGGACTAGAGGCTCTATCTCTCTCTCTAATAACCACCTTTTAACAGGCGCCGAGAATACACCGCCATCTCTTATTTCTGCGGCTAACTTAGTGTTGTCATCTTTTCTGGAATGGCCTAATGTTGCCAAATCCAGTTGTTATATTTCCTCCCTTTTGTACCTTCCTTTTCCTCTCTATCTTCTTTACTTAATTCCTCAACCTCCACCATCTCTCTTGTTATTGCATTTTGTATTCATTCTTTTTCTTTTTCTTTTTCCTCCACACAATAAGCTTAGAGTACTTTATTATTTGAGTTGGTACCCATAAATATCTTTCAGGTTTCTTTGAAAGAGACATATACAAGACTTGTCAATTCATAGTACAAACATCTATATTTAGCATCCTTACCTAAAAAGGTGTGGAGATAGTAGTTCTACAGAATTAGGATAGGAGACTAATAATGGGGAGAGTAAAACTTCAGATCAAAAAAATAGAGAATACAACAAATAGGCAAGTCACTTTCTCCAAAAGAAGGAATGGTCTTATCAAGAAAGCTTATGAACTTTCTGTCCTTTGTGATGTTGATGTTGCTCTCATTATGTTCTCTCCTTCTGGTAGAGTTAGTACTTTTTCTGGAAATAAAAGGTTTGTATTAAATCTCTCCTTTTAGTTTTCAAGAATCAATTTCTCTATTTCAACTTAATCATTTTATGTTTTTCTTTTCTTTTCTTTTTTTTAATTGGGGTGTTTTGATTTATAATTAACAGCATTGAAGATATTATGGCACGTTATGTTAATCTCCCCGAACATGATCGAGGACGGTAAGGAACCATTTAGTATTCGAAATTCACTGATTCGACTTCAAATAGAATATAAATTCCCCTCTTCTTTACACAGAAATATTTATCTTCTCTTTTCTTGAGCTCATATTGATATGTTTTTCTTTTACCTTGTTTGTTCGAATTCTTGTTTGTACGTGCTTTCTGTTGTAAAGTTTACACAACCAAGAGGTACGAATTGTTGGTTTTTGTTTGTTTGTTTTCTTTCCTTTTTGCCTTTTTCCTTTAAATGAACTAACATTTCTTTTTTCTTTTTTTCTTGGGTATGAATTTTGCAGCATCTCCAAAGGGCTATTGCTAAGCTAAAATGTGAAACAGATCGAACGTATCAAGCAGCCAGGTTCAATATAACCTCAAAATTTCTGTAGCTTCTAATATGAAATATGAAATGCTTTTTTTCTTCGAAAAATGGCCTCTATTTTTTAAATTAATTTCATTCTTGTATTTTAAGCAGCCCAGCGAGCGTTGATTCCCATATTGAGGTATGCAGAAAATACTCCTGAACTCCTATATATAATTGCCATAATGCTCGGTTGCGCAGTTAAGATTTGAAGCTAATGGGTTTAGGGTTCTAATCTTCTAAGTTACTGAGCTCTAAATAATAAATCTGTACATTTTTAATGTATATTTTTACACAAATATAGAATTTGGACTGAAGTTACTGAGTTCGCCCGAACCGGTAATCGGCATATGCTAGCTCCGTCCCTAGCAATGATGCTAATCGGCTTATTGTAACGTTTTAGCGTTGTGATTTCTTTCTCTCATGTTTAAGTTAAAATTGGTTCAGGAATTTCAACAAGAAATTCTTAAATATAAGACTCAACTAGAAGACATGGATAGGCGATTAAGGTAAATGGCTAATCATATATTTTTCGTTAAATCACATTAATCAAATTATCTATACTGACAATATAAACTTTTAATGTACATGCTACATATTGAAGTTTAATTTTACCATTTTACAGAATGTATGAAGGTGATCTGTGCGAAATCACCACAGTATGTGAGGCACAATATAGGGAAGAAATACTCCAGGAGACACTAAAGCAAGTCCAAGCTCGTAAAGTAAGTTATCAAGTTATAAATTTGCTCTGATCATCATAAAGCTGTTGAAGGGTAAAGTTGGAGCAACAGTAAAGTTGTCTCTGTGTGACCTATAGGTCACGGGTCGTGGAATCAACCATCGATGCTTGCATCATGTTAGACCGCCTGCATCATACTCCTTGGGTGCGGCCCTTCCACTGACGTTGCGTGAATGCAGGATACTTCGTGCACCGGGCTGACCATCATACATCTGTCCTTAATTAGTTTTCTTATAAGCCATTAATCGAACTTACGTTCTATTTTTTGATGGAATGGCGCAGCAAGTATTGGAGGAAACATATAACTCTCCCCAAGCACAAACCACCACACAACCACAGGTGAGTTTATTTCTTGGAATTTCCTCTTGTTCAATTACAAATAACTTTGACATGTCTGAGAACAAAGTAATTGAACCTTGTGTTTTGGTAATTTTTAGATGGATTTTGCATCACAGAATGTGAACGTGGTGAATAATGTGGCAACAAGTGATTCAATTCCAAATACTAGTTCAAATACATTCATGGATTGGGTTCCACACTCACAAAGAGATCCTCACGTCCAAATTCTGAATTTTCTTGATTCCAATGGGCTTCTTCCCTTCAGGTATACTTTTTTCTTTCTCAAAATGGTGGTCCTTTTCACTGGTTTTTTAAATTATATTTAGATTTGAGGCTTTGTTTGGGTGCAGAGACGAAGCTGATCAACGCATGGAAAACATGTTACCACCATCTTTAACTCAACTTCACACTCCAACTGTCTCTGCAGTAGTAACAGATCATCTGAGTCCAAATAATCGATTTGAAAATGATCCACAACGTCCAACGTCGTCGTTTGAAGGCATCATTGATGTCAATAATGCTCCGTGGCCACCGTTGTATCCAACAGGTTAATATCTTTTACACTTAGTATATTGTTGAGCCATAAGAAAAAAATGTCATACATTTGGAGTACTTTCTTCTTAGATACTAGTAATAAGGATCTCCATACAAACTAAATTCATTGAAGCTGAGGTACTTCTTTAAAATCTAATCCAGAACTGAGAGAATTTTGATATAGGTAGTTTTTCAGCGTGTGTTTTAGCAGCAAACTTCTTTAGTGAGGTAGCACCTCACATTTAGCTTTTACCCTTTTACACCATGTTTTTAGACTTCTATATACTTTTTTTTAAATACTCTGGCATGCTCCATCCCTGTCTTCAATGGGAGAAACTTATCTTTATCCGGTATTTACACCAAATCACATCAGTTAGTCATGATTAAGTTATATATTTCGGTAAAAATAGACATAATTAACCAACCATACTTAAGTGATAGAAGAAAAGTCATATGCTTATAATTAGTTTGGTGTATACACAGAGAATAGTAATGTTTTCCCCTCTAGGTGTGATCCAATAATGAGTTGCATAACTGGCCGCCTTAACAAGTTAATTAGTACCATGTTTCTAGGCTTTCTAGACACCTTTCCTCTCAGATTATGTAACCTTTAAATAGAATACATTTGATCCTATATTGATAAAAGGATAATTGCATGAAAGTATAAGTTGAAGGATTCAGATTTAGAAATATGATTTTGCATTGATACGACTTACGTTTTGACAGGAAATGATCCCTTTCCCGAGACACAACCCAGAGAACGAGCACTCCTTGAACTCTTCTTGTCTCAACTCACTCCGGTGAACCAAGATCCCCTATGAGGAATCACTGTTGTTCTATACTTAGATTTGTCATTTGTTCTTTTCATTTTGTTCTCTCTGTCCCCTTTTATTATCGCTGCTATTTGCAAAATTACTAGATTAGAGAATTTCTCAGCATGGTACTACACTTTGTCCCAAAATCGCGATTTAGTGAAACTCGTCAATAAATATGGTGTTCTTGCTGCCCCAAACTCCCCTATAATAACAAATTTCCTAGAAACACTCAAAGGTGTGACTTAGTGGTTAATGAAGTGGACGAGAACCATAAGGTCTTAGGTTTAAATCCTAGCGGAGGCAAAAAATACTGGATGGTTAATTTTCATATATCCAAGCCTTGGTGAATAGAGTTACCTGATATCTGTTGCTGGTTGGAGGCAACAGGTATCCCGTGAAATTAGTCGAGGTGGGCCAAGTTGGCTCAAGCACCACGGTTATAAAAAAATAAAAAAATCCTAAAACAAGCCAAGTGTTGGTTTTACAAAGCCATTTTATTAACCTTGCTTAAAATGTCATTCTTTGGGCAATCATGTACCCGGTTCCTATTTAAGATTCTACAAGCTAAAAGTAATTAGTAGCCTAGCCCGTAATGAAACAATAGTTGCAATTTCATAGAAAGGATAAGGACTAAGGTTCTCTGTTTCGTAGTAGCCGACAGTGTGATAAAAGGCCAACACTGCAAGCTTAATGTGTATTCTTTTCTAATTTGATTTGATTAAAACAACCACAACCTTCTTGAACTAATTAACCAGAATGGCTATATCCGCTTCTTAAGCACTCGGTCTTGAAGTCAAAGTCCGAGTATTGCATTCTCAGCAGTAGGGGCGGCAAACGGGCGGGTTGGGTCGGATATGAGCAGGTCAAAACGGGTATTTTAAAGAACGGATAAATTATCCGATCCGACCCGTACTTGAGATGGATAAAAAATGGGTTATCCGGCGGATAATATAGATATCCATATTATCCATGACTTCTTGAATATGATTATAGTCTTTCAAACTTAAGGAACTCCAATTTGAGGCTTTACAAATGTAAAAGGTAAACACATTAGTTATCCATTGGTTAACTATTTTCTAAGTGAATAATATGGTTCTTATCCATATACGACTGATTTTTAAATGGTTCATTATCCAACCCATTTTTTTATGGATAATATGGGTCGATAACTATTTTCTTTTAATCATTTTGCCACCTCTACTCAACAGGGATATATGGCTTGAAATTGAACCTAATAATGCACCCATGCAACTTTGTGCTAGAGCAAATTTTAGACCTAAATGACTCGTTAGCAGCCTCAACGTCAGCTCTAATGCCTCTCTATTTAATTAAAAATAAAGAGTACAAATGTTCTCTACAAAAATAACTAAGCCTCATTCCTAACAAGTTGGGTCCCCCCTATATAAATTCTTATTTCTTTGTGTAAGCTCAACTCATATCATTATCCTGCCAACAACTATTTATTTATATCACAAACAACTTGTTAAAGGACCACCATACCAACAGTATGAGCTCTCCGTTTCTCCTTTTGTATCAGCATCATATCTTCTACTTTACCTTCCTTCAACTCTTCAGTCCCAACAGTCTTTCTTAGATTTCTCATCAGTCGTTGTTTCTGCATCCTTCTTTACTGCATCCGAAATTGATAAAGAAAACTAATCATTCTATCAATATAGTATAAATATATTGTGTGTATAAATATAGTATTAGATTTTAGGGATGTATAACATATACTAACTAGGTGTGAAGCAGGTCGTTCAGATTAACTAGCACACTACAAAGATTGAATGATAGATTAAGTTACCGCGCAATATGAAGACGCCTCTAGTGACATATATACTAGTAATAACTTGAAGAAGGTTAAACAACAGATCTGAAGATCATTAACACATCAAATATAGGCTGGTCGAACGAAGTATTTAGACATACACGAATATACTCAACAAAAAATACGCGAGACAGATATACCTTGACGTTGCTGATCTCCAATAAGCTTCATCAAAATATCTTCCACAATTTTCTTTATAACTTGTTCGTTTTTGATGAGGATTTCCAGATCAGTGATGATATGGTGTTCAGCTATAGCAATTTTTCCAATTAGTATCTCTCTGCGTTTGGCTTCAAGCAGATTGATATTATTCTCAGCGATTTGAATGAGTCTGCGAACCGTGTTCACAGAAAAAATCCCCCATTTTATTGAAATTTTCTCCGGCAGGGATTTTTCCGGTCATTTCTCAAATTCTTAAGAACAATAGAGAATTACGTAGGATCGATCTAAACATTTGAAATAGAAATTTCACTTAAATTGAAGAGGAGAACCTTCGATTTTGCTCAGTGACAACAACTGTTTTCTCAGTGAGAACGAGAGAGATGGATGTGGTGCCTAAAAAAAACTAGTTTGAAAAATATGAAGCTAGGAGTGAACCTGCACGGGTATATAATATAGTAGTATGGTGTAATTTTCAAATAATAGCTTGATCCTACAAACACGTGAATGAGAATGCTTTCAATACCGCCATGCCAACTTCTATTAACATCCAATGTATCTTTCTATTTGAGCAGATTAATTATGTATCTTTTTTTTAATAATCATTTGATATTCGGAACTGATCACTGACCCGACTAATTCAGATTCGTATCGCCTAAGATCCATTAAAAGAAGAAACACCCCTTATTAGGGATTTCTTTATTCTTAGGGCTCAAACTTGAAATCTTTAGTTAAGGGTAAAAGATGGCGTACATCACAACCACACCCCTTGATGGTAGTAGTTAATTATCTGTGTAATAATAATATGTGATTTCCGAAAATAATACTTAATACTTTCTGGGTGTTATGAAATAATAAAAGAAGAAGAGTATTGCAAAGAAAAGTAGGGAGAGAGAATTCTTAATTAATTTATTTGGAATGATTTACAACGAAATAGGACCGCTCTATTTATAGGGAAAGAATGACTTAGCCACCAAATAAGATCCCTAAAATCTCTCTAAAATATAGACATGCACCATAAATAAAATATTATTTATAACACTCCCCCTTGAATGTCTATTCAACAAATAATGTACCTCGTTAAAACCTTAACTAAAATAAAACCCAGTGGGGAAAAAATTCTAGAGAAGGAAAAAGAGTACACATGTTTAGAAATACATCTTTTGGTTGCCTCATTAAAAATCTTGCAAGGAAAACCCGTTGGAACAAAACTTTATAAGGAAAAAAGAGTGCAACATGCATTAACTCCCCTTAATGAGAGCATCAATTCATGTCCTTGAGCCTTTGCATCCCAATCTTGTACACTAACTTCTTGAAGGTTGATGTCGATAAAGATTTGGTGAATAAATCACTCATATTAACTCCAATGAATATGTTGCACCTTGAAAATTCTCACTATCACATTATCATGCTTATGATTATAGCAAGATACAAATGTGCACAAATTGTACTTAGGATGTAGTACTTCATGACCAAGAAATTTATATGCTTTAAGCAATTTAAATCCTTCAAGGATTGTCATATAAGTTAAGATATATTAGTCATATAATAGACTTTAATTAAATGCATATCCAGTTTTCATATCATGCTAGACAAATAAGATATCGAAAACTGATTACACATATCATTGACTTTATACTTTCAAGTACTTGAACTGCAGGTCCAAAACTACATGTCTTTCATATGGAATCAATTCTACTTGAATTGTTTCCTAGACTTAAGATCCTCATATATATTTAGCTCTATGATAGATGTCGCCAAAAATATTTTATATCGGTTCCAACCTCCTTATTTTCATATAGACATAACATAGAGATCTCTTCATTCATATATTCAGGTACCTGAACCTCTCCTGAGATTTTATGAAGTGTTATGTCTTGTGATCTTCTAGATCACTTTCCTCCTTACTATGATCATTTGGTCATCTTCTTTATCAAGAAGTTTATTTGAAACCGATTTGTCTATATGCTTTAAGCGTACCATAGACTCCTTCTAGGACTTATTCTAATAGGAGAATTTACAATGAGAATATAGTTACTTTTTTTGGGTCAGCAAATGCGTCTGGCATGCTTTGCAATATATTGCAAATGAATTATCCTTTTATGAACTTCAAGTTCATATTATTTTATTCGAAGATCTAGATGTACATATGATAATGCATTCCACGTAACTTTTTCTCAATTGTTTATTATGTCTCCCCCTCATGTTAGAAAAACTAACTTGCTTCCTCAACTTTGGAAACCCATCCTTGTGCATTACGATTTTAATAAAAATATACACCGCACATCAATAATAATAAGATATAATTATTTGGTTCCTCAACCTGAACCACTTGTGAGGGGAGAATGTAATATACTTTCATATATAATCTATATCAAACTGATGTAGATAAACTTTGTTCTCATAAGCAATAGTTTAGCTATTAAGTGGAGGCACTCAATAAATAAGTTTTGCTAAATCAACTGTGATGTAAACCAACTTATCAAGATAAGTTTTTTGAATAGAAAATCTGGAAATTATGCTCAAAATAAAATTACTGAGCAAGTTACCTCGCAAACACCGTCCAGGTTGCGAGTTAATACTAATCACACATGTAATCATCTTATAGATGCATCTTATGTGGTATACATGGTAGGTGAATGGACCCATATTCACTATTGATATTTCCAGCATTCATGGGATTCAATCCCAATTTTAGTTGGTCTATTAATTAATGAGAACAAACAATATAAGAGAATTCGTAAAGAACTTTGTAGTTCTTTAATATTTACCCATGTGAATTCTCTATTATTTTTGCACATCATACTTAAATTGATATGGCTAAACTAATTATGCCAACTGAATAAATTATCAATATTGATAAACTTCAGATTTACACCATGACGTATGCAATTATCAATAAACTCCAAGTTTATAATGATATGGGTTTTTATATTAATAAACTTCTACTTTATTGTGACATTCTTTTGTTTGTGTAGTACAAACTCGAGAATAAAGCGGGTAACTTTTTACATACATATTACCCTGCTACAAGTTGTAGCAATAGAAGATATTAAATCTTTCCTTTATTTATAGTCTCAATATAATCAACCGCTTTCACGTTTACTTTGGAAGTTGAATAAGTTTCTTTGAGACTTACTACAACACGATACCTTATTGGTAATCAATTGTATTTCTCCAAAATAGTATAATTGGCTCTTCCGGAGCTCTCAATTAATTTTGTACTATCACATATACATCAACATGCATATGGTGAATATCTCTTTTAAAGAGAAAGTTATACCATTATGTTATGGTTAAAATTATATGCAAGATATGTTTCTTGCATTAATCTTATTCTTTAAAATCACATTACCAAAATATTTTGGCGTACAATAGGTACGTGACCAATGATCATTCATACCATAATAATGATATTATTTTCTTATATCATCTCAAATAATCTCCT
The DNA here is from genome assembly GCF_000393655.2 of Nicotiana sylvestris. Classification (NCBI taxonomy): domain Eukaryota; kingdom Viridiplantae; phylum Streptophyta; class Magnoliopsida; order Solanales; family Solanaceae; genus Nicotiana; species Nicotiana sylvestris. The sequence goes on from NC_091060.1 coordinate 154,031,503, forward strand.
TCTAGAGATGAGTGTGGTATATTCACTACCACTAGTACGTTCATATTCTTCCAAGAATGAATATGTATTCATAAATCAGATGGTGTCACATTCACGTCATGAATGGACTATAATCATCTATATGTACTTTATAAAATCTCATGTCAAGTCGATGACAAATATTACTTTCATAGAGTGAAGGATTGTTTTGAGAATCCTTATTATTCTCATTATCACAATGATGACGATTATAATTTCGTCTATTGCCACGTCCACATCCATTGATACCTTCCCAGTAATAATTTTGTCTTTTTTCAGACTTATCACATATTGCTATCACATTTCCTTAAGTGAATGAGAATGAAGCAAATTCAGTGGGACAGATTTTCACTTCTTGTGCTCACGATCATAAATGACTTTGATCATGGCAAGACATAGAAATTTTACCACTTTGAGTGGTTATAATTTCTTACTAATTCCATTAGAGTTATAATGAAAATTCATTTTCTTTGCTTGTATTTAAAATCAAATTATAGAATAAAGAGAAATATACGGTAAAATACATACTTTAAATCCAGAATTTAATCATGAAGTAAGTTCATGGAACAATTGACAATCATTATGCTCAATCTCAAAGCTTCTACTCAATTGGTTAGAGTCTCGTGCTACTAACGTGTTATGAAATAATAAAAGAAGAATAGTACTGCAAAGAAAAGTGGGGAGAGAGAATTCTTATTTATTTGGAATGATTTACAACGGAATAAGACCACTCTATTTATAGGGAAAGAGTGACTTAGCCACCAAGTAAGATCCCTAAATTCTCTCTAAAATATAGACATTTACCGTAAATAAAATACTATTTATAACACTGGGGTACTTATTTTGGATTTACCTCGGTTTAGGTTACTGACTTTCTGCAACTGAGCTGTGATGTGCTCAAACTTTATGACATTCTAATTTCGTAATAGTGTTGTTTTTTGTGAAATAATACTACTATAGGTGTTGGTGACATTTAATTTGCATTACATGTGTATGATGACCTGACTAATTTTCGTTAACCTCTTATATTTTAATTGAACCACACAATTAAAAGAGAGTTTTTGGTGTGAATGTACCTGTGCTCTAGAGTAAGAGTATGTGCTGCAATATTCTCTTAGCCAGACTGTAAATCAGAGCAACACTACTTGAAACATTACCCTATTCGACCGCAAGTTTCTTCTTAACTTGTTAGTAAATTAGTTCAGATTAGCGACAAGTCCATATGTTAAATGTAAATGATAAAATACAACTACAACTTCAAGGTCATATAGAAATAGAAAATACCATTAACCAGCATCCTTGTGTATGTTATAGATTGAAGTGGCACAAACTTAGTAAGAAGCCAAAACTAATAAAATAACACGGTTTGAAATAGAATCTTGCAAGGTGGGAAAAAGCAAAAGACGAAAACATAAGAGCGGCAAGGCTAATTTGTGTAGAGAAAGTGAGGCGGGTTAAACTTTTCCCTGCCTCACCCATCCATCCCGAAGGAAGATAGTAACTCTTGGAAATTTTAAAAAATAAAGTTTTGTCTGAAATTCTCTTTTGCAATTTCTACTTCTCCTTTCTACTACATATTTTTATCTGAATTTTATATGGAATCTTTGAGTGTATATTTACAGTACTAGATGGGATAAGCCCGTGAAAGCACGGGCCCAACACTTTGGATTAGAGCGTGTTTTATTTCGATAAATATTGTTTGCCAGCGTAAAGAGTACAATATTTATCTGAAGAACGTGTGTTTTGTATCATGGTGACTTTTGCTTAAAAAATATTGCTATGTGATGAAGATAGGAATCACTTATAATGTCACGACCCATTTTCTGAACAAGCCGGGACCGGCACCCAATCACTAAACGAGTGAATCAACTATGCTTATCAAATCTATTATAACTTCAAACTTTATATGCCACAAAGCATTACTATAACCAAATACTTTTAAATAATTTAAATAACTAAAATAAGCCAACTTCAAAACTTTATTTGTAGTAACTAATGAAATACAGCTAAGTTATTATCAAGAACATCTTAATCTTAACCCATCGAATGTGTCTATGAAGTCTCTACTGATAAACTGACGCACTGCTCAGGACATGAGATTTCCTGGTCAGTTCTCTAAGTAAACAAAGAAAGAGCTAAGTAAAGATGACTCTAAGAAATACTCTACGAACAAAAGCGGAGCTCACCAATAGTACTGGAAGAGAGGGAAATCCTAACTCATAGCCTGCTCAGCTGCAAAAGCGGTTCCTACGTTGTGCCGCAGACCAACGTAGGTTCCCAAAAGAGAACGCCAGTACCATCCATTGTACTCAGTGAGTCTCAACGACAGGGAATGAAACTTTAATAACATATACATTACGAGTAAAGATTCTAAATGCATGTAAAACATAAAGCTTATAAGAACAATTCTAAAATAATTGCATAATAACAGTTTATGAATATTCTAAAAGAAATTCTTTTCTTTTTCTTTCTTATAAAAAATACTTCACTTTATACTTTGGGAGTTCCAACTATCCTAACTTAATTTTGTCTCAGTTACCGTGTGATCGGCACGGGTTCGATCCCAACCTGATCGAATAGGCCCAATCCACGAGGTGACACTCGCTTCATGGTTCTTAGTGCTCATGTATCATACCTTAGCATGGCTAAGTAAATTCTCAGCAACGAGACTCTCGGTTCGTGTGCTCCCTACTTTGGCACAAGTAGTTTCAGGAAGTCAACGCCTGGGTCAGGACCCTTGGCCTGGACGATGACTCCTTCTCAGAATAAAGGATACTCCCAAAAAAAATTCTTTCTAAAACTTCTTCTTGTGAGTTTTCAAGTCTAGATCCTTTCTGGGACATACTATATGCACTCAAACTGTTATCCTTAAATGTAAAGCATGGCATAAGAATGAAATAAACATTCAAAAGTATTTCTAAAGAATTTTGTTGCTTCATAAATTTTCAACATGAAAATGACATATAAGAATATCACAAAAATCTGAAAATTTATGCACATATATCAGAATAAATCATCTAAACTTTAGCTAGAAAATAATTCTAAACTAATAGGTACTCACTCGCTCCAATTAGTAGTAGTAGTAGTAGTAGTAGCAGCAGCAGCAACAGTATCTGTAGCAGCAGCAGCAACAGTATCTGTAGCAGCAGCAGCAACAGTATCTGTAGCAGTAGCAACAACAGCAGCAGCAGTAGTAGTAGTAGCAACAACAGCAGCAGCAGCAGTAGTAGTAGCAGTAGCAGCAGTAGTAGCAGTAGAGTAGTAGTAGTAGTAGCAGTAGTAGCTGCTACTACTACTGCTACTACTACTGCTACTACTGCTGCTACTATTACTGCTGCTACTGCTGCTACTACTGCTACTGCTACTGCTACTGCTACTACTGCTACTACTGCTACTGCTGCTAATGCTACTGCTACAGATACTATTGTGTGGGGTCTTCAGCGGCTTTAGTCAAAGTCTTCTTCTGTCTAAATCGTTCATTTGTTGGAGGAATTTTTCCACCTTTTCTTTCTCTTTGTCAGATAATATTATTTCTGGCTGCATCGGCTGTGAATCTTCTTCTGCGATATCATCGCCACTTGTTTCACTGTGCATTGATGTGTCTGATCTTTCACATTGATTCAAAGTTTGAAGTAAATTTCTTTTTACTTCTTCCAGATATTTATTTACTAATTCGGTTTTATCTCCGTCTTGAACAGAGATTCTTCGAGCAATATGTTTGACGGAGTTGTCATCAAATATTTTCTTCTGTGGAGTGGACGAGTATACTTGGATTTGTGTTTTAATAGAATCCAATAATTCTTGTCCATATAATGTTTTTGTCTTGGGATCATTCTTCATCAATTTGTCCCAAAAATTATTGTAAAATATCCTATATAAGCAAGGGATTTGTTCCTCCGTAAAACCTAATTCAGGAGTCCATTTATGAATCCATGGGATAGAGAATTCAATAAAGAAGCAAATTTGGTCAATATCTAGGAAACAGATATGATCTGCGTGATATAACTCAGTTAGGAATGGTGAAACTTTTGCCCATTCTTTGTATAACTTAAGGAATGGTTCATGCAGGATTTTTGTTGTGGGACCGTGGTATGACTACCAATTTAAAAACCAGTTAGGGATTAGTCCTGTAAATACCTTTGCACATACTTTAATAAACCAAGTATGTTTATGCCTCTCATTGTTATAATAAAGTACTCTATCAAATGCTTGGATATAATCCCAATAAGTAAAATTCATAGGTGATTTATTAAGGCTTATCTGTCTTTCTTTCATTGTTAAAATTCCCCATTCTTCAACAGATATAATCTGTTTGATAATGGTTTTTGAAAAGTTATAAACGTTTTCATTTGTGTTATAACCCGAAAAGTGCTGGAATTCTGCACTACCTGTACTGATTAGAATAGTCTCATAGTAAGTGCGGGTTTTATATGATTCACCCGGGTAGTATAATCCATTAATCAGATATAATCTCTTCATAATTGATTTGATAATTGAAGAGATCGTTGATAACCAGATTAATTATTATAATCATATTGAATTTATTAAGAATTCATACCTAGACTAATATTATTAGGGATGATATGCTGGATTATTACCTCTCAGAGTAAATTGACTCGTTATTTATACAGAATGGACCCTTCATGGGCCACCAGAGGCAGAGGTAGGGGAAGATCTTCCCCTAATAGATCATATTCTCAAGGATCGTCATACGGATCCTCATCAAATTCTCCAGTGATACAGGCAGGGAAAAAGAGTTTAATAAACTCAAAGGTTTTCCATAAAGGAGATTCTTCATCAGGTCTTTCTATACATCTGGATGATATTCCAGAAGATGATCCATTATATGGTCATCTACAGGCATATTTGGCTTCCAAAAAGCAAAGTAATACATTTTCTTCAATCGCTAGAGAAGAAGATAACGATGATATTAAGTCTTATGAAAAATTACCAAAGAAAGAAATGATATTTCTCCTAGAAAACTCTGAGATTCAGAGAAAAGATGAACCATGGAAGATATTCCAGAGATATCCGATTCATGGATTATACTACCCGGGTGAATCATATAAAACCCGCACTTATTATGAGACTTTGTAGATCCCGATTTAATCTAACCACTTTAAGGATAGTAATTAATACTTCTTCTTCTAGAAAGGTCGTATAAAGGGGCTAGATCCCGAGATAAACTTTTGTAGAAAGGAGATATATAATTCAAACTTCCCAAAAATCTTTGTAATTGAGTCCTGTCAGTAATAACATCAGGAAATTTTGAGGCAAAATCAATCGATCTTTGTATCGGGGTAATTTTTCCTTGGCAAATATTATGACCTAAAAATCGAACATTTGTTTGGAATAGACTCATTTTTGGTTTAGAAATTACTAAACCGTTTTGTATTACAATTTTCTTAAAAATATCAAGATGCTTAATATGCATCTCTAATGTTTTAGAAAATACTAATATGTCGTCAATATAAACGATGATAAAATCTAGATAAGGGTTAAAAATATCATTCATAATTTTCTGAAATTCAGAAGGGGCATTTTTTAAACCAAATGGCATGACATTCCATTCATATTGCCCAAATGGAACATTAAAAGCAGTTCTATAAGTATGCTCCTTAAAAATTTGAATTTGCCAATATCCAGATTTTAAATCGAATTTTGAAAATATATTGGCGTCATATAATCTAGATAGCAAGTCCCTTTTATTGGGGATAGGATATCTAATCCATTTTAGATGTTTATTCAATGGTTTATAATTTATAACTAATCTAGGAATACCTCGTTCCTTTTCTGCAGCATTATTAACATAAAAGGCAGAACATGACCAAGGAGATTTTGAGGGTTTTATCAAACCCTTTTGTAACAAGCTGTCAATCTCGTTTTTGCAGAATTCAACTAGTTCAGCATTCATCTGGCAAGATCGAGATTTAGTAGGGATATCATCCTCGGAGAAGTTTTCCTCGTAAGGAAGAGTTACAATATGCCTTTTTCGGTTCCAAAAGGTACTAGGGTGATCGGCGCAAACATCAACAGCCATCTTTTTAGCAATCAATTTAATCTTTTGCTGAACCTTAGCAGATTGTAAAGTATCAAATATATTCATGCTTAATATTTCTAATTGTAATGAATCAACATGCCTTTGTTTCATATTAATCAAGGCGTTAATATCTCTAGTTACGGGATCTGTAACAAAAGAATAACTTATCCTTTTATCTTGATAAGTAGCAAAAAAACCCTGTGCATCTATGTTATTAAAAGGGTAAATAGCATTAATAAAAGGGGTTCCAAGTATAATCGGCGGGTATAACTGGTTTTTTACCAAAAAGAAGAAATGAGGAATACAGACTTTATTTTGGCAAATATGAGTATTTGGTAGTTTGTACTCTATATCTAAAGCATGACCAGAAGCGGATTTAACCAAATGAGTGGTCTTCTGAAAATATTTAGTTGGAATTAATCCTTCCTGAATGCAGCTTACATCAGCACCACTATCAATCATAGCTACATCAGTTATAGAAAAATTATTATCGATTAAAATAGTATATTTAATATACCATTTATGCGCAGTAATAATTTGCATCATACCTAAAAACATATCAAATTTTCTTCAGTCAGATCAGAAATTTCTTTTCCTTTATCATTAGAAAATTCAGAAATTCCTTTAGTCGAAAATTCAGGTAGAGAATTATTTTTCTCAATTTGAGTAATTCGGTGATCGCAAATCATTTGATTTTGCTTAAGAGACTTAATATCCTTTTTCAAATTTTCAATTTCTTCCTTTAAATCATCAAAAGAAGCATCCCTGCTAGGCGTAATGGACTTATGAAGTCGTTTATTAATTTCAGACAAAGAATAAGGCGCAAAATGTTCAAATTCGTTCTTGTATTTTTCAAAAGGTTTTGAACTACTAGAACTAGAACTTGCAGCTAAATTAATAATTTTTTCACGAAGTTTTTCATCGGTAACTTCTTTTAAAAGTTCTATTACATTATCAGATGTAATAGTTGTCATATTTAAATCATGAAATTGTGATTGCAATTTATAAAATTCGTCACTATCACAAGTACAAATATTACCTTTGCAAGCAGTGCAAGAAGTATCAAAATTTGTATCACTATCAGATAAATCAATTAAATCAACTTCATCTTCAGATTCAGTCTCAGAGTAATAGTCAGATTCTGATCCTGAAGTGTATAACAAGCCATAAACCTTATCACGTAACTCATCATCGAGTTCTAAGGTTTTCAGCTTTTGAAGCTTGCAATTTGGAGAAATATGACCAAACTTTCCACACTTATAACACTTAATATCAGCAAGATCTCTCTTTGATCTATTCTTCGTAAATCGAGTAGATTTCCGATGCGCTTTTTTAGTATCACGCTCTTCCTTAGGCCTATATCTAGACCTCTTTTTCTCATACGGGCTATCCGGATGAGGATACCTATGATATCTATTTTTCTTCTTCCTACTTTGAGTAGAGGTTCCGGGTAAACCGAACTGGGTACAAAAGTCACCTAATTGGGATTTCTCTTTAAGCTTATCAATCTTAAGCTGTCTAGAAAGCTTTAGCTCATTACACAAGTTTAATCCTTCTTGTGTACATACTCCTATAAGTTTACCATAGGTATAATTACCATACTGAATTTCACCGTAACTACCCCTTAATACTTTCCTTACTCTTTCAACAAATAAGGAAGGGAGGCCGTCTATAAACTTAGCTTTCCAATGCTCATATTTATTCTCGGGTAATTCCATAACCCTACTCATAAAAGTATCTTTATACCATCTAAATTCACTAAGGGTCTTACATCTAAGCCCATTAATTAAGGTTCTGATGGTCTCATGATTTGAGGTAAATCTACCATTGAAATGCTCTAAAATTGTAAGGATAAGGGTATATACTGCATCTTCTCTACCCTTAACTAGAGTCATACCTATGTTATCAACACCCTCGTCTACGGCTGTAGCATTAATAACGAAAGCCTTTTCTTCAACAGATAAATAATTATCCCACCAGTCACGAAGTTGGCCAGTAAAACCTGCAATAATCATTTTGCAAATAGTTCTATCCGTATTTTTAACACTTTTGCAGATAGTCAAATACATAAGCATTCTATGTACGAGAATGGTTAATTGTCTATTAGTTAAACCATCAAGATTCCATTCATAAATTTCGGAACCACTATAAGACGTATTAGTCTGATTCCAATCGCGTTCCTCAATCAACACATCTTGAGGAGTAGGACGGGGATAATAGTAAGTTTGCATCCTAGGTTTGTCAGCATACCTACTATTGGGTTTAACTATACCTTTGAGTTTATTAAACCCTGACCATGTCTCAGTTTTATAATCAGAAACGTTCTCAATTCTATCAACAAAATTTTTAGATAAATCAATTGGTCTAATATTCAAACCAGAAAGCTTTTTATCGATGAGTTGTGCTAAGTCATCAAGAGATTTAAATTTAAAATCCTGAATCTCAGGAGGTCTTTGAATATGAGTAAGAATAGCTTGATCAACTATTTTACTTCCTGAAGTGGAGGCAATATCAGTTGGTCCTTTCTTAGTACTCATTTCTTTTATTAAAACAGTCAAATCATCAAGTTTTTTATCAAGAGAACCGATATGTTCTCCTAAAATCTTTACATATAAACCCAAATAATTGTTTTGAGAAATCAATTTATTAATTTCTGCGATACTAATAGCTGCAACGTTATCATCAATAAATTTTTGACAAGCAGTGAAGGTAATACCAGTATTATTAGGTAAAATAAAGGGGGCCTGAGGAGGATAAATGGCTTTAGTAATATTACCACTCCCATCTTTATAAGATCTTTCTAGTACCTTTATATAAAGAGGCAAATATGTTGTTATAAATAAAGGAACAAAATACATAATTTGATTATGTAAAGCACAAGTTTCATAAAATTCTTGAGAAATACTATTCAAATCATCTTTTCTATAAGCATCGAAAAACCACGTTTTAAACTGGCTCCATTTTAAATTCCTTTTGAATATATTTTCGTGCCCGAGAACCGAGGCTAAAATCAATTTGGTGTGGAATCATTAAGTACTATTGGGGTTGAAATCCATCTCGGATACAGAAGGAATATCCTTATCAGAAATATTGTCATTGTCCTGAACAATATTTGTTTGAGGGTTAACTTTAACCCTTTCAACTCTTTCGACAGGCTTATTACTAACTTTACTAGTAATAGTGTGTAAAGAGGCTGCACAATTGCGAGCTGGACCGTAGACTGGTTCAACAGGGGAAATATGTTGAATAGCAGGTAAAAGTCTATGATTAGAAAACGAATGTCTATTATAAATAGTAGACTTATCATCAAATTGAATACAAATCCTACCATCCAGATTTTGAGTAACATGCGAAAATTCAGTATTCGACAAGTCGTTAGTAATCTGACTTGGGGATATAACCGAATTTAAAGTCCAAGTGGTTGGAAAATTAATTTCTTCCCACCTAATAGGTCTCCTAGTGGTGAGCTTGGACCTTGCAAAATTGGTCTCTACCAGTATGGTCTGATCCGATGTATCGTATAACTTACATCGAGGATTCAAAGTAGATAACAATTTGAAATAAATCCTATAAGACAGACATATAAGTTCAGAACCAGGCGCATAATTATAACCATGCGTTTTCATGTTTAAAGTCAAGGCATCAAGAATATTAACATCAGAAAGAGAGAGTTGCAGATTGGGTTGAGTATTAAAGTATACTGGACCATAGGCCACTGTAGATTCAATCGAACCCATCAGGGATTGTCTGAAATTCAGATCATTGGTTATCAGTAACCCGTTTTCTTCTAAGTATTTCTAAAGAATCTTGCTGCTTCATAAATTTTCAACATGAAAATGACATATAAGAATAACACAAAAATCTAAAAACTTATGCACATATATCAGAATAAATCATCTAAACTTTAGCTAGAAAATAATTCTAAACTAATAGGTACTCACTCGCTCCAATTAAGTACATATTAACTCTTTTAAGCAATTCATAAAATACCTTGTATGCGTGCTTTTTTCAGTTAAACCACTTTAGTAAAGTGTTATATCAACTCACCTCAAAACTCCAAACAATTGATTCTACAACAACCATTGCATTTTAATTAATTTCAAAATTTCACAACTAAACATGAAATTTTATGTTGATACATAGAAAGAAGGAAATTAACTATTCTATAATCTAGCCTACTCCTACTTTAGGATAATTGACAATAGAAAATTTTATATACATGAGTTCAAGAATTAGTGATTTGTAAAGAACCCTAGATTTTCCATTTCCTGCGTGATAAGAAGCCTCTGTTTCGTGAGCAAACAGAACAGTAGTTCTGTTTTTTCGTCTAAGGCTTTTGTCTTCCATCTTTTTTGGTGAATGACAGAACTTTGGTTCTGTTTTCTTAAGGCTTGGAGCCTTTTTTTTCCAATGGCCCTTTTATGGGGGCATTTGCATCTATATTCGCTTTTTGTGTCACGTATTAACTTGTGCCCATTTTGCAAAAAAAATTGCAAGCGTATCCGCTTTTTCGCATAACTTCAGCATACGGGGCTGAAGTAGCAAAGGCAATCACGCAAAACTTCGGCATTCTAGTAGCCGGGCCTGAAATTCAGCTCTAGAGTTGAAGTTTTTCTTTTGTAACTGTCGAACTTCAGCTCTAGAGCTGAAGTTTTTGTTTGTAACTGGCGAACTTCAGCTCTAGAGCTGAAGTTTAGGTTTGTAAGCTTCAGCTCTAGAGCTGAAGTTTTTGTTTTATAACTGTCGAACTTCAGCTCTAGAACTAAAGGTTTTGTTTGTAACTGGCGAACTTCAGCTCTAGAGCTGAAGTTTTTGATTTGTAACTGTCGAACTTTAACTCTAGAGTTGAAGTTTTTGTTTGTAAGCTTCAGCTCTAGAGCTGAAGTTTTTGTTTTATAACTGTCGAACTTCAGCACTAGAGCTGAAGTTTTTGTTTTATAACTGTCGAACTTCAGCACTAGAGCTGAAGTTTTTGTTTGTAACTGGCGAACTTCAACTCTAGAACTGAAGTTTTTTTTGGAAAAATTAGGTTTTTATGTTATCGTCCGCTTTAAATGCAGCAACCTCATTTCATCTAACTCACACTCAGCTTTGCTCATCCATTTTTATTGCTAAGCAACTGATATTCGAAAATACATTATATAGTTCTATTATACATTCAGACAACACAAATTTTTCTTTTTCTGGACACAGAAACATCTAATTCACATATACAAGGTTAGCTTTCTGCTTGCTTCAATTATGCTTCGGCTATAGCAATAAGTTTCTCCACAAATTATGTTGGAAAAATCCCAAGTACTAGAGGCTTTTTCTAAAAATGATTATTAATTTCTTGAAAATGAAATCCTAGATAAAAACGTTGTGTGAATACAGGTTATATACATAGTCATAACAGATTTCTTGTAGAAAAAGGAGAAGGAGAAGTTTGAGAAAGAAGAGGCGGATATAACTTTGAGGAGGAGAAAAGGAGGAGAAAGGGGACTGAAGTTGTTTAAAAAGTGGGACAAGTTACAAGTTTTTTAAAAAATGGGTATAGGTTAAATGGGGGCGACCAAATAGGGCGCCCCGTGCAATTTTTACCCTTTTATGGGATTTTAGGCCTTTTTTTTTAACTTAACTAATAATTAATGATACCCACCTTTAATAATTAATAATATTAAAATTATTAATATTTTCCTAACTGTATATCCAATTATTTATAAATAGAAAAGTAACTTGAAAATCAATCACAAGGGTTTAAATCCATAATAGAAGTATAATTTAAGATATAAAAAAAATTAAATTCTATATTTAGTGCGTCTTAAATTTTTTACAGATTTGAGGAGTATTACATGTAAGATGTGTTAACATTTCCCAAGCAGGAGCACTTGCAATATGTAAGAAGTTCTGCGTCTTATTGTTGCAAAGATAAAATTAACATTTAATGCTTTCTGCTCCATGAGTATGATGAGACAGTATTTCCTCAGCAATGAAAAACATGCCAGGATATGAATGAAGTTGGTATCTTCTCTGCTGAGAGTGCAGCAGGGTATACATTGTTAATGGGTTGAGAGTTAATTTGAGTTGAAATCGCAGATAATGAAATTTTCCTTGATCTACATCGCAGTAGAATATAATTTCAGAAGTTAAAGAGATCAATATACTTATGCTTACAATCCATCAATAACAAAGATAAGCTGGTGCTGCATTCTTTTAGCTTTCTTGGTGCTACTAGGCACTCCAAATGTAAGTATTTCTTACAAAGGCATAAAAAAATATCTGTAGTTCATAGATTAACTTAAGAAAATCCTAGTGATGGCAACAACAGAAGAGGCCAATCACTATAGAGATGGAACTACACATTGTGGTTGATTGCTTGTTCATGAGATATGTTAAAAGTATTGTATGACCAGAGGCACAGTTATTTGCAATAATATTAAGTACTTCCATTGCATGAGAGTGTGATAGATCATAGATGATTCCCTCTAATACCCACATTGTATTCTTCTTTAGCTCTAAATCTGATGATTGAAGCTTTTCAAACCAATCTTTTTACTCTCTTCAATGATTTTGCTGTCAGCATTGGGTGTTTTTATTCATTGATTGCCTCTTTTAAAAGAGTAGTTTTTGTTGGGAATAAACCCCGTAAAAATAATATTCACGATATTAGTGATAAACGCAGAACACTAAGTTATGGTTAAATCAGCAAGAATAGAAATGCAGCAATAATGACACCAAGATTTTACGTGGAAACCCTTATGAATAAGGGAAAAACCACGGCCAAGAAGAGCAACTGATATCACTATAGCGAGGAATTTTACACTGTGTAGTAACGAGTAAAAATACTCTTAAGACCACTACACCTTCAAAAGAAATAAACACTCTTTTACTTTTTTCACCTCACTACAATATCTCTTACACTCTATTTTTCTTCACAAACTATTTTCTTATAGTTTATGGAATACCTTGCTCTCTCTCTTTTCTCTCTTTGTTGGTGTGATGAAATGAGAGTTGAAACTCTCCTTTTATAGCCAAAAAACTCACTCTCTAAAGCTTACAATATTTGACAATTTGCACACACTTTTCACAATTTCAACAAGGTTGGCTACCAAACCAAACCAAGTCAACAAAATTGGCTACCAAATCATACCAATTCAACAAGGTTGGTTACCAAACCAATACCAATTCAACAATGTTGACTACCAAACCTTTTGAATGAGATGGACACCATCAATCTCCCCCTCCAGTCTCATTCATCTAGAGGAGGTAGCATTGTGTTCTAGTTTGAGTGCATGCCGACAAGTTCTTTGCATAACTCTAACTTGTCTCTTGGTACCACCTTGTTCAACATATCTGCAGGATTTTCACTTGTGTGAATCTTTTTGACTTGAAGTGATTCGTTCTCCACTTGCTCACGAATCCAACGATATCTAACGTCGATGTATTTTGCTCTCGCATGGTACATGGAGTTTTTGCTCATGTCTATTGCACTCTGACTGTCGCAATAGACAACATACTCCATCTGTCGTAATCCAAGTTCTTGAAGAAATCTCTTGAGCCATATCATCTCTTTGCCAGCTTCAGTAGCCGCAATATACTCCGCTTCAGTTGTAGATAGTGCGACACACTTCTGCAACTTTGACTACCATGATATAGCTCCCCCTGAAAAAGTAAACAAATATCCAATAGTGGATTTTCTGTTATCAAGGTCACCTGCCATATCAGTATCTGTATAGCCCTTCAAAATTGGATTTGATCCTCCAAAATATAAGCATTCATGTGAGCTTCCTCTTAGATACCTGAGTATCCACTTTACAGCTTTCCAATGCTCTTTTCCTGGATTTTTGAGAAATCTACTAATTACACTGACTGCATGAGCAATATTTGGTCGAGTGCATACCATTGCATACATCAAACTTCCGACAGCAGAGGAATAAAGAATCTTGGTATTTCTCTCTTTTTCCACCGTTGTTGTTGGACACATCTTCTTGCTCAACTTCAGATGACCAGGAAAGGGTGTGCAAACCAACTTAGCACTTTTCATATTGAAACGCTCCAGTACATGTTCTATGTACTTCTCTTGTGACAAGTAAAGCTTCCTTTCGTTTCTCAAACGAGTAATTCTCATGCCCAAAATCTGCTTAGCATGACCCAAGTCTTTCATTGCAAAAGACTTATTCAACTGTTTCTTCAAATCGTCAATCTTGGAAGCATTCCTGCCCACAATCAACATATCATCCACATATTACAAACACACAGTGATCTGAAGAAGTTTTTTTGTAGCCTTGATCCCCCATAACAGACTCAAACTTCTTGTACCACTGTCTGGGAGCTTGCTTCAATCCATATAGACTCTTATTAAGTTTGCATACAAGATTTTCTTTACCTTTTGCCTTGAAGCCCTCAGGTTGTTCCATATAAATCTCCTTTTCTATGTCACCGTGAAGAAAAGCAGTCTTCACATCCATCTGCTCAATCTCCAAATCAAGACTAGCAGTCAAACCAAGAACTGTCCGAATGGAGGACATTTTCACAACAAGAGAAAATATTTCGTCAAAGTTAATACCTTTCCTTTGACCAAATCCCTTGACAACCAATCTAGCTTTGTATCTGGGCTTCAAATTATGTTCTTCAGCTTTAACTTTGAATACCCACTTATTTTTCAAAGCTCTCATGCCCTTAGGCAATTTCACCAACTCATAAGTATGGTTGTCATGCAGAGATTTCATCTTATCTTGCATGGATTCAATCCATTGATCCTTGTGCTCATCCTCTATGGCCTCCGCATAACATTCAGGTTCTCCCCCATTAGTGAGTAATACATACTCATTGGGTGAATAACGGGAGGAAGGAGTACGAGGCCTAGAAAACCTCCTGAGTGAAATATCTAACTCGTCCACAACTTCGTGAGTAGGAGCATCTGCCTCATCAACATTAGCATTGTTATCACCATCACCATCAATATGCTGTTCTGGAATATGGTTCTGGGCATCACCATCATCATTGAGCCCACCAACGTCATCTGCATTTGTATGAGGAACTTGATCAAGATTAACTAAACCTTCAGAAATTGGAGATTTTAGCTTCTCCGCTTTGTTAATATCTTCAACGGTTTGATCTTCCACGAAGATAACATCACGACTTCTCACGGCCTTCTTCTCAATTGGATCATATAGCCTGTAACCAAACTCATCAAGGACATAACCAATGAAGATGCACTGCCTTGTCTTGGTAGTTAATTTTGACCTCTTATCTTTTGGCACATGTACAAAAGCTTTGCAACCAAACACTTTCAAGTGGTCATTGGAAACATCCTTGCCATACCAAACTCTTTTTGGAACATCACTTTGCGAAGCAATCGCAGTGGATAGATTAATAACATGTGCGGAGGTCAACAAAGCCTCGCTAAAGGAATTCGGCAACTTTGCTTCAGAAAACAAACATCTAACTCCTTCCATTAAGGTCATATTCATCCTTGTCACACCTCCTTTTTATACATCCCGAGAGTATATATAGGGAGTTTTTCCACTTTAAGTGACATTATTCGAAATGAGATTATTTAATTTAATTTAGAGTCGCCACTTGGGATAGTTTATTTGGTGTCCCAAGTCACCGGTTTATTTTAAATCCCAAATCAAGGAAATTTCAACTTTCCTTTTAAAGTCTGCGAACCAGAAATTCTGAATAAAGAATTCTGTTAACCCGAGGAAAGGTGTTAGGCACCCGCGGATTCTATGGTTCTAGCACGGTCGCTTAAACCATCACAATTGGCCTATTATCTGATTTTAATACATATTTTAGCCTATGATATAATTTTAATTTATTAACTGCTTTTAATTATTTTTTAAGGAGGATTTCAACGTTATCTAAAACACGTCTTGAACCGCGTCACATAAAATGCACCCGAGTCTACGACACAGTTTATTTAACGTTGTTGAGATTTGGATTTGGGTCACATGAAATGCACACCCGAGTTTAAGAAAATTAATTTAAATTACACGCCTAAAGCAACTACGCACTTCCGAATTTATGAGGGCCATGGAAAGTTCAACTAATGGAATGCCTCGATTTTTAAGGATTAAGATTAATTGAATGAGGGCCATGCGTTTGAGATTTTATTTGGCACGGCAAACCTCGACTAATTAAGGATCTAATTAGTTACTTATAAGGCTAGGGGGATTTCTAATTTATTTTAATCAAATATTTAAGCTAAATTCTAGTAGCCAATGGATTGACAAAGAATAAAACTAAATATTTCTGTCATCAAAAGCCCTAAACCAGCAGCAGGCTCTATTAATATGGGCAAAACTACTTATGACAACTATATGGAGCAACTGGCCCAACGGGGAGCCCAAATCAAAAAACGCATAATCGGCAAACGAAAAATTGAGCATAACTGGCTAAAACTGACAGCCCAATTTTGTGTTTCAGCACCAACATTTGGAAGAACGTTACAATTCTTCATGTCAATCTTTGAATTTGAATAAATATTGATATCCTTAATCACATGTGAAACACCTTTGAACACCAACACACATTCTATACTGAAATTACACTTTCTAATGTGATAACAAAACTTTTATACAAAATTGTTCCTCCTTTGTCATCAAAAATTCAGAGATCGACCCTCCTGCTAAATTCTGATTTCATCCTAACACTTAAACAAGACCACATGACTCAAAAATTTTCAAAGAGAACCAATGTAAAGAATCTAAATCTGAGAATTCTCAAGGCTAAAATCAAACTCAACTTCCATTTAAAATCCTTTTTAAAAAAAAAAAGTTCCAAGTGCTCATTATATGAACAAAGGCAGAATTAAACATAAATTTCTGAAATTTTTGAACTATGCCTCGAGCTATATAGGAGAAAATCAATACTAGTCATTTTTTCATACAAACACAAAATTCAAACTCATCTAGACTAATTGGCTAAAGCCCATGATTTATCCAACATTAATAACCAAACTTAAAAATAAAACAGAAAGGAACAAACATAACAAAGAAAATCAAACTAATTATAGAGTCTAATGATTTTCAAAAATATAGGAAACAACATTTACAAACTAATATGACATAGATTGCAACTCAATCAAATAACTTCGTGTTCTTCCATTTCACATGTCAAAGAGATGAGGAATACCTGGTCACAACAGCAAAACAAACAAAAAATGAGCTGAGAGCAAACAAAAGCAGCGACAGTAGTAAACTCAACTAAAGAGGAAAATCACAGCAGGATCAGCTCGAAAATTAGCAATGGAACAGTGATGAAACCAGCAACTCAAACCAATTTTGAAACCCCAAATTCAAGGCATTTTCCAATTAGGTGCCATAAGTTGAAACTTTTCAGAATTTTAACTAACAAAGAAGATCAAAAAACTGAAACCAAGTGAAATTTGAGCAATTTTCAACAAAGCAAAATCAGGGTTTCCAGTGTTATTTTAGAGTTTTACTCAAGTCTCAGCCTTTTTAATTTTTATGATTTCTAGTCTCTCCAATTTCTTCCATCTGCCTTGTGTGTGAAGAAAGAATGTCCTTATAGTCAAGTCTTAGGGCAGCAAGAAGGAAATCCGTATTTGCACTTCTATCCTTTTTAAATTTTTATTTTTGATCAAGTGCCCTTAGTTTAAAATCAGCATTTTCAGTTTAGTCCTAAAGACACCTTCCCAGAAGCTTCCTAAATCAGTTATAGAGATTCCCTCACCTAGAATTCCTAGACTACCCCTTAAGAACCATTTTTTTACCCCTGAAACCTCATGGGTCAAATTGACCCAATGGTTTAAACCCAAATGAATGGGTCAGAATTGAACCCAAGGCCCAAACAAAAAATCAGAAATCCATTTAACTAATTCGATGAGAAGCAGAAAAAAGAAATAATTGAATGACTTCAAAATCAAAAATCTAAACTAAATGATTGATTTTCTTTTTAAGCTAAATACTGAGCCGGAATTAAACTATATTACCAAATCAACAAAAATCTAACCTAAGCTAATTATTAGAAAATGTCATAAATAACAGAAAAACAGAGAACAACGTTTAAAACTTGAAAAGAAAATTTGAAAATCCAAACGAATCAAATACGAACACTAAATTAATCAAAAGGGAAAACTAGGTCTGAAACTTTTATCGACTTTCCAATCAAAAAACCAAACATTCAAAGAAACAAAAAAAAGAAAGGAGTAGGAAGATGAAACAGCATAAAGACGAACAAAAAAATGAAGAAAAACTTACCGATTCACACTCGAAACCGGTATTGGACTCTTTGATTTAACACAACTAGTGTTAATCGTTTGTTATTTGCTAAGAACAAACGACCAACACTGCTTATGTCAAAATAACCTTGAGAAAACTCAGGAAACTTGGGGATTAAACCTTGCTTGCCAATGAATCAAAAGAAATCGATTTTGGGCTTTTAGGGTTTCGAACTACGATTTGAAATTCGAGCACTTGTGGAGGGATTCGAGGGAAGTTATGTTAGGATTTAAAATGGTGAGGATGAGAGGATTATGGGGTGTTAATTTGGAGCTGGTTAGAAGCAGTGGACGCCGGCCGGCGAAGAATTGGTATCTAAGGGCAGCAGGTTTCTAGGGTTACTGGTCTCTGAAATTAGAGACGACAAATGAGTGAGGTGAGAATGGGGGGTGGCCTAGGTTCCGACCATTTTATATTTAAAGAATATTAGTTCCCAGCCGTTAGATCAATGGAGATCAACGGCTGGGATCTTGCGAGAGGGACGACGTCGTTGGGTTAAAACACTACACGGACCGGGTTGGGGGACTGTACTTGGACCTATTTTGAGCAGGTTTGGACTAATTGGGGGTTGGAATTGATTTGGGATGGGGAAAATTCATGGTTTTGGCCCAAATTCCGACTCTTTTTCATTCTCTTCCTTTTTCTTCTTATTTCAAACTTCCTTTTCTTTTCAAAAAAATTAAAATAAAACCTAAATTAATCCCTAAAATAAATTATCCTACCAAATTAATTAAAAAATAATCGATTTGATCCAGGTCATAATCTTTATGGGATTCCCAAAGATATTAATAGAAAGTCGACCGCGCGGAATCGAAGAATTACAAACGACCTTACAAAAAGAATTTAATCTATAAATAATTACCACAACTAATTAAATACCAAATTAAAAGAAGAGCTAACAAAATTTAGAGCTACAAATTAAGTAATGCAAAAATAAATTATTTTTGTGATTTTCTCCATTTTTGTAAAACATTAATTTACTAATATGTAAAATTAAATCCTAAATGCAAATGTAATGTATCTTTTTTGTATTTTTATGAATTAAACAAGATTAAGCATGCACACAAAAATGCAAAACAATCAGAAAATTTTTACAATAATTCCTAAAATAATAAATAATTAAAAGGAAAATCTAATTTTTGGGATTCTGTAGGAGTAATTCATGTGAGGCAAAAATCAAGTGCTCATAGCTGCCCCTCTTTGCACGGGGACACGAAGGGTTTTCGGGCAAAGATAAAATGAGCAATTATGAGGAATTTTTGCCTATCTGAAACTCCATGAGAAACATTTTTGAAAAGAGTCTGACCGAACCTTGCTTCAAAGGTTGCCTACATATCCTTGGCTATAAAGGAATCAGGTCAGTGTAGTTCTGGGAGTTTTGGTAGCTGAGACTACCAGGAAGCTGCAATTTCACTGTTGTTGCTGCTACTGCTGCTTGTTGAACTCCTTATTACAACCAAAAATGGAAAATAAGAAGCTAAACTAGCTAAGTCTATCAACTACAAGTTACAAGATTCCTATCTATAAAAATTTTGAAGCTTGATCTTGAGTCTTGGCTGGTTCTCGCTATAGACTCCGATCTGAATCTTGATGCTCGTCAACTGCAGGTGTTGGTTCTTTCTGCTACTTAAGATCAAGGCAGGACATGCGAAGCTTGTGACTTCAATCATATCTTGAGCAGTCTGCATCTTTCTCCGCTTCAAACTTTTGAATTCACTTCTTTTGTTCTTTTTCTTCTTTTCTTTATTCTGGATTGAGACTCATTCTTTTGGTCATCTCAAATCCTGTGCCTCGAGGTAATACCTGCTCAGACACCAAAACAAACAAATGAACAAAATTTTTCTGCCTCAGTTTTCACTAGGAAAATTTCGTGAGTTATTTGTAATTAAGATTTAAACCTTCTTTTTTTTAAAGCGGAAAAATAAGGATTGTGTCTTTAGGAGGAAAATGTGACTAGGGAATGGAGGCCCTATGTCTAAAATCTCAACTCAGGGATTGGAGCCCTAATGTTGACAAAAAGGCGACTAGGGAATGGAGGCCCTATGTCTAAAAAGATCAACTCAGGTATTGGAGCCCCAATGTTGGCAAAAAGGCGACTAGGGAATGAAGGCCCTATGTCTAAAAATCTCAATTTAGGGATTGGAGCCCTAATGTTGGCAAAAAGGAGACTAGGGAATGGAGGTCCTATGTCTAAAAATCTCAACTCAAGGATTCGAGCCCTAATGTTGGCAAAAAGGCGACTAGGGAATGAAGGCTCTATGTCTAAAATCTCAACTCAGGGATAGGAGCCCTAATGTTGGCAAAGAAAAGGCGACTAGGGAATGGAGGCCCTATGTCTAAAAATCTCAACTCAGGAATTGGAGCCCTAATGTTGGCAAAGAAAAGGCGACTAGAGAATGGAGGCCCTATGTTTAAAAATCTCAATTCAGGGATTGGAGCCCTAATGTTGGCAAAAAGGAGATTAGGGAATGGAGGCCCTATGTCTAAAATCTCAACTCAGGGATTGGAGCCCTAATGTTGGCAAAAAGGCGACTAGGGAATGGAGGCCCTATGTCTAAAAGCTCAACTCAGGGATTGGAGCCCTAATGTTGGCAAACAAAAGGCGACTAGGGAATGGAGGCCCTATGTCTAAAAATCTCAATTCAGGGATCAGAGCCCTAATGTTGGCAAAGAAAAGGCGACTAGGAAATGGAGGCCCTATGTTTAAAAATCTCAGCTCAGGGATTGGAGCCCTAATGTTGGCAAAAGGGCGACTAGGGAATAGAGGCCCTATGTCTAAAATCTCAACTCAGGGATTGGAGCCCTTATTTTGGCAAATAAAAGGCGACTAGGGAATGGAGGCCCTATGTCTAAAAATCTCAACTCAGGGATTGAAGCCCTAATGTTGGCAAAGAAAAGGCAACTAGGGAATGGAGGCCCTATGTCTAAAAATCTCAACTCAGAGATTGGAGCCCTAATGTTGGCAAAGAGGCGACTAGGGAATGAAGGCCCTATGTCTAAAATCTCAACTCAAGGATTGGAGCCCTAATGTTGGCAAAAAGGCGACTAGGGAATGGAGGCCTTATGTTTAAAAATCTCAACTCAGGGATTGGAGCTCTAATGTTGGCAAAAAGGCGACTAGGGAATGGAAGCCCTATGTCTAAAATCTCAACTCAAGGATTGGAGCCCTAATGTTGGCAAAAAGGCGACTAGGGAATGGAGGCCCTATGTCTAAAATCTCAACTTTGGGATTGGAGCCCTAATGTTGGCAAAAACGTAAAAGATTGAGGATGGAAATCCTAAGCTAATCTTTTTTTTTTTTTGAATTTTCTTCTTATTTCTCATTTTTTTTCAATTCATTTTTCATTTCACTTTTCAGTAAAAATGCAGGAAAGAATTTGGAGGAGACTTCCCTTTTGGGTTGATTATTGTTGAAAAGCTGTTTCTAGCACTTGCACATTTCTTTTTCCTTTTTGGTTGCACCTGCTTCTTGCACGGTTGCCTTGGATTGCACATGTTTCAATTTTTCAAACAAAGAACAATTGTTAGTTTGAAACGGTGGTTGGTTTTGTGACCTTAATTGTTTTGATCACTTGATCGCGGCCCAACTCTTCTGGTGAGAACCTCTGCTGCTTGCTGGCTTTTCTGAAGATTGATTTCTCTCTTGAAATCGAGGAACTCAACTTTTTAAGATTTCTCATGAAGGCTCACTCGTATGGGGCTTTGGCCCTTTCATTTTATTCTGCCTCTAGGGGCTTTTGACTTTGGATTTCTTTTCATTTTCAAAACTCTAATTTCAGAGCATCGGCTATCATGGTCAGTCGGGATCGACTTGATGCACCCGCTGAGGCTGGGTACTTTTTTTGGACTTGGCTTTTATTAGGCAGAACCCTGTAAAACCAATCTTGCCATATTTTCTTTATATTAGTCTCGAAAAAAAAGTTAGAGCGAAAGGGATTCAAGGAAAAGTAAACAAAGGATAAGAAAATGAATCTAAAGAGAAGTGTCCCTTTCGGGGAGGAAAGAAGGACTTATCTGGGGTGCATGAAGACTTCCATAGACATGACATGCTTCTTGGACTGGATACCCGATCCACAACTATCCAACTTCTCATAAACTCATTGCGACCCGTGTTTTAAAACCAAGAAACCTTGCCAGGACTCTTTTAGATACCAATGGTGGTGAGGTGTTTCTTATTTTCGATCAACGGCGCCCTTTGCGGGTTTTTGCCAATCGACCTCTCTCACTTCTCTTATCACTGTCGCCTTATAGTGCTCTTTAAGAGTTTTCACTAACAAGACTTTCTCATTTTTAGTTTCTCTGCTCATTATCGCCTTACGGTGCCCATAAATTTTCACCAATAAGACTCTCTCATTTTATTTCTCTCATCTTGGTTGCGTCGGATCCAAACAACTGCATTCTCTTATTTTGAAAACCTTTCGCTGATTGATCGGAATGACTTGAACAAGGTTTGGGTAAAAAGAATTTGGATTGAACTACAACTTTGGAACTGTTCAGGCGGGATCATCGCCGAACCATTACAACATCTGCCCCAGTTTCACTTTTGGGGGGAACTTGGGTTTTTGTTTTGGTGTGACTGAACCCCAGAGAGAGGCTGCCTACGTATCCTTTCGGAATCAAGTCGAACGTAGTTCAAGGAAACATTTTATTTTTGTTTTTGTCTTTGTTTTTTTTCATTTTTTCAAAAAAAAAATCATTTTTTCATTTCATTTTTTTTTCATTTTTTCATTATCATTTTTTTTACAAACGTCTTCGAGTTCCAAAGAGGCTAATGAAAGAAAGGTAACCATCTCAAAGGGTTAGCAAAATATAGGAGTGTTTTGGGGTAGTGAGAATGAAAGCCTTCGTCATCCCAATCGGATAATGCTATTGCTGCAGAAGGATTAAACATAATACCTTTTGACTGCATCTGCATTCACAGCTGTTTCAGGGTCATTCCCTTCAATGTCTCCCAGATACAATGCCCATTTTGGTAACAACTTTCTGATGAAGTATGGGCCTTTCCAATTAGGAGCAAATTTTCTTTTTGATTCCTGATGATGGGGAAGAATACACCTTAAAACGAGTTTCCCCACTTCAAAGTTTCTAGGCCGCACTTTCTTGTTGTAGGCACGGGCCATTCTTTGTTGATACAACTGCCCGTGGTAGACTACGACCATTCGCTTTTCATCGATCAGAGTTATCTGTTCCAAACGGGTTTTGACCCACTCACTGTCTTCAATTTTAGCTTCAACAATGATTCAGAGAGAAGGGATTTCAACTTCTGCGGGTATTACGGCTTTAGTGACATAAACCAAAAAGTACGAGATTGCTCCGACCGATGTGCGCACAGTAGTGCGATACCCCAATAATGCAAAAGGCAACTTTTCATGCCACTGCCTGGAACTTTGAATCATCTTTCTCAAAATCTTTTTGATGTTCTTGTTTGCTGCTTCGACGGCACCATTGGCTTTGGGACGATAAGGAGTAGAGTTCCGATGTGTTATCTTGAATTGTTCACATATCTCCCTCATCAAATGACTATTAAAATTTGCAGCATTATTCGTAACGATAGTTGCAGGAATACCAAAATAGCATATGAGGTTAGAATGCATGAAGTCTACTACAACTTTCTTGGTGACAGATTTGAGAGTAATTGCTTCGACCCACTTTGTGAAGTAGTCGATAGCGACCAATATGAACCTATGCCCATTTGAAGCTTTCGGCTCAATCGGCCCAATGACGTCCATGCCCCAGGCAACAAATGGCCAAGGTGCTGACATAAGATGTAGTTCTATAGGCGATGCATGAATCAAGTCACTGTGCATCTGACATTGGTGACATTTTCGGACAAAACTGAAGCAGTCTTTTTCCATAGTCATCCAGTAATAACCCGCTTGAAGCATTTTCTTTGCCAAAACATACTCGTTCATGTGGGGTCCACGCACTCTTGCGTGCACTTCATACATGATTCTTCTAGCTTCTTCGGCGTCAACACATCTTAACAAGTTGAGGTCCGGAGTCCTTTTGTACAAGACATCACCACTCAAGAAGAAACCACTTGCGTGACGTCTAATGGTTCTCTTTTGGTCTCCACTGGCTTGCTCAGGGTATTCTTTAGTTTTCAGAAATCTTTTGATGTCATAATACCATGGCTGAATATCTGGTTCTGCCTCAACCATATTACAGTAACCGTGCCTTCCCAGAGTTGGATTTCCAAGGGATCAATGTGGGCATTGCCTGGGTATGGCAGCATCGAAGCTAAAGTAGCAAGTGCATCAGCTAGTTCATTGTGACAACGAGGGATGTACCTGAACTCTATTGACTTGAATCGCTTGCTAAGATCTTCCACATGTTTCCTGTAAGGAATAAGTTTGACATCTCGAGTCTCCTATTCTCCTTGAGCTTGTCGAATAATCAGATCCGAGTCTCCCATGATTAACAATTCTTCGACATCTTGGTCAATTGCCATATTCATACCTATAATGCAGGCTTCATACTCAGCAGTGTTGTTTGTGCAGAAAAACCAAAGCCGGGCTATGGCTGGATAATGCTGACCAGTGGGTGAGATCAAGATTGCCCCGATTCCAACACTTTTTGCGTTTACCGTTCCATCAAAGAACATTTTCCAAGCATTAGTATCTTCAGATATTGACTCAACTGAATTTACCTCTTCATCCGAGAAGTAGGAGCTCAAAAGTTGGTATTCATCACCAACCGGGTTTTCTGCCAGGTGATTTGCTAACGCTTGGGCTTTCATTGTCGTGCGAGTGACGTAGACTATGTCAAATTCAGTGAGTAGGATCTACCACTTTTCTAACCTTCCCGTGGGCATTGGTTTCTAGAATATGTACTTTAAAGGGTCCAACCTGGTGATGAGATAAATGGTGTAGTCCAATAAGTAATGCCTCAGCTTTTGAGCTACCCAGGTCAGAGAGCAACAAGTCCTTTCCAACAGAGTATATTTAGCCTCGTAGCTTGTGAACTTTTTACTCAAATAGTAGATCGTTTGCTATTTCCTCCCAATAACGTCATGTTGTCCGAGGACACAACCAAAGGAGTTTTCCAATACTGTCAAATATAGGAACAGAGGTCTTCCCGGTTGAGGTGAGACCAAAACTGGCGGGTTCGACAGATATTCTTTGATTTTGTCAAAAGCTTCTTGGCATTCGTCTGTCCATTTGATTGTTGCATATTTCTTTAACTACTTAAAAATGGGTTCACATGTAGACGTCAACTGAGCAATGAATCGGCTGATGTAGTTCAATCTTCCCAACAAGTTCATAACATCTTTCTTGGTTCTTGGAGGAGGCAAATCTTAAATGGACTTTATCTTTGTTGGGTCCAGCTCGATGCCCCTCCGACTAACTATGAATCCCAAAAGTTTGTCAGATGGAACCCCAAATGTACATTTGGCTGGGTTTACCTTCAGATCATATTTACGCAGCCGCTCAAAGAATTTTCTCAAATCCCGAACATGGTCATCTTGGGTCTTGGACTTGATAATCACGTCATCCAGATACACCTCTATCTCTTGGTGCATCATGTCACGAAAAATGGCAGTCATGGCTCTCATGTAAGTTGCCCAAGCATTCTTCAGCCCAAAAGGCATGACTTTATAACAGTATACGCCCCAGGGTGTGGTAAAAGTTGTCCTTTCTGCATCCTCTTCATCCATCAACACCTGGTGATATCCTGTGTAACAATCCACGAAGGACTGTATCTCATGTTTGGCACAGTTATCAACAAGGATGTGGATGTTCGGCAAAGGTAAATTATCCTTAGGACTTGCTTTGTTCAGATCTCTGTAATCCACACACACTCGGGTTTTCCCGTCTTTCTTTGGCACTGGAACTATATTGGCTAACCATGTGGTGTATCGAACCACTCAGATCACCCCTGCTTTCAATTGTTTTGTGACCTCTTCTTTAATCTTGTCACTGATATCGGTTTTAAACTTTCTTTGCTTTTGCTGGATAGGGGACAATCGGGGTAAGTTGGCAACTTATGAACCACCAAATCAACACTTAGTCCTGGCATGTCATCGTATGACCAAGCAAACACATCTTTGAACTTAAACAAAAGTTGGATCAATGCGTCCCGGGTTTTTCATCTGTGTGAATGCTTATCTTGGTTTCCTTGATTTTTTCAGAACTACCCAAATTAACCAGCTCAGTGTCATTTAAGTTCTGCTTTGGTCTATTCTCAAATTGTTCCAATTCTCGATTTATTTCCCTAAAAGCCTCTTCTTCATCATATTCTGGTTCTTGGTTCATTATTTCACAGTTAGACAGCATGTTTGAATCTGGGCATGAAGTCCGCAAGAATGTCATGTTATTTAAAGCAGCATTATTAGAACTGAAAGAAGAAATAAAAGAGAAAAAATAACAAAAATCAGAAAGAATAAAAAAATATGAACGATGAAATATTGATTTCATTTCTTTGAATTTGAAGATAACAGGGTTTACATTGGGAATTAAAGATAGGAAACTAAAAAAAAACATCCGAGTTACACCCTTAAATAACTCGTGATGTAGAAAAAGTGGCAGGACTGGACTACCGGGATTTTATCCTAATTGGGAACGGAGTAGACTTCCAATTTTGCAGTTTAGCACTAGGTCCCATGTATAGCACCTCAGCGGTGCTTGAGCCTTCCCCTGGTTGGACCATGTGGGTTTCATATAGCATCTGCCTCATATCCCCACAGATTTCTTCAATTTCCTCAGACGTAAAGGCCTCATCTTCCTCTTCCTCATTGTACTTAGGCTTGACAAATGTCCTATAAAGATGTGGAATCGGCTGAGGCAAAACCCAACCATTGTTCTTTCTTTCGTCTGCCCATTTTCCATCAGCTGATGTGGGTTGGAAACCTACCCCAAAGAACTTCTCACTAGCAGCCAGAGTGATAGGTTCGGTAATTCCTTGCAATGACTTCCCGATCCCCTTCCCGGGTTTGTAACCATGTCTGATCATTTCTTTGGCCACCATAATTGATGCATTTTAAAGAAAGGGTTGAGGGAAAGGGTCTCCTTCTTCACATTGGTCCGCAACCACAATCTCAAAAGCCTGATGGACTATATGTTCACTTCCTTCTCCAGCTTCAAGACAAGGGACTGATGGGTCCCGGTAAATTGATTTCTCATCTTCCCCGTGAACCATAATCTCCTGATCTTCATGTTCGAATTTCATCATCTGGTAGAGAGTAGAAGGCACAGCCCCTGCTACGTGAATCCACAGCCTTCCCAAGAGGAAATTATAGGAAGTATCCATGTCCAAGACCTGAAAGGTCACCTCGAAGTCCACCGGGCCAATAGTCAGAATCAAATTAATCTCGCCTATTTTATCTCTCTTTATGCCAACAAAAGCGCGCACATAGACGTTGTTGGGTCTGATTCTCTCAGTACCGATTTCTATGTGTTGCAGAGTTGAGAGAGGGCAAATATCTACCCCAAGACCACCATCTAGCATGACCCTTTTCACATAATACCCTTCGTATTTAACTGGCAGGTGAAGGGCTTTGTTGTGTGCAGCCCCTTCCGGGGGCAAATCATTCTTGCTGAAAGAGATTTGATTGACTGCAAAAAACCTTTCTGTCATCCTCTCCAACTATTCTACAGTGGTTTCAATGGGTACGTATGCTTCATTAAGAGTTTTGATCAACAATTTTTGATGTTCAGTTGAATTCATTAGCAGAGACAACAAAGAGACTTGGGCAGGACTTTCGGAGCTAGTCGACTATCTCGTAGTCTGCCATTTTCATTTTCTGAAAGAACGCTTCCGCTTCTTCAGCACTCACTGGCTTCTTAGGTGGGAAACGCTTCTTTTTGGCATTATTCACTTCCTCCAGATTGAGGTACTTCTCAGCCAGGTTATTTTCCTCAACTTCTCCCGAGATCTCTTTGCCTTTTAAGTTACTACCGCTTTGTTATAGTTCCATGGAACGGCAGTGGGATCTATATGGGCCTTTGCGTTGCGCGGCCAATAACCACGTGCTCATTCAGCCTTGGTGGAATTATCGGCCCCCGCACCACGTAGGTCCCCTTGGGCACATACATTTTAGCTCCCTTGTTTAGCTCAAACCTTCTAGTAGGACTCAATGACATCTGTTCTTTCTTGTGGTCTCGAGGAACATAGAGAACGACATCTTTGAAGGGCGCTACCCCAGTTTCAACTTCCACTTTCTTTTCTATATTCTAGGGGGTAGGTTTGCTCTTCTTATCCCCCTTGTCTTGTTTCGTGAGAGCTTTTGGCTTCTTTTCCACATCGGCTATGGCAATGATGGATTTTAGAGCTGGGTCAAACTCTCTATCGTCACAGATTATTCCAATAACTGGCCCGTTGTTGTGAGCCGATAATGGATTGTTGGTTATATTAGGAACATATTCGTCCTTTAGCACTATCCTCTTTTGTTCTATCAGATTTTCCACAACCCTCTTCAAGGTCCAACAATCATCTGTATCATGCCTTTCTGCCTTTGAATGGTAGGCACATTGAGTACCATCTCTGTAAGCGGGTGACGCTGGGTTCTTCCTGGTTTGGGGTACAGGCTGCAACAAACCCATCTGGACAAGTTTGGGGAACATGCTAGAATAAGACTCACCGATGGGTGTGAATTTTGGTATCTTGGGTGGTTCCCGGGTACAGAAGTTGTTCTGTAGAGGTCGGTGATTATAGTGATCTTGGTGAGGAGGTTGATTTCTAGGTTCTGTTTGAATTGTTGTTGTGGCCTGACATAGGGTTGGGCATTCATCACTACGTATGGCTGAGGAACCATAGCATAAGCCACATCTTGGTGGGGATAGAAATGTTGTGGGGTTCTTTCAGAGAAAAGAGGTCTGGGTGGACGGGGTTTTCTTGCACTTGAAGTTGCCATTGTTGTTTCTTCCTTCTTCTTTCGATTTGCTACTCTTCCAGACCCGCCTTGGATTGTTTGGGAGGTAGCTTTTATAGCAGGTTGACTCAAGATTCACCCTATTTTCAACCCATTTTCAAACATTTCACCGATTTTGATGGCTTCGGCAAACGGCTTACCCATTGCAGACATCATGTGTTGATAATAATCAACCTCTTGGGCTTGAAGGAAGACACTGGCCATCTCTATTTCGTCCATTGGAGGTTTGACTCTGGCCGTTTTTTCGTGCCATTTGACAGCATACTCTCGGAAGCTCTCCGAGGAATTTTTCTTTAAGTTTGACAATGAATTCCTGTCAGGGGCAATGTCAATGTTATATGGAAACTGACTGACAAAGTCCCGAGCCAGGTCATCCCAAATATGCCAGCGAGATATATCCTGATCCATATACCATTTAAAAGAAACACCGACCAAACTTTCTCCAAAGTAAGCCATGAGCAGCTCATCTTTTCCGCCCACTCCCCGCAGTTGGTTGCAGTACCTTTTGAGGTGGGCAAGGGGATCCCCATGCCCGTCATATTTTTCAAACTTCGGGGTTTTTGAAACCCAAGGGTAGGTGTACGTGCGGGAACATGCACAGGTCGGCATAAGATATGCTCTTTTTCCCACTCAGACCCTGTATATTTTGAGACTTTGATCCATGCTTCTCATCTTTCTAGTAATCTCCTCTTATTCAGGGGTTTTTGCAATTTTCTCCTTCCCTGCGGTAAACTCGTACCAAGGTGGCTGAGGGTAAGTATTGGTAGTAAACTGGGTTAGTTCCATTGGGAAAGATGGTGCTTGAAAAGTGAAAGAGGATGGATCTAAGCTAGGCCTGGGCAGAGTGGGTTGTGTCGTAGCTGAACAAGGTAGCGCAGTGAATATGTTTGAAGCCGCACCTGAAGTTAACACCTGGGGGCGGGCCTCAGAAGGTGTCCCCGCAAAGTGGGCTGAAATGGTAGGATATCCCAGTGGGGTATTTGGATAACTTATGAGAATGTTGGAGGTCCTACTTGCCTTGGGAAACAGCTCGGGGAATCCGGGTATTGAACTTAGTGGTTCTTTTCCGTTTGCCCAGGCGTCCCACATTTCCATCATGCGGAGACGTAGAATCCTATTTTCCTCAGCATTTGCTTACTCAGAAGTTGGAATGGTCGAGATCGGACTATCCTTCGGAATAGTAACTGTTGGCAGAGGAATTTCAGAAGACATTTCAACACTTCCTTTTGACCTCGTGAAGTATGGATGTGAAGACAGACTACCACAAAACCAACCACCTTACTATAGAACCTGAACTTAACAATAGACAACAAACCGATCAGTTTGGAGCAGTTAATCACATAGGTAAATCACACGTTGAGGGTGTGATGCACCTATACAGTTAAATGTGTTTCTACATGTTTCGCAATGGTTGCATGTTTCATCCCGGCTTTGCTTACTTTCTCCGATTTTCTTTTTTTTCCACTTTGGCTTTTTATGCTTCTATTCCGCTTTTTCGCTCTTTTCTTCCCTCTCTTTCCTTGTTTTTTTTCATTTTTTTTATTTTGGTTTTTCTTTGGATCTCTTTTTCTTTCTTTTTGGGTTTCTTTCGGTCCTTTCTTTTCACATCCCTCTCTTATTTGAGTTATTTACAAAAATCATGACCGGATCCAATGAGGATTGCCTATGTATCATGACGCCGAGTAAATTAGATTATTATGTAGTTCAAGAAAATAAATGCGGAAAATAAAGAAACAATTTTTGGGAATTTTCAAATTTTCATTAATAAAACTGCTAAACTTTTCTTTTACAAAAGACTACTCATTTCATGGAATTTTAAAACTACAATCAGACTCAAAAATAAATTCTAAACTACAAACCAAAATACAGACTCGATAAATGGAAAATTATGAATACATAAGTGCTTCAACTCCTGGGGCCCGTGGGACATCATTCGGTCTTACCACGGGCCTGTGTGGGAGATCCCCCTGAAGCCGCTCCAAATCACTCATTATTTGGCAGACAAATGTCATTACTGCAGCGAAAAAAGTGGTTTGAGTCATGTCCTCACATGCGTGGCATTTCATGACAATGTAGTCGGCAATGGCTCTAACCCTCTCTCGGACAATACCCTTTTCCTGAAGCAAGCGCCCGATTTGCTGATTCCGGGCTTCTAGCACCTGATTGTCATGATGGCTCTAATTCTGCAACTGTTGCATATCTTCCTCCATCTGGGCCATCAAAGCATAGCAATGTTCCCTATCGGTTTTAAAGTCCTTGGCTTGTTTGGCCATTTCATTTTCAAGGGTGGTTAGCTTTCTCTTCAGATTGGTGATTGTCCCCTCATATTTTCTTTTCATTTGTCGCACAAACTCTGTCCGCCCTTCTGCATTCTTTGCCAATTGTGCTCGGACTCTTGCTAGACTGGCCTTAGATTTTTCTAGGTGATCTTGACACTCAAGTACTTTCTTTCTCAAACTACTTATAAGCCTTTCATCTGATCGGTTTCTTTTCGGGTTTCTAGCAGCTATTCTCATTTTCTGGATCTGAGCTTTGAGGGCTTTGTTTTCCTGAGTTAGCTTTTTCTTTTCCCTTTCATCTGCGGCATCTTGGATACTATTGCCGAATTTGAGGTCCCTTATTTGTCCCTCTAAATTACTTATCTTGGCCCTATAGCTTTCTTCTTTTGCCAACCAGCCCCACTGCTCCTGCGAGTCGTTAGTGAATTGTTAGACATGGGGTCTCTTAGCAGGTCTGTCGGGAATATGAAACCTTTTACCGAACCAAATCATGTAATTGGGGTCTACCTCATATCTAACTAGATCTCGCACCATAGTCTTAGATTCGAGAAATTTGCACTCATTCCAAACCTTCCTTCTGGAAATACAGCCTTTGGGCCTAATTCGACGACATGTCCACTCAAATCTTTGTCATGGGGGACGGTTTGAAACCTGCTTAGTTGGCACAAAACCCAGTGAGGAGCATATGGTTAAATGCTCCGTATACCTATTAGGAGAAGATACCACACTTCGGCTGACATGTATACGACTTCGGTGACAGGGAGCCATCCGAAAGTCCACTCTATTTTATCCGAAGTTAAAGAACTCAAGTGTGCAAACCAAGCCTCAGTACCTTCTGGAAATTAAACACCCACCACTCGGCTTTCGAATTCTTTGATACAATCCAAACCGGTCATGTCGTAGTTCATATACCCAACATGGTGGCAGAGATGTTCATGTACCCACAATTGTAGCAGTAGGTTACAGCCTTGGAAGAATTTTCCCCTTTCTCAGTAAATTGTCAAAGCTCGGTAAATCTTAGACAAGATCAGGGGAACCAGGGTGCCATTAACTTTCTTGATCGCGACATCAACCATTCCCATGAGGCCTAATTTTATGTTGCCGTCTTTTCACGGACATATTATAACACCCAAGAATGCTACTATAAAAACCAAACCCCGTCGTGCCTCCCATTTATCTTTATTTCCGGCATGGGTCAGACCAGTATTCGGTGCTTCAAAACCTTGGGTTGCCATAGCGTTGGTACAAGAACGGGAAAGTACAAAACCCTTCAGATAAATTCCCATCCTAAATATCCCGGCTAATACTCAACATATCCAAAAATTTGTGAGGAGATACTGGTCTCGGTGACACCGGGTACCGACTTCTAAGGTTTCCGTTAAGGCTGGCGTAACCCGCAATTTCCTCTAGCGTGGGTGTGAGCTCAAAATCAGAAAAGCGGAACACATTGCGAGTCGGATCCCAAAAAGGTATCAAGACTTCAACCACGTCCAATCTTGGCCTGATGTTCAAAAGTTTGACAAGACCACCCAAAACATTCACCACGGTTCCTCGGCTGACC
This sequence comes from Nicotiana sylvestris, assembly GCF_000393655.2. Taxonomy (NCBI): domain Eukaryota; kingdom Viridiplantae; phylum Streptophyta; class Magnoliopsida; order Solanales; family Solanaceae; genus Nicotiana; species Nicotiana sylvestris. The sequence goes on from NC_091060.1 coordinate 154,064,498, forward strand.
TTTCCTAAGTCGTTCCACCACATGTGGAGCTATAAGGGGATCTCCTTAAGAGCTACGAAGAGTTCATTTTCATCTATGCTCATCCTGCACATTTATTAGGGTGATTTAATTTAAAAAAAAAGATTATGACTCATTTTGACTCAAGAAAAGGTTATCACCCTTTTTTTAAAAAAAAATTCATAAAACAAATCCGGCTTTGCAAATACAGCCTTTCAACACTTCGGGGAAGAAGATTTTAAGGCTATGTTTGCTAACCGGCCAAAATATTGAAAAAGCGACCAAAGGTGGTTGTTCTTGCGAAAAGCGGCCTTCCGGCGCCCTTTTTGGGACATTCGGCTATTTTAGACAAGAATGACATCACCTTACTTATTTACAATAAAACAATAAAAAATTTGTTCTTTTTGGGCTATTTTTGCAAAAAGGGAAGTTGGACCCGATGGGGGTTGCCTACGTATCCCACATCCGGTGAGAATCAAACTGGCGTAGTTCGGACAGGTTTGACAAAAATAAAAACAAAACCAACTGTTTTTTTTAAAACAAGATTTTCTTTTTCTTTTCCCCTTTTTTTTCAAAATTTCGGTAGAGTTTCGGTATATTTTTGGACATTGGTTTTTTTCAAAAACAAGTAATTGTCTCTCTTAGCCCTCAGATTGATTTTCTTTTTCCCAGCTTTTCTCCTATTATTCATAAGCCAGTCAACATGCAAATCCGAAGCAAATAAATGCACAAGTAGCAAGTAGGATGCATCAGGATTGCTTCGGGTACACCTGTCCTAGACAAACCCAACCCCTGTGTTGAGTCTCCAAAGTCAAATGCACGTGATGCAAACAAACATTCCTACTAGGGATCCGGCATGAGGTTTTGTTATACTAGATTTAAAACCTGGGTGTATTATTCTAGACCTAGCTTACTCGAGCGGACAGCTCGAGTCAGGGGGGGGGGGCAGCGTACCGGCAATACATAAGCTTCACCGGCTTTGCAACTTGTCCGAACCTCGTTCTAAAATTGGATAAGACTCTAAACAGAAGAGAAGTCACACTCCCCAGATGATTTAGAAGACCCAAAGAGAAGAAGTGTTTCGTAGCAGTTTATATACAGTTCACATAATATCAAAGTGGTAAAAACGACATTTATCACATTAGGCTCAAACATGTAGAAAATGAGATAATAAATAAAGCCAACTACAACAGATATTCTAAGCTCGAATTCTTGAACGCTGAACCGAAGTTCTGGGTTCTTATCCCCAGCAGAGTCGCCAGAGCTGTCACACCTCCTTTTTACACACCCCGAGAGTATATATACGGAGTTTTTCCACTTTAAGTGACATTATTCGAAATGGGATTGTTTTATTTAATTCAGAGTCGCCACTTGGGACAGTTTATTTGGTGTCCCAAGTCAACGGTTTATTTTAAATCCCAAATTGAGGAAATTTTGACTTTCCTTTTGAAGTCTGCGAACCAGAAATTCTGAATAAGGAATTTTGTTAACCCGAGGGAAGGTGTTAGGTACCCCCGGATTACGTGGTTCTAGCACGGTTGCTTAAACCATCACAATTGGCCTATTATCTTATTTTAAAACATGTTTTAGCCTATGATATAATTTTAACTTATTAACCGCTTTTAATTATTTTTTAAGGAGGATTTCAACGTTATTTAAAACACGTCTTGAACCGCGCCACATGAAATGCACCCGCAGTCTAAGACACAATTTATTTAACGTTATTGAGATTTGGATTTGGGTCACATGAAATGCACACACGAGTTTAAGAAAATTAATTTAAATTACGCGCCTAAAGCTACGCACTTCCGAATTTGCGAGGGAAATTCAACTAAATGGCACGCCTCGATTTCTAAGGATTAAGATTAATTGAATGAGGGCCATGTGTTTGAGATTTTATTTGGCACGGCACACCTCAACTAATTAAGGACCTAATTAGTTACTTAAAAGGCTAGGGGGATTTCTAATTTATTTTAATCAAATGTTTAAGCTAAATTCTAGTAGCCAATGGATTGACAAAGAATAAAACTAAGTATTTTTGTCATCAAAAGGCCTAAACCAGCAGCAGGCCCCATTATTATGGTCAAAACTACTTATGATAATTATATGGAGCAACTGGCCCAACGGGGACCCCAAATCAAAAAACGCAAAATCAGCAAACGAAAAACTGAGCATAACTGGGCTAAAACTGACAGCCCAATTTTGTGTTTCAGCACCAACATTTGGAAGAATGTTACAATTCTTCATGTCAATCTTTGAATTTGAATAAATACTGATATCCTTTATCACATGTGAAACACCTTTGAACACCAACACATATTCTATACTGAAATTACACATTCTAATGTGATAACAAAAACCTTTATACAAAATTGTTCCTCCTTTGACATAAACAATTCAGAGATCGACCCTCCTGCTAAATTGTGATTTCAGCCCAACACTTAAACAAGACCATATGATTCAAAAAATTTCAAAGAGAATCAATGTAAAGACTCTAAATCTGAGAATTCTCAAGGCTAAAATCAAACTCAACTTCCATTTAAAAATTCTTTTAAAAAACAATTCCAAGTGCTCATTATTTGAAAAGAGGCAGAATTAAACATAAATTTCTGAAATCTTTGAACTATGCCTCAAGCTATATAGGGCAAACCAATACTAGTCATTTTTAACAAGTTCAAACAAGGATCCATACTAAAACAACACTGGTTCCAGCAAACCAAAGCAGGTTTAAACCTTTTGCTGCAGTAACCTTAACAGTCCATTCATACAAACACAAAATTCAAACTCATCTAGACTAATTGGCTAAAGCCCATAATTTATCCAACATTACAAACCAAACTTAAAAATAAAACAGAAAGGAACAAATGTAATAAAGAAAACCAAACTAATTATAGAGTCTGATGATTTTCAGAAATATAGGAAACAACATTTACAAACTAATATGACATAGATTGCAACTCAATCAAATAACTTCGTGTTCTTTCATTTCACATGTCAAATAGATGAGAAATACCTGGTCACAACAGCAAAACAAACAAAAAATGAGCTGGGAGCTAACAGAAGCAGCGGCAGTAGTAAACTCAAATAAAGAGGAAAACCACAGCAGGATCAGCTCGAAAATCAGCAATGGAACAATGATGAAACCAGCAACTCAAACCAATTTTGAAACCCCAAATTCAAGGCATTTTCCAATCAGGTGCCAGAACTTGAAACTTTTCAGAATTTTATCTAACAAAGAGGATCAGGAAACTAAAATCAAGTGAAATTTGAGCAATTTTCAACAAAGCAAAATCAGGGTTTTTAGTGTTATTTCGTAGTTTTACTCAAGTCTCAGACGTTTCAATTTTTAGAATTTCTAGTCTCTCCAATTTCTACCATCTGCCTTGTGGGTGAAGAAAGAATGCCCTTATAGGCAAGCCTAAGGGCAGCAAGAAGGAAATTAGTTTTTGCACTTCTATCCTTTTTAAATTTTTATTTTTGCTCAAGAACCCTTAGTTTAAAATCAGCATTTTCAGTTTAGTCCTAAACACACCTTCCCAGAAGCTTCCTAAATCAGTTATAGAGATTCCCTCACCTAGAATTCCTAGACTACCCTTAAAGAACCTTGTTTTTACCCCTGAAACCGCATGGGTCAAATTGACCCAATGGTTTAAACCCAAATGAATGGGTCAGAATTGAACCCAAGGCCCAAATAAAAAATCAAAAATCCATTTAACTAATTCGATGAGAAGCAGAAAAAAGAAACAATTGAATGACTTCAAAATCATAAATCTAAATTAAATGATTGATTTTCTTTTTAAGCTAAATACTAAGCCGGAATTAAACTATATTACCAAATCAACAAAAATCTAACCTAAGCTAATTATTAGAAAATGTCATAAATAACAGAAAAATAGAGAACAACGTTTAAAACTTGAAAAGAAAACTAAAAATCCAAACGAATCAAATACGAACACTAAATTAATCAAAAGGGAAAACTAGGTCTGAAACTTTTATCGACTTTCCAATCAGAAAATCAAACATTCAAAGAAATAGAAAAAAAAGAAAGGAGTAGGAAGATGAAACAGCATAAAGACGGAAAGAAAAATGAAGAAAAACTTACCAATTCACACTCGAAACTGGTATTGGACTCTTTGATTTAACACAACAATGTTAATCGTTTGTTCTTTGTCAAGAACAAATGACCAACACGTCTTATGTCAAAATAACCTTGAGAAAACTCAGGAAACTTGGGGATTAAACCTCGCATGCCAATGATTCAAAAGAAATCGATTTTGGGCTTTTAGGGTTTCGAACTACGATTTGAAATTTGAGCACTTGTGGAGGGATTTGAGTGAAGTTATGTTAGGATTTGGAATGGGGAGGGCGAGAGGATTCTGGGGTGTTAATTTGGGGCTGGTTAGAAACGGCGCCGCCGGCCGGCGAGGAATTGGTATCTTAGGGCGGCGGGTTTCTAGGGTTACTGGTCTTTGAAGTTAGAGACGACGAATGAGTGAGGTGAGAATGGGGGGATGGCCTAGGTTCTGACCATTTTATATTTAAAGAAGATTAGTTCCCAGCCGTTAGATCAATGGAGATCAACGGCTGGGATCCTGCGAGAGGGACGACGTTGTTGGGTTAAAACACTACACGGACCGGGTTGGGGGACTGGACTTGGGCCTATTTTGAGCAGGTTTGGACTAATTGAGGGGTGAAATTGATTTGGGCTGGGGAAAATTCATGGTTTTGGCCCAAAATCTGACTCTTTTTCATTCTCTTCCTTTTTCTTCTTATTTCAAACTTCCTTTTCTTTTCAAAAAATTAAAATAAAACCTAAATTAATCCCTAAAATAAATTATCCTACCAAATTAATTAATTAACTCTAAAAATAATTACCACAACTAATTAAATACCAAATTAAAGAAAAACTAACAAAATTTAGAGCTAAAAATTAAGCAATGCAAAAATAAATTATTTTCTGTGATTTTCTCCATTTTTCTAAAACATTAGTTTACTAATATGTAAAATTAAATCCTAAATGAAAATGCAATGTATTTTTTTATATTTTTATGAATTAAATAAGATTAAGCATGCACACAAAAATGCAAAATAATCAGAAAATTTCTACAATAATTCCTAAAATAACAAATAATTAAAAGAAAAATCTAATTTTTGGGATTCTGTATGAGTAATTCATGTAAGGCAAAAATCGCGTGCTCACAATCCTTTCTGCTAAACTATTAAGCTGAGGAGTCTTAGGAGGAGTCTTCTAGTGTCTGATACCCTGTTACTTGCAGTATTCGTCAAACGGTCCACAATATTCACCACCATTATCATACGAATACACTTCAGCTTCTTTCTTGTTTCTCTTTCAATTGAAGCCTGAAACTGCTTAAAGACACCCAACACTTGGTTTTTGGTTTCCAAGATGTAGACCCAAAGTTTCCTTGAGCAATCATCAATAAAGGTAGCAAAATAAAGTGCACCACCCAAAGTCCTTGTCTTCATTGGACCACATAAATATGAATGCACCAACTCAAGCAACTCTGTCTTTCTTGAAGAAGGATGAGATTGGAAAGAAACTCTATTTTGTTTTCCAGCCAAGCAATGCTCACATTTTTCTAATTTTGCACTTTCAAAATTTGACAACAATTTCTTCTTGGCCAGAATATTTAGTCCTTTCTCGCTAATGTGGCTAAGCCTCTTATGCCATAACGTTGAAAAGTTATTGCTCTCAACGACATTCATCATATCAACACAGGTAGAGGCCGTAGTCAAGTATAGACCACGATGCTTTTCCCCACGAGCCACAATCATGGATCCCTTAGTGAGATTCCACTTTCCAGCACCATTGATCCTGACATATCCCTCATCATCCAAAACACCAACAGAGATCAAGTGCAAACGAACATCAGGTGCATGCTTTACATTGTTTAAAACTAGTTTAGTTCCAATACTAGTTTCCAAACAAATCGTTCCAACACTAGCCACCCTAGATACAGTCTCATTACCCATACTCAAAGTTCCAAAGTCACCCTGAGTATAGGATGAGAAAAATTCCTTCCTTGATGTCACATGAGATGCGGCACCACTGTCCACAACCCAGCTTGACTCATCATAAGAAATATTTATCAAATCCGTATCAAGGACGATAACAAGATCTTTTGTAGTGACGGTGGCCATACGATTACCATCTTCTTTCTATTCTTCCTTGTCTCTATTCTCCTTTTTCAAAATCCGGCAGAACTTCTATGTGTGCCATTTCTTCCCGCAATGATAACACTCAATATTTTTAAGTCTGCTTCTGGATTTTCATCTATTATGTTCTCTATTTTGAGAACCCTGATTCTTTATTCTCCCCCTAGAGTCAGTCACCAAGACATCTGATGAGAAGGAACCTTGAGATTTTCTTCTCATCTCTTTATTTAAAAGGCTGCTCTTAGCAAGATCCATAGAGATCACACCATCCGGAGCAGAATTTGATAATAAAGTTCTAAAAATTTACCAAGAATCTGGTAGGGAACCAAGTAGAAATATGCCTTGAATTTCTTCATCAAATTTAATGCCCATAGCAGATAACTGGTTCATGATCCCCTGAAAATAATTCAGATGATCTGTCATCGCAGAACCATCATGGTATTTTAAACCCAACATCTGCTTTATCAGAAACATCTTGTTGTTTCCAGTTTTTCGAGCATACAAACTTTCAAGGTGCTCCCATAGGGTCCGAGCATGCGTCTCCCCAGAAATATGGTTCAAAACATTATCGTCAGCCCACTGTCTAATAAAGTTGCAAACCTGCCTGTGTAACAAATTCCACTCTTCATCTGATTTATTATCAGGCTTTATAGTGGTGAAGGCAGGTTGATGAAAATTCTTGACATAGAGCAAATCTTCCATTTTGCCCTTCCAAATAGCATAATTTGTGCCATTCAAAGTAGTCATTCTACTAGTGTTTGCTTCCATCGTTTATCACAAATACAAATACTATTTATTATAAGACCAAAGTAATTCTTTTCTGATGTGGAAGTTCAGACTGTGCTGCAACCACAGAGCATACTCAGACAGAACCTTGGCTCTGATACCACTTGTTGGGAATAAACCCCGTAAAAATAATATTCACGGTATTAGTGATAAACGCAGAACACTAAGTTATGGTTAAATCAACAAGAATAGAAATGCAGCAATAATGACACCAAGATTTTACGTGGAAACCCTTCTGAATAAGGAAAAAACCACAGCCAAGAAGAGCAACTGATATCACTATAGCGAGGAATTTAATGAGTAAAAATACTCCTAAGGCCACTACAACCTCAAAAGAAATAAACACTTTTTTGTTTTTTCCATCTCACTACAATATTTCTCACACTCTATTTTTCTTCACAAACTATTTTCTTATAGTTTATGGAATATCTTGCTCTCTCTCTTTTCTCTCTTTGTTGGTGCGATGAAATGAGAGTTGAAGCTCTCCTTTTATAGCCAAAAAACTCACTCTCTAAAGCCTACAATATTTGATAATTTGCACACACTTTTCATAATTTCAACAAGGTCGGCTACCAAACCAAACCAAGTCAATAAAATTGGCTACCAAATCATACCAATTCAACAAGGTTGACTACCAAACCTTTTGAATGAGATGGACACCATCCGTTTTCACCTGCAGATAAGCAGATTGATATCATTGGTCTGTTCTATAATACCGCTATTCAAATAAATTGCAGGGCTAGCAAGGAACAGAGAATATAAAATGTCAGATCGATACGTAAGTTTTCGCTAATGCATCAAGTTTAGGGAAAGGCCAGATCACATTGATATAATTTGTTGTTCTGTTCTGTCCCCACAAAATGGATTCAAATAACTTGGCGGGGGCAGTGAGGAATAGAGAGCAGAGAACGGCGAAAAAAGGCTGGATCACATTTCTATACAGTTTTATATGCAATCTTATCTTGCATTTTTGCCAGAGAATATTTCTTTCTGTGAACCATGAGCTCCTGGTCACACAGCAATAACTCTTACCCTGCGCCAAGGCTTGGCCTCAGTGAAGAACAAAAAGGAAATTTCCATCAATTCATAGCTCGATCTCCCTAGTTAAGCCATAACTCGAAAGAAATGCATTGTGTTATCTAATTCAGTTGAATATATCAAGTTATGTGGTAATGACCTGCTCATCAATGATTATATCATTTAAGCAACATAGAGATTTCTTATTACCAATCACACTTATCTGAAGCTTTTGCCAAGTTGGTACTCTATAGTCCTAACAACAAGTTCTTTCATTAGCCAAACCAATTCCATTCCACGTCTAGAAAAAATTAAAACGTTATATAAGATTGTGAGAAGAAAAACTTTACCCAAGAGATATACCATTCAGTTGTATTATAGATCCTACTATTAGCACCAAACATGGACAACAAGATTATCTTATCTGAACATGTAAATTTTGGAACGGTAGATAAACACATTAACAATAAAAAACACCAGAATTTAGACAATTTGACATCGAGTGTATTCTCTGAAACTCATAGGAACTAACATAATGTATCTAAAAGCAATATTTGAGGCACCTCAAACAAAGCAAAATCCAGGAAAGAGATAGTGCATCTACCAAGGTCGAATCCTCTGCTGATGCAGTGCCGCTTTTTTAACTATGATTGTATCGACAGTGAAAATCTGATGTAGTTTTCACGTTTGTCATTCTACCTCCAATCTGCTTCTTTCAGCAGTCATGGCTTAAAGATCCACAATATCAACAAGATTGTGCCAAAAAAATATACAATTATTCACCAAATGTACTTTAAAACATGAACATTTAGATAAAAGAATAAACAGTTAAAGATAAATATATTAATACAAAATAGTAAACAGTGCTTAAAATTTTGTTGGAAAAGTTACAATTAATACTAACAAGACTTACTGGTAAAAAATGAGTAAGATTGAACAAAGAACATAATAAATTACAAAAGAAATTCTTAATAAATACCAAAAGAGTTCGTAAAAGCGAACCTATGAAGGTACTAATTTCGGTCCATAGAGAATAAGCAACCTAACATTTCAATGCAAAGTTATAAAGTATGTTATTTTGGGTTGAAATAATATGATAGCGCAACTTTCTGTAGCAACTGACAGTACTTTGTAGTACTAACATAGGGAAGAATTTCAGTTTGCAGGACTATCTGACTCAATGAACATGCAGAACAGCACAAAGAGAAGGAAAGGAACTTTTCTCCAACTGAAAGTCCATTAACCTGCATCTGCATATGCTGGCTGACAATGGCAATGGCAATCCCAATTTATAGTTATTTGTATCAAGAACAAGCATATGCTAGCTGACAATGGCAATCCCAATTTATAGTTATTTGTAGACCTTTTTCATTTAACTATATTTAACTTATAAATAGGGTTTATTTACAAGTTATATTACAGTTTGACTTGAAAGAATAAAGATTTATCTGTAAAAGCTCATATAAATATGTTGATTAAATAAGCCTTTCACAAAGTCTGCATCAGCTTGAGAGGGTACATCAATAAAAAACAGGAATTTCTTCTAACACTTTAACTATATAACAGGGGTATCACTAATTCTATTTGGATTTACAAAGCAGTAGTTACTGGGAACTTGACAGCAAAAGTATATAACATAGTATTATCTCTTTAAAACAGAAGTTTTGAATAATAGAGCTTAAAACTTCGTTTGGAAAATTATAGCAGTTAATACCTATTTGACTAAAAAGCATTAGACCTTTTTGTTAAAACTAATTAAATAAGAAGATTTGGGGCAAATCCTAACCAGAGATAATTTATTCTAGATATGAGATAGAAGATAGGAACAAACAAATATAGCTGGACATAAAATTTGATTACAGTTGCGATTGAATTTTGTAATGTAAGAAATGGATGATTGCTCCAATAATATCAAATGATAATGAAGAATACATGAATGAAAAAAGCCACCATTCTTGAACAAGACTGACCTCTGTACATTTGATAAAATTGAATTACAGACGAATACTGATAAGTAGGATTTTAACATATTTTATACCCATACTTGCCTGCGCTTTGAGTGTAAATTGCTACAAAATAGTCCCAAAAAGCTTACAGATTGCGCTTGATTGCAGGTTTGAGCTATAAAGTGACAAATCGTCAAAGATCGGCTCAAATTGGAGTGAAACCTGCTCAAGTGCCAAAGATCAGTAGAGTTAAGACATTCAGAACTTGGTGCAGACCGCACCATCATGTCACGCGGACGCACCATAGAAGTTCAGAGACTGTGAACTTACAAGCCATGCCCCATGCGACCGTATCCCAATTCATGCAGCCCGCGTCTCACTCATGCGGCCACACAATTTTGCTATGTGGTCGCGTCCAATAAGTTCAGAGAGTATTATATTCCAGAAGCAAACCACGCGGCCGCGTCAAACTTCATGCGGCCCGTGCCCCCCCCCCCCCCCCATGCGGCCGCACTCTATGGTCACGCGGCCCGCATCAGTAAAGTTCAGAGAAGCTGCAAAACCTTTCATACGGCCGTACAACAACTTTGTGCGGTCCGCGCCAGTTTTCATGCGGCCGCACCCCAACTTTGTGCGGTCCGTATCACCATTTTCAGAGAGCAAGATTTAGAGGTCAAGCAACCCAGTGCGGCCGTGTGCCATCTTTGTGCAGTCTGCACTAACCCCGCAGGGGCATTTTTGTCCAGTTTTTTCAGCCCATTATAAATAGAACATTTTACCATTTTTAGGTCAAGTTTTGTACAATTGACAGCTGCTGCACTCGTGAGACTTATGTTTTGGCCTATCTTGGGCATTTTTAGCTTAGTTTCATCATAGATTATTGTAGTTAGCATTAGCAATTAATTAATATGGTTGTTTCATCTTCTATTTCTTCATTTTCTGCTTTAATTATGTTTAGCTAAACCCATTAGCTAGGGTTGTGGCTCAACCCTAGTGTGGGTAATTAATGGGCGTTGCTTCTTACTGATAGATTGATATTGGGTGTTTGTTATTTGGGTTAATTTTATGGTTTAATTAAGGATTGATGGTTGCAAACATTGATTCTAGCTTAGTGGGTCTTGACCTTGTCACACCTCCTTTTTCCGCCCCCGCGAGGGGGTGAAGGAGTTTTTCCAATTAGAGGACAATCGAAACGGGATTTGTTTATTTATTTCAGAGTCGCCACTTGGGAGATTTAGGGTGTCCCAAGTCACCAATTTAATCCCGAATCGAGGAAAAGAATGACTCTGTTTAATAGTCCGCGAACCAGAAATCCGGATAAGGAATTCTGTTAACCCGGGAGAAGGTGTTAGGCATTCCCGAATTCCGTGGTTCTAGCACGGTCGCTCAACTGTTGCATTTAGCTATTATCTGATTTTTTACATGAATAACCTATGTGCTGATTCTACTTTTTACTGCTTTTACATATACATATTTATTCGAGAGAGTGAACGTCGTTTAAAGTATGTTTTGGGATTGCGCCGCATCAGATGAACCCGCAGTCTTAGGCACACTCTATTCAACGTTTTAGGATTTGGATTTGGGCCGCATAAAATGCCCACCCATATTTAGGAATGTAATTTACTAAAGTCGCGCCTAAAGATTCTAGCGCGTTATTATCTTTTGGGAGGGCCGTGAAATTCGCTAAACGGCCCTTCCCGACTTCTAAAAAAATCTCTTAAACCTTTACTGAGGATCCTGCAATTTTTTATTATTATTATTATTTTTTTTTGTTTTTATTTGATGAAGCTCGTCTCATTTATTTATTTATTTATTTATTTAAAACGAAAGTAACTATATTTCTATTTTTATTTGTCTCTAAATAAAGAAAAATCCTGGTTAGTTACATGCTAAAAAAACCGTAACTTATTTAATTAACAGATTACAACAGATGCTGACGAAAATTATACTTGAACTTGTAAAAATGGAAAATTGTTTCGCGCCTTATTCCATGAGCTAATATTACTAAAAATGGAATTGTGTATAAAAAACGTACAAGATTGACTAACGTTACTACAATTAGCCATTTTTAACTGTGGTGAGGTTAACTAAATGATCAAAGCTATATATTAATTCATTAACCCTAATGGATTCGCAATTTAACTATGCTAAATGCTTATTGAACCTACTCTACATTAGTGTAAGTATACTTAATTATAAATACATAAAATTATCGACTACGACCTTTATTTATTTATTTATTTACTTCTATTATTATTATTGGAGCTATAATGTTGACACTACCCCACCACCTTACATTTACATTTTTATCAAGTCCACAATCTATCTATGTGAGATTATTTGTAACATGAATTAATGCCAATACTGATGAGAGTATAATCACTTAAGAGGACTAATGGAAATTAGTTTTAACCATCTAAACGAAATACTAATCGGGTTTTGACTAAATACCCTATCTCATTCATGGACTACTTGAATATATGCATGGAAACAAACAACTAACTAGAGATATGCTACTTATCATGATTTACCCCATTAATCTAATAAAATTGAAAGATTCATGTTATATCAGCGCATGACCATTTATACGATTCCTTCTCTTTTCAATCCAATTATACAAAAAATAAATAAAAATAAAACAGTTTATAAAAAAAAAAACTAAATAGACCAGATTGTCTACTATCTACTTTATTGAAGCGGTTGGATTTTATTGCTGCATTTCAACTTCAAAGCTTTATCACTACAAGATTCGAATGTGTACCTGGAATTCGAATTACAAATAGAGAAAAGAGGTCAGGAGCAACAATGTACAGCAGTAGCACAGCAACAGAATCCCACAGCAAATAACAGCAACAAAACAACAATAACCAATGTAACAATGGTCAGAACCAAACTGAAAACCCCGGAAAGCCTGACTAAAATCAGTAGTACTAAACGCAATCCACAGAGGCAGTAACAAAGTTCTGATTTCAGCAGTAAAGAAAAGGATCTCACTTTCAGTTTTTAGCTCTCAAAAGACTGACTTTTTTTAGTTCTGAAAAATTAGCCTATCTCTCACTTTTAAGTTCTGAAAATTTCTCTTCTGTAATTTTTCCAGTCCCCTTCTCTATATCAACTCCCCTTATTTATAGGCTAGAACTAAACATTATTTATTCAAAGCTTTTCACTTTCAGCCTGTATATTCCATCCCATGTGCATCTATACACTTTTATCATTAATCTCATGCTTACTTTCTGATTTTCCACCCTTAAAGACACCAGACAGGGTGTATTCTGCACTACTAATTCCCTTTCCATTAAACAATTCATTAATTTAATTATACACTGAATATTAACTGGAAGACTACTAACACTAAACTTTTTAAATCTTTTAACACAAAAAAAAAATACTCCTGAGAATCCCCTATTATTATTGTCTTGCCCTCACTCTTAGCAATCTGTATTTAAACCTCTCTGATTTACAACTACACCAAATCACTACACAGCTACAACCAATCCTTAAGTCAAATTCACACAAAATGATTCAAGCATCAAAACATACCAACGAAGTGATTCATGCTGTATTCGTCCAAACAAAGCAGTCATAAACTAACTATTCGACGAAGTTGTTCAAATCGAATGTAGCTTATAACTCAAACAAACAGAAGAAAAACCTTGACCAAATAAAAGGTCTTGAAGAAGAAGGAGAACTAATGAACAAGACAAGATTTACAAAAAATAACACTTTAAACAAAGATTCAATAATCCGAAAAATAGAATGAACAAAACAAGATTGTGAACAACACTTAAAATCAAAAATCATAACAGAAAATAAATCAAATGAACTAAATAATCTTGAAAGAAAAATTTGAAACTTGAACGAACCCAAGTCGAACTTGGATTGTTTGTGGGCGTTTGAAAAGAGATGAAGCAAAAGCTGGTCGACGGGGCAGTGGGGTTTGGTGGTGACGTGAAACAGTGGTCGATGGGGCAGTAGGTTTGGTGGTGAGGAGCAGCAGCGGTCGATGGGGCAGTAGGGTTTGGTGGTGAGGAGTAGCAGCGGATGGTAGGGCAGTAGGGTTTGGTGGTGAGGAGTAGCAGCGGATGGTGGGGCAGTAGGGTTTGGTGGTGAGGAGTAGCAGCGGATGGTGGTGCGCGACGGGGAGGCTGGTTATGGTCGTTTTTACGTGAAAGAGGAGGAGGCCATGGGCTATGGCGTGAGGGTTTTATTCAGTTTTCTTCTTCTTCAAAATGAAGAAGAAGATGAACAGTAGCTTTTTCTTCTTTTTTTTCTCTTAATTTTTCTTCGTTTTTTTCCTTTTCTTTCCGTTCCTTCTTTCATGAAGAAGAAGAAGACCACCAGACGTGTATCCCTCTCCCTTTTTTCTAATTTTTCTCCTCTCCCTTTTAAAAACTTTTTGTTTTTACAAACTTTTTCTCTACTTTTCACGTGCCCTCCTCTTCTTTTTTCCAAAAAATTTTTGCTTTTAAAATTTTCAATCCCTTTCTTTTCTCACCCGTTCTGTCCTCTTCTCTCTTTCCCAAAATTTTTGCTTTTTTTTTTAATTCTTTCACTCCCTTCACGTGTTGTCCCTTTCTCTTTTTTTTTTTAAAAAAAATATTTCAGCCTCCTTTCATTTTTAAAAATCCCCTCCCCATGCCATGCTTTGTCCGTGTATCAAAGGACATGGACCCCACGTGTGTAGGAGTCCAAGACATGTGTCCCCCATGCGCGGTGGGGTTCCCCGCGTATGGTGTTCCGTCCGTGTTCCCCACGCGTATCCCCCACGTGTGGTGGGCTCGGATTATTATGGGCTGAGTCCGAAAATTAGGCCTAAAAACGGGTAATTTGAAACCAAATATTATTCTTTTGCCCGGACCAGAGAATGAAACACGATGTTATTCAATTAATCATATGCAAGCAAAATAACTACAAAAATAAGACTAACTTTTAAAACAAAACTTATTTCTTTCTTTTTTTTTTTTAGTATTTTTTCAAGATTAAAATAGCTACAAAGGATAAATAAAACTATTTTTGTCATTTTCGTTTTTATATAAAGATAAAATATAAATTACTATTTTTTGTATTTTTTCAAGATTAAAATGACTACAAAACATTAATAAAACTACATTTTTTATAATTTTCGAAATTATATAAAGTATAAAAAATAAGGTACTATTTTTTGTATTTTTTCAAGTTTATGAGAAATACATAAGCTAAAATTTACATATATATTTTTTGTAATTTTTCTTTTGCGACGAAATAAGGTAAAATAGTCAAAATAGCTATATTAGACTCAATTCAAAAATTAACGTTTTGTAGCCCTCTTTTTTCTTTTTTCTTTTTATTTTTATTTTTTTATTTTTGATAAAACTAAAATTCTAAATTGAGCTACACACTAAATTAACTCCAAAATACTAATTAAACTCCTAACAAAAATTATCATACACAATTAAACACCAATTAAAATAAAATTGCATAATTTGCCATTAAATGCTAACAATGCAAAATATTCCTATTTTTGTGACTTTCATTTTTTATAAACAAACTTAATTAAATACTAAATAAAAAAATGTGATATATTTTATATTTTTATTAATTAAAACAAATAAACATGCACTCATAAAAATACAAATAATTATACAAAAATACAGCAACAATAACAAAAATTGCACACAAAGGAAAATTGTTTTATTTTGAATTTTTTTTTTGGGAGTAATTCTTTCATAGGACAAAAATCACGTGCTTACAGACCTTTCTTGAGAAAGAGAGTCTATGACTCCAGAATTGACCCAACAAGGGATTGGGGTGGATCCATGAGAAATGGTAGTCCCAATTAACGGGTTAAACCTCGAGAGAGTAATCACCCTACTTGAACCCTAGTTGCTTGGTCTAATTGGCCTACCCAATTGATCTCGAGAGAGTCAATTGGGCAAAATTGCTCTCTCTACCGAGAGGTGTGAGAGTGAGTACAAATGTGCACGGTTATAACATTGATCCCAAATATGTCAATCTATTATTAGTAACCTCTACTCGTTAGTTAACCACCTAGGTGATGCCACGACCCTAGTGCCTTTCTCTATATTAATCACAACTTAGAACATACCATTTTAGCATAAATTAGCTTAAACTTGTAGTTGATAATAGTAGTGATTAAACAAAAATCCAAAAAATGGTAGAAGTACAATTAGGAGCAAACACGCATTCCTAGTCTAAACAAATACGCAACTCCATTCCAAGCTCCCTGTGGAAAATGACCCCGATACCACTATTCGGGTAAAAGTATTAGCGCCCGCTCCTCCTACCGTTGTGTAAGGTTGAGTTCGCCGCGATCAAATTTTTGGGGCCGTTGCCGGGGAGCTTACGGTGTTGACTATTTGTGTAGCTAGAATTGTGTTTTGCTTCTCTTTCCTTCTTGTTTACTAATTTTGTTTGTGTCGATCAATCAGGTACAATGGCTCTTAATGCAAATGACCCTCTCAGTAATGTGATAGCGGGGGAAGAGGTAGAGGATCTAGAACAAGATGAGGTCTTACCTCAACTTCCACGGAGAGGCCGACATGTCAATATAAATGCAAATGAGAACAACAACATTCCAGACCCTCCTCCGGCACCGCCGAGAGTGGCTCCCAGAGTTTTACCAAATCAAGGATAAGCCAGTGCTATTGTTCCTCCCCGAATCCAGGTGGGGAACTTTCAAATCACAAATGTTATGCTGACCTTGCTCGAGCAAAGAGGTTATTTCACGGGTGCCTCCGATCAAAATGCCTACAAGCACTTGAAGGGGTTCGTGGATACATGTTGGGGTAGCAAGTAGACAAACGTGTACGAGGATGCGTTGAGATTGAGGCTTTTCCCATTTTCACTTCGGGGTAAAGCATTGGATTGGTTAGAAAGGCTCCCTAATCATTCTATTACAATATGGGATGAATTGACGGACAAATTTATTGCCAATTTCTTCTCTCCAAGTCATATGGCAGCTCTTCGGGATGAAATTCTAGCTTTCAAGCAAGAGCCAACGGAACTTTTGCATGAGATATGGGAAAGAAATAGAACAATGGTGAAAGAGTGCCCTAATAACGATATGACCGAGGCTATGATTCAACAAACCTTTTATCGGGGCATCAACACCACAAATCAATGCATCGTGAACCAATTGGCCGGAGGGAGCTTTATGAAACTTTCTTACCAAGAGGCATGTGATGTACTTGATGAAATGGCCGACACCTCTTCGGCATGGCAAAGCCGAGCAAACGTGCCCCAAGGTGACCCCACGGTCATCCATTTGCAACAAGGAGTTGCACGATCATGGCCAAGCTATCGCCGAGCTTACAACAACTTTGAATCAATTGGCAAAGGCGCAATTGCAACAAGTCCAAAACCCGCGCCAACTCAACACAATGGAAGGTGTTTCTATGTTGAAAAGGAGGCAAAAAGGACAACAACCTCAAGCTAATTGTGAACAATATGACAACAACAATGATGGTGGTGGTTATTCAAATGAGTGCATGAGTGCTATGATGATCAAAGCGAAGAGGTCCAATATGCCAACAACTATCAATGGAATAGAGGTAACTCTTCAAACCAACAATGGCATCCTCAAGGTAATTGGGGCAATCAACAACAAGGCGGAGGTAATTAGAATAACAACAACCAAAACAACAATTGGGGTAATCAAGGCAACCAAGGAAATTGGCATGGTAATAACAATAATTGGGGAAACAACAACAATCAAGAAGGGTGGAACAATGGCGGGAACCAAGGCAACCGGGGGCAAGGTTTTCAAAGGCCCCTCATGTACCAACAACCGAACAATCCACCCCCCTTTCCTTCTCAAGGTCCGAGTTCGTCCGGAAGCGAGATGGGGAGAATTGAAAGCATGTTCGAGCAAATGATGAAAAGAACCAAGATTCCGAGGCCCAATTAGCTTCACATAACACATCTATCCGGAACTTGGAAGTGCAATTAGGCCAAATCTCTCAGTCTTTAAATACTCGCCCAAAGGGTGCTCTACCAAGTGATACGGTAGTAAACCCCAAGGGTGGGCACAATAATCATGTGATGGCAGTGACAACGTGAAGTGGAAAAGGCGGTGATGCGCATGCCTCAAGAGGAAACCAAGTTACAGTGGATGAAGATGAGTTACGAGATAATGAAATACCTTTGGTGGTTGAAGATGTAGTTGAACCAAGTGTGAGAGATGATGTGTGGATTGATGTTCATGAGGTTGAGGAAGAAACACAAGAGGTCGTGAACCCGTCTATGGAACACGTGATTGATATGCCCGAGCTGGTGGTGCCCAAAGCTTGAGCACCTTACCTCGACCTCCTCCGCCCTATCCTCAACGGTTGGCCAAGCAAAGGGTGACAACCAATTTAAGAAATTCATTGAGATGATGAAGAGTTTGACTATCAACGTGCCTTTGGTAGAGGCACTTGAGCAAATGCCGGGATATGCAAAGTTCATGAAAGATTTGGTTACAAAAAAGAGATCAATGGAGTGTGAGACAATCAAGATAACCCATCAAGTGAGCACAATTGTACATTCTATGGCTCCGAAACTTGAGGACCCCGGTGCATTCACTATCCCATGTACCATTGAAAGTGCCGACTTTGTAAAAGCCCTTTGTGACTTGGGGGCAAGTATCAATTTAATGCCATATTCGGTATTCAAGATCATGGGAATCGAACAACCTTGTCCAACTTCTATAAGGCTTCAAATGGCGGACCGGTCAATGAAGCGACCTTTGGGGATTATTGATGACGTCCTTGTTCGTGTTGATAAGTTCATATTGCCGGCCGATTCGTTATCTTGGATTGTGAGGTGGATTTTGAGGTTCCAATTATCCTTGGAAGACCTTTCCTAGCTACTGGGAAGGCTTTGGTAGATGTCGAGGTAGGAGAGTTGACCTTCCGTATTGGTGATGAAAAGGTGGTGTTCCATGTATGCAAATCTATGAGGCAACCGAATAGCACCGAGGTGTGCTCGTTTGTTGACATTGCCACGGTGGTGATAGTGGATGACACAAGTACAATGGTGAATGTTGAAGACCCACTTGAAGCCGTTCTCTTGAACATGGATGTTGATGATGATGCTGGGAGAGTTGAATGTGTAAACGCTTTGCATGGTATGGGCTCGTATTCTTATGAGCCTAGGATGTTATCTTTGGATCTTGAGAATTGCAAAACTCCCCCATCTAAGCCATCTATTGAAGAGCCGCCGGTGTTGGAGTTGAAACCACTTCCTCCTCACCTCAGGTATGAATACTTGGGCCCTAATTTCACTTTGCATGTTATTCTTTCGTCTTGTTTGACTAACGTGCAGGTTGTCGCCACTTTGGCAGTTCTACAAAAGTGCAAGAGGGCAATTGGATGGACATTGGCGGATATACGGGGCATAAGCCCTGCCTTTTGCATGCATAAAATCATATTGGAGGAGGATGCGAGGCCCTCACTTGAACACCAAAGGAGACTCAACGAAGCTATGCAAGAAGTGGTCAAAAAGGAAGTTATCAAGTGGCTTGACGTCGGTGTAGTGCATCCTATTTCTGACAGCTCATGGATTTCTCTGGTGCAATGCGTACAGAAGAAGGGCGGGATGACTGTGGTAACCAATGCCAACAATGAGTTGATTCCTACTCGGACGGTGACAGGATGGAGAGTTTGTATGGACTATAGAAAGCTTAACAAGGTGACTCGAAAGGATCATTTCCCGTTGCCGTTCCTCGACCAAATGCTTGATCATCTTGCGGGTCGGTCATTCTATTGCTTTTTAGATGGGTATTCGGGGTACGATCAAATTCTCATTTCCCTAGAAGATCAAGAAAAGATGACCTTTACATGTCCCTACAGCACATTTGCATTTTCGAGGATGCTGTTTGGATTGTGTAATACCCCAGCGACCTTTCAACGATGTATGATGGCAATTTTCACCGACATAGTGGAAGATATATTGGAGGTCTTTATGGATGATTTTAGCGTGGTGGGAAACTCCTTTGAGGAATGTTTGACAAATTTGGACCGAGTGTTGGCCCGATGTGAAGATACAAACCTAGTCCTCAATTGGGAAAAATGCCATTTTATGGTAGAAGAGGGTATTGTATTGGGTCATAAGATTTCGAAGAAAGGTATTGAAGTTGACAAAGCCAAGATTGAAGTCATTTCAAGGTTACCTCCCCTACTTCTGTCAAAGGGGTGAGGAGCTTTTTGGGGCACGCGGGTTTCTACCGAAGGTTCATCAAAGATTTCTCCAAGGTAGTTAATCCGTTGTGCAAGTTGTTAGAGAAGGATGACAAATTTGTTTTTGATAAGAAGTGCATGGAGGCTTTCGAGCTGCTAAAACACAAGTTGACAACAACCCCTATCATTACCGCACCTAATTGGAGCTTGCCATTTGAGCTCATGTGTGACACTAGTGATGTTGCGGTAGGGGCGGTCTTGGGCCAAAGAATCAACAAGATGTTCCATCTGGTGTACTACTTAAGCAATACGATGAATGAAGCTCAAAGAAACTATACAGTCACCGATAAATAATTGCTAGCTATTATGTTTGCCATGGAAAAGTTCCGACCGTACCTTATGGGGGCCAAAGTAATTATCCATACCGATCATGCCGCCCTTAGGTATTTGATGACCAAGAAAGATTCAAAAGCAAGGTTGATGAGATGGGTGCTTCTTCTTCAAGAGTTTGATCTTGAAATTGTGGACCGCAAAGGAAGTGAAAATCAAGTGGCGGACCACTTGTCCCGCTTGGAAGAATAGGGGAGGCCTTCTGACGGCCATGAAAGCAATGATGCGTACCCGGATGAACAACTCCTTGCGGTATCTATGCATGATATGACATGGTTTGCTGATATGGCAAATTATCTTGTGACCGGTATAATCCCATATGAGCTCTCTTCTAACCAAATGAAGAAGCTCAAGCGGGATAGTTTGGATTATTATTGGGATGAGCCATATTTGTTCAAGATTTGCACCGATGGTGTGATTCGCTGGTGTGTCCCAGAAGAAGAACAATTGAGTATTTTGGAGGCTTGTCATTCCTCTCCCTATGGTGGCCATCATGGTGGGGTGAGGACGGCTTCTAAGGTGCTTAGTTGCGATTTCCATTGGCCCTTCTTGTTTAAAGATGCCGGTTATTTTATCAAGAGATGTGATGAATGCCAACGAACCGGTGGGATTTCTAAAAAGGATGAGATGCCTCTCAACACAATTCTAGAGGTAGATATTTTTTATGTATGGGGTATCGACTTTATGGGGCCGTTCGTGAGTTCTTGTGGGAACACCTATATCTTGGCAGCGGTTGATTATGTGTCGAAATGGGTCGAAGCCGTCGCTTTGCCCAACAACGATGCTCGAAGTGTGGTGGTATTCTTGAAAAAGAGTATCTTCACAAGGTTTGGCACTCCACGTGCTATCATTAGTGATGATGGCTCTCATTTTTGCAACCGGGCTTTTGATTCATTGCTTGCCAAGTATGGTGTAAATCACAAGGTGACCACTCCTTATCATCCTCAAGCGAGTGGCCAAGTTGAGGTTTCCAACCGAGAGATCAAGAATATACTGTCCAAAACTGTCAATGCCAATAGGACCGATTGGTTGAAGAAACTAGATAATGCTCTTTGGGCCTATCGGATAGCTTACAAGACCCCGATTGGTATGTCTTCGTACCGGTTGGTGTTTGGGAAAGCTTGTCATCTTCCGGTGGAATTGGAGCATAAGGCTATGTGGGCCTTGAAAAAATTGAACTTAGAATGGGATGTCGCTGCGAATCTCCGGGTTGAGCAACTCAATGAGCTAGACGAGTTTAGATTTCATGCCTACTCCAGCTCGTCCTTGTACAAGGACAAGATGAAGTATCTTCACGATAAGTATGCCCAGGGGAAGGAATTCAAAGTTGGTGACATGGTTCTTCTTTTCAACTCCCGGTTGAGGTTATTTTTGGGAAAGCTTAAGTCTAAGTGGAGTGGTCCATTTGAAGTTGTCGGTGTAATCTCATTTGGTGCTAATGATCTCAAAACAAAAATGGTGAAGTTTTCCGGGTCAATGGGCATCGTGTTAAGCATTACTTGGGAAAGTTTGATGACAGTACCATGGTGGCACTCATTCATTTGAAGTGACTTTGATGGTAACATGCGTCATGCCGCGACGTTAAATCAGGCGCTTCTTGGGAGGCAACCCATGTCTTTTTCTTTCTTTTTGATTTCTGTGGTAGATTAGGATTTTTGAGCTAATGGTTTCTGAGATGTTGCAGGAATTTCGATTAAACCAGTGCAAAAACAACTGTGTAAAACAACAGTCTCTGAACAGTGACCCACGCGGCCGCAATCCCACTTTGCGCGGTCCGCACCGGCCAAAGAAATTATTGCCAAGTTTCTAAACTGTGTTCACGCGGTCGCGTCCCACTTTGTGCGGCCCACGTAGTACTCATGCGGCTGCATCCCATTTCATGCGGTCCGCGTGCTTTCGCTGCAGCTTCAGGTAAAAAGGTTAAACCCCAATGCGGCCCGCGGTCGTGTTCACGTGGCCGCACTGGATGGTAAGTGATGGGCCCCCATTATTTCCTATAAATAGACCATTAGGGTCTTCAGTAGAACTTTTCGCCAAAATTCACTCTTGAGCCCTAAAATTTACTGTTCACCTTCAGATATCCTTCTTAGTGTTAATATCAACGGAATTCTTCGCTTTCCTGGTAACATATCTCTCACATTACTCTTTACTTAGCATTAATTTAAACTTTATACATGTTCCCCTAGTCATAACTTCTTCAATTTTTCTTTTTGATTTTCATTTTTTCATGATTAGAATAGTTCTATAGTGTTCTTGTTGCTCTTTGAAATGATGGGCATGTTATAAATGAGTAGGGACAAAGTAGGATGCTAAAACATGAAAGATTTGAGCCCAGTAATTAAAGCCCTAGTTGCCCCTGTATTTTCAGCTCAGCGTGGTCGTGCACCCTGTTTGTGCGGTCCGCGCCATACCCCACGCGGCCGCATCAGTCTGTTATGCAGTCCGCGTAAACCTTGAGCCCAAAGGTTGATTCTCTCAGTGCGGCCGCATGCCGAGTTTGTGCGGTCCGCGCCATGCTCCATACGGCCGCATGCCATGTTTGCGCGGTCCGCATGGGTGAGGTTCAGAGGGCACCACTTTTCAATATTATGGCCAATGCGGCCGCATGACCAGTTTGTGCGGACCACGTTGGCTCTCATGCGGCCGCGCACCCTGTTTATGCGGTCTGCATGATCCCTAATCAAAGAGGTGTTGAATTCCAAAGTTGGTCAGTGCAGTCTGCATGCCTAGTTTGTGCGGTCTGCACTGCTGTTAGCTATTCTCTATTTGTGTTTCTGTTCTGTACTTAAACTCTACAACTGCCTGAACTAACAATGTTGGAATTATTTGTGTGCAGAAAATGGTTAAACAATGAGGTCGTAGAGCTAAAAAGCCCGGACGAGGAGGTGACCCCTCCCGGGGAGGTAAAGCTAAATTGAAGAAACTGACTCCCCAATCAAAGCTAAAAACAAGAAAGCAGGTGGTGAGTGCTGAAGAGCAGTCGGGGAGTGAGTACCTCCCCTCCCAGGATTTCTCAACGGGTTCGTGGAAAGCCCCCGCAGGCCCTGCTAAAGCTCCAATTGTTATACAACCTGAGTCGTCTGAGGGCTCAGAAGCAAGCAGTACCAAATAATCCACCTCCCCCACAGCTTCAGAATTCGGGGAAAGTATAGAAGACAAAAACAAGAATGATGAGGAGGTCCCGGACAGTGGGGTACCTAGAGTTGGGGGAATTGACAGAAGTAGAAACCCAGCTGTATGGAAGGATAGATTTGTCAGCGAGGTAGCCTTTCATAAATTTCGGGAAGTGTGGCCAAAGAAGAAGCCGATTCCAGAAAGAAGAATAGTCACCCGGGATTTGTTACCCTACCTTCCCAGAGTCTATGATCAATTTCTTACTAGAGTGGGGTGCGATTTCTTTAAAGATAAGCTGATCGATGCAAATGAACATATGGTGAAGGAATTCTACTACAATGTAGCCCACACCAAAGAAGGGTCAATTGCAACCAAAGTGCGGGATAAGACGATAGTGTTTTCGGCAGAGGCGTTGAATGAATATTTGGGTTTCAACGAGGAGGATGACGCTTTGTACAGAGAGAAATTAGCATTGAAAGAGGAAGCTCGTCCTTGGGTGGCACAGTTCTTAGCTCAACCGGGTACCATTCCGGAATGGATTCAGGTGGGGAAGAAAATACTGAGAAATGACCTTAATTTTGAGGCGAGAGGATGGTTAACTTTTGTATGCAACAAGTTGGACCCTTCGTCCCATGACCAAACCATTCCAATAGCCCAAGCAGTTCTCATTGCATCCATCATGGTAGGTTTCCCCATCAATGTGGGGAATGTTATGTACAGTGTGATCACATCCATTGGCATTGATACAGACAGAAACTAACCCTACCCGAACACCCTCACAATGTACTTTGAAGATGCAAAGGTAAAAAATACCCCTTCGATGTTGAAGTCCGGCCGGTGTCCCCGTTCTCATGGTTTAATATTTAGGGGCTGGACAACCCGAAGGGGGATAAAAAGGGAAAAGCATCCACCTCTGCCCCGACTGGCCAGTCTGAGGAGCCAGTTGCGGTAGAAGCCTCTGTTGAGCCACCCACTCCCGCTGCCACTACTGTTCCAGACATCCCATCCTCCTCTGCGGGTCCCAGTTCTTCAACTGGCCCAGTGGTCCCCACCTCCAAATCCAACCCCCTCACGGCCCAGCAATTAGCAAAGACATTGGCTAGTTTGAACAACTGGATGTCAGTGTCGACATCCAAGTTGTCCACTTTGGCTACCACAGTTGAGGCCCAGTCTGTTCCAGCCATAGTTGAGATTCCTCAGTCCATTGAGGAGACATTTCAGACACTCCTGGCCAACCAGGAGAAGATTTTGGCTACTCAGGCTGCCTTGACAAAGGCAGTTAATGCACAGGGCAAAGCTCTAAAGAAGATTGCCCGAGAACATAAAAAGATGAGAAAATCCCGGGCATCCAAGGATAAGGTGAAGGAGCTCTGAGCTGAGGTTGATAAGCTAAAGGCAGACCAGCTGCCTTTAGACTTGTTCTTTGATGAGTCAGCACCTCCACCATCAGTAGTTGTACCGGAGCCACAACAAAAGGAGTAGCCTAGGCACCCAAGGAAGAAGAGGAAGCTTCCTAGCACTGAGGGTGTTGTGATAGAGGTAGCACAGGTTTAGAAGGATACTTCCAGTGCTCCACCAGATATTCAGTCGGTCCATGACCCGGCCCCTGTCCCAGCAGCAGAGCAGCAGCAGGCCGGAAACCAGTCTGAGGTTCCCGCCAGTACAGCGGACCAGGGGACCACTGATCAGCCCATGACGACGGATCAGGCTTGAGGAGCCACTCTATATCCTTTCTCTGTTTATATGCTTATTTTGGTAGTTGACATAGGGGACAATGCCAGCTTTTATTCGTGGGGGTGCGCCCTACTATTTTGTATTTTGATGGTTGATACATTTGGGATGATTGTACATATTTATTTGATTCTTAGCTTATGTTGCTAGTTGATAGTTGGCATGTATATAACTTTTAATTCTAGTTACTTTTCTACTTTATGTACATATTCATTCCCCTTGTTGTATATTCTACTCCCCTATTGTACATATTCATTCGGGTTTTTTTTTTCGTTAAAATTTTTCGCTTGTAGCTTCATAGTAAGCTCGTAGCCTTTTTGTTTTGTTTTGGCATTTGCAATAAGCCCTTGGTTTTCTTAATGCCACGGTTCTTTCCAAGGGTAGAGTGTTGTGCGAACCGGGTGGCTCTTCCCAATGATAGATGGCGTGACAACCTTCTTAAGGGTTTGAGTCCGTTTTTGATTTTTCGTTTTTTTGATTTTCAAGTTTTGCAGTCAAGGATACCTCAGACAAAGCTTCACTTGGGCCTAACACATTTTCTTTTGATCCCATGGTCAAAGACATAATGTTGTGCTTAGGATGGTGAAAGTCGTGGCCTTGAGACTCTTGTGTTGACCAAACAGTCATCATGTGGTCGTATTGAACCATTGTGCGCTTGAACCGTAACTAAGGTCGTTGTGGGCCCTCGACGACATCTTTAGCAATCTTTGAGTGTGTGTGGTGAGAATTTGATTTGCGAGTCCAGGTCCCGAGCCGATGGTCTAGAACTTTCCCCGAATGTTTGTTGAGGCAAAATCCTAGGTGAAATTTGGCTTGAGAAGTGATTGTAGGCTCTTCTTGATCCAAAATGCTAAGATTGAAAAATTCCATGGCCTAAAAATGAAATGATCCCTAGTTAACCCTTTTGAGCCTTGAACCTTCTTCTTTCAAGAATTGAAACTACAAGCCTATACCCGTTCTTAATGATACCCTCTCGTGGCACCCAAATCTTCCCTTGATTAGCTGGCAAACGTCTAAGTTTGGGGGGGAGACAAGAAAGAAAACAATGTGGTAAAAAGGTACAAAAGCAAAAAAAAGATAAGACAAAAAGAAAGACCCAATTGAATAAGGTCAAAAAGGGGATTCAAAGAAAACAAAAGTGAAAAAGGGTGTGGAAAAAGTTAAAAATGAGAAATGTGTTGAATTGCATGAAAAAGGGTGACAATGTGTCTCTCTAACCCCCTTGAAAAAGAAGTGAATACTCAAATGAGTCAAAAAAGTGTGCCGAAATAAATCAAAAGAAGTGCTTAAAGGAAGATTGAACCCACTTGAACAAAACTATGTCCTACCCTTACCCAAAAGCCTTCACAATGACTCCATAAAAGCCCTACATGATTTTGAGTTGAAGGGAACCTACATTAGTGGATACTTACATAAGGGGCAAGCATATGGTACTTAGAGCCGGACTTGTGGCCTCTTCCTTGAGAGAGATGAGTGGAAATCCATCAACCTCGGTTTGTGTGATAATACTCAAAAAGTGAGGTTCGCTTAGGGAGAGTTGAGGGTGTTTGAGTTTGGGTTCCACAATGGCCAAGGTAATTGAGAAAAGTTCTTTGATGAAATGTGTCAACTCTTGAAGCTCTTGTGTCACACTTGATCCACAAGCTTTCAAAGTTTAAATGTGTTAATGATGCATTCGCATTGAGGGCAATTGTTAGTCCCAATTGACGCTTGTTGAGGTTACTTTAGGATAAGCTGAAATTGCTTGGATGTTGCCTTTGAGGGGTGGGTTTTGTTTTGTTCGCTTGAGGACAAGCAAAGGTTTAAGTTTGGGGGAGTTGATAAGTAGGATTTTAACATGTTTTATACCCATACTTGCCTGCACTTTGAGTGTAAATTGCTACAAAATAGTCCCAAAAAGCTTATAGATTGCGCTTGATTGCAGGTTTGAGCTATAAAGTGATAAATCGTCAAAGATCGACTCAAATTGGAGTGAAACCTACTCAAGTGCCAAAGATCAGTAGAGTGAAGACATTCAGAACTTGGTGCAGATCGCACCATCATGTCACGCGGCCGCACCATAGAAGTTCAGAGACTGTGAACTTACAAGCCGTGCCTTATGCGACCGCGTCCCTATTCATGCGGCCCGCGTCTCACTCATGCGGCCACACAATTTTGCTATGCGGTCGCGTCCAATAAGTTCAGAGAGTATTATATTCCAGAAGCAAACCACGCAGCCGCGTCCAACTTCATGCGGCCCGCGCTCCTCCCCCCCCCTCCCCCATGCGTCCGCACTCTATGGTCATGCGGCCCACATCAGTGAAGTTCAAAGAAGCTGCAAAACCTTTCATGCGGCCACACAACAACTTTGTGCGGTCCGCGCCAATTTTCATGCGGCCGTACCCCAACTTTGTGCAGTCCGCATCACCATTTTCAGAAAGCAATATTCAGAGGTAAAGCAACCCAGTGCGTCCGCGTGCCATCTTTGTGCGGTCCGCACTAACCCCGCAGGGGCATTTTTGTCCAATTTTTCCAACCCACTATAAATAGAACATTTTACCATTTTTAGGTCAAGTTTTGTACAACTGACAGCTGCTGCACTCGTGAGACTTATGTTTTGGCCTATCTTGGGTATTTTTAGCTTAGTTTCATCATAAATTATTGTAGTTTAGCATTAGCAATTAATTAATATGGTTGTTTCATCTTCTATTTCTTCATTTTCTGCTTTAATTATGTCTAGCTAAACCCATTAGCTAGGGTTGTGGCTCAACCCTAGTGTGGGTAATTAATGGGTGTTGCTTCTTACTGATAGATTGATATTAGGTGTTTGTTATTTGGATTAATTTTATGGTTTAATTAAGGATTGATGGTTGCAAACATTGATTCTAGCTTAGTGGATCTTGACCTTTCTTGAGAAAGAGAGTCTATGACCCTAGAATTGACCCAACAAGGGATTGGGGTGGATCCATGAGAAATGGTAGTCCCAATTAACGGGTTAAACCTCGAGAGAGTAATCACCCTACTTGAACCCTAGTTGTTTGGTCTAATTGGCCTACCCAATTGATCTCGAGAGAGTCAATTGGGCAAAATCACTCTCTCTACCGAGAGGTGTGAGAGTGAGTACAAATGTGCACGGTTATAACATTGATCCCAAATATGTCAATCTATTATTAGTAACCTCTACTCGTTAGTTAACCACCTAGGTGATGCCACGACCCTAGTGCCGTTCTCTATACTAATCACAACTTAGAACATACCCTTTTAGCATAAATTAGCTTAAATTTGTAGTTGATAATAGTAGTGATTAAACAAAAACCCAAAATGGTAGAAGTACAATTAGGAGCAAACACGCATTCCTAGTCTAAACAAATACACAACTTCATTCCAAGCTCCCTGTAGAAATTGGCCCTGATACCACTATTCGGGTAAAAGTATTAGAGCCCGCTCCTCCTACCGTTGTGTAAGGTTGAGTTCGCCGCGATCAAATACCGAGATTCTAAGCTCTTTTCTCCTCTTTTCGGCGAGGAGACTGAGATCAGGGAACATCTTAACCTTTAGGGAGATGTATATATTTGTGTGTGTTTTCCTATCAGTTCCCCCTCTTCTGTTACTCTCTCCTATGATATTTATACAAAACACCTTCCTTACCCAGCGTTCTTTAACCGTAGTACCTAAGTTCTTGAAATATCCCGTAGAATATTTCTCTAAAATGTCTAAGTGTTGAACTAGCCGTTTGGGCCAAATTGAGTGTTCAACCTCAACAGTAGCTAAATCACTCGCCGGTATATTGCTTCCTATATGTGGCTTCGGCTTGGTTGACTCTTGATCGTTCTTACTTAAGTAGAATTCTTTAGATCAGATTACCTATACAGTTAGTCCCTCCACCCATCAGGGTTGCCTTTAGGTGAGCTCGGTGGGCGGACTTCTCCAGTTGCACCTTTTGAGAAATCTGAGAACATTGGCCTAAGAGTGACCCTTCACAGTGAGATGACGGAGTGTCATACCTGACCGTTACGTCAGTTTGAAATGACTTCAATTTGTCATGCATCATTATGGCACATGTTCCCTATACGTTATGTCATTTCTCATGCCTCTTTTGCTTTGAAATTAATGTGCCAGCGTTTGGTTTTCCCGCTCAGGGTGCTTGTATTCTTATAAATAGAGAAGAGAACTCCTCATTTGGGATTGATGTGTTTCCGATATATTATTCGAATAACTTCAGGCTTCTCTTTACTTCTTCTTCAGATTCTTATGTCTCCAACTCTCTTCTTTTGAAGTTTCTAGCCATTGTTACTCCCTCTACCTTAGCACTTATCATCTACATAACCAAAGAAAACATGGCTAGTGCACCTTCTACCTCCAATAAAGTCGTCGGTATTGTTGCATCGAAAATGGATGTGCCCTCCCGTGAAGAAGGGACGACCATTGTGGAAGATGAGAATTTTCCCACCGTGGATGAGATAATTCCACGCTCGGGGAAAGCCAAGACTGATTTCAAGAACTTACCTGACACCGATCCTGAGCCTATCATTTTCGTAATGGATGCTGTGGTGGTTGCTGCGCTTAAGGCTAAGTGGAGGATTGTTGACCATGTTGAACTCATTCCCGTGGGTAAAGACGCCGTGCAGATACATCGCCCGGGGTACTACGCGTATTATGCGTACCCGTTTTTCATCGGTTACATACTTCCTCTTCCTTACCTAGCGGAAGACTTTTGTCGCTATTATAGGGTGTGCCCAGCTCAGCTCTTTCCGTATATATACAAGCTCTTCCTCATGCTTACCAAGTATGCAGAACTGGCCGGCTGGGTAATTTCTCTTAGTCACTTGCTTTACCTCTTCCTACCTAGTTTTTACAAGGGTACTATGATACATCTTCATCACCGCGGGACCAAAGGCTTGGTGGTGAAGACGGACGATAAGACCGATCACCGCTTTTGGGATAGCTTCTTCTTTGTGAGGACGACGGATTTCCTGAGGAGTAGAATTATGCCTGTAAGTTAGTTATATATATATCTATTAAAACGGCTTCTCGTTGTCCCATTCTAGTGATCTGATTGTTCTTCTTTTTCTCTACTTTACAGCCGAGAAGGCACCTCCTCCGCTTGTCGCTGATAATCGCAAGTGGGTGAGCTAGGTTTTGCCCCATACGATGGGGATTCGTGAATGGTTACAGTTTTACGATATATTCGGGCGTAGATCTTCTGCCATTGAGTTATCTCATATTACCCTTAGTGGATTTGTATTTTCCTCTTTGGTTTAAGCTTCTTTTGTTGGTAGGTCGACAGGTCATGAGGAGGGTGAGGGTCCTCATACCTGCTTTCTGTCAGTCGACTCTCTCTACCAGATCTGCACCGATTGTGGCTGTTGTCGTACCTCCTTTTTACCGCGCCCGCGGGGCGCGTGGGGAGTTTTCTCCAATTGAAGGACAGTCGAAACGAGATTTGTTTATTTGTTTCAGAGTCGCCACCTGGGAATTTTAAGGCGTCCCAAGTCACCAATTTTAATCCCTGAATCGAGGAGAATATGACTCTGTTTATTATTCTGCGAACCAGAAATCCTGAGTAAGGAATTCTGTTAATCCGGAAGAAGGTGTTAGGCATTTCCGAATTCCGTGGTTCTAGCACGGTCGCTTAACTGTTTTTATTATTGGCTTAATTATCTTGATTTTTATTAAATACTTTTTGTTACGTGATTTTTCTACCGCTTTTACTTATTGTGATTAAGGACCCTTCTTTGAATCGAATTACGCGTACGTATATTCGTGTTATAAATTTAAAAATGCGGAATTGTGTCACGCGTACGTGTACACAATAACTTTTGATAATATATTTATTAAGCAATCATTTTTTCAAAATTGTGTTGAATCAAGAATATTTGTTTTTCTTAAATATTGAACCGCACATCGCGGGTTTTTATGAAATTAATTTAACGCCTTTTAAAAAAAATCCTTTTATTAAATATTCGCTCGAAATTGCGCGTACGCATAATCCGAATTTTGCTTTTAAAAATATAATCAGGGTACGCGAACGTATCCCTAATTGCGCAAAATATTTGTAATGATATTAGGGATTTTTCCACAAATTGTTTGTTGTATCTACACATTTTATATGAAAATACTGAGAAATTCATATTCAAGGGATGTCTTTAAATTCTTTTTAAAGAAATTCACAATTTTTTAAATATTGCCCGTTGACTATAATTTCCGAGTATTAATTATGTTCATCCCAAGACTATTCACATTCACAGTGAAAGGATAAAAATTTGATTTTTAGCAAATACAACATATATATGTATGCCAAAGAATGAATTGTATATGAAACTAACAAATTCTATTTCTAATTACCATTGATATAAAGTGTTGCAATTGGTGCTTATACATCTCGTTTCATTCTCATATACTCGCTTTTAATCTAATAGGCCTAATTATTTGGTCAATTTGTTTTATGAAGGTAGATAGGCATCGAGTTTATAGGAAAGGAGTTATTATACAAGTTAATTCAATAAAATTACCTTACATGCAACCTAACTGTATGTCGTAAACATTCATAACGTTTTAACATCGTAACAAGCTATATCATATCACCTTTCACCAACGTTTATACACACATCTATTATCTTTATAAAAATATACCATCAATACCATCTTAACCTTATTTAACAACAAGAGTTAGTAATGTAGTTTTCTTGATATTTCTACATTACTCTTTACTTAGCTAACAACACCATAAAATTTAAATAATGGCCCACTTTATGCCATGTTTCCTACCTTGACAATCTTAATCACAACTATACTTTAATGAAAATTTAGAAAATTAACCTTGTTACAACACTTATACAGTCTTCAATAAAGGATATTTAACTTACAGTCATCCTATCAACATATACTACTTATTTGATCCAGAAACAAAACTGAATTTTTAATTAAAGAGCTTAAATGAATAAAGATATTATTACAATTCAAGCTTCATTTATCTATCATACTGAATCTCTTTCCAACATAGAATTTAAAAGGATATGTACCTGGAAATAGAGGTAGAAGAAGTAAGTTTCAGCAGTTGCAGCAGTAACAAAAACAGCAAAATACCAGTATTCCCACAGATTTAAGCAATAACAAGACCCGAAGAAAAAAGATGCACAGTACAGTTATTTTTTTAAAAGACACTTCAGATGTTAACTGAATCAGTGGAACCAAGTAAAGTTGAACAGATTCAACAAAAGAACAATATTTCAGATTTCAATTTCTTTTCGGTTTCAAATTCCCATTTTTCTGATTTTCTATTGCTGTTGTTGTATCTGTGTGTGCGTGTGACTGTAACCCTCCTTCAAATTTATTATGACTATAACCCTTCCAGTCCCCTTGAGCTCTATCTCTCTGTCTGAAAACTGTATCTTTTTCAGATTTTTTCTCTTCCTCTCTAAATCTCTTAAAGTCTGTCTAAATTCTCTTCTCTGTCTCCAAACTTTTTTTTTTCAATCAGTCCCAATTCCCACCCTCTTATACAGGTCTGTTCCTCCCTTTTAAGTGTTGCCCGGACCCCTTTCTTCTTTTAAAAAACAGAAAGTTCCATTACAAACTACTTTTTAATACTTTATATGATCCTAACCTGATTTTAAGCAGCCCCATTACCCTTTGTTTCCCATTATCACTTTAAATAATAGCCACTAACTTTTCACTTTCAGCCCATTATGCTATTATGTTATCCTCATTGTTCTCTCCCAGAAATGTCCCTGACCAACTGTTTTCTACTGGTATTACTGTCTTAGATTTTAACAAGTTATCTGAATTAAAACTTGTCTAGCAGCTATCAACCAATTCCTAATGATTAACCTCCTAATACAATTGTATTTACCCAACCTTTGTGAACTTGAATTCAGAACTAACATCATAACAACATTATACTGAATTCAGCCTAATAATTCAACTGAACTCAGCTTTTGAACTAAGATCAAACAAACAGGAGCATTGTCAATATATTGACAATGTCCTGAACTTAATGTTCAGAAAACAACACACATATAACGTCCATTTGATGGATTTATTAAACAAGAACCAACTGATTAACAATAACTAATTAACTGATTATAGCAAAATAATCCATCCAAAACAGGTTATTTCAGTCAACATTTTCAGAAGCAGGATTTATGATATAACTAATCGACGAACTTAGTCGAGTCGATTACACACATTGTACATAATCACAATCAACAGAAACAATTCACTTATTTGACTAATCATACGGGCATGAGACAAAGATGACAGAATTAATAAAAACAAATTATGAAAAATCAACGAGTTATTAAAACAAACAAAAATACATACAGAATATAAAAAATAGAAATAGAAAAGTACCTCTGAATTTTAATCAGACTCGAACTCAACTCGGCTTCGAATTTTGTTTGAAATCAAACAGACCTTAGTCGAAGTATTTTCCACTGAAAATACTTCGACTAAGGTCGATTAAACCTCAATCTTTACTCAATCTGAACAGAATCCAAAAGTTTGGTATTTTTAGGGTTCTTGAAAGTTCGATTTGGGATTTAACCATTTCTGGTCAGATTCGAGGAGAACCAAATATGATACAAGGGTGAGGGTAGCCTAGGGGTCATTTGGTGTCAGCTTAAAACGGATCTGAGTTTGTTCTTGTTTGGTCCGAATCTTCAAAAGAAGATTCGAGAAGCTCGGAACTGATTCGAGCCAAACAAACAATAGATCCATACTCAGGGTGGCTAGGGGAAGCTATGGTGTCGATTTGGGGCTGTTAGGTTTAGATTTAAACTCGGCTCGAATCTTCAAATGAAGATTCGAGAACCTTCAAGCAGATTCGAGCCAAGTGGCTAGCATAACTGGATAGAGGATGTTCAGGGGGTTCTAGGTTGTTAAGGTGGTGACCGGCGGCGTTGATGCCGCCGGGTTTCAGGCGGTGGGATCCTAGGGCGGCTAGGGTTAGGAGTGGGGGTTTGGGGGACGATGATGAACAGTGTAGAAGGGGGGGTGCTTAGTTTGGGGCCGGGGTAGGGGCCTGAGACTTATATAGGGGTGGGGTGGATTGATATTGTCCGTTGGATTAGATAGAATGAAGGGCCAGGATCAATTCATTAAACCAAACGATGTCGTTTGGTTTAATGCCAGGGTCGGCTGAGTCGGGTCACTGGAACGGGTAAAGGGGGTGAGATCTTGACCGTTGGTTGGATTTGATCCAACGGCCCTTGATGGGAGGTGACCAAACGTCGTCGTTTGGTTTTGGCTTTGAATTGGACCGGACAGGGTCATCTGGATTGGGCTATGGTGGGGGAATTAATTCATTTGGGCCTGGATTTTAATCCAGGTCCGATTTTGCATATATATACATTTTTTTCATTTTTTCTAATTTAAATTTCTAATTTTAATTGTAAAACAATTTTAAATTCACAAAATATATTAATTATTTTATAACAATTATTTAACACATAGACAAAACATCAATCACACAGTGGAATATTTAAAATAGAACTATTGCATATTTTTGTGATTTTATTTAAATTATCTTTTAAATGTATCATTAAATCCTATATGCATGCAATATGTATTTTATTTTATTTTTTCATTTTATTATGACAATGTAAACACTTACGGACATAACACAAGTATTTAACACCACGCAAATTCAAAAATTACACAGTAAAAGAAATTTATTTTATTTTTTGATTTATTTTGGAGTAGTTTTTCGTAAGGCAAAAATCACGTGCTCACAGCTGCCCCTCTTTGTGCGGAAACTCGAAGAGTTTTCGTGCAAAGATAAAGTGAGCGGATACGAGCGATTTTTGCCCGTTCGAATACTCCGTGGGAAGCATTTTTAGAAAGATTTGACCGAACCTCTGCTTCAAAGGTTTCCTACATATCCTTGGCTATAAAGGAATCAGGTCAATGTAGTTCGGGAATTTTGGGTAGCTGGGACTACCGTGGGACTGTGATGTTACTGCTGCTTCGTGCTGTTTTTACTGCTTGCTGACCTCCTTATTACACCTTACTTCAAAGGTAATACAAAAATTAAACTAGATTATGGTACAGGAATTATAAAAATCTTATCTAGATCATGCCCTTGCATTTCTTGTTGTCTTGATATCTTGGTGACTCTTGGGCATTTGGCTTATTCCGTATTCCTTTCATTGTGTCTCGTATTTTCTTTTGGGACTCTTGTTGTTTCTTGCTGGGGATTTTGTGGGACTCCTCTGTTTTATTGATTCTAAATGTGCTCCTTTCTTATATGAACGGTCTTTTGACTTCAACACTTCAATTGCATTCCCTCGTTCTCCAGGTGGGTGCCTTGGCTGTTTCTTTTCTTTCTTCATCCTCATTCTCCAGGTGGACGCCTGACTTCTTTAATTCTTCATCCTCATTCTCCAGGTGGACGCCTGACTTCTTTAATTCTTATCCTCATTCTCCAGGTGGACGCCTGACTTCTTCTTTTCTTCATCCTCATTCTCCAGGTGGACGCCTGACTTCTTTTTAAATTCTTCATCCTCATTCTCCAGGTGGACGCCTGACTTCTTCAATTCTCATCCTCATTCTCCAGGTGGACGCCTGACTTCTTTAATTCTTCATCCTCATTCTCCAGGTGGACGCCTGACTTCTTTAATTCTCATCCTCATTCTCCAGGTGGACGCCTGACTTCTTTAATTCTTCATCCTCGTTCTCCAGGTGGACGCCTGACTTCTTTTTTCTTATCCTCATTCTCCAGGTGGACGCCTGACTTCTTCTTTCTCATCCTCATTCTCCAGGTGGACGCCTGACTTCTTTTTAAATTCTCATCCTCATTCTCCAGGTGGACGCCTGACTTCTTTAATTCTCATCCTCATTCTCCAGGTGGAAGCCTGACTTCTTTAATTCTTCATCCTCATTCTCCAGGTGGACGCCTGACTTCTTTAATTCTTATCCTCATTCTCCAGGTGGACGCCTGACTTCTTTTTAAATTCTCATCCCCATTCTCCAGGTGGATGCCTGACTTCTTTAATTCTCATCCTCATTCTCCAGGTGGACGCCTGACTTCTTTAATTCTTCATCCTCATTCTCCAGGTGGACGCCTGACTTCTTTAATTCTCATCCTCATTCTCCAGGTGGACGCCTGACTTCTTTTCTCATCCTCATTCTCCAGGTGGACGCATGAATTCTTTAATTCTCATCCTCATTCTCCAGGTGGACGCCTGACTTCTTTTAAATTCTCATCCTCATTCTCCAGGTGGACGCCTGAATTCTTTAATTCTCATCCTCATTCTCCAGGTGGACGCCTGACTTCTTTTTAAATTCTTCATCCTCATTCTCCAGGTGGACGCCTGACTTCTTTAATTCTTCATCCTCATACTCCAGGTGGACGCCTGACTTCTTTAATTCTCATCCTCATTCTCCAGGTGGACGCTTGACTTCTTTTCTCATCCTCATTCTCCAGGTGGACGCCTGAATTCTTTAATTCTCATCCTCATTCTCCAGGTGGACGCCTGACTTCTTTTAAATTCTTTTACCAGGTATTTCCTGACACAAATATTGTATTTGCCCCTGTTTTCAAAGAAAACTTCGTTAGTTTAAAGCAGGGTGGTTTACTGGGGTATTCTTGCCAATGGTGATGCTTCTCTTCGTCTCTCTTTATTGCCTTGGAATGGTTGAAAAGACTGTTTTGTCCTTGTAATTGATTTTTGACTATAGGATTCCCCTCTGTATGTTTTCCTTCAAAACCTTTCAACTGTAATCATATGTCCCTTCTGACTTTGCTGACCCACTTTCGATTTCACCTTTCTTACACCCATATCTTTTATCTCCCACCTTTCGTGGCCGTATTTTGTAACCTTGAATCTTGGTAGTATATCTTGAAATTCCTTCTTATTTGTTTGGAATAAAACTTATGTCAAAACTTTTTAGAAAAGTAAGATTATTAGTAACGAAATACGCTGATTTCGACAATTTATAGAATGAAAAGAAAAATCCAAGTTTTGGATGACTGTTGGAGAAAGAATAAAAACTTATCTGATTGGAGTTACTGGCACCAATGATCAGGGTATGCATTTTGGATTAATCAACCCAGTCTTTTAATCAATCTCCTTTCAATTGTCTCATTTTTGTTTTTGCCAAAATTTCCATAACCCAACTTCATTCTTTATTTCACAGACCTGTTGGACTTGCAACGTCTCAAAGAGTTTTCACTGATAAACCTTCCTCATTTTTCACCTTTTCACTTCCTTTTCGCCTTATGGTGCCTACGAAGGTTTTCACCAATAAGACTCTCTCATTTTACTTTTCTCTCAACTTCCGTCGCCTTATGGTGCCCGTGTGGGTTTTCACCTATAAGACTCTCTCATTTTTACTTTCTTTTCTTGTTTGTACCAGAGTGTTATGAACCATCTTCATTTGCTTGACTCAGCATTTTTCTAAGATTGGTCGAAAGGTCTTTCTGGTATGGGGTTAGAAATGGAAAAGGTATTAAAAGCTAAACAGTTCTGGTATGGGTTTAAAATTACAACTCTTGGAATCTTTTTCTTACTTCCAATACAATTTCTGCCCCAGTTTCTGATTGGAGTCGCTTGACATAACTTTTTGTGCACGTTATGTATATCGTGCACCCTATGACCGAGCCGTGAGGCGCCTACGTATCCTTCTTTGAGGAATCAGGTCAAACGTAGTTCACTACATAATAGTGATGATTTTTTTTTATTATTATTACTTCCAAGAGGGGGTAAGGAAAGAAACAAGTATGGCTCAAAGGGGGGAAACAAAGGGTATAGTGTTTGGATAGCAGAATAAATTGCCTTTGTCATTCCAATCTTCGAAATAATGCTAAATACAAACATTCAAAAATTTTATGCATAATATCTCTTTACCGCGTCAGAATTGATCGCCATATCTATGCATTTGCCTTCAATATCTTTTAAACATAGTGCACCATTCGATAATACTCTGGTCACAATGAATGGTCCTTGCCAATTAGGGGCAAATTTGCCTTTTGCCTCGACCTGATGTGGAAGAATACGTTTCAGCACATGCTGACCTACTTCAAACTTCCGGGGACGCACCTTTTTGTTGTATGCTCTTTCTATTCTTCTTTGATATAATTGACCATGGCATACTGCGGTCAATCGTTTTTCATCAATCAAGTTTAACTGTTCCAGACGGGTTTTGACCCATTCATCATCATCAATCTTTGCTTCGGCGATGATCCGAAGGGAAGGAATCTCAACTTCTGCAGGAATTACTGCTTCAGTGCCATATACCAACAAATAAGGAGTTGCTCCTACTGAAGTGCGAACAGTAGTGCGGTATCCCAATAATGCAAATGGTAATTTTTCATGCCATTGTTTTGAACCTTCTATCATTTTCCGAAGTATCTTCTTTATGTTTTTGTTGGCTGCTTCTACTGCTCCATTCGCCTTGGGCCGATATGGGGTAGAGTTACGATGTGTAATCTTAAACTGTTGACATACTTCCTTCATTAAGTTGCTGTTAAGATTAGCACCGTTATCTGTGATGATCACCTTCGGGATTCCGAATCGACATATGATATTTGAGTGGACAAAATCGACCACAGCTTTCTTGGTCACTGATTTGAATGTCTTGGCCTCAACCCATTTGGTAAAA
Organism: Nicotiana sylvestris; assembly: GCF_000393655.2. NCBI lineage: Eukaryota > Viridiplantae > Streptophyta > Magnoliopsida > Solanales > Solanaceae > Nicotiana > Nicotiana sylvestris. Next base: position 154,103,394 of record NC_091060.1, read on the forward strand.
TAATCAATAGCTACCAGAATGAACCTGTGCCCATTGGATGCTGCCGGCTCAATTGGTCCAATCACATCCATGCCCCAGGCAACGAAGGGCCATGGTGCCGACATTGTGTGCAACTCGGATGGTGGAGAATGAATCAAATCTCCGTGTATTTGGCATTGATGACACTTGCGCACAAAACTGATACAATCTCGCTCCATGGTAAGCCAATAGTAACCGGCTCGGAGGATTTTCTTTGCCAATACATATCCACTCATGTGGGGTCCGCAAACTCCTGAATGTACTTCAGACATGACAGCTGCAGCTTGTCTGGCATCTATGCATCTTAATAATCCAAGATCTGGTGTTCTTTTATACAAAACTCCTCCGCTTAAGAAGAATCCATTTGCCAATCGCCTAATGGTCCTCTTTTGATCTCCTGTGGCTTGTGCGGGATATATCCCCATCCTGATATACTCCTTGATGTCGTGGAACCATGGTTCACCATCAAATTCTTCTTCAACCATATTGCAATAAGCGTGCTGATCGTGGACTTGAATATGTATTGGATCTACATAAGCTTTGTCCGGATGGTGCAACATTGATGCCAGGGTAGCCAATGCATCGGCAACCTCATTATGGATTCTTGGAATATGTTGGAATTCCACTGATTGAAACCGCTGACAAAGATCATGTAGACATTGTCGGTATGGTATGAGCTTCAAGTCTCGGGTTTCCCATTCTCCTTGAATTTGATGTACCAAAAGATCCGAATCTCCCATGACTAAGATTTCTCGGATACCCATGTCTGCGGCTAGCCTTAACCCCAAAATACAAGCTTCATATTCTGCCATATTATTGGTGCAATGAAATCGTAATTGAGCCGTAACAGGATAGTGATGCCCTGTTTCAGAAATGATTACAGCTCCTATCCCGACTCCTTTCATGTTAGCGGCTCCATCAAAGAAAAGTTTCCAGCCAGGCTTTTCAATTTGCTTCACCTCGTCGATATGCATTGTTTCTTCATCAGGAAAATAAGTTTTCAATGGCTCATATTCCTTATCGACCGGGTTTTCGGCTAAATGATTAGCCAGTGCTTGAGCCTTCATTGCAGTTCGAGTCACATAGATGATGTCGAATTCTGTGAGTAATATCTGCCACTTTGCCAGTCTTCCCGTTGGCATAGGCTTTTGAAAAATGTATTTCAATGGATCCAACCGAGAAATGAGGTAAGTAGTGTAGGATGACAAATAGTGTTTCAATTTTTGAGCTACCCATGTTAGGGCGCAACATGTCTTTTCCAGATGAGTATACTTAACCTCATAAGCTGTGAACTTCTTGCTAAGGTAGTAGATGGCCTGTTCTTTTCTGCCAGTGAGGTCATGTTGCCCCAATACACAACCAAATGAATTTTCCAAAACCGTCAAGTAAGGAATCAAAGGTCTTCCTGGCTCTGGCGGGACCAACACGGGTGGGTTCGACAAGTACCCTTTTATCTTATTGAACGCTTCTTGACACTCATCGGTCCATTTAACCGCAGCATCCTTTTTTAACAATTTGAAAATGGGCTCACAGGTTGTTGTGAGCTGAGCAATAAACCTGCTGATGTAATTTAACCTTCCCAACAAACTCATTACTTCAGTTTTGTTTCTTGGAGGTGGCAGTTCTTGGATGGCTTTGATCTTTGATGGGTCTAGCTCGATGCCTCGTCGACTGACTATGAATCCCAGCAACTTTCCAGATGGAACTCCAAATGCGCACTTGGCAGGGTTAAGCTTGAGGTTGTACCTGCGAAGTCTTAAGAAGAACTTCCTCAAATCCCGAACGTGGTCGGCCTGATGCTTTGATTTTATGATCACATCGTCCACGTATACCTCAATCTCCTTGTGTATCATATCATGAAACATTGTGGTCATTGCTCTCATATAGGTTGCTCCGGCGTTCTTTAAACCGAATGGCATTACCCGGTAGCAATAAGTTCCCCATGGTGTGATGAATGCCGTCTTTTCTGCATCTTCTTCATCCATTAGAATTTGATGATACCCGGCATAACAATCCACGAAAGACCCTATATCATGCTTGGCACAATTGTCGATCAAAATATGGATATTGGGTAATGGGAAATTATCCTTTGGACTTGCTTTGTTGAGATTGCGATAGTCGACGCATACTCTAATTTTGCCGTCTTTCTTTGGTACAGGAACGATATTAGCCAACCAAACAGGATATCGAGTGACTCGAATGACCTTTGCTTCCAATTGTTTGGTGATTTCTTCCTTAATTCTCACACTCATGTCAGGCTTGAATTTTCTCAGCCTCTGCTTGACAGGAGGCACCGTTGGATCGGTGGGCAATTTGTGAACCACTAAATCAGTGCTCAGGCCCGGCATGTCGTCATACGACCATGCAAAAACATCTTTGAATTCTATGAGTGCTCTAATTAACTCCTCTCGGATCTTTGGTTCCAGATGGACACTTATTTTAGTTTCTCGGATATTACTCGTGTCCCCTATATTGATGTCCTCGGTATCACTCAAGTTAGGTTTGATTTTTTCCTCAAAGTGAATTAACTCTTTACTAATCTCTTCAAAAACCTCATCTTCATCATATTCTGATTCATAATCACAATATATTTCTTGAATTAATATTTCGGAACCAGATTGATTTTTAAGACTGGGCTGAGGATTCCTCATGCATGCCATATCACTAGAGCCAGCGTAAAAGGAATTGTACAGGAAAGAAGAAAAAGAAAAGAAAGCTATTAGGAATGATAATAAAAAGAAAACTGCTTTTTATTGGATGATGAAAGATAACAAGGTTTGCACACTTCAAACAAACTGTAAGATAAGCTTTGGGATTACAACCCTGAAGTAACCCAAACAAACTGAAAGAAAATCAAAATAAACTACCAAGACTCCTTTCGAATTGGGAGAGGAGTGGCTTTCCAATTATTGAGCTTTGTTTCTGGCCCAACGAATTGAACTTCTGCGTTGCTACACCCTTCTCCGCTTTCCAACATATTCACATCACTAAACAATTTCTCGAACCTTTCAATTAATTCCTTCTCAGGATTGACCCGGGATTTAGGAATTGTTGTTATCGGGCGATTTTTAGCACCGGTCTTGACAAAAGACTTTGACAGATGTGGGACTGGTTTTGGAAGAACCCATGCTTGGTGTTTCAGCTTCCTAGCCCTTATCACGTCATTGGCAGTGGGTATGAACCCCAAACCGAATGTTCCCCAGTTCTCGGGGAGAGATACTGGTTGTATAATTCCTTGCAAAGATAAACCCAGACCTTTGCCGGGTATAAAGCCATTCTTTAACATTTCATAAGCTACCATGACTGATGCAGAGGATATCTTTGGATTTGGAAGGTATTTCCCCTCTGGAATTTTCTCTATCGACACTGTGTCGGTCACTTGGTATACCCATGGTCCCTGGTCCTTTTCTGTTCCCTCAACCGGTACAATGGTACTGCTTTGAGCATTTAAACTTTCTTCTCCATACACGACTACTTCTTGATGATCCCATTCAAACTTGACAGCCTGATGTAGTGTTGACGGGACTGCTTTAGCAGCATGGATCCATGGTCGACCCAACAACAAGTTGTAAGAAACAGTTATGTCCAACACTTGGAATTCCATTGTGAATTCAACTGGCCCTATAGTTAGTTCCAACACTATGTCGCCAAATGAATCTCTGCTTCCACCGTCAAACCCTCGTACGCAGATACTATTCTTCTGGATCCTCTCCTCTTTAATTTTTAATTTGCTTAAAGTGGAGAGAGGGCATATGTTTGCACTTGACCCATTGTCAACCAATACCCGGGTTACTACGGAGTTTTCACATTTCACTGTGAGGTAAAGAGCTCTGTTGTGCTCGGTACCTTCCACAGGTAATTCATCATCAGCAAATGTAATTCTGTTTGTCTCAAAGATTCTGTTGGCTATCTTTCCCAAATGATTTACAGAGAGTTTTTCAGGAACATGAGCCTCATTCAGGATTTTCATCAAAGCCAGACGGTGCTCCTCTGAATGGATCAGTAATGACAACAATGAAATTTGAGCGGGGATCTTCTTTAATTGATCCACAACAGAATAATCATGGAGTTTCATTTTTCTTAAAAACTCTTCCGCCTCTTCTTCCGTCACAGCTCTCTTTGTTGGCGTTGGATTATTTTTAGTTTTTCTTAACTCTTCGGGAGCAAAACATCTTCCCGAACGAGTCAAGCCTTGCATCTCACACACTTCTTCCTTGATTTCTTTTCCCTTGTACATTACAGTCACCCGTTCGTAGTTCCATGGGATGGCTTTGTTGTTGATGACCGGCAGCTGGATTACAGGTGCAATAATAACCTGATCTGTACGGGCTCCTTCCACGAATACAATGGGTTTGTTAGCAACCCCTGGTACTATTATTTTCGGCCTTTCTTGTTTTGCGGCAACTTTGCTCGATGACCCCTCATCGACTATCATAGATAGTTCATCACCATTTTTGTTTTGCTTAGACACTGGCTTCTCCTCTATTAACTGCTTATCTGGCTTGGCTTCATGAGACTTGATCATCATGACAGTTTGTGACGGCTTCTTTGTCTCCCCATCAGCTTGTATGATTTCTATCATATTAGCCTCTTGATGGGCTGGCATTGGATTTCTATTGATATTTGGGGCTTCGGGGGTTTGAACCTCGATTTTATTAGTATCAATCAGCTCTTGTATTGCATTTTTCAAATGCCAGCATTTCTCCGTATCATGGCCTGGTGCACCGGAGCAATATTCACAGCTAATGGTGTAATCCAGATTCTTTGGAGGAGGATTGGGTAGCTTGGATTGTATTGGTCTCAGCATGTCTAGCTGTCTCAGCCTGTGGAACAGACTAGTGTAAGACTCTCCCAATGGAGTGTAAGTTTTCTTTTTCTGTTCCCTTTCTCCCCTGAATGCTGGCCTAGGCCTGAAACCTGGTCCGGGATAGGCTCGTGGGTAAGTATTTGGTGTGACAGGAGCACGCCAATTGGTGTGAACAGGTGGCTGATTGTATGCTTGAGCATGGTTAATGGAAAAATGAGGCTCTGAAGGGTGATAGTAGTGTTGGGATGAATCATGGTGGTAAGCTGATTGGCGAGGTCGTTGTTGATTATAGTAAAGCGGTGAACCTCTGGGTCCCGGCCAAATTCCTGAATCAACTACTGCTGCTTCCTCCCTCTTCTTTCTTCCGATTCCTCCTACCCCGCCTTGAATAGCTTGAGTAGTTGCCTTAATTGCTGAATAGCTCATGATTTTATTTGTCTTGAGGCCTTCTTCCACCATACCTCCCATCTTCACTACTTCGTTGAATGATTTCCCAACCGCTGAAACCAAATGGGCATAGTAAGTCGGTTCCAAGGCTTGGAGGAAGTAGTCTACCATTTCGCTCTCCTTCATAGGAGGATCCACTCTTGCTGCCTGTTCTCTCCACCGAAAACCATACTCTCTGAAACTTTCATTATGTTTCTTCTCAAATTTTGTCAAAGATAATCGATCTGGGATGATTTCCAGATTGTATTGGAAATGGTATGCGAATGCCTGTGCCAGGTCATCCCAGGTGTACCATCTCCCATGGTCCTGGCGTGTATACCACTCCAAAGCTGATCCGCTTAGACTTTGACTGAAGTAAGCCATTAATAATTCATCTTTTCCCCCAGCTCCTCGCATCTTGCTACAGAAACCCCTTAAGTGGGCTACTGGGTCGCCGTGCCCGCTGTATAGGTCAAATTTGGGCATCTTGAAACCAACTGGCAATTGTACATTGGGGAATAAGCATAAGTCTTTGTATGCTACACTGACCTGCCCGCCTAATCCTCGCATGTCTCTGAACGATTGTTTTAGACTCTTGACCTTCCTGAACATCTCTTCTTGTTCAGCATTTTTGGCTGGCTTGTCAATTTCGGTTGGGAGATCAAAACGAGGAGTAGTTGAATGAATTTCGGAAGCTTTGAGGGTGGGTTTCCGGGGGGTAATATTGGTTGTCCTGGGCCTGGAATGTAGGCTCACTAGGAGATTTGTGGAATGTAGCAGGGGGAGGTGCTACGAAAACAGGAGTCATAGGTGGAGGAAAATATGGAACGGGTTTTGGAGGTGGAGACTGCGGTGTCTGAGAGGTGGTGCCTCGGTAGTGCTGGTAAATGGGGAAGTTTGGGGATAATTCAGTGGTGATATTATCCTGAGTTTGGGTCATTGATGGAGCAGGGTTATTTGGGTAAGATGGGGGTAACTGTCCTGTAGACCAAGCTTGGTACATCTCAGCCATTTGCTGCTTGAGCTTAAACATCTCTTCTTTCATTTTCCCGACATCCATCTCCTCTATCTCCATACCTGTGTCAACATCTGGGATAGACATACTTTCGGGTATTGGTCCTTTTGATCTTGTGTGATAGTGATAATATGCCAGTATACTCTTTAGAGAAACTAACTGCTTGAATTCTGAAAATGAACAAATTTGTTAGTTTTGAGAGTTTAACACATATATAATCACACGTTGAGATGCAATGCTCCTAGACAAATAATCCCTTTCTATTATGCATTTGCTCGGCTGCTTGTGTCGTCCCAGCTTTCTTGAAATTTTTATTGTTATTCATTTTTATTTATTATATATATCTTTTATCGTGGTGGTCGAATCTGAGAGATTGCCTACGTATCATGCTCTTACATGAATCAGACCTTGCGTAGTTCGGACTAAAGGCAATCACTTTTATTCATTACACGAAGATGGAATTACATTTGAAAACTTTAAGAAAATAGCTTGAAACACACACACTTAAATCAGAATAAAAGATACACTTCATAACATCTCACAACATGCCCCACTTTCCACTTTTGTTGTCAAATATTGGATTATCTGCTCAATGTGGGGCTTGACCTGGATGGCCTCCCAGCGTACGATACATCCTTTCCAACTCCATTGCTAGATGACGAGCAAAAGTGGGCGCATGCTCAGTAAATCTTTCATAATCCATTCCTTGGCAGTTTACATAACTTTGAGATGTGAAGACTGCCAGGTCGTGGATTTGTGCCCTGAAACCTTGGAGACGTTGGTCTTGGTCTTGCAATTGCTGCTGACGAGTGGTGGCTATATCTCTGACACGGTTCTCACGATCTAGAGCTGATTCTAACAGAGCTCGGAGTCTGGCCTGCTCTAATCTTGCTTGCGCTCTTTCCCTGTCGAGGTCTGCTTGTTGGTGTTCTCTGTTGCATCTTCTTGCCTCTTCTAGTTGTGCACGAAGCTGGTCTTCTGATCGCATCCAATAGTCCTTTTCCTTCTTGAATTGTGCCTTGTCTTTTTCGGATTGCCTATCCTGGCGTTCCTTGTTAGATCTGGCTTCTTCGTTTAATTGTTGGATCCTTTCTTTTGCCTTGCTCAATGCCCTTTCATTTTCCGCAAGAATGGAATCATAATCTTGCATTCTTTCAAAGAGATTGGCGATGGTTTTTTGATCCTTCCAGCTCCTCTTTGGCGTTTCAGAAACTCTTTTCATTTTTTGGAATCGGGCATGAAGATTTTCATTCTCACAAGCTAGACTCTTCTTCTCGCCTTCAGCTTCTTGTGCTTGCAAATCTTTCTCCAAACTGAGGCTTCTTAGATTTTCTTTTAGGGCATGGATAGTTGCTTTGTACCCTTTTTCCTTTTCTCCCCAGATCAACCGTTCTTGGATTTTATCACTGAAGTTTTGAACATGGGGTCTTTTTGTTGGCCTTCTTAGCTCAGGCTCTGATACATCATCCACGCGAGATCGTTTTTCAAACCACCTTGCATATCCAGGATTTATCTCACCCTTTGTAGCGTCTGGGACTTGAGTATCACTTTTCAAGTATCGGCACCCATTCCACATCTGCTGAAGTAGAGCCTCGGGAATAGTGGCTTCTGGGTGTAATTCGATTACTTGCACACTCAAATCTTCATCATCAGGAACTATTTGATATCTCCCTAATTGCCTTAGGACTCTCAGTGGTGCATACGGCTGAATGCTTCTCAATCCCAATAGTAGTAGATAACTATTTGAGGCTGACATGTGTATTACTTCCCTCATCGGGAGCCATCCCAGAGTCCATTCAATTTGATTTGCCGTTAAAGCCTTTAGATGAGATACCCATGCTTCTATCCCTTCTGGAGCCTGATAATTTTTTGTTCTTTCCTCAATAGCTCTCGATGCAATTATCATTGTTTGATCCATACTGTATGATCTTGGGCTGTTGTTGGAGATGCTCCATCACCCACATTTGCAACAAAATTTTGCATCCTTCGAAGACCTTTGCTCCTGATTTACATAAAGTCAAAGCCCGATAAATGTCTGATAGAATGATGGGGACAAAGGTGTGATTTTCTTTGGTGGTGAGGATTTGCACAATTTTTGCGGTGCGAATATCAATTGTTCGCTCTTTATTTGGGAAGACCATGACTCCTAGAAAAGCCACCATGAAAGCAAATCGACGGTGCATCTGCCAAGTGTCTTTGTTTTGCTTATTAGTAAGGCCTTTCTCATGAATTTCGAACCCATCTGACTTTCCGAACCTTGAATACAAAAAGTTGAAGGAACAACATCCATTGATGACATTGCTTTTCCTGATTTGACTGCTGATGTTCAGAAGACCGAAGAATCGATGTACCGAAGGAGCCTTTGTGAATATCAAGCTTTGATTTCTTAAACTTCCGTCAAAACCAACATAGCCAGCTATCTCCTCTAATGTAGGAGTAAGCTCGAAGTCAGAGAAACGAAAAACATTGTGAACAGGATCCCAGAAAGTTACTAACGCCGCAATCAGATCATCACGGGGTTTAACTTTCATAATGTCCGTGAGATTTCCCAAATGCTTGACGACCCATTTTTGACCGTCTTCGCCTAAATCATACCACCACATTTGAAGCTGACATAGAAATTCTTCCGTACTTGTGGATGAGGGGCTTTGTGTGGTGCTCATTTTGTATCTGAAATTTAATTTTGATAAAGTCAAAATTCATTTTTGAAATTTATACTAAAAAAAATCATTTTCGAAATTTTTTTTTATTAAATACCTTTATTTCAAAATTTAAAACTATTTTTTTTTCGAAATTTTTTAAAACAACCCATTTTATTCCTTTCTTCTTACCATGATTTTATTTAAGCTGGTCAACAAGCATGTTCGAGGCAAATGAATGCACAAGTAACAAGTAGGATGCATCATGATGGTCTTTTTATTTTGGGTTCACCTGTCCTAGACAGACCCAACCCCTGTGTTGAGTCTCCAAGGCCAAATGTGTATGATGCAAATAGACGTTCCTACTAGGGATCTGGTACATGGCTGAGTTATTCTAAGTGTAAAACCTTAGGTTGATTGTTCTAAACCTGGCTTACCCAAACGGACAGTTTGAGCCGAAGCGGGGGCAACGTACCGGGAGCACGAAAGTCTGCCCGACCTAGTTACTTGTCCCAACTCCGTCTTATTTGGTATGACTTTAACAGAAAGGTGGGTCACGCGCACGTGTACACCATAAATTCAGAAGACTCAGAAAGAAGGGGGTTTCGTAGCAATTGTATATATTCACAATTCAAATAATATTAAAGCGGTAAAAAAAACATTTAGCATATTAGCATATAAACAGTTGAAAATCATATAGTAAATAAAGCCAATTAACACAGATATTTTAAGCTCGAATTCTTTAAACCCTGAACCAATGGTTCTGGGTTACAATAACACTGGTTAAAGTCCCCAGTAGAGTCGCCAGAGCTGTCGCACCTCCTTTTTACCGCGCCCGCGGGGCGCGTGGGGAGTTTTCTCCAATTGAAGGACAGTCGAAACGGGATTTGTTTATTTGTTTCAGAGTCGCCACCTGGGAATTTTAAGGCGTCCCAAGTCACCAATTTTAATCCCTGAATCGAGGAGAATATGACTCTGTTTATTATTCTGCGAACCAGAAATCCTGAGTAAGGAATTCTGTTAATCCGGAAGAAGGTGTTAGGCATTTCCGAATTCCGTGGTTCTAGCACGGTCGCTTAACTGTTTTTATTATTGGCTTAATTATCTTGATTTTTATTAAATACTTTTTGTTACGTGATTTTTCTACCGCTTTTACTTATTGTGATTAAGGACCCTTCTTTGAATCGAATTACGCGTACGTATATTCGTGTTATAAATTTAAAAATGCGGAATTGTGTCACGCGTACGTGTACACAATAACTTTTGATAATATATTTATTAAGCAATCATTTTTTCGAAATTGTGTTGAATCAAGAATATTTGTTTTTCTTAAATATTGAACCGCACATCGCGGGTTTTTATGAAATTAATTTAACGCCTTTGAAAAAAAATCCTTTTATTAAATATTCGCTCGAAATTGCGCGTACGCATAATCCGAATTTTGCTTTTAAAAATATAATCAGGGTACGCGAACGTATCCCTAATTGCGCAAAATATTTGTAATGATATTAGGGATTTTTCCACAAATTGTTTGTTGTATCTACACATTTTATATGAAAATACTGAGAAATTCATATTCAAGGGATGTCTTTAAATTCTTTTTAAAGAAATTCACAATTTTTTAAATATTGCCCGTTGACTATAATTTCCGAGTATTAATTATGTTCATCCCAAGACTATTCAAATTCACAGTGAAAGGATAAAAATTTGATTTTTAGCAAATACAACATATATATGTATGCCAAAGAATGAATTGTATATGAAACTAACAAATTCTATTTCTAATTACCATTGATATAAAGTGTTGCAATTGGTGCTTATACATCTCGTTTCATTCTCATATACTCGCTTTTAATCTAATAGGCCTAATTATTTGGTCAATTTGTTTTATGAAGGTAGATAGGCATCGAGTTTATAGGAAAGGAGTTATTATACAAGTTAATTCAATAAAATTACCTTACATGCAACCTAACTGTATGTCGTAAACATTCATAACGTTTTAACATCGTAACAAGCTATATCATATCACCTTTCACCAACGTTTATACACACATCTATTATCTTTATAAAAATATACCATCAATACCATCTTAACCTTATTTAACAACAAGAGTTAGTAATGTAGTTTTCTTGATATTTCTACATTACTCTTTACTTAGCTAACAACACCATAAAATTTAAATAATGGCCCACTTTATGCCATGTTTCCTACCTTGACAATCTTAATCACAACTATACTTTAATGAAAATTTAGAAAATTAACCTTGTTACAACACTTATACAGTCTTCAATAAAGGATATTTAACTTACAGTCATCCTATCAACATATACTACTTATTTGATCCAGAAACAAAACTGAATTTTTAATTAAAGAGCTTAAATGAATAAAGATATTATTACAATTCAAGCTTCATTTATCTATCATACTGAATCTCTTTCCAACATAGAATTTAAAAGGATATGTACCTGGAAATAGAGGTAGAAGAAGTAAGTTTCAGCAGTTGCAGCAGTAACAAAAACAGCAAAATACCAGTATTCCCACAGATTTAAGCAATAACAAGACCCGAAGAAAAAAGATGCACAGTACAGTTATTTTTTTAAAAGACACTTCAGATGTTAACTGAATCAGTGGAACCAAGTAAAGTTGAACAGATTCAACAAAAGAACAATATTTCAGATTTCAATTTCTTTTCGGTTTCAAATTCCCATTTTTCTGATTTTCTATTGCTGTTGTTGTATCTGTGTGTGCGTGTGACTGTAACCCTCCTTCAAATTTATTATGACTATAACCCTTCCAGTCCCCTTGAGCTCTATCTCTCTGTCTGAAAACTGTATCTTTTTCAGATTTTTTCTCTTCCTCTCTAAATCTCTTAAAGTCTGTCTAAATTCTCTTCTCTGTCTCCAAACTTTTTTTTTTCAATCAGTCCCAATTCCCACCCTCTTATACAGGTCTGTTCCTCCCTTTTAAGTGTTGCCCGGACCCCTTTCTTCTTTTAAAAAACAGAAAGTTCCATTACAAACTACTTTTTAATACTTTATATGATCCTAACCTGATTTTAAGCAGCCCCATTACCCTTTGTTTCCCATTATCACTTTAAATAATAGCCACTAACTTTTCACTTTCAGCCCATTATGCTATTATGTTATCCTCATTGTTCTCTCCCAGAAATGTCCCTGACCAACTGTTTTCTACTGGTATTACTGTCTTAGATTTTAACAAGTTATCTGAATTAAAACTTGTCTAGCAGCTATCAACCAATTCCTAATGATTAACCTCCTAATACAATTGTATTTACCCAACCTTTGTGAACTTGAATTCAGAACTAACATCATAACAACATTATACTGAATTCAGCCTAATAATTCAACTGAACTCAGCTTTTGAACTAAGATCAAACAAACAGGAGCATTGTCAATATATTGACAATGTCCTGAACTTAATGTTCAGAAAACAACACACATATAACGTCCATTTGATGGATTTATTAAACAAGAACCAACTGATTAACAATAACTAATTAACTGATTATAGCAAAATAATCCATCCAAAACAGGTTATTTCAGTCAACATTTTCAGAAGCAGGATTTATGATATAACTAATCGACGAACTTAGTCGAGTCGATTACACACATTGTACATAATCACAATCAACAGAAACAATTCACATTTAGAATCAAGTTGACGGGTAGGGGACAGTATAACAAAAATTTGAAAACAAATTATGAAAAATCAACGAGTTATTAAAACAAACAAAAATACATACAGAATATAAAAAATAGAAATAGAAAAGTACCTCTGAATTTTAATCAGACTCGAACTCAACTCGGCTTCGAATTTTGTTTGAAATCAAACAGACCTTAGTCGAAGTATTTTCCACTGAAAATACTTCGACTAAGGTCGATTAAACCTCAATCTTTACTCAATCGGAACAGAATCCAAAAGTTTGGTATTTTTAGGGTTCTTGAAAGTTCGATTTGGGATTTAACCATTTCTGGTCAGATTCGAGGAGAACCAAATATGATACAAGGGTGAGGGTAGCCTAGGGGTCATTTGGTGTCAGCTTAAAATGGATCTGAGTTTGTTCTTGTTTGGTCCGAATCTTCAAAAGAAGATTCGAGAAGCTCGGAACTGATTCGAGCCAAACAAACAATAGATCCATACTCAGGGTGGCTAGGGGAAGCTATGGTGTCGATTTGGGGCTGTTAGGTTTAGATTTAAACTCGGCTCGAATCTTCAAATGAAGATTCGAGAACCTTCAAGCAGATTCGAGCCAAGTGGCTAGCATAACTGGATAGAGGATGTTCAGGGGGTTCTAGGTTGTTAAGGTGGTGACCGGCGGCGTTGATGCCGCCGGGTTTCAGGCGGTGGGATCCTAGGGCGGCTAGGGTTAGGAGTGGGGGTTTGGGGGACGATGATGAATAGTGTAGGAGGGGGAGGGGGTGTTTAGTTTGGGGCCGGGGTAGGGGCCTGGGACTTATATAGGGGTGGGGTGGATTGATATTGTCCGTTGGATTAGATAGAATGAAGGGCCAGGATCAATTCATTAAACCAAACGATGTCGTTTGGTTTAATGCCAGGGTCGGCTGAGTCGGGTCACTGGAACGGGTTACGTGTTACGGGTAAAGGGGGTGAGATCTTGACCGTTGGTTGGATTTGATCCAACGGCCCTTGATAGGAGGTGACCAAACGTCGTCGTTTCGTTTTGGCTTTGAATTGGACCGGACAGGGTCATCTGGATTGGGCTGTGGTGGGGGAATTAATTCATTTGGGCCTGGATTTTAATCCAGGTCCGATTTTGCATATATATACATTTTTTTCATTTTTTCTAATTTAAATTTCTAATTTTAATTGTAAAACAATTTTAAATTCACAAAATATATTAATTATTTTATAACAATTATTTAACACATAGATAAAACATCAATCACACAGTGGAATATTTAAAATAGAACTATTGCATATTTTTGTGATTTTATTTCAATTATCTTTTAAATGTATCATTAAATCCTATATGCATGCAATATGTATTTTATTTTATTTTTTCATTTTATTATGACAATGTAAACACTTACGGACATAACACAAGTATTTAACACCACGCAAATTCAAAAATTACACAGTAAAAGAAATTTATTTTATTTTTTGATTTATTTTGGAGTAGTTTTTCGTAAGGCAAAAATCACGTGCTCACAGCTGTAAGTGAGAGCGTTCAAACCGCTTTTACTTCACAGACCACGGCCTATCCCGGGCTCGATCGTCGTAAGGTTTCTCATCAGGCGGAGGCTCTACTTCCCGCGGTTCATTTGGTGGACGAATCATCTCAGGACGATGGCGAAGAGGCTCCATCAAAGAGGCGGAGAACAAAGGCCGATAGGGTACCCAAGAGGTCAGGACCGAGGGGCCTTCGAGGGGCGATCCCGTGTTGGCAGTGTTTGAGCCTGCTGGTGATGACAATTTAGATGAGGAGACTGTATCCCCCTCGGGCGTGGAGGTGGTGCCCATTTCTGGTGTGAGGGAGTCTACCGTGGTAAGGAGCAGAACTCGGAGGCCGCTGCAATCATTTCGAGTGGTTCATCGACTTTACAACAGGCTCGTGCTCCCTCTTCAGCCAGCGAGAGGGAAAAGGGCATAGTTGTAGACGACTATGAATCCGGTTCAGATATTGATCCCGAAGACATAAGCATATTTGAGGCAAGATTCACTCGGGTGGAGGCGGGAATGGATGATTCCTTCCGTGTGATCGACATTGCTCTAGAGTGCGATTTGTTGGAGGACACGGTGAGCCTGGTGCCCCAATTTTCCCTTCTTTGTTCTGCTAATAAAAGCATGGCCCTTCAGAAGATCAGTAATGTTGGCCTATCACGGGGCGTAGCCGGAATGGCTTTGAGGGTGAGTCTATTGATTTCTTCGTTTTACGTATTCCACTCTTGCTAATTTTCTCTTTCTGTTCTCTTTTCTTTTTTCAGACTTTCATTTTGGAGACTAAAAGTATCTGCCGCGAGGAGAGGCGGGCTGCCGTTTTTCAGAAAATAGTTTCAAAATACCACAAATATCATGTCAAGTGTCGCGAGATGTATGCATGACTCAGGGCGGGCGGCAATCCTCAGTCCCTTAGGGAGGAATTGGAGTGGAAGGACAAGGACATGCTGTTGTGTATGGGAGGATGCAACAAACTCGAGGGGCTGCTTAGGGATAAAGAAGAAGAGCTCAAAGTGTGCAAGGGTGTTGCAACTGAGTGTGTTGATCTTCAGGCGAAGGTGGTGGCTCTGCGGGCGAAGCTTGAGCAGAGCGACACTAGGATCACCGGTCTAAGTGTTGAATTGGCGGAGAAGGTAACCGAATTGGAAGGGAAGGCGACCGAGCTCAAGAGGGCTAAGGGAGCCCGAGTAGCGGTCTTGGTGAGGGCTGCGGCACTGGAAGATTCTATCCACGTTCTCGGGTCTGAACGTGCAACTGAGATGGAAACGGCCGCTCTGAGGGAGGCGTGGCTTGATGAAAGAATTGACGGGCTTGAGAGAGACGTCTCGACCTTGGGTGATCAAATTGCTGCTCTCGAGGCTAAGAGAGCTCAATTGTTGGCTTCGACTCCTCCTGCGTCCACCTCTGTTGTCATTCCTCGCCCTTTGTATGAGATGTGGATCCACGCTGAGGCTCAGCGGGATATATATAAGGGTTTGTTGGCAGCGAGGAGTGTTCTTAAAGCCGCTTTTGAAGAGACTTGTGCTAAAGCGTGTGAGGCCCGGCTTGCCTATAGTTATGACCTCGTGACACCGGAGGCTGGTGGAGTTGATGAGTCCGAGGATGGGCTTGCCTTTGACGACGGACATTCCGATGGAGAGGGTGACTATAGAGGTGAAGTCGTTGAACCAAGTGGGGAGAAAGATGACGGCATGGATAGGGATAATGCTAAGTGAAGCTTTTGTACTTAATTTTTCCTCCAGTATTTAGTTTTCTGTACTTAGTTAGTTGGGTGGGGGCCTTTTTTGCCCTTTGTAAGACGTTATTTTCCTTTTGAATGGAACAGTTGATTTGTCCTTTAGTGTATGTTTTTAGCCTTTCCTTCTTTTTTCTTTTTCGAATTTCTTGGATCTTTTAGCAATGAGTCCCTGACTTTTGGTAGTTAATTCGAATGAGGTCAAATTCAACTTGACAATTTGAGCGAGGTTGAATTTATCTTGCTAATTCGAGCGAGGTCGAATTTAGACTTGTTGATTCGAACGAGGTCGAATTTAGACTTATTGATTCGAGCGAGGTCAAATTTGTTTTGTTAATTTGAGCGAGGTTGATTTTAACTTGCTAATTCGAGCGAGGTCGAATTTGTCTTGCTAATTCGAGCGAGGTCAAATTTAGACTTGTTGATGCGAGCGAGGTCGAATTTAGACTTATTGATTCGAGCGAGGTCGAATTTGTTTTCTAGAGCGAGGTCGAATTTAACTTGCTAATTCGAGCGAAGTCGAATTTGGCTTGCTAATTCGAGTGAGGTAGAATGTATACTTCCTTTGTTGGTGTGATGTGTAAACTTGGTGGATTTGCGTAAAAATTCCGTATGATGTTTCGCTTACTCATTTATTGGAGAATACTACATGTTGTTGTACGGTTCGTGCACACATTCGGGAAGTCCTAGTCTATCTAACTCCTTCATCACTCGGCCTGGAGAGATAGTTGATAGGTCGGGCGATGAATGTTTCGCTCAAGCTTCGGGACATCTAAATGTATGTATGAGGTCGAATTTTAGCTAGTTGCGTCGTCGCATAGTGGCTTTGGCGAGCCCGTGAGTGAGTTTCACGCACTTGTGTTCTATCTGCATATTGGAGAAATTTGTATGTTTTTCGGCCTGGTGACCTAGTCCCAGTCTATACAAACTCTTCCTTTATGGCATTGAGTACCAACTTACTGGGGGGTTCGCTCAACCGTTGTTTGTAGGATGATATGGCGCAAAACATTTCCTTGGTGTGCTATTCTGATGGCGTTTATTCCCTGTTCACATGTCGGTGAGGGTGCCCCTGTTCCTATCCCACTCTGACAAGAAATAAAAGGTTAAAGCCAAGCAAAATCATTTGTTACCTCGACTGATTGGTTGACGAGTGGAAGGGAGCGATCATGTTCCCTTCTTTGGCTATGCTTCATAGCTGCTATCATTGGTTGAGCTAATATCCACCAAACTCAGATAACATTTTGTGGGTCTTTGGCTTGGTGTTTTTGCCATCTCCGCTACTTTGGTTTGTAAAGTCCCTTCGATCTGATTGGCAATGAACTGAGTGCTAGCTTCAGATCCGATCTCAGTTTCGTACTTAGCTTCAGCTATAGTCGAATATGGGCACCTTGTGGGTTGTTGATTTACTTTGCTCGTTGGGATTTTCGAGTTCAAGTCCCAATCCGATCCAGTCCTGAGGCATGAAGAGACGGAAACATAAGATGCACCACAAGCACACAGGCGAAAGGATGAAGTTACAGCGAACGGGAAGTAGAACTAGAACCGAGCTTAGATCTAGAAGAACTATAACTTTGGCTAGGAAATCCCCACAGATGGCGCCAAATTGTTTGACTAAAAAGCATTAGGCCTTTTTGTTAAACTAATTAAATAAGTGGATTTGGGGCAAATCCTAGCCAAAGATAAATTATTTTAGATGTGAGATAGAAGATAGGAACAAACAAACATAGCTGGCCATAAATTTTGATTACAGTTGCAATTTAATTTCGTAATGTATGAAAAGGATGATTGCTCCAATAATATCAAATGATAATGAAGAATACATAAATGAAAAGAGTCATTATTCTTGAATAAGACCGACCTCCATACATTTGATAAAATTGATTTACAGATGAATACCGAGATTCTAAGCTCTTTTCTCCTTTTTTTGGCGAGGAGCCTGAGATTAGGGAACATCTTCACCTTTAGGGAGATGTATATGTTTGTGTGTATGTTCCTATCAGTTCCCCCTCTTCTGTTACTCCCTCCCATGATATTTATACAAAACACCTTCCTTACCTAGCGGTCCTTTACCCGAGTACCTAAGTTCTTGGAATATCCCGTAGAATATTCCTCTAAAATGTCTAAGTGTTGAACTAGCCGTTTGGGCCGAATTGAGCGCTCGACCTCGACAGTAACTAAACCACTCACCAGTATATTGCTTCTTATACGTGACTTCGGCTTGGTTGACTCTTGGTCATTCTTCCTTAAGTAGAATTCTTTTGATCAAATTTTGAGCTATACAATACCAACATGAGTTACTAGTAAAGAATTTTAACCCACCCGAATTTTAACTTGCCCAATCAGTTGTCTCTATTCCCATTAATTTACAGCAGTAGTCTTTGTTATCTTGTTGATATATTTCAAAGTTGATGATTGAAGTTGGGATGCCGCGGGACATAGCCCTAAAATCTCCCTTTAATGACTTCTTTGAGTCCTCACTTATGGAGATGGAGCTGCTATGAAAAACATATTAACAAAGAAAATATAATTCGGCTGAAACACCAATTTCTCTTCAAGTAGTTGAATTTCATAAAATCAAGAAGGATTGCACCATTATTTTAATTGGAGCTGCAAAATACCAAGCAAAACGCGTAATTTCGCTTCTGCCAAAAGCGAAGCAAAATCGTCGGTGGCAATCAATGTAGAATGCAAAATTACCTATTTAGATTTTCTCTGGAGGACACAAATCAAAAAGCAAGGACACAAAAGGAAATATACCTAGCATAGAAGTAGTAGAAAGACAAAACTGCCCTCTGTCAACAAGCAGGGATGTGACGGTCCCCTGCTTGCTTTAGGGCTCTTCTATATAGTACTAGTGGGGTGTTGTCCGTGCTAAGCACGGGCCCAATAGTTGTTTAATGTTAATGTTTTTTGCAATTGTTTCTAATAGTAACCTAAATTGTCCAAGCAAAACGCCATGCTCCTTTGTGTGGTGATACTTTCTTTATTCTATATTAATGTATTATCAATTTTCAATGTTGCAAAACATTTCTCGCAATTAATATCTTAAGCTTCACATGACCTGCAATGGTTAGACATTAATGACGGGGTGAAAATCTTGACTTAAAAGAACAAAAGATGAATGTTGTGAAGAGAAAGTAAAATCCTCTATTTGCAATTGTTCGCAATGTATTATAACAGTACGATGCTAAAATGGTGACCTTGGCCAATCCATTCCAATGATACAAAGGAGTTTACAAGATAGAGAATTGAATCTTTAAACAAGGCGAAAGTTCTGATAGTCAATCAATTAAGCTACTAAGATCCGGTCCCCCAACACTTTACTATTAGTTAATAGACCTTAAACAATAAAGTGTTGAGACCTTAAATTTGTAATACGTTAGATTAAAGCCTCATTACTTGCTTCTTTTTCCTTCTCGAAGGATCGTGTTTGACAATATAATTTGAGCATCCGACTCAAAATCCTAAAAGGTATAAGTGAAATGAGAAAAGTATATTCTTAAACATCTTCCCCCACATGTAATCATGTTATGGGAATGCGAAGTAGCCAAAAATATTATGAACTTGTTTGAAAATTCTAATACAATCAATGAGAGACCAATGTATTCTTTAACGCCTTTCTGCGCACGTAATCTTGCAATTGGTTCTTCGGCTTACACGTAATAGAACATTACTATAATCAAGGCTAGTGAACATTACTATAATCTTTCGATCAACCACTCATATATGATCAGTAGAACTATGTAGTAAAAAACGGGCTTCAATAGATGTGAAAGCTCACACGTCGCTGACAAATTTCCACTTCTCAATGCCCAAAGTATCCATACCTGCATAAAGGAATATGAGAATTTCAGCAGTAAATGATAGCATAGCAAAGATGTGCCTGAATAATATTTGCGGGGAGTACATTAGAGAAGCATTTGATTATGTATAGTCGATATGGTTAAAAGTTTCAGTAACGTATCATACTTGGTAATCAGAAAACATTAATTATTTTTCCCAAATTCATCCTCATTCCAGATTCAGTCAAATACCATTCTTAGTTAATTACATTGAATAATTTTCGGGCCAAAACTTAGAGGACAACTAAAAAAGATCAGAGGCAGTACTATTCTGGAAATTCAACTGGAACACAACTCAATGCAATTAACAATTTTCACAACAAATCAAGAATAAAAGTGTGTGATTCCTCAAAATCCAAAACATTCTTACCAGCAAATAGACGTTTTTTTAATCAGATTTGTAAAACTAAATGATAAACCAAAGAAATTGTAAAAGAAGAAAAAAAGAAGTCGTTTGAAGGAGAATGCCTACAGATTAGAACTTTAGACTGTAAAACTGAGGAAAATTGACAAATCAAGCATAAAGGAAAAAAAGTGAACTCACTTTCTTTCATCAAGAGAGTAGTCTTTGAATAGCTGCAACCTCTTCTCCTTAACTTCTCTTAGGATCTTCAAATAACCTCTCAAGAAAGGCCTCAAAATGGGAATAAAATCATCATAATTATACTCAAAACTCTGAGACAATCTCCTCCTTTCTCCATTCAAACCCTTAAGCTTTACAAAAAGTGGATCCTCATTATTAGTTGTAATCTCCACGCATTCATCTGGTAAACATTGAAGGTACGGAATACATCCTCACATTTTGAAGTTAAAGATAGCAATGCTTTTATCAATCCCATAAGCAGCGTATCTTCACAAGCTTATTACTGCGAAATATCTACATTTTAGGTAGTTCAGAAACCAAAAGGTATTTTATCGACAATGCAAAGATAGGTGAACATGTACCAGTCTATAACAAAATTGAATATTTGTTGGTAACATACTAATCATTACTCAAGAAATTCGTAATATCACAATATGCAAACGCTGGAGAAAATTAGTAAACATACTACTCATCTATATACAAAATATTGGTAACATAGCTTTAATCCTTTTTAATGGGGAAATACAGAGGTAAACCTTAACTTTAGTCGACGTCTAAAACAGTTACAAATGCTAACTCTACTTCTCTACTTTCCTATGATCGAATGCTAGTATTCAGTTCAGTTGCTGTGTAAAATAAACGCGGATGCTTAATTTGACAGTAATACCTAGAAAATCCAATTTCAAATATAAAAGTAGCAGCAAATATAGATGCATTCTAACATATAAAAAAAATATCATTAAGTGCAAAATTTATCTGGTTGTAACGCATCCAAATTTATTGTTCAGATGAATTTCAAGGGTTGAAAAATTATTAAAAAATCTTCAATAATACATCAAGGATTTTTTGCAACAAAATCCTATGCGGAGCAAAGATCAGGAATGAAAAATTGATAATAAGGGTTACTGTAGAAGAGAAAAATAACCAGGAATCAAACTGAAGAACTTTGTTCTTATGCCTGTGCCATTTTTAGCACGAACTTTATGAGAAGTGTAGGAATCCAATACATGGACAATATAATCCAAATTTTAAGCATAACACAATGATGGAGTTACCCTTTTTTTACAAGGATAAATTACGCTATTACTGCCAGGAAGGAACTTGTCCAACATTCAAAAATAAGAAAACGGCAGAAATAAGAGGAAAAAGCATCAAATGTCCCTAATTTTGGAAGTTCATTGTTATTCCTAAACAATGATCTTATTTTAAGTCCTTCAAGTTATGCTTGTTTGACATCATCACTCCTTGTATTGATTTTAGGTCACTTATCCTACCAAAAGTAAAACTTTCAGCTTATATTGTGTTATATATTAAAGGTATCCACGAAAAGATTGTCCCAAAATCTATATAAAGTAAAAGAAAAGAAGCATTGGTGAAGATCTACCGAGCTTTTATTTTTTGTCTTGAACATATTTTTCCAAAACATCTTGATTCAAATGGTGGAAGGAACGTTAATTTGACCACAAATTGAAATAAGCGAAAGCCAAATAAGTAAACTTTTAGGAACTTAGACTTTGAAAAAGATCACAAAGATAGGATTAATATATCAACTTGTTCGAACAAAGATTAGCGCGTTAAATTTATGAGCTATTGGGTAACAATTTCGTAGCACAGAGTTCATATGTCACGGTATTCATTTAATAAAGAAAATTACTAATCACTGGGTCTTCTTCTTCTTCTTCTTCATATTAGTATGAAGTTTGTTTCCGCAATAGAACAATCTAAATAAATACCCTTTTACCAGCGGCTAACAGTGATATGTCATAAATTAAAATGATGCAGCGAGAAACAGGAAAATATAGAGGCACAATCAACAGTCTAACTAAGCGGAAGAAACCAAAAAGACTATAAGTAAAAAGAAGAATCAGAACAATTGTTGAAATTGGGGACTTAAAAAGTACATGGCAAGAGCATGCATAAGAAATCTTATAGAAAATCTGATTGAAGAATTTTGTCAAACACCTGGCGAACAAAATTTATTAACATGTTACACTTTCTCTGCACGAATCCCCTCGCTACTCAGGAGAAAACACAAATACCTAGCATATAATCAAGGACTGAAAACAATCAATACAAGAAACACAGATGGAGGGGAGGAGTGAGAGCAGAATAAATCCTACACTTATATAACAAAAAGCAGATGCATTCTCACCCTTAAAATGGGGGAGAAAGTAAAAACTCTGTAGACGACTTATGAAGAAAATAAAGTAGAGGATAAATGGTATCATAAGTAAATAAAGCAAATAAGGCACCAATTTTAAGTAGTAACTGAGAAAGGCACAGAGAAACACAAGAAAATAATTTGAGTTAATTTTCAGGAAAATCAGGTAAGATCAGATATGTAATTTCTATTGATATTTCTTTCAATACCTTGGATGAAATTCGCAGGTGGATCTCAGTAACTTGGAGGAATACATTTATTTGGTAGTTGATGCTACTGTCATGTCTGGAATCAGGCCGCAAAAGGAAGCTTTTAGACCTGGCATCAATCAGTGTTGCTGTTGTCGTAAGCCTTTATAGCTTGAGGATATTTTCTGGACTACTTCAATGACTAAGCTTTTAGATCCTCTCGCTCACAGCTTCTGAAGACACAGTAGGAAATAAGGATGGAGAGGAGGTATGAGACAAGGTGTTCACAGATGGAGCGTTTCAGAAATCAAACGGTGACCACGTGTTATCAAAATTGGGCTCTACGTGTTGAGCTGTAGTACCAAGTTACAATTTTATCCTTGGTCCAGGCAAACATGTTAGCAGCAAGAGCTGCCTAGTTATCCTTATTTACATTATAGTTACAATTTTATGCTTGGGCCAGACAAATATATTAACCATGAGCTGCCTAATTATCATCATTTATAGTATAGGAATAGATATTTACAATAAAAGTAATGTTCTGCAACATGTTTATACTGACACAAGGGCCACTTCTGTTATAAATCTAGAATCACAAAATAAACTTGCTGACGGGGCTATCGAGTTGGCTGCTGAAGTGGAGTCCATGAAGGATGTTATTGAGGACAATCCGGAAAGGGGAAAACGAGCGAGACAAATGCCTTCAAAGTTACGTGATTATTTAGTGGGACGTGGGTAATGTAGTTATAGAAGTTGGTTATATAAGGCAGAGTAGTGGATTAGGAAAAGTTAGGCAGAAGTTATTGAAAATATTCTCTTCTCATCTATATCTCTGTAGTTCTACTTCTCATCTCCTTCTTCTTTCAGTTGTTACTCCCTACAACTCTATGTTAATTTCATCACTGTAATTCCCTTTACATATCAATATTAGTTATTGTTTGTGTGGTTAAGTATTATTGGTAGCAACTGCTACATTGGTGCTTTCATTCTCTTATGTCCGAATCCGAACTCAACACTCCTACAATTCCGTATGGGTCCTAATTCGGAGTTAGATGTAATCCGTTCCACGATGGATGACTTGGCTGCCCAACTCGCCAATATAACTACTCATTTGCTACCATTGGAAGAATCTCATCCACGTCCTATCGGTGAACTAGCGTCACAACATGTACATCATAAGCCGGCTCGTGTGGAATTTGTTCGTTTCTTCGGTGTTGATCCAGAAGGTTGGATCTTTCAAGCAAAACGCTACTTTGAGTTTTATGACATTGTTGACGAACAACGCTTGTCATTTGCCTCCCTTTATCTCGACGGCACGGCTCTAATTTGGTATCGATGGCTATTTCGAAATAAACAACCAAGTGACTAGAATTCTTTTACGGACAAACTTTTGTTGCGTTTCCGCACTCGTCATTTGGAAACGCCGGAGGGTCATTTATCTAAGATATTCCAGACATCGACGGTTGAGGAGTTTCAACGCCGATTTGAATCAGTTGTCAATGAGTCAATGGCCTTGCCAGAGTAGTTTCTAGTTCGTTGTTTTATTGCTGGGTTGCGAGATGATATTAATTCATCTATCTTGTTACACGAGCCTAAAACTTTAGATGAGGCCATCAAGGTGGCCCAACTACATGAGCAAAGAATAGCTGCTGAAAAAGGACCACCCGACTCGTTTTTCCTAAAACTCAACCTCTATTGCCCACTCCGATCTCATCGCCATCGACTTTCGCTTCCCCCCTAAGTCTCGCTCCAACCTTTTGGCCCTCCCATGTCCAAAACCACATACAAACCCCAATCGTCTCTCTCTTAAACGCCTTACCCCGGCCAAAATTCAGAATCGCCGTAAGAAGGGTCTTTGATATTATTGTGACGAGAAGTATTCTGCTTGTCATAAGTGAAAATCTCTTCCTCAATTATTTTTGTTAGTTAATGAGAACGAAGGAGAGACTTCGGTAGTGGAACCCCTCATTACTGATGAAGCTTTGGCAGAGGAACTCCAATGTTTAGAGGTTCAGGAACATTCCTCTATTTCTTATCATGCATTGGCAGGAGGGCATTCACCACATACACTTCGATTCACTGGCCATGTCAATGGATCTCCGGTTTAGGTTTTGCTCGATGGGGGACATGGTCAGGTTCCTCTGACTGTACAAGGTTGTGAGCTTTACCTTGATTTTTATGTGCTCGCACTACACGGAGCTGATTTGGTTCTAGGAGTTTCTTGGATTGCTACATTAGGTCCAGCAGTCAAATATTATTCCAATCGCATTTTTTAGTTCTCTTTCCAGGGAATAAGTTATCTTTGGCAAGGGGAATCGCCTACAGGGGTCCAACCAGTTCAGCTACATAGTTTACGTCATCTAACGGCTATTGATGCCATATCTTCCTTCTTTTGTTTGGAGTTGGTGCATGAGGACATGGTCACCTCTGAAAATACTCCAGTTGAACTCAAGGAAATACTCAATTCATTTGAAGATGTCTTTCAGAAACCTCTGCCTCCAGAACGATCCCAAGATCATGCGATTCACTTACAACCAGGTATCAGTCCTGTTAATGTCAAACCATATCATTATCCCTATTTTCAAAAGCATGTAATGCAGCAATTAGTCACTGAGATGTTAAAAGAATGCATCATTCGACCTAGTAATAGCCCATTCTTTTCTCCGATGCTACTAGTTCGAAAGAAGGATGGAACATGGCGATTTTGTGTGGATTATCGTGCCCTCAATGCCCTAACTGTGCGTGATCGCTTTCTAATTCCCATGATAAATGAGATTTTTGATGAATTACATGAGACTCGATACTTTTCTAAGCTGGACTTACTTTTGGGGTACCACCAGATACGTGTTCAATACGTGTTCAAACAGGAGATACTGGGAAACAACATTTAGGACTCATGATGGCCATTACGAGTTTTTGGTTATGCCATTTGGTTTATCCAATGCTCCCTCCACATTTCAAGCCACCGTGAATGATATCTTCCGACCTTACTTGTGACGTTTCGTGTTGGTTTTCTTTGACGATATACTCGTCTATAGTCATTATTGGATTGCTCATTTGACCCACCTTCAATTGGTGCTACAACTGCTCTGGCATCCCCAATTAGTAGCCAAAAGGATCAAGTGTTTATTCGGCCAACAAACTATTGATTATCTTGGACATGTACTATCTCATCAAGGATTGGCAGTCAATTCGACAAAAATTATTGTGATCTAGTAATGGCCACCTCCCAGTAATGTGAAGGATGTTCATAGTTTTTTGGGGCTCACTGGATATTATCAGAGATTCATCTATCATTATGCTTCCATCGCAGCTCCTTTGATAGACCTATTGCGCAGAGATGTCTTCCAATGGAATGAGCAAACACATGAAGCATTTGAAACCTTAAAGAAGTGTGTAAGTTCGACTCTTGTTCTTGCACTTCCTGATTTTAGTCAAGAATTTTAGCTACAAACTGATGCATCTGGTGTGGATATAGACGCAATCTTATCTCAAACGGGCCATCCTGTAGCCTTCTTTAGCATAAAATTAAGCCCCTGGATGTAATGAGCTTCTACTTACCACCGAGAGACATTTGCTATCACCCAGGCAGTTGGTAAATGGTGACAATATTTACTTGGATGCAAATTTACAATACTCACTGACCAACAAGCACTTCGAAATCTTACCACTCATACAAAACATGTAACGACCCGACAGTCGTTTTGAGAATTAGACCCCTGATCCCCTATTATCTGCTTCCCCCATATCTATTTCTGCTATTGTGACTTGTCGGGAGGTTTCATTTCGTTTTTGGAAGTGTTTGGGACACTTAGTCCCTAAACGAAGGCTTAAATCTTAAAATTTGGATCGTGGTCGAAATTATGTGAAGACGACTCCGTAATGGAGTTCCGTTGATTCCATTAACTCCGTTGAGTGATTTCGGGCTTTGGAGCGTGTCTGGATTGTGTTTTGGAGGTTCGTAGCTCATTTAGGCGTGAAATGGCAAAAGTCGAATTTTTGGAGTCCTGGGCTGGTAATGGAATTTTTGATATCGGGGTCAGAATCCAATTTCGGAAGTTGGATTAGGTCTGAAATATTTAATATGACTTGTGTGCAAAATTTTGGGTCAGTCGAACGTGGTTTGGTTGGTTTCGGCATCGTTTGTCGAATTTGGAAGTTTCAAGTTCCTTAAGTTTGATTCGGAGGATGACTCATGATTTTAACATTGTTTGATATGTTTTGAGGGCTCTACTAAGTTTGTATGGTATTTTAAGATTAGTTGGTATATTTGGTTGAGGTCCCAGGGGCCTCGGGTGTGTTTTGGATGCTCAACGGGTTGCAATTTGGACTTAGGCCATTGCTGAGTTATGCCGGTTCCTGGTGTTTCCGCACCTGCGGAGGGGAGACCGCAGGTGTGGGCTCGCATGAGTAGTTGTTAAATTGCAGATGCATCCTTAATCTGGGCAGCCAGTGGTCGCATGTGCGGTGAAGGGAACACAGAAGCGGACTCGCTCCTGCGGAGAAAGAATCGCAGAAGCGAGGGTAGATCGCAGAAGCGAACCAATGATGCGTAGATGCGCGTGCGCAAATGCGGATGGCTATGCACAAATGTGGATCTGGGAGTTTAATGAAATTCCGCAGGTGTGGAGCTTTAGCCGCAGAAGTGATTAAGTAACTGCAGGTGCGGTTTAATTTGCAGAAATAGGGCAAAATCGAGGGTTTGAATTCATTCTTCATTTTTGGACTTGAGAGCTTGGACTTTGGTGATTCTTTGAAGGATTTTTAGAGGAATTTATTGGGAAACGATTCCTAACTCGTTTTGGTTGTATTCCATTAATCCACTGTTGATTTCATCATTTAATTAGGGATTTGAGTTGGAAAATTTGAGAAAAGTTCTTAGGTCGAATTTTGGGGTTTTAATCAAGATTTTGGTATCGAATTTGAGTAAATTTGGTATGGTTAGACTCGTGAGTGAATAGGTGTTCATATTTTGTGACTTTTACCCGATTTCGAAACGTGGGCCCGGGAAGTCTTATTGGACGCTTTTCTAATTTCTTGCCTTAGATTTGATTTCGTTAGCTAGATTAGTTTTTTGTAGCTATATTTGTGTTATGTAATTATTTTTATCTAGATTTGAGGCATTCGAAGTCGGATATTCGTGAAAAGAGCATTGTGACGGATTGATTTGAGCTTGGTTCGAGGTAAGTGGCTTGCCTAATCTTGTCTGGGGGAACTCTCCTTAGGATTTGGTATTGTTTGATATATGAGCACCGTGTATGTGAGGTGACAAGTGCATACACATGCTATTTGTTGAAAACTTCGTTTTCATTAAGTAAAATATATGTTTTCCTTTAACTGAGCTATACTAGCATATTTAATTATCATGTTTTGTTTAGAACATCATGTCTACGTATCTTAATTGCTTATCTGAACTCTGTGCAGCATGCTTAGCGAAATTTATGCTACCTCATTGTCTTGTTTTTAGTCAAAATTGTAGGATTTCCTGTTGTAGTTGTAAATTCTATTGTTTAAGCTGCATATTTACTTTCCGTGTTGTAGTTGTAAATTCTATTGTTTAAGCTGCATATTTACTTTGGGACTATGGAACGGTATTCCAGGAGATCCCCATATACTGCATATTTACTTTAGGACTATGGAACTGTATTTCGGGACTACGGAAAGGTATTCTGGGAGATCCCCCAGCACTGCATATTTACTTTGGGACTACGGAACGGTATTCCGGAAGATCCCCTTACACATTAACGTTTGGGATTACGGGACGGTATCCTGGGAGACCCCCAGCGCTGTTGTTCTTCTTTGCTTATATTCTTGTTAAATTTTAGTATTTGTTCTTATTGCGATATTTCTTTTTGTTAAATTTTATTATATTTTTACTAGTAGGGCCCTGACGTGATCTCGTCATTACTCGATCGAGGTTAGGCTTGGTACTAACTGGGTACCATTATGGTGTACTCATGCCTTTTCATGCACATATTTTTTGTGTGCAGATCCAGGTTTATCTTACCAGCCTCATCACTAATTGCAGTCGCTGCTGCTTATTGGAGACTTTAAGGAACATCTGTCCGCACCCGCAGATCCTCGGAGTCCCCCTCTATCCCCCTATGTTCATTTTCCTTCCTTCTATAGAACTGATGTATAGAACAGTTAAGACTTCTTAGTAGCTTGTAACTTGCGAGTTTTCGGGTTTTGGTAATTGTTTCGTACATTTCAGATGTGATAATTGTATATGCCGGGTGGCGTTCAGTTGTTTATTAGATATTGTTACTATTAGTACTTAATGTTCATGCTTTTGTTTTATTTTCCTCAAAGTGTTAGGCTTACCTAGCCGTAGAGACTAGGTACCGTCACGACAACTCACGGAGGGGGAAATTGGGTCGTGACAAGTTGGTATTGGAGATCTAGTTTCATAGGAGTAGTGAGTCACAAGCCAGTTTATT
Organism: Nicotiana sylvestris; assembly: GCF_000393655.2. Lineage (NCBI taxonomy): Eukaryota > Viridiplantae > Streptophyta > Magnoliopsida > Solanales > Solanaceae > Nicotiana > Nicotiana sylvestris. The sequence goes on from NC_091060.1 coordinate 154,132,448, forward strand.
AGAGTCTCGCGAATCGGTACGGAGACGTTTGTACTTATCTTCGGGAGGCTATGAAACTGTTAGGAAAATTCCACTTCATTTGATTCCTTGTCGTGCGAGATTATTGACTTCGAAATTCTAAACTTATGTCTTCTATTCTATCATAGATGGTGAGGACACGTGCAACCGAAGATGACTAGGCACCCGCGCCCCCTGCTAGAGCCGCCAGAGGCCGAGCCCGGGGTAGAGGCCAATGACGCACACGTGGTGCAGCCAGAGCACCCGAGAGAGCTGCTATTGAGGAGCCACTAGTAGCTCCAGTCGGAGCACAGGCACCTGATACCCCTACCACTATTCACCAGCTCTTCAGGAGACCCTTGCACGGTTCATGAGAATGTACAACACTCTAGCTCAAGCAAGGTTAATTTCCCTTGTTGTAGCCACATCTCAGGGCGGGGGAGGAGCATAGACTCCTACCACCCTCACCCTTGAGCAGCGGGTCCAGGTTGATCAGATTCTAGAGGTTATACTGGTACCACATGTAGCCCCAGTTCAGCCCGAGGGTAGTGCAGCAGCGTTAGAGGTGGAGGAGCGTAGGCTCGAGAGGTATAAGAAGTACGACCCTCCTACATTCAGTGGTCTAGCATCAGAGGATTCTCAGGGATTTCTAGAGGAGTGCCACCATATTCTCCGCACTATGGGCATAGCAGAGTCAAGTGGGGTTTCTTTCACTGCCTTTCAGCTTCGAGGAGTAGCCTATTAGTGGTGGCATACTTATGAGTTGGACAGTCCGGCTGAGGCAGCTTCTCTTACATGGACTCAATTCTTAAACATCTTTTTGAGCGAGTATATCCCTCAAAGCCTCAGGGACGCATGGTGTGCGGAGTTTGAGTAGTTGCGCCAGGGTACTATGACTGTTTCAGAGTATGCAGTCCATTTCAATGACTTGGCTAGGCATGCACCGGCATTGGTTTCTACAGCTTGAGAAAGGGTCCGTCAATTTATTGAGGGACTCATTCCCAGCATCGGGACCAGCATGGCCCGGGAGTTAGAGATGGATATCTCGTATTAATAGGTGGTGTTGATACCCAATTTTTTCCTATGTATTTTTATATAAAATACTTTCAAAATAACATGTACATGCACATATAAGCATGCCCCAAGAGTTTTGGTATTTTTTCCCTAATTTTTAAGAGTTTTTGAAATCAATTTATTGTCTATTTTAGCAGTGCAAAATCCATAATTATTCCCAAAATCATCAGTTTTGGTGATTAATTTATTTTATTCCCATATTTATACCAAAATATAGTTAAGATAATTTTTGTATATATTTACAAATTTATTTGGTATTTAGAAGCTAAATTGCATATAATTGCAATTATAACCTACTTTAAGATTAATAGCATTTTATAATTGTAAAATTGGTTTCAATATTTTTAAATTGATATTTATATATTATTAATTGGGTCAGTACTTTTAATTTTCTTTTAAAATCGTTTTAACTATTTTATATAAAATAAAAAGGGAAAACTGGCTATTTAACATTTAGCCTCATTTCATTGCAATTATAGCCCATTCGGATTTCAATTTTAGCCTCAATTTAACCCCAACCCAATTAACCCAAGACCCAACCAAATTCGCCCCAGCCCAATCCTTAAATTAACTCGACCTAGTTTCGAATTAATCTGAGCCATTGATCAAATAAAATCAACGACCCAGATCCCCCTTTCCATAATTAAACCCTCACCTACCCCCTTCCCCCCGTCTCATTCTTTCGAAACTCCTCATCTCTCTATCTCTCAAACTCTCTCGAAGGTTCCTAAAACTCTAGCCTCTCTCATCCCATCTTCAACCTCCGACTCACCGGAATCCATGGCCTCTCAGGCCATGGACGACCTATACTCACCTCCTCCTGCTCTTGCATGCCTGATTCTCAAAGGATCGAGGCCAGACCTCGAAGGTCTTCACTCAAACCTTCACCAATTCGAAGATTCCGGCTATCTCCGACATTGCTCTGGTGGCTCTTGTTCTTCTGAGCCTGTTTCTGACCTCATCCGACTTAGATCGGACTTTCTTCCAAGCCTTTCTCATTTCTAGGGTTTCTCCGAAACCCTAAGCTATTCGAGGTTCTTTCAGTGTTTTTTTTCTTATATCTATGCTACATCTATGTTCTACTGGAGTTTTGAAACGTTTTCCCCAATCTTTTCTTTCAAAATTTGTTTCTCTTCGATTTAGGGTTTCTGAAAAAATCTTAAAATGTTTTCTAACTCTGACTCTTCTTTTTTTTTTGTGAATCTGTCTATGTTATGTTTGTATGTTCTCTTTTCTACCTACCGTGTTCTTCTCCCGTATCTTTATGTTTGCCTTATTTTGCATGTTCTTCTATTGTGCTCCGTTCTTTCTTCTACTGGTTTCTATATCATGCTTTCACACGTTTATCTTATATGTTCATTTACCCCTGTGTTCCTTTACTGTATTTTCTACTAAGCTCTTAGTTCTTATTTTCCTTCTTCTGGACTTTGTCTTTCTAAACATGTTTCATCTACTGTTTCCTTAAGTTTACACTACCTCTTTGTCTTCTGAACTTGTTTAAGTTCAAGCTTTTCTTAAAACATGTTCTTTATACTTCAAATCAGCTTTTTCACTATGTTTGTTTCGAACCTGCTATTTTACCTGTTTGTTTTCTCATGAGTCTCTGAAAAAGACCTCTAAGCCTGTTTCAGTTATTTGTCTTCTCATCTCTACATCTGATTCGAGTCAAAAACCCTAGGATTTAGGGTTTTTGGCAAATTTAATCTCGTGCTCGGACTAGGGTTCTATTATGGAACCCTGGATTCTCTCAAACTAAGTTTGAGTCTATGTACTGAATTTGAGCCTCTTTGTTTATAACTCTGAACTTTTCTATACTAGATTCTTTCTAATTAGCATGGCAGTTCTTTCTTGTTTGACATGTTTGTGTGCTTTATATATGAGGAATTCTTTCTTCAAAAGAGGTTTTTCCAACTACTAATTGATTGATTCTGAAATCCTCTAATGGGGTTTAATTGATTGTTACTGATTTTCTTTGATTAAACCTTTCTTCACCTTTTCTAGTTGGGTTCATTATACCAAAACTCAAATTCTGATTCTACTGAGTTGATTGATTGCCTTTACTTATTTGCACAAACCGTGTTGCTATCAAACTCTTTCCTTAAATAGTTCCTATGTATTTTCCCTTCTTGTACTACTTTGGAAAAGATTCTAATCAAATTCTTTCCTTAATTACCTTCTACCCGTTTGAAATCAAATCCCTTAGCTGAAGAGAAATTCTATGTGATTGATTGTAAACTATTTTCTTACGTTTCTTACTTGCTTCTCTGCACTATAAAAGGGACAATTCAATACTTTTTACAACACACTTCGAATTGCATACTCTTACACACTACTACTACTTTCAAAACCTGCATTCCCTCTTGCTCTCTTCTCTACTATTGTTCCCTGCTCCTGCTTATTATTAGCTGGGTGAAAGTCAAGGCTAATATACTACTACTACTTTGTCTTTGCATCCTACTCTTGCTCTTTTACTGGTATGTCTTGATTCAGTTCCTAGCAATCATCCTAATGTGTTTACTTAGAACCTTTACATCTATGCCTATTACCTGCAAAGTTTGACATGTTTATATGCTGCTGTTTGCTTTACTTTCTTGTGAATGCTTGATCCATATACATTTACCCTCTATGTGTTTGTAAATGGGGATTCAGGGCATGGCAACATGAGTTGTTGTCCATGAACAGAATTTTAACCCCAAGTAAAGGGTGTCAGTATGTTTTATTGCTGATCATGTCCTTTGCCTACTTTTCCTTTGTCTACTGTTTCTGTTATGAATCCCCAACCCTTACCCCTATGTATGTTGAGTTAAGGCTCATGATCTGGTAGTCTCTTAAATGGCTGCCCAGGCCTGAGCCTAGCTTTCAATAAGCCCTAACTCCTCAACTTGAAATGACAAGTTGGTCAGGGGTGTGCCAGTACTTCAAGTTGCTTGGCATGACCACCAGCTTATCACTCCCCCTCCCTTGCACTTGCACCTACTCTTAGATTTTAAGTTCTACCCCCTTCTTATGAGCCTTGCTTTGGGACCTTGAGTTCCCTCTGAACTTGGACATTTGAGGGCTGGCCCTTCCACACTGCACGATGTCCTTGATTCTGAAATATATTTGGGGTGTAAGCATTGCCCGGAGCCCCTTTGAGACTCTTGGGAACTTTGACACATCCCAAATGAGAGAAAGGCTTTGGAACTTGATCTTTGGAGTTGGTTTACGTCATGCTTCAGACAGAAGTACGAATCAGGCTCTCCTTGGTTCGGACTTTTAGTTTTCTGATGTAATTTTTATTTTATTTTTCTTTTAACGATTCTGGTTTGTAATAATCTTGTAATAAACATTTGGGGTCGGCTAGTGGAAAAGGGTGGGGAACTATGCATGCAAGGGGTAGATATCATGCCTATAGGGGTTATCATTTATAAAATTCTGCATCTTATCTAGAGATCATGCCTATAGGAATTACAATGTTTTAAAGTTCTGCATTTTATAAATCATTGAAACTCTGCATTCTCACATAGATATCATGTCCATAAGATTTTCTGCATTCTCATATAGACACCATGCCTATAGGACTTTCTGTATTCTGCATATACATCTATCATTAGGCAAACGTGTGTATATGTTTAAATAACAATCAGTATTTTAGACACCAGGCCTATAGGACTTCTGCACTTCTATAAATGTTTAAAATCGGTAACGCTTAGATATCATGTCTATAGGATTCTTGCAACTGTTTAAGATCAATGACACTTAGAAACCATGCCTATAGGATCAGTTAATTGAATCAGCCTCGTTTCGAATCTAAAACCCGTCTTAAAATCTGCAGATCCCTTTTTCTAAAATCAGTAAAGCTTTTCCTTAAAATCAGTATACTTTGCATTATTAGATATCATGCCTATAGGTTTCACCTAGGCAAGCTTTAGGGTAAAAGCCATAAGTGCATCAGTCTTTGACAATTCCAACCAGCAGGCAGGTCTGATTCGGATTTCTTATTTGAAGTATGTAATAAATCAGTCTGCCTCACGCATTTTTTAAGTTTAATTCAGACCTAATCAGTACATGTAAGACATGCTAAACCCTATGCTTTTCTGACTTGAGGAGGTTTATTTGAGCCTTTCAACTGTTATGTGTTTTCCCATATCTGCTTTATGTGTTTTGTTTGTCGCCCTAGAATTTTATCCTTTTAAAATCATAAAAGCCCCAACTCCCTCCCCTTCAGGATTAGTAGTCTCAATGCCTCCGAGATTGATAGGATTGGGACGGGTAATAACATGAAATAAGTAACGATACCATTCCGCGCTTTAATACCTTAACGGGGTGGGAAGGGTAGAATATGGATATGATGACCGGTACGCTAATATCACGTGCGACCCCTCTTCTGAGGAGTGATTGCTGGATATTGCATTGAAGTGATCCATATTAATCACAAACCTAGGACCCCCTTTTCTTTATTCGCTTCCTTTAGAGTTGTTTAAACTTTTCAAATCCTTGCTCTCTTTCTACTTACTTTCATAAGTTTCAACATAATTACAATGTTGTATGCAAGTCCTTATTTGAGCCTTGATTGTTTACTTGTAAAGTCACAATTGTAGCATGGCGGGGAACCACACTTGTGGATCTTGAGGGGTGCCTAACACCTTCCCCTCGGGATAATTTCTAGCCCTTACCCTAATCTCTGGTCTCTTCATCTCAAACTTTTCTAAAAAATGTCCTAATGTACTATAATCATTAGGTGTCGACTCTTCAACTTTTAAACCCAATTCTCGAAAGGGAATAGAGTTGTCCTCCCAATGTCGTATACCTGATTTCTGACCCCACGGTTAGAGAAAAAGGGGACATCGACAGCATGGCGACTCTGTTGGGGAGATTCTTTAGGCTTTTACCATTGCATGTTGCTTGTGACTTTACTATCTCATTAATTGCTTTATTTACTGTCTTTTATTCGCTACGAAACTGACTTGGCTTCATGTATTTTCTTTCCTTTAGCTACTTTCCTTTACTGCTTTATTTCAATACTGTTGTAATTACTGCAATTATTGTAATCATTTATCTTATGAACGTGAAAATACATGTCAATTTGTTTCATTCTTGTAAACTGCATCTTCAACATCATATTCCACTCGTGCCAAACAAATACCATAGTAACGTTTATAACGAGTAGTTGCACTCTTTCAATATTATCACCCTTTAAATTAGGCAAAGGTATATTTGCGGTAAAACCAGTCGATCAGCGGTGCAGTCGACGGTTCCATGCCTTTCCCTCTTGAGTTGTCCGCTCAAGAGTACCTATTTAATACCCCAATAGAAACCTTACTCTGTCTAATTGTGCATGCATCATGGTCAAACCTAGCCGAGTCAGTTATGTTGTCCACATAATGACTCATTAAGATAGCCTTGTCCAAAGTCCATCGGGTTTTCCTGAAACCCAAACGGACACCTACATGTTCTGTGCATTTATTTGGAGAACTAAATGCTTTTTATGCTAATTATTGGTTTAAATAGTTGAGTTTGGTGGGGTAGGGGTCTAACATTTTGTTTTGCATAAAATGAGGCATGAAGTCCCCAGATTTGGCATGGTAACCAACATTTATCCAAGGCTGCTGAATTAGTGGGAAGATCTCCACTCCAGTGATCAGACACTCGTCCACAAATACTTAGGGAATCTACCTTCTCTTCTAGAAATCCAGCCTAACAACAAAATCATAGAGGCTGCAACTCTGTTCTGGGATAGTGACAAGTCCGTGTTCCGCTTCGGGGACCTTGAAATGACTCATTTGCTCGAAGAAATAGAAGGCTTTGTTGGTATTCCTTGGGAGACTCTGGGTTTGCTTATGCCAGAGAATCGCAAGGGTAGGGGCTTCCTTAAGATGATGGGACTGAAGAAGAACCCAGACTTGACCTGTTTGAAAGACTCCCACGTCCCATTCGACTATTTGTACGAGAGGTACGGCCATAGCAAGTCATACCGCACCTACTCAGATGAATTTGCCCTCACCTCACTAGGGCATATTCACAGAAGGGTCTTCGTATTCATGTTTTGTTTCCTGGGGATGATAGTGTTCCCTATGAAGAAGGCTAGGATCCACACTAGACTGGCCATGGTAACCAAGACTCTGATGGAAGGAATTGGCGGACATCCTTTCAGTATAGTGCCTATGATTGTTGCTGAGATATACCGGGCTCTGGAAAACTGTCAGGGAAAAGCCAGTCATTTTGAGGGATGCAATTTATTACTTCAGCTTTGGCTCATGGAGCACCTCCAGAAAGAAGAATACCGACAAGAGATCTTATGCAGAGACTGGGATGATCACATTTCCTTCCACCAGCCAAGGCGTATGAATTATATGCCTAACATGTTCGCTCAACCAGAAGACGCTGGAAGATGGGTGGAGCTATTTGAGAATCTAAAAGAATCCCAGGTACAGTGGATGGTTGAATGGTTTCCTACGGAAGAATTCATTGTTCGATCCCGAGATGCACCATTTCTCATACTCATTGGTCTAAGAGGAACTTATCCCTGCGTTCCCCTCCGAGCCATGAGACAGGCTGGAAGGAAGAAAATCATCCCAAGGGTCAACAAAATGAGTCACTTTAGGGCTGATTTCTAGGACGATGATAGCCCTCACAAATGCCAAACTCAACACATGTGGCATTGCAAGCTCTTTTTGGAGAAAGAATCTATTGAGCCAGACAGGTATCACGCTGGTTGCATGCCGAACTATTCGGGTTGGTTGGAAGATAATCACAATGGTATGGGTCAGCCCGGGTTCATTCACGGACACAGAATCATCGACGAGAAAGCTGAAGCACGGGTTAAGTACAATCAACTGCGCAAGAGAATTCGAGAGTGTAAAAGTGAGCATCGGGAAATACAAGAAGCCCATCAAAAGTTGATCGAGGAATGGAAGGATATGGCTGTCAGCGCCAACAAACAACTAGGGTATTTGGAACGGGGTCTAGTGGAGCTAAAAGGAAAGTTCCTTAAGAGGATTGAAGATTGTCGGAACGCTGAAGGGAATGCAAGCAGACATTTGGCCCAAGCTTATCTGCAGCTAGGACTACGCGAGCTGGTGAAGCTGTTCGAGTAGGCGCGCCATTTAGCAAATTTCCATGGCCCTCGCAAAGTTGCAAGTTCGTAATTGCTTTAGGTATGTTAGTTTAACAAATTACTTTCCTAAACTCGGGTGTGCATTTCATGTGACCCAAATTCAAATCTTAACAACGTCAAATAGAATATGTCTTAGACTGTGGGTGCATTTCATGTGGCGCGGTCAAAAGATCTGTTTTGGCTGACGTTGAAATCTTCCTTAAAATGAATAAAAGCGGTTATAAAGTTAAAATGCATATAGGAGTGCAACATTTGGGTGTCTCACATGGAGACCTGTTAGCACATTTGCAATATCCTTCAGAAATGTCAACTAACACAACCAATCTATTCACCATTTCGGGTTACTCTTACCCCAGCCTGATCTTGATATCCCGTCCTCCTCTTATACTCCTTCTATTAACCCCCATAGGGCATATCTGGAATGAGTGTGATCAATTGTACATACCTCTGTGTAATGACCCGGCCGGTTGTTTTGAGCATTTGTACATCACTCGCCAGTTCTCGGGCATGGATAGCCCCGTATGATGTATTATGACTTATGTAAATCATCGATTTCAGTTTTCAGGTTAATTGGAACAGGTATGGAAGGATGATTCTCAGCTTGAAGCTTTAAATTTGAAAGGTTTGACCAAGTTTTGACTTTTTAGTATTCAATCTCAGATTTGAATTTTTATGATTGTATTAACTCCATTGGGTGATTTGGGACTTAATAGCGTGTTCGGAACGTAATTTGGAGGCCTGTAGTAGATTTAGGCTTGAACTGGAGAAATTTGAATTTTGGCGCTTTCCGGTTGGTAGTGAAAATTCTATTATCGGGGTCGTAATGGAATTACGAAAATTGGAGTAGGTCCTTAGTGTCATTTGTGATGTGTGTGCAAAATTTTAGGTCATTCGGAGTTGAATTGATAGGTTTCGACATCGTTTGTGAAATTTGAATGTTCCTAAGTACTTAAGCTTGAATCAGAAGTTGATTTGGTATTTTGGTGTTGTTTTGAGTGATTCGAAGGCTCGTCTAAGTTTTAATGATGTTATGGGAGGTGTTAGTATGTTTGGGTTGAGGTCCCGAGGGCCTCGGGTGTGTTTCGTGTGAGTTTTGAGCGAGTCTGTCCATTACCGGGACTCAGGCATTGGTTCTTGTACTTAAATTTACAGCTAAGGCGGAAGTTTTACCGCTGGGGGCGGAAGTTTTACCGCTGGGGGCGGAAGTTTTACCTCTGGGGGCAGTTGTTTTACTGCTAGGGGCGGTGGTTTTACCGCTGGGGCGGAAAATGGTCCGCGGCGAGGAAGAATCCGCAGGTTCACTGGTCTGACTTCGGAAGCCTATATCGTTTGATCTACAAGGAATTTTGAGATGATTCAAAAACAAAAGTTGTAGCCCTTCATGTCTAGTTTTCAGAAAGCTAATGGAATCACAATTTAGACATCCTTAAAGAAAGTTATGGCCAAAATACGAAAGTATGTCACTGCAGTTAACATTTTCTGTTGTAGCAGTGGATTTACCGCGGTCAGCGGTGGTTACTTCGGTCAACGGTGATGGGGATCTGAAAGGTGCACTATAAATATGAGATTTGGAATTTTATTTCATATTTTGACCTATACATCTCGGGCTTTGGCAATGTTTTGAGGGATTTTCAAGAAAACCATCGGGGTAAGTGATTCTAACTCAATTTTGGCTAAAAGACATGATTATAATGTTGGATTCATCAATTGAGTTGAGATTTGGGATATAAATTTGGAGAAAATTGTGGAACTTCATAAAATAAATTTTTGGGATTTGAAAGCCGTTTCGAAGTCAGAATTGAGTGAAACTAGTATGGATAGTCTCGTAATTTAATGGGTTATCGGATTTTGAAACTTTGGTAGGATTCCGAGACGTGGGCCTAGGGATCGGGTTTGAGAAATTTCGGGATTCTTGAGTTAATTTGATTATTTTTTCCTGGGCTTTGTTTTATCATATATTGATGATAATATACTGATTTTGGTTAGAGTTGGAGCCTTTGGTGGCCGATTCGTGAGGCAAAAGCATCGCAGGCAGAGTTTGGACCGGTTTGAGGTAAGTAATGCTTGTAAATGTTTGTCCCGAGGGTATGAAACCCTGGGTTTCACATCGTTGTGCTAATTTGAGGTAACACACATGCTAGATGACGAGCATGGGGTCGTGCACCATTGGGGATTGTGACTTAGTCCGTCCCGTAAGACTGTTAAGTCGCCTATTTGATTGAAAAGGATTTGATATAATTGTGTTTTGGAAATTATTACCATGTTTTGGGCTGAATTCTATATTTGGGCTTCGTGCCAACTGTAATAAACATATTGAGCCTCCCAAAATAGTCCACACACAGCCTAATCACTCCATACATACGACGACCACCGTAGTCGTGTCAAACAACCTGGAAATGTTACGAATAACTATCAGCCCATAACCCTACATATATATGGTGTTTCTCCACACCCTTCCTCCTCCAAAACTCCACAAGATAGTAGTAAAATACGCAGCCCAACAACAACGCAAAACAGTCCACAAAACAATAACATTACTTCCAAGCCTTTCGATATATATTTCACAAGTTCTAGCTTCAATGGCTTAGCTGCAACTTGGATAATCTTAAATACATATAGAGTAAGAGGTTCCTTACCTTTATACAGAAAGAACAACTCCAATTTGACCTTAAATTTCCATGAAATATCCCTCCAATGCTGCCACACAACAAAAAAAACGAAACTAGCGATCAATTAGTGTTTTTCGGCACTAGAATCACTTTAGAAGGCTTGAAATCACCTAGGATTGATATTAAGAACATGAGGGAGTATTTACAGAACATAAACCCTTTAAAACAACCTCCCACACGAGCTAGAACGACACAAAAATGAGCAACAACAAGAAGAACAAGAGACTTACTAGCGCCACAGAATTCCCGACACTTGATTTGTGTTGTTTGCCCTTTTTTTGGGTCTTGAATCTTGAGAGAACCTTGAGAGGATGTTCCTAGGGTTCTAAGGTCTGAAAATAGTGAAAAGAAATGACTTAAAACGGGTTGTAGTCATCCTATATAGGTCCAAATATCTTAAACCGACTTAGTGGGCCCCATAGAGAGGTGCTTGGCGCAGTCTCGCGAAAACGCGAATATCTCTCTACTCCGAGATCGTATCGATGAACGGTTTAATGCGTTGGAAACTAGACTCATAGATCTTTAATTTGGTGGGTAGATCACCCCGTGAACAACGAGGCACCCAAATTAGGACGCAATTTATATTCTTGCACAATGTGTTTAAATATTGCAACATTTTCTTCTCATAACCCGCACTAACTTGTTACCTTTTTGTTTATCTTTATTTTTATTCCCCTCCCCAAAGGTTAGTTCGTGCATTCTGGCACAATCATCATACAACACGAGATCCAAGAGCCCTCTTCCTCCTTCTCCTCCGAGTCCTATCCGGAACAAGGACAAAGGTAGAATGGGAGATTCAAACGCCGAAAGGAAATTGAAAGAATTGAGATTCCTCAGGGTACCCCGGTTGCTAAGGAAACTGCTGCCCAACTTGAGCAGAAACTGTTGAAGTTCCAAGAAGAACTGGATCAAGTTCGGAACTTGGCAAATTTATCATTCACTCTCACCGCTCCTGATGTCAACTTTTCAAATGCTCAAAATCCCGCACCTCCACAGAACACCCCACAACCACAGATGCAACCCACTCATATTTAATATTGCAACACATGCCACACTCCACTATCCATTCCTGAACCATTGAACACCATAAACGACCACCCCCACAACACTCCCATCTACGTAGATACTATACCCCACTACACTCAACCAATCTCAAATGCACCTGAGTCTGATGACAAGGACTCTTTTATCAGAAACTTGGCAGCAGAACTCAAGAAATTGACCAGCCGAGTCTAGGGCATGGAAGGAAACAAAGGCATAGAGGGGCTGAATTATGAGGACCTCTGCATTCAGCCAGATGTTGAACTTCCGGAGGGATACAAACCTCCCAAGTTCAAAATGTTCGATGGCACGGTAGATCTCAGAGTCCATTTGAGGACATATTGTGATAAGCTGGTCGGAGTCGGAAGGAATGAGAAAATCCGTATGAAACTCTTCATGAGAAGCCTGAAGGGGGATGCTTTATCCTGGTACATCATTCATGACCCCAAGAAATGGACAAGCTAGGTAGGTATGGCATCGGATTTCATGGATAAGTTCCGATTCAATATAGAGAATGCACTGGATGTATTCTACATCCTGAATCTGAAGAAGAAGCCTACCGAGACATTCCACGAGTATGCTACTCGTTGGAGATCAGAGGCTGCTAAGGTCAGGTCATCCCTAGAAGAGGAACAAATGAACAGATTCTTCGTCCGGGCTCAGGACCCACAATATTATGAGAGGTTGATGCTGATCGAGGGCCAGAAATTCTTTGATATCATCAAGCTGGGAGAAAGAATTGAGGAAGGCATTAAGAATGGTATGGTTACTAATCTTGAAGCATTGCAGGCCACCAACAAGGCTTTACAGTCTGGTGGCACGTCCAAGAAGAAGGATGTCAATGTCGTGATGGTCGCACAGGGAGCCAAATCACCACTAAAATACCACACTTACCCGTCACCTCCACTTACATATCCGCCTATCCCGAATTACCAAGCACCCGCACCCTCTTACCAAAATCCACAACCCGTTTACCAATCATCTCTACCTCCCGCATATCAACCCACTTCACCCAGATGCTCTCAACCTGCACCTGTTTAACAAGCTTATAATGCCCAACTCCCTCACTACCAATCACCTCTGACTCGCCAAAATTTCCCTAGACCCAGACCAAATTTTGACTGCAAACCTCCCAGACAATATACAGCCATCGCTGAGCCAATTGACCAGCTGTATGAGAAACTTAAAGCTATTGGTTATGTCTCCCCTATCCCTGCCATAACTCCAGAAAATCCTTCCCATTGGGTCAACCCTAATAAGACATGTGCATACCACTCCGGCATGAAGGGACATACCATTGATGAGTGCCGCTCATTGAAGGACAAGATTCAAACTCTGATAGATAATAAGGTTATCGTAGCAAAGGAGCCTACTCTCAATGTCCGCAACAACCCTCTTCCTGATCATAGAGGTGGGCACATTCACATGATCGAGATCGAAGATGACTGGGACCCCAAGGGATCGATAGGATTGATTGCTGAGGATAATGAGCCAAAGAAACCGGTAGTCACACTTAACCCGATTGTTGTACAGAACCATCCCTCCAGGGGCGATGAAGTCAACATGTCTATACCTCACAAATTTGAAGAACCTTCTTCTACGAAAGTGGTCGTGCCAATTGAGGTTGAGTTTGGGGCTCCAAAGGCACCTGTACTCTTTGAAGTAGCTGTGTTACCACCGAGGGTACCCATTCCTGTAGCAATGTCAGACATAACACCGTTTCACTCAAATGTCATACCATGGGATTACACAACTGAAGCAAGGAGGAAAGGAAAGACCAAGACGGGAGAAGCAATTGTTGCGCAGGGTATGACCAGAACAAGCAGGGTTTACACTCCAGACCACCTAGCTGAGTCCAGTAAGCAAGCCTCAGGACGGACTACTGAAACTGGTCCTGATGATCTTTGGAGGAAAATACAAGCTAAGGAGTATTCAGTCGTTGAGCAGTTGAACAAAACACCAGCACAGATCTCCATCCTAGCTCTTCTACAGAGCTCTAATGCACACAAAAATGCCTTGATAAAGATATTGAGCGAAGCTTATGTGCCCAGCAACATAACTGGGGGCGAAATGGCAAATATGGTAGGACAAATACTGGAAAGCCACAAAATCACCTTCCACGAAGATGAACTGCCGTCGGAAGGACTGAGTCACAACATGGCCCTACACATCACCGTGCAATGCGAGGATTACTTCGTCACTAGAGTATTGATCGATGGAGGCTCCAGCCTCAACATCTGTTTATTGGTAACTCTCAGAACATTGGGAAAGAGCCTGCACGAGATCAAAGATGGGGCCATCAATATCAAAGCCTTCGATGGGTCTCAAAGGTCTACTATCGGAGATATCAACCTATGCTTGCAAATTGGGCCAACCTAGTTCGACGTTGACTTTCAAGTGATAGATGTCCCAGCATCCTACAATTTGCTGTTGAGATGACCATGGATCCATGCCGCTGGAGCTGTAGCATCGACCCTGCATCAGGCAGTGAAGTTCGGGTGGAATCACCAAGAGGTGATCATTCATGGCGATGGTAGCAACCCCATATATAGTCACCAGACCATCCCGATGATTGGAGGCAGAAGGAGAATAGGCGGAGAAACATACCACCACATTGAAAGAGTCAACGTTGTAGACAAAGATAAATGGTGGGATAACAAGATTGAAAGTATCCTGAATTGGTGTGGATACGAACCTGGAAAGGGACTCAGCAAAAACCTCCAGGGAATCGCCAAACCCATCAAGTTGAAGAAACATGGCACTACATTTGGTTTGGGGTATGAGTACACTTGGGAGGAGTTCAATCACTGGTCGCCACCATGGCGCGGTCCCTACTACCCACTGGAGCATTCGATACCTCACCTAGAGCAGACTTTCCAGCCGGCAGATATTATATATGGGTCGGAGGAAGATGAAGCATTGGCAGCCGTGAAGAATCTGTTCCTGGAGGATGATGATATGGACTGTTGTGTTATTTTCGAGGAGGAAGGGGAGGAAGGCCCTTCTATACAAGCTGTGAACCGAGGAGAGCGCCTCAGCAATTGCTCAATCAGAACCACCAGGGCCCGGAAAGCTTCGGGGTAGCAAGGCTAAACAAAATCACCACGAAATCACACTTTACTTTTTACTAGCTGATTTTATTTCCGCATTGTCTTTAATTCTGAAAAGAGCTCTGATACTCAAAACAATTACGAATTTAATCGAAGCATTTCAGTTTATTATATATCTCGCTCTTATTATTTTTCTATCATTCACTTTATTTTACACAGCATTACTATTACTTGCCTTGACGATGAACCATAGATTATGACTTGCAACGAGACGACGCAACAAACGGATACGGACTCAGAAGAGGATGATATACCAGGAGAGGTCGTCAGAGGAGCTGAGAATTTTGAAAATAGGCCTAAGTCTAACTTGGACGAAACTGAGGTCGTTAATCTGGGAGATACAGGGAATGTCAAAGAAACACGCATCAGTGTTCACCTGTCACCATTAGAAAAGAAAGAGTACACGAAGTTCCTGAAGGAATATGAAGACATATTCGCCTGGTCATATGATGATATGACTGGTCTTAGCACCTCCATTGTAGCTCACAAACTACCAACAGATCCAACATGCCCGCCGGTAAAGCAGAAGCTCAGGAAATTCAAACCCGACATGAGTTTGAAAATCAAAGAAGAGGTTACCAATCAAGTCAAAGCCAAGGTTCTCGGGGTAGTAGAGTATCCGACATGGTTAGCCAACATCGTGCCAGTGCCAAAAAGGATGGGAAAGTTAGAGTTTATGTTGACTACCGGGATCTCAATCGGGCCAGTCCCAAAGACGACTTCCCCTCGCCTAACATACACATTCTTATCGACAACTGCGCCAAGCACGAGTTGCAGTATTTTGTTGATTGTTTTGCTGGGTATCATCAGATATGGATGGATGAGGAAGATGTAGAGAAAACGGCTTTCATCACGCCATGGGGAATGTACTATTACAAAATGATGTCGTTCGGTTTGAAGAACGCTGGTGCCACCTACATGAGATCCATGACTACCATCTTTCATGACATGATACACAAGGAGATCGAGGTATATATGGATGATGTCATCATCAAATCCAAGAAAGTCAGGGATCACATGGAAGACCTAAGAAAGTTCTTCAACAGAATGAGGAGGTACAATCTGAAACTGAATCCCGCCAAGTGTGCATTCGGGGTTCCTGCTGGAAGATTATTGGGTTTCATCGTGAGTCGTCGAGGAATTGAATTGGATCCATCAAAGGTCAAAGCTATCCAAGAATTGCCGACGCCAAAGAAAAAGAAGGACGTGATGAGTTTCTTGGGAAGACTCAACTATATCAGCCGGTTCATAGCTCAATCCACGGTCATTTGTGAACCTATATTCAAAATGTTGAAGAAAGACGTTGCTACCAAATGGACTAATGATTGTCATAAAGCTTTTGACAGAATTAAGGAATACCGGTCAACGTCGTCGGTCTTGGTTCCACCTGAGCCAGGAAGACCCCTATTGCTTTACCTTACGGTATCGGATAGAGCATTCGGTTGTGTTCTAGGACAACATGATAAAACAGGGAGAAAGGAGCAAGCCATCTACTATCTCAGTAAGAAGTTCACATCGTACGAGGCCTAGTATTCTCTTTTAGAACGCACTTGCTGTGCTCTGACTTGGGTCGCGCAGAAGTTAAGGCATTACTTATGTGCTTACACTACTTATCTCATATCCAGAATGGACCCTCTGAAGTATATCTTCCAGAAGCCCATGCCCACTGGCAAGCTCGCCAAGTGGCAGATCCTGCTAAGTGAATTCGACATTGTTTACGTGACCCAGAAAGCAATCAAAGGGCAAGCCTTGGTGGACCATCTTGCCGAGAATCCCGTGGATGGAGAATACGAGCCCCTAAAAATGTATTTTCTCGATGAAGAGGTATCTTTCATAGGAGAAGATATTACATAATCCTATGATGGTTGGAGGTTGTTTTTCGACGGAGCTGCAAATTTCAAAGGAGTTGGCATAGGAGCAGTCCTAGTATTCGAAACCGGCCAGCACTACCCGGTATCTGCCAAGCTCAGGTTCCCTTGCACCAATAATATGGCCGAATATGAAGCCTGCATCTTGGGGCTCAATAAGGCCATTGACATGAACGTTCAGGAGTTGCTCAAAATGGCCATTGACATGAACGTTCAGGAGTTGCTAGTGATTGGGAATTCAGACTTGCTCATACATCAGGTTCGAGGAGAGTGGGCAACCAAGAACTCTAAGATACTTCCCTACTTGCATCATATACAGGAGTTGAGGAAAAGGTTCAAAAAGACAGAATTTCAGCACGTCCCTAGAGTCCAGAACGAGTTTGCTGATGCATTAGCTACTTTATCGTCCATGATCCAGCATCCAGATACAAATTTCATTAACCCCATCCCAGTAAAGATTCATGATCAGCCAGCTTATTATGCCCACGTTGAGGAAGAAGCGGATGGAAAACCATGGTTCCATGACATCAAGGAGTACTTGACAACAGGGGAATATCCAGGACTTGCCAATGCTACTCAGAAGCATACACTTCGTAGGCTATCCAACAACTTTTTTCACAGTGGAGGAATCCTATACAGAAGGACTCCCGATTTGGGTTTACTAAGGTATGTCGAAGCAAAAGAAGCAGCCAGGCTATTGGACGAAGTGCATGCAGGGACCTGTGGGCCGCACATGAATGGTTTTGTCTTAGCAAAAAAGATACTCCGAGTAGGGTATTTTTGGATGACTATGGAAACAGACTGTATCCAGTATGTTCGCAAATGCCATCGCTGTCAGATACATGCAGATATGATAAAGGCACCTCCAAATAAGCTTACTGCAACAAGCTCACCATGGTCATTCGTCGCTTGGGGAATGGATGTTATCGGACCTATCGAGCCTGCCGCATCAAATGGGCACAGGTTCATCTTAGTGGCGATCGATTATTTTACCAAATGGGTCGAAGCAGCATCATACAAGGTGGTCACTAGAAGGTTGTGGTGGGTTTCGTCCGCGACCACATTGTTTGTCGATTCAGAGTTCTGGAATCAATCATCACCAATAATGGTTCCAACCTCAACAGCCACTTGATGAAATCAATGTGTGAAACTTTCAAGATCAAACACAAGAACTCTACAGCCTACAGGTCTCAGATGAATATCAACAAGAATATCAAGAAGATACTAAGGAAGATGGTCGAAAGGCACAAACAATGGCATGAGAAGTTATCACTCGCCTTATTGAGATACTGCACTATAGTTCGCACATCGACCGTAGCAACTCCCTACATGCTAGTTTATGGTACAGAGGCGGTCATCCCCGCCGAGGTAGAAATTCCCTCCTTAAGGATCATACAAGAAGTAAAGTTGGATGATGCAAAATGGGTAAAAGGTCGCTACGAGCAGTTAGCCCTTATAGATGGGAAAAGGATGAATGTGATTTGCCACTGTCAGTTGTATCAGAACAGAATGTCCAGAGCCTTCAACAAAAGGGTTAAGCCAAGGAAGTTTACGCCGGGGCAACTGGTGTTGAAGAAAATAATCCCACATCAAGATGAAGCCAAGGGGAAGTTCTCTCCCAATTGGTAGGGTCCGTACATGGTTCACCGGGTTCTAACTGGAGGAGCCCTTATTCTTGCAGAGATGGATGGAGAAGTCTGGCCGAAGCCAATCAATTCAGATGCAGTGAAATGATATTATGTGTAACCACTTATGATTCCCTTAATGATGTAATCTGAATTATGCCTGACCTGATTCCCATTTAAGAGGGGATACGTAGGCAGCCCTATGGGTTCGGTCATAATTTAATAAAAATTCCATTTTTCCCTGCTATTTGAACTGGGGCAGAATTTTGAGGAGGACCCTCAAAATTCCGAAGTTAATTTTAGTTCACGCATCACCAGAAGTGCCAGCCCAGTAAACTGGGGCAGAATTTTGAGGAGGACCCTCAAAACTCCAAAGATGTTTTTTTAGTCATTCAGCACAACCGTCAGAAATGTCCGCTCAACAAACTGGGACAGAATTTTGAGGAGGCCCTCAAAATTCCGGAGAAAAAGAGGTTGCAATGTCTTGAACCACGTCGCAGTCGTCGGTTCATCTAAAGAAAGCTATTTTTGATCATATACTTACGCTATATTTACTAAAGCATGCATAACTATTATCCGAATTGTTGTTGTTTAGCGACGCTACCTTAATAACACACAACGTCAAGAGCCCGGGGAAGACGAACTAACCTTTCCCCTTACAGAACTCACGATTTTTCTTTGGATACAGGCACTTAATTCGCAATATCATTAGGTATATTTATGCACTCTCAAGAATACAACATCTCAGAATCATCACTTATCTGCAACTGCTATCCGTATACAATTTCCCCAGCAGTCATATTGTCCTAATCAGCTAAGAGATCTTACTACTAATCGTCCTTTTACATTCTTGCACAGCATAAGGCTACCTTTTTGCCTTCCAAGGTTAAGCTCTACCTCCATCTGCATTTCTCTGCATTGCATAAGGCTACCTCCATCTGCATCGCATAAGGCTACCTTTCTGCCTTCCGAGGTTAAACTCTACCTCCATCTGCATTGCATAAGGTTACCTTTCTGCCTTCCGAGACTAAGCATTGTCTCCATCCTGCATTTTGCATAAGGCTACCTTTCTGCCTTCCGAGGTTAAGCTCTACCTCCATCTGCATTGCATAAGGCTACCTTTCTGCCTTCCGAGGTTAAGCTCTACCTCTATCTGCATCGCATAAGGTTACCTTTCTGCCTTTCGAGACTAAGCATTGTCTCCATCCTGCATTTTTCTGCATTTTGCATAAGGCTACCTTTCTACCTTCCGAGACTAAGCTCTGTCTCCATCCTGCATCGGCTGAAAGATCGCCACCTTATCTTTCTCGCATGGCTGAAATATCGCTACTTTTTATTTACGTCTTGCATCAGCTGAAATATCGCTGAATCCTACATTTCATGGGCTGAAAGATCGCCACCTTCTGCATTTCATGGGCTGAAAGATCGCCAAATTGTCCAAAGGCGTCATTGTTCGGAGGCACCATTAGCATAGCCCGAGAACGCCATGCCATAGCCTGAGGACCCCATTTTATCTTTTGCATATCATTATTCAAAGGCATCATAGTTCAGATGTATCATTCTCATAGCCTGAGAACGTCATTTCATAGCCTGCGAATCCTTTATTATACGCTTCATGGCCCAAGACATCATGGTCCGAGGACATCATTCTACCCGTCTGAAGACAGCATTCATGGTCCAACGGGAACTTACATCACGTTTAAGTTTATGCACTAAAAATATGTTTGTATTGCTCACTTGCATGTACACTGACTATCAACAGCCATCTTAGCAGGAGAGATCCCGCTCCAGTTCCCGCAGTCTATTAGATTTCAACCACCTTTCGCAACATAAACATCGCGTTCGTTCCTTTCGAAAATCTCCATCGGCATATTCCGTCAATGGATCCTGAACTACATATGGCCTGATTCTTGTGAGACCAGGGATATGTAGGCAGCGCAGAAACTAGAGCTCGGTCAAAACTCCTTTCAAATCGCCACTTCCGGTCAAAATTGGCCATCTTATCTTTACCCGACAACTCTTTCATCCTTCCCGGGTAAAGAGGGGTAGCTGTTGATACCTAATTTTTCCCTATGTATTTTTATACAAAATACTTTCAAAATAGCATGTACATGCACATATAAGCATTCCCCAAGAGTTTTGGTATTTTTTCCCTAATTTTTAAGATTTTTGAAATCAATTTATTGTCTATTTTAGCAGTGCAAAATCCATAATTATTCCCAAAATCATCAGTTTTGATGAATAATTTATTTTATTCCCATATTTATACCAAAATATAGTTAATATAATTTTTTTATATTTTTAAAAATTTATTTGGTATTTTAGAAGCTAAATTGCATATAATTGTAATTATAGCATACTTTAAGATTAATAGCATTTTATAATTGTAAAATTGGTTCCAATATTTTTAAATTGATATTTATATATTATTAATTGGGTCAGTACTTTTAATTTGCTTTTAAAATCGTTTTAACTATTTTATGTAAAATAAAAAGGGAAAACTGGCTATTTAACATTTAGCCTCATTTCATTGCAATTATAGCCCATTCAAATTTCAATTTTAGCCTAAATTTAACCCCAACCCAATTAACCCAAGACCCAACCAAATTCGCCCCAACCCAATCCTTAAATTAACCCGGCCCAGTT
This sequence comes from Nicotiana sylvestris, assembly GCF_000393655.2. Lineage (NCBI taxonomy): Eukaryota > Viridiplantae > Streptophyta > Magnoliopsida > Solanales > Solanaceae > Nicotiana > Nicotiana sylvestris. The sequence goes on from NC_091060.1 coordinate 154,153,574, forward strand.
CCGAATTAATCTAAGTCATTGTTCAAATAAAATCAACGGCCCAGATCCCCCTTTCCATAATTAAACCCTCACCTACCCCCTTCCCCCCGTCTCATTCTTTCGAGACTCCTCATCTCTCTATCTCTCAAACTCTCTCGAAAGTTCCTGATACTCTAGCCTCTCTCATCTCATCTTCAACCTCTGACTCACCGGAATCAATGGCCTCTCAGGCCATGGACGACCTATACTCACCTCCTCCAGCTCTTACATGCCTGATGCTCGAAGGATTGAGGCTATACCTCGAAGGTCTTCACTCAGACCTTCACCGATTCGAAGATTCCGGCCATCTCCGACATTGCTCCGGTGGCTCTTGTTCTTCTAAGCCTGTTTCTAACCTCATCCGACTTAGATCGGACTTTCTTCCAAGCCTTTCTCATTTTTAGGGTTTCTCCGAAACCCTAAGCTATTCGAGGTTCTTTCCCTATTTATTTTCTTATATCTATGCTACATCTATGTTCAACTGGAGTTTTGAAACGTTTTCCCCAATCTTTTCTTTCAAAATTTGTTTATCTTCGATTTAGGGTTTCTGAAAAAATCTTAAAATGTTTTCTGACTCTTCTTCTTCTTTTTTTTGTGTGAATCTGTCTATGTTATGTTTGTATGTTCTATTTTCTACCTACCGTGTTCTTCTCTCGAATCTTTATGTTTGCCTTATTTTGCATGTTCTTCTATTGTGCTCTGTTCTTTCTTCTACTGGTTTCTATATCATGTTTTCACACGTTTATCTTATGTGTTCATTTACCCCTGTGTTCATTTACTGTATTTTCTACTAAGCTCTTAGTTCTTATTTGCCTTCTTCTGGACTTTGTTCTTTCTAAACATGTTTCATCTACTGTTTCCTTAAGTTTACACTACCTCTTTGTCTTCTGAACTTGTTTAAGTTCCAAGCTTTTCTTAAAACATGTTCTTTATGCTTCAAATCAGCTTTTTCACTATGTTTGTTTCGAACCTGCTATTTTACCTGTTTGTTTTCTCATGAGTCTCTGAAAAAGACCTCTGAGCCTGTTTCAGTTATTTGTCTTCTCGTCTCTACATCTTAATCGAGTCGAAAACTCTAGGATTTAGGGTTTTTGGCGAATTTAATCTCGTGCTCGGACTAGGGTTCTATTATGGAACCCTGGATTCTCTCAAACTAAGTTTGAGTCTATGTACTGAATTTGAGCCTCTTTGTTTATAACTCTGAACTTTTCTATACTAGATTCTTTCTAATTAGCATGACAGTTCTTTCTTGTTTGACATGTTTGTGTGCTTTATATATGAGGAATTCTTTCTTTAAAAGGGGTTTTGCCAACTACTAATTGATTGATTCTGAAATCCTCTAATGGGGTTTGATTGATTGTTACTGATTTTCTTTGATTAAACCTTTCTTCACCTTTTCTGGTTGGGTTCATTATACCAAAACTCAAATTCTGATTCTACTGATTGTTGATTGATTGTCTTTCCTTATTTGCACAAACCGTATTGCTATCAAACTCTTTCCTTAAATAGTTCCTATGTATTTTCCCTTCTTGTACTACTTTGGAAAAGATTCTGATCAAATTTTTTCCTTAATTACCTTCTTCCCGTTTGAAATCAAATCTCTTAGCTGAAGAGAAATTCTATGTGATTGATTGTAAACTATTTTCTTACCTTTCTTTCTTGCTTCTCTGCACTATAAAAGGAACAATTCAATACTTTTTACAACACACTTCGAATTGCATACTCTTACACACTACTACTACTTTCAAAACTTGTATTCCCTCTTGCTCTCTTCTCTACTATTGTTCCCTGCTCCTGCTTATTATTAGCTGGGTGAAAATCAAGGCTAATATACTACTACTACTTTGTCTTTGCATCCTGCTCTTGCTCTTTTACTGGTATGTCTTGATTCAGTTCCTAGCAATCATCCTAATGTGTTTACTTAGAACCTTTATGTCTATGCCTATTACCTGCAAAGTTTGACTTGTTCATATGCTGCTGTTTGCTTTACTTTCTTGCGAATGCTTCATCCCTATACCTTTACCCTCTATGTGTTTGTAAATGGGGATTCGGGGCATGGCAACATGAGTTGTTGTCCATGAACGGAATTTTAACCCCAAGTAAATGGTGTCATGTCCTTTGCCCACTTTTCCTTTGTCTATTGTTTCTGTTATGAATCCTCTACCCTTACCCTCTATGTATGTTGAGTTAAGGCTCATGATCTGGAAGCCTCTTAAATGGCTGCCCAGGCCTGAGCATGGCTTTCAATAAGCCCTAACTCCTCAACTTGAAATGACAAGTTGGTCAGGGGTGTGCCAGTACTTCAAGTTGCTTGGCATGACCACCAGCTTATCACTCCCCCTCCCTTGCACTTGCACCAACTCTTAGATTTTAAATTCTGCCCCCCTCATATGAGCCTTGCTTTGGGACCTTGAGTTCCCTCTGAACTTGGACATTTGAGGGTTGGCCCTTCCACACTGCACTATGTCCTTGATTCTAAAATATATTTGGGGTGTAAGCATTGACGGAGCCCCTTTGAGACTCTTGGGAACTTTGACACATCCCAAATAAGAGAAAGGCTTTGGAACTTGATATTTGGAGTTGGTTTACTTCATGCTTCAGACAGAAGTACGAATCAGGCTCTCCTTGGTTGGGACTTTTAGTTTTCTGATGTAATTTTTATTTTATTTTTCTTTTATCGATTCTGGTTTGTAATAATCTTGTAATAAACATTTGGGGTCGGCTAGTGGAAAAGGGTGGGGAACTATGCATGCAAGGGGTAGATATCATGCCTATAGGGGTTATCATTTATAAAATTCTGCATCTCATCTAGAGATCATGCCTATAGGAATTACTATGTTTTAAAGTTCTGCATTTTATAAATCATCGAAATTCTGCATTCTCACATATATATCATGTCCATAAGATTTTCTGCATTCTCATATAGATACCATGCCTATAGGACTTTCTGTATTCTGCATATACATCTATCATTAGGCAAACGTGTATATAGGTTTAAATAACAATCAGTATTTTAGACACCAGGCCTATAGGACTTCTGCACTTCTATAAACGTTTAAAATCGGTAATGCTTAGATATCATGTCTATAGGATTCTTGTAACTGTTTAAGATCAATGACACTTAGAAACCATGCCTATAAGATCAGTTAATTGAATCAGCCTCATTTCGAATCTAAAACCCGTCTTAAAATCTGCAGATCCCTTTTTCTAAAATCAGTAAAGCTTTTCCTTAAAATCAGTATACTTTGCATTATTAGATATCATGCCTATAGGTTTCACCTAGGCAAGCTTTAGGGTAAAAGCCATAAGTGCATCAGTCTTTGACAATTCCAACCAATAGGCAGGTCTGATTCGGATTTCTTATCTGAAGTATGTAATAAATCAGTCTGCCTCACGCATTTTTTAAGTTTAATTCAGACCTAATTGGTACATGTAAGACATGCTAAACCCTATGTTTTTCTGACTTGAGGAGGTTTATTTGAGCCTTTCAACTGTTATGTGTTTTCCCATATCTGCTTTATGTGTTTTGTTTGTCGCCCTAGAATTTTATCCTTTTAAAACCATAAAAGCCCCAACTCCCTCCCCTTCAGGATTAGTAGTCTCAATGCCTCCGAGATTGATAGGATTGGGACGGGTAATAGCATGCAATAAGTAACGATACCATTCTGCGCTTTAATACCTTAACGGGGTGGGAAGGGTAGAATATGGATATGATAACCGGTGCGCTAATATCACGTGCGACCCCTCTTCTGAGGAGTGATTGCTGGATATTGCATTGAAGTGATCCATATTAATCACAAACCTAGGACCCCCTTTTCTTTATTTGCTTCCTTTAGAGTTGTTTAAACTTTTCAAATCCTTGCTCTCTTTCTACTTACTTTCATAAGTTTCAACCTAATTGCAATGTTGTATGCAAGTCCTTATTTGAGCCTTGATTGTTTACTTGTAAAGTCACAACTGTAGCATGGTCGGGAACCACACTTGTGGATCCTGAGGGGTGCCTAACACCTTCCCCTCGGGATAATTTCTAGCCCTTACCCTAATCTCTGGTCTCTTCATCTCAAACTCTTCTAAAAAGTGTCCTAATGCACTATAATCATTAGGTGGCGACTCTTCAACTTCTAAACCCAATTCTCGAAAGGGAATAGAGTTGTCCTCCCAATGTCGTATACCGGAATTCTGACCCCACGGTTAGAGAAAAAGGGGGCGTCGACAGGTGGTGAGTATTTCTAGGAGAGTAGAGGGCACGCTTTCTCGGGATAGGGAGGAGAGAGAGGCCAAGAGGTCTCGAGAGTCGGTCCATTATTTTGGTGTTCGTGCCCCAACTGTAGTTTGTCATGGTAGGGGTTATATGAGTAGCCCCGTTCATTTAGCTCTTCCAGCCGCCAGTGGTATTCTAGCTCCTCCTAGACCTTAGGAGCCTTATTATGCACCTCCAGTATCTAGTGTGCCTCCTACACGGGGTGCTATCAATGGTCAGTCCAGCATACCTGGACCGAGCCAGTCACAGCTTCCACGCCCTCCCAGAGCTTATTTTGAGTGTAATGACACTCGTCATATGGTGAGGGATTGCCCCATAATTAGGAGGGTTGCACCTTTACAGACTTCTCAGCCACAACATGCTCCACAGGGTTCCCAGGCTATGATTACGACAGCAGTTGCCACTCCACCTGTTCAGCCAGCTCGAGGTGGAGGTCGGGGAAGTAGAGGTCACCCTAGAGGGGGAGGCCAGGCCAGATACTATGCATTTCCTGCTTGTACAGAGGTTGTTGCTTCTGATTCTGTCACTATAGGTATTGTTCTGGTCTGTCATAGATATGCATCGATTCTATTCGATCCAGGCTCTACTCATTCTTAGGTGTCATTTTATTTTGCCCCCATTTGGGCGTAGCTCGGGATTCTTTGAGTTCCCCTATTTATGTGTCTACTCCTGTGGGAGATTCTCTTATTGTGGACCGCGTGTATCGGTCGTGTTTGGTTACTCTTAGTGGTTTTGAGACTAGAGACAATTTATTATTGCTCAGCATGGTAGATTTTGATGTTATCTTGGGCATGGACTGGTTGTTGCCCCATTATGCTATTTTTGATTGTCACGCCAAGATCATGATGCTGGCTATGCCTAGGTTTATCGCGATTAGAATGGAGGTGTACCTTAGATTACACTCCCATCAGAGTTATTTCATTTATTAAATCTCAACGAATGGTTGACAAGGGGTGTAATGTGTATCTAGCCTATGTGAGAGATATCAGTATTGATACCCCTATAGTTGAGTCAGTTCCAGTAGTGACGGATTTTTCTGATGTATTTCCAACTAATCTTCCGGGCATGCCGTCTGATAGAGATATTGATTTTGGCATTGATTTTTTGCCGGGTACTCAGCATATTTCTATTCCTCCTTATCATATGGACCCTTCTGAGTTGAAGGAGTTGAAGGAAAAGTTACAGGAATTGCTTGATAAAGGCTTCATTCGGCCTAGTGTGTCACTTTGGGGTGCTCATATCTTATTTGTGAAGAAAAATAATGGTTTTATACGTGTGTGCATTGATTATCTCCAGTTGAATAAAGTTATAGTGAATAACCGATATCATTTGCCTCATATTGATGACCTATTTGATCGGTTACAAGGTGCCCACGTGTTTTCCAAGATTGACTTGCGTTCAGGTTATTTTCAGTTGAAGATTCGGGATCCAGATATCCCGAAGACTACTTTAAGGACTTGGTATGGTCATTACGAGTTCTTTGTGATGTCATTTGGATTGAACGATGCCCCAGAAGCATTTATGCATTTGATGCACAGTGTATTTCAACCTTATCTTGACTCATTCCTCATTGTCTTTATTGACGACATTCTGGTGTACTCCCGGAGTCAGGAAGATCATGAGTAGCACCTGAGGATAGTGCTTCAGATCTTGAGAGAAAAGAAATTATATGTCAAGTTCTCAAAATGCGAGTTCCGGTTGGATTCCGTGGCATTTTTGGATCACGTGATGTCGAGTGAAGGGATTCAAGGTAGATCCAAAGAAAGTGGAAGCAATGCAGAGTTGGCCCAAACCATCCTTAGCTACATAGATTCAGAGTTTCCTTGGTTTGTCGGGGTATTACCGTCGATTTATTGAGGGATTCTCATCTATTGCAGCGCCTATGACCAGGCTGACCCAGAAGGGTGCTCCGTTCAGGTGGATAGAGGAGTGTGAGGAGAGCTTTCAAAAGCTCAAAATAGCTTTGACTACAGCCCCAATATTGGTATTGCCTTCAGGTTCGGGGTCTTATACAGTTTATTGTGATGCATCGTGAGTTGGCCTCGGTGCGGTGTACTGGTGTTGATGCAGGACCGTAGGGTGATTTCCTACGCATCCAGATAGCTGAAGGTGCATGAAAAGAATTATCTTGTCCATTACCTTGAGCTAGCAGGTATTGTTCATGCCTTGAAGATTTGAAGGCACTATTTGTATGATGTCCCTTGTGAGATCTACACTGATCACCAGAGTTTGCAGCATATATTCAGGCTAAAAGATCTTAATTTGCGTCATATGAGGAGGTTAGATATGCTTAAGGATTATGATATCACCATTTTGTAGCATCCTGGGAAGGCCAATGTAGTGGTCGATGCTTTGAGTCGCCGGGCAAAGAGTTTGAGAAGTTTAGCATATCTACCAGCAGCAGAGAGGCCCATGGCATTAATTCAGGCTTTAGCCAGTCAGTTTGTGAGATTGGATATTTTTTAGCAGAGTCGAGTATTGGCTTGTGTGGTCTCTCGGTCTTCTCTTTATGATCGTATCAGGGAGCATCAGTATGATGACCCCCATTTGCTTGTCCTTAAGAATCTGGTCCAGCATGGTGATGCTAAGGAGATCACCATTGGAGAGGATGGTGCATTGAGGATGCAGGGCAGGCTATGTGTGCCCAATGTAGATAGATTACGTGAGTTGATTCTTAGGAGGCTCACAACTCGCGGTACTTCATTCATCCGGGTGTCGCGAAGATGTACCAAGACTTGAGGCAGCATTACTGGTGGATGAGGATGAAGAAGGACATAGTGGAGTATGTTGCTCGGTGTCTAAATTTCTAGCAGGTGAAGTATGAGCATCAGCAGCTGGGTGGATTGCTTCAAAAGTTAGAGATTTCGGAGTGAAAATAGGACCGGATCAATATGGATTTTGTTGTTGGACTCCCACGGACTCAGCAAAAGTTTGATGTAGTATGGGTGATTGTGGAAAGACTGACCAAGTCAGCTCACTTCCTTCCTATGATGACTACCTATTCTTCCGAGAAGCTGGCTCGAGTTTATATCCGTGAGATTGTTAGGCTTCATGGCGTGCCAGTATCTATCATCTTTGACCAGGGTACGTAGTTTACATCATGGTTCTGGATAGCCGTACAGCAGGATTTGGGTACTTGGGTGGAGTTGAGCACATCATTTCACCCTTCAGAGGGATGGGCAGTTCGAACGCACTATTTAGATTTTTAAGGACATGCTTCGTGCATGTATGATGGAGTGTGGTGGTTCTTGGGATTAGTTCTTGCCACATGCGGAGTTTGCCTATAACAACAGTTACCAATCCAGCATTCAGATGATATTGTATGAGGCTCTTTATGGTAGGCGGTGTCGGTCCCTAGTGGGTTGGTTCGAGCTAGGCGAGGCCGGATTATTGGATACAGATTTGTTTTAGGATGCCTTGGAGAAGGTTAAGGTGATTCGGGACAGACTTCGCATAGCCCAGTCCAGATAGAAGGGTTATGCGGACCGGAAGGTTCGCGATATTTCATTCATGGTTGGAGAGCAGGTCTTACTCCGGGTTTCACCTATGAAGGGCATTATGAGGTTCGGAAAGAGGGACAAGCTGATCCCAAGTTTTATTGGTCCCTTTGAAGTGTTGTGGCGAGTTGGGGAGGTTGCTTATGAGATCCCAGCTTAGTAAGAGTTCATCCAGTATTTCATGTTTCGATGCTCCGGAGATATCACGGTGATCCGTCTCATTTGTTGGATTTCAACTCAATCCCATTCGATAAGGATCTATATTATGTAAAGGAGCCAGTGGCTATCTTGGGAAGATAGGTTCGAAAGTTGAGGTCAAAGAACATTGCATCAGTAAAAGTTCAGTGGCGGGTTCAACCGGTCGAGGAGGCGACTTGGGAGACCGAGTAGGATATGTGGAGTCGTTATCGTCATTTTTTTCACCACTTCAGGTATGACTCTATGCTCGTTCGAGGATGAAGAATTGTTTTAAGAGGAGACCCGGATGGTCTTTTTGAGAGTTAAATCCCCAATGCCCTATTAACTGCTTACCCCATGTCTATTTCTGCTATTTTATGACTTGTCGGGAGGTTTCATTTTGGTTTTTGGAAGTGTTTGGGACATTTAGTCCCTAAATGGAGGCTTAAGTCTTAGAATTTGAATCGTGGTCAGAATTGTGTGAAGATGACTCCAAAATAGAGTTTCTTCGATTTCGTTAACTCTGTTGGGTGATTTTGGGCTTAGAGGCATGTTCGGATTGTGTTTTGGAGGTCTGTAGCTCATTTGGCGAAAGTCGAATTTTGGAGTCTATGGCAGGTAGTGGAATTTTTGATATCGGGGTCAGAACCCAATTCCGAAAGTTGGAGTAGGTCCATAATGTTGAATATGACTTGTGTGCAAAATTTGGGGTCATTCGGACGTGGTGTGGTTGGTTTCGGCATCGGTTGTCGAATTTGGAAGTTTCAAGTTCCTTAAGTTTGATTCGGAGGATGAATCGTGATTTTAGCATTGTTTGATGTATTTTGAGTGCTCGACTAAGTTCATATGGTGTTTTAGGATTGGTTGGTATGTTTGGTTGAGGTCCCGGGGCCTCGTGTGTGCTTCGGATGCTCAACGGGTTGAAATTTGGACTTAGGCCATTGTTGAGTTCTGCTGGTTCCTGGTGTTTCCGCACCTGTGGAGGGGAGACTGCAGGTGCTGGCTCGAATGAGCGATTGTTGAATCGCAGATGCGGCCCTAGTCTAGGTAGCCAGTGGTCGCAGGTGCGGTAAATGGATCGCAGAAGCGGACTCGTTCCTGCGGAGAAGGAATCTCAGAAGCAGGAACAAACTGCAGAAGTGGACCAATGATGCGCAGATGCGCATGCGTAGGTGCGGATGGCAGTACGGAGTTGCAGATCTAGGAGTTTAATGAAATTCCGCAGGTGCGGAGCTTTAGCCGCAGAAGCAGTTAAGTAACCGCAGGTGCGGTTTAATTGGCAGAAATAGGGCAAAATCGAGGGTTTGAATTCATTCTTCGTTTTGGACTTGAGAGCTCGAACTTTGGTGATTCTTTGAAGGATTTTCAAAGGAAGTTATGGTTAATGATTCCTAACACGTTTTTGGTTGTATTCCATTAATCCATTGTTGATTTCAACATTTAATTAGGGATTTGAGTTGGAAAATTGGGGGAAAATTGAGAAACGTTTTTAGGCCAAATTTGGGGTTTTGATCGGGATTTTGGTATCGGATTTGAGTAAATTTGGTATAGTTAGACTCGTGAGTGAATAGGTGTTCATATTTCGTGACATTTATCCGATTTCGAGATGTGGGCCTGGGAAGTCTTTTTGGGCGTTTTTCTAATTCTTGCCTTAACTTTGATTTCGTTAGCTAGATTAGTTTCTAGTAGCTATATTTATGTTATGTAATTGGTTCTGGCTAGATTTGAGCCATCCAGAGTCGAATATTCGTGGAAAGAGCATTGTGACTGATTGATTTGAGCTTGGTTCGAAGTAAGTGGCTTGCCTAACCTTGTTTGGGGGAACTCCCCTTAGGATTTGGTATTCTTTGATATATGAGCGCCGTGTACGTTGGGTGATGAGTGCGTACACGGGCTATTTGTTGAAAAACTCCGTTTTCATTAAGTAAAATATTTTTTCCCTTTAACTGAGTTACTCTAGCATATGTAATTATCTTGTTTAGTTTAGAACACGATGTCTACGTGTCTTAATTGCTTATCTGAACTCTATGCGGCATGCTTAGTGAAATTTCTGCTACCTCATTATCTTGTTCTTTGTCAAAATTGTAGGATTCCGTGTTGTAGTTGCAAATTCAGTTGTTTGACCTACATATTTACTTTGGGACTACAGAACGGTATTTCGGAAGACCCCCATGTACTGTATATTTACTTTGGGACTACAGAACAGTATTTCGGGAGATCCTCCGGCACTGCATATTTACTTTGGGACTACGGAATGGTATTCTGGGAGATCCCCCTGCGCATTTACATTTGGGACTACGAGACGGTATCCTAGGAGATCCCGTGTTGTTATATCTTTGTTCTGAGTTGTTGTTCTTCTTTGCTTATACTCTTGTTAAATTTCAGTTTTTATTCTTACTGTGATATTTCTTTCTGTTAAATTTTATTATATATGTATTAGTAGGGCCCTGACTTGATCTCGTCACTACTTGACCGAGGTTAGGCTTGGAACTTATGGGTACCATTATGGTATACTCATGCCCTTTCCTGCACATGTTTTTCATGTGCAGATCCAGGTTCATCTTACTAGCCTCATCACTAGTTGCAGTCACTGCTGCTTATTGGAGACTTCAAGGTACATCTGCTTGCGCCCGCAGATCCTCGAAGTCCCCCTCTATCCCCCTATGTTCATTTTCCTTCCTTCTGTAAAACTGATGTATAGAACATTTAAAACTTCTTAGTAGCTTGTAACTTGCGAGTTTTCGGGTTTTGGTAACTGTTTCGTACATTTCAGATGTGATAATTGTATATGCCGAGTGGCATTCAGTTGTTTATTAGATATTGTTACTGTTAGTAGTTAATGTTCATGCTTTTGTTTTATTTTCCGCAAAGTGTTAGGCTTACCTGGTTGTAGAGACTAGGTGCCGTCACGACAATTCACGGAGGGAGAAATTGAGTCGTGACAAATCCAAACTATGGAGCAAGAGAAGTGGTTGAGCAAATTACTGGGCTATGATTTTCGCATTATCTATAGGTCGGTAAAAGAAAACATGGTTGTTGATGCATTATCGCATAATTCTGAAGCTAATTGTATGGCTATTTCTGTCCAAATTCCGGTGTTAGTTAATGAGTTAAAGGAATTGAACCAAAGCCATCCCGAATTACTGGAAATTCAGCAACAACTTGACCAACATCCCGAGTTTCGCAGTAATTATATTTTCAAAGAGGGGTTGCTCTTTTATAAGGGACATTTGGTAATTCCTGCAGATTACCACTTCGTTAGCAACTGTTACATGAATTCCATGGTTCTACAGTTGGTGGACATGCTGGGGTTGCTAGGACCTATCACCGTATGGCCTCTAATTTTTATTGGAGAAGAAAGATATGTAGTCTTCTATGTCCATTTGTCAGATCTGCCAGCAAATGAAAGACATTCATCATCACCCCATCGGTCTCTTACAACCTTTACCAATCCCCGATATGGTATTTGAGGATATAGCGATGGACTTTATTACTTGCTTACCTAGTTCCAAGAGAAAAACCACCATAATGACAATGGTTGACCGGCTCACAAAGTTCAGGCATTTTATACCTTTACCATCCACTTTTTCTGCCCGTACGGTTGTTGAGTTTTTTGTGGTTGGTGTTATCAGATTACATGGTCTATCGAGAACTATTGTGACTGATCGTGATCCTCGATTCATCCATTCTTTTTGGCAAGAGATTAATAAAATGCAAGGTACCACTCTTGCTATGAGTACAACTTATCACCCGCAAATCGATGGACAATCTAAGGCTCTTAACAACTGTGTCGAACAATACCTTCGATGTTTATGGCGGATAGTCCTTCAGAATGGGTGCTCATGCTGCCATGGGCTGAGTACTAGTGCAATATATCACTTCAAACATCAGTTGGCATGACTCCTTTTCAAGATCTGTATGGAAGAGAATCACCAATAATTGCTAGATATATTTTGGGCAGCAGTAGTAGTGATCTTCTGGAAAATTTTTTAATCCAAACGGACGAGGTGTTGGTTATACTTAAGCAAAATTTGGCTAAAGCTCAGCGAAGAATGAAGGCGCTAGCAGATAAACAAAGGACTGAATTGAACTTTGGGATAAGAGATTGGGTCTTTGTGAAGCTCAAACCATACAGACAATCACCAATTCGATTTCAAAGACAGCACAAACTGGGAAGAAAGTACTTTGGTCCATTTCGTATTTTCAAAAGAATTGGAGAAGTAGCGTACAAACTAGAATTATGAGCAGCTACGAAAATCCATCCAGTCTTTCATATATCACTACTTAGGAAATGTTTAGGGAAACCAGATAATCAGATTACGTCACTTCACTTGACTGATTTTGTTGATCATGGAAGACCTACAGGGTTGAACCTTGAGGGCAAGATTCTCATTCACTACTAGAATTCTGGGAAAAAAAAGACCGCAAAAGCGACCAACTTTGGTCGCTTTTTGGATAAATAGCGACCAAAATGCGACCAAAAGTGCCTGGTAGCTATATTGATGGTCCCTTTTATTTAGGGACCAAAGTTGGTCGCTAATTAGCGACCAACTTTGGTCTCTAAGCTAAATGGACCCATTTTTCCGGATATTGACTATAGAGACCAACTTTGGTTGCTTTATTAATTTAATAATATAAATTTGGCGACCAAAGTTGGTCTCTAAATAAAAAATACATTATTTATTTATTTATTATTAATCACTAAAAAGCGACCAATTTTGGTCTCTAAACCAAATATTATATTTTAAAATCTGGAAACTAGAGACCAATTTTGGTCGCTTTTGTATTCAATTATTTATTTATTTTATTAAACTAGCGACCAACTTTGGTCCATAAATACATGGATTTAATTTATTTTTTAAATATTAGCGACCAACTTTGGTCGCTATATCACCTGAAATTTTATTTTTTTAATGAAATAGCGACCAAGTTTGGTCGCTTTTTGTAGAAATCTGGGTAAATAGCGATCAAAGTTGGTCGCTATTCTCCAGAAAATTATTTTTTTTAACATGAAAAACGGCCAAATAGAGACCAACTTTGGTCGCTTTTCTGTGTATTATTTTGGCAGAAACTGCCTGTTTTTGCAGCTACACCACCTGCGAGCCATACCAATTTCGTAAATAGGCATTTTATACCAACAACAACAATAATAAAAAGCAATTAAAAGCAACAAAGAATAACGTTCAATAGAACTAACACATTAAGCTAACAAAACTAAGTTAATGCTTATTACAAGCCCATTCGAACTAAAGAGAACTAACATAATAGTAAATTGGTATGAAAATTAGTTCTAACACAATAGAACTAACACAATGTAAATTAGTTCTAACACAATAGAACTAACACAATAGTGTCACACCTCCTTTTTCACTACTTACACCCCCGGAAGAGGCGTAAAGGAGTTTTTCCAATTAAAGGACAATCGGAACAGGATTTAATTATTAATCATTCAGAGTCGCCACTTGGGAGATTAATGGTGTCCCAAGTCACCGGTTTAATCCCGAACCGAGGAAAAATATGACTCTGTTAACAGTCCGCGAACCAGAAATCCGGGTAAGGAATTCTGTTAACCCGGGAGAAGGTGTTAGGCATTCCCGGGTTCCGTGGTTCTAGCACGGTCGCTTAACTGTTGTATTTGATTTTATCTGATTTTAATACATGCTAGCTCATGTGCCTTTTATTAATCTTACACCGCTTTTATTATCATTATTTTTTAAGAAGAATTGCGACGTCGTGAAAATGCGTTTCGAACCGCGTCGCAATCAATGCACCCGTGGTTATCGACACATTTCGACTTCATCGAGATTTGGATTTGGATCGCATCAATGCGCACCCGAGTTTAAGAAAGTAATTTTAATTAAATCATGCCTAAAGATACTAACGTATTGTTAATTTGGGGAAGGCGGTGAAATTCACTAAACAACCTTTCCAAATTCTAATTATTTTCGATAATTATTAACTAAAGTTCAGCATTTATTTATCTTTTTGCGGTGAGACTTGTCTCAATTTGTAAACCTCTTTTCTATCATTATTTATTTTTAAGAATTACGATGTCGCAAAAAGTGTTTCGAACCCCGTCGCTATCAATGCGCCCGTGATTGTCAACATATTTCGGCTTCATCGAGATTTGGATTTGGGTCGCATCAATGCGCACCCGAGTTTAAGAAAGTTTATTCAATTAAATTGAACCCAAAGATTATAACGTAATATGATTTTAAAGAGGGCCATGGAATTTGCTAAATGGCCATCCTAATTTCTAAACACTTTAGTAGCCCATTGTTGACAATCCGCGCATGTGACTTATTCCGACAAGGCGAGTAGCAATTCTGAAATAGCTACGATCTTCTACTTATTTGTACGCCTCTAAAAGACCAGTTAATTTTGGAAAGGGATTGCAATGAAACAAATAAAGACCAAATTTAAAAAGAAAACTGGGCCTGCCCGTGGCCTCAGCGTGATCCAAACGGCCCAATGGGTTTAATTTTAATGTAGCAATGAACCCTTATACTAAAAATGTGAATGCTCAGAATCTCTAATTGATTTATCCTACACATTGCCTATCACGATCTGCTGTTTTCAATGAATTAAGTCAATCATGCATGAGTTTGCTTCATGATGTCCAACTGATTTCTATACCAATTCCTTAACCGTAATTAAGATCTTCCAAACGATTTCAGCACCTTAAAAACAAAAGCAAACCTTCTATTATAGTATGATGATAAAATACCAATGACTAAGCTAAATGTCATCAAACTTGCTCATGGGTTTTCATGTCATGCACACAAGTTTAATTGCTTCTGATGACTAATGGAACTCACATGAATTTCCAGATTAGCCCAGGCCCATGCTCAAAGCTTGTTCAAATGTCCAATTAAACAGTTCTAAACCATGTATCATTCAACATGTAATCTACCCTAATGAACAAGTTTAATCATACACATTCTGCCAATTACATAACAGGAGAGTACACTACTACTATCATCAAAGACACAGGTTACTTTCAGTTGAATAACAGGCCTTGGAACACTTCATTTCAACTTCAACAAACATACATCATTGAGGTTCAGGGAAATGTACCTGGAAATTGGAATATGAAATAGAGAAAAGGTGAGGATTCAGGTATTTTGAACAACAACAGCAACAACCTAGTAACGTGATACCATAGAAACACAGACAGATTACTTCAAAAATCAGAAATGCAAGCCAATTTTCACAGATCAGTTTAACATACCACTGTCCCTCACAGCTGAGACCCAACACTAATAATGAAACTCTGAAACTGTTTTAGATTTCCATATTTTGATGTTTTATTTTTTGAATAACTTAAAATTGAAATGCCAGCTAAAATAAAAAAAAGGAATGAATTCTCAAATTAAGACTTAAGGCTCATGGCAGAAAATCTGAGAGCAGCCCCCTTTTTCAAGGCATCTAATGCCCTTTTATAGGCAAACCCCAAAGAATAAACTAAGTTCTGATTTTTCTAATTAGTCCCTCCTTACTTTCACTTTGGTCCCTCTATTCTTATCTTGCTAAACAAGTAACTGCAGTGTACTTATTAAAATTTACACTTGAAACCCATTCTAGAAGGTCCTAAAGCATTCCTCTACCCATACAATACCCATACTGCCCTTCCCTATACCTTGATATTACTATTCCTATCAGAACTACCCTTTTCCATACCCAGATTACCCCTGAAAGCCTCTCAGAATCACTGACCCTACCTTTATCCTTAATAACTAAACCCAGTACCCTAATACAGTTTGAAACTAACTAAAATCAATCAACTAACAATCAGAAACCAACTAAAGTTAATCACCTAACAATCAGAAACCAACTAACCAGACTGACTGACCCCAACATGTTCAATTAACCAACTCAAATAAGCTAAATGAAAGTAAACTGTGTTCATGCTACCATGATTACATTAAAAGAACTTAAACTAATCAAGAAATTATAGTCATTCAACTAACTAACAAACTCAGCATCAACAATAATTAACAGAACCTAAACTAACACAGTTAAACCAAAGAATAAACAGGAAAATAATGAACAATGACTGCAAATAATATTTTAATCATGCGAGTAAAAGAAACAGTAAAAGAAGAAAAGAAAAACTCACAAAGGCAAAAGGGGCTCCGGCCAGTCATGAATATACGAATCCTTTCAGATTTTTGACGCGTAACATCCCTAACCATGTGTTTTTACACGAGAACACATGGTTAAGGGTGCTACGGTTCGAAATCAAAAGGATTTGATTTTAGGGTTTGGGCCGTGATTCTTAGATCTAATATTTGGGTCGTTTCAGGGTGATTTGAAAGGAAACAATCACAGATTGGTGTTGATGAAGGGCTGGGGGTTGTAGGGTGTGAATTTGGACCGAGTTGAACAAACTATCAACTGGCCGGAAAACTTCAAATCAAGATTCGAAGAGTTCCGGCCTTATTCGAGGCAAACCATCGGGTGTAGTAGCAAGAGGAGGGTGAGGGGAACCCATGGTGTTAATTTCAGGGTGAACGGTGTAGTTCACGTTCATCGCCGGCAAGGGTTTTTAGGGCGGCGCGGATTAGGGTTAGGGGAGAAGGGGTAGGGTGAAGAAGACGATGGAAATGGGGGGTGGGGGGTCTGGTTTGGACACTTAAATACTTGAAACCTCGTTAGTTCAAAGGCCTTGAAACGACACTGTTTCATTTAACAGGGGGGCGGACCGGGTTGGGGGTTTGGGCTGGACTGGTTGCAACGGGTTAAAGTGTTTGAGCCTGAAATATTTCTTTGATCTGGCCCAAACTTGGCCAGCCCCTTGCTTCTCACTTTAATTTCCTTTCTTGTTTTTTTTTTCATTTTATCTAATTATTTTCCATTTTGCAATTTTGTAATTATTTTCTGATTTTATAGAACTGCAATAATTAAAGTAAAGTCCTAATATACTTCAAAACTAAAACTGACCAATGCCTAGAATTGTTTAAAAACTAATTCACGACAAATTCATAATAAAAATCATTAAAATGCGAAAGTGAACTAATTTTTTGTGATTTTCATGTTTTATTTTAAAACAAATTAACTCTTAATTGATACTAAAACCTAAATGCAAAAATTCATATTTTCGTATTTTATAGAATTAAAATGCGCAAATATAATGCCACAAATATCGGAAAATGACACCAAAATGCACAAAAATTGTAAAAAAATAAAGAAAAATTATTTTGTTTGGGATTTTGGGAATTATTCATATATATGGCAAAAATCACGTGCTCACAGCTGCCCCTCTTTGCTCGGAAACACGAAAGGTTTCCGGGCAAAGACAAGTAAGCAAATACGAGCGATTTTTGCCCGTTCAAAAATTCCGTGTGAAGCATTTTAAAAAGCCTGACCGCATCCTGCTTCGGAGGTTGCCTACATATCCTGGGCTAAACAGGAATCAGGTCAGTGTAGTTCAGGAGTATCTGGTAGCTGTGACTACCAGGAACTGTGATTGCACTGCGCTCGTTGCTGTTGCTGCTGCTGACCTCCCTTATTACATCGTGTAAAAGTAAAAGAAGTGAGACTAAGCTATGAACTATGAATTACAATAATCCTATCTAGATTCTTCAAACTTGCTCTTGTACTTCCTTGTTACCTTGTTGTCTTGTGTTGCCTTATTGTCTTGTGTTGCCTTGTTGTCTTGTGTTGCCTCGCTAAAAATTCCCTGTTGCTATTTCGACTGGTTAACTGAGATGTTCTTCTCTCTCTCCAAACTGCTGAACTTGAGTAATCCTGAACTCTAATGTATTCCTCTGTTATCCAGGCGGGCTCCTGACTGTCGAACTTAAAATTGAAACTACACCTCTATTATCCAGGCGGGCTCCTGACTTCCGAACTTAAAATTGAAACTACTCCTCTATTATCCAGGCGGGCTCCTGACTACTGAAATTCAAAATACGTGTCTCCGTTCTCCAGGCGGACTCCTGACTTCCCAAAACTTGAACTGTGTGCCTCCGTTCTCTAGGTGGACTCCTGACTGCTAAATTTAAACTGTATGTCTCCATTCTTCAGGCGGACTCCTGATTGCTAAAGTTAAACTGTATGTCTCCATTCTTCAGGCGGACTCCTGATTGCTAAAGTTAAAACTGTATGTCTCCGTTCTTCAGGCGGACTCCTGATTGCTAAATTTCAAAAATACATGTCTCTGTTCTCCAGGCGGACTCCTGATTGCTAAAATTAAAATTGTATGTCTCCGTTCTTCAGGCGGACTCCTGATTGCTAAATTTCAAAAATACATGTCTCTGTTTTCCAGGCGGACTCCTGATTGCTAAAATTAAAACTGTATGTCTCCGTTCTTCAGGCAGACTCCTGATTGCTAAATTTCAAAAATACATGTCTCTGCTCTCCAGGCGGACTCCTGATTGCCAAAAATTAACATGTCTGTCTCTATTTTCCAGGCGGACTCCTGACTTTCGGGTATCTGAACTACATCCTATTATCCAGGAAGGTCCTGACAACTTACACTTGTTTTAATCATGCCAACTTTGTGATCCAATTCGATTCCCCTTATGCACTTCAATATTATCTTGTATTCAATCAAACCGCACTTTGCCATTCCCTTTTCAATGACTAACTTTCTGCCCCTGTTACAATCAAAGAAAATTTCGTTAGTTTGAAATGGTGGTTAGTTGATGGCATTTTTGCTAAAAAATCCTTCCCCTGCAATGCTTTGTGTTGATTGACTTCCACATGCTGTTTCTGAACCACTTGACTTTCTGACCAACTTTTAAATTTCCCGACATCCAGCGACCTAAGTGTTTTACACCCCTGCTGTTGTTTTACTTTTCTGACCTTTTGTTTGAGCTTTGCCTTTCCCACGATATTTCCCAATCATTTCCCCGATAAGACATCCGTTAATTCCCCGATTTCTGACCACCTGAATGCTTTTATACCCATACTGTTGTCTCATCTTTCCGACCCTTTTGCCTGAACCTTCACATTTCCCATAACATTTCCCAAATATTCTGCCAATGCAACTTCCGGCGCCTTCCCCTATTCCATTTACATCATGTTGTTTTTGGCATGCTCTGACCACGTTGTGCTTTACAATTCCGGAAGATGGTAGTGAGCTTTGAAGTCCCTTCTGCCCGCTTTGGCCAAAACTAGTACTGGAGTATCTCTGCTAAATGAAGACCCTTAACAGAAAATGAAATGCAACGATTTTTGAATTAAGGATAAGAAGAATCCAAAATCAGATGACTGTTTTAGGAAGAGAAGGAAAAGAAACTTATCTGAGCGAGACAGCTGGTACCCATGGTCATGACATGCATTTTGGATTAATCGGACTAATCTGTCCAAATATCCAACTTTCAATTGCCATACTTTGTTGCCCAGAACTCCCATCAATTGTTTAAATTACCCAGACCTTTCCCTAGTTTTCCTGTGGTACCTCGAAACATTCTTCCACCCACAAACCTTTTGCCTTTTAACTATCTTCCAACTCACTTTCGCCTCAAGGTGCCCGCGAGGGTTTTCACCCATAAGACTCTCTCGTTTATTTTTCTCTCAGCTCCCGTCGCCTTACGGTGCCCATGAGGGTTTTCACCGATAAGACTCTCTCATTCTGCTTTCGTTCTTTCTCGTTTGAACCAGAGTGTTGCCACTGATGCAAATTACCACCATCTGTTCGACCTGACATTTCTTAGAGATTGATCAAAAGGTCTTTCTTTGGACCGTAATGTGGGCTTTTGGATGGGGTTAGAAAGCGAGGTATAAAAGGCTCAAAACAATTCGAATGGGTTCAAATTACAACTTTCGGAATCCAACTTTCATAACAATCACAATTTCTGCCCCAGTTTCTTGCTTGGGGATTTTAGGATTTTTATTTGATATGACTGAACCTCGGAGTAAGGCTGCCTACGTACCCTTTCGGGATCAAGTCAAACGTAGTTCACTGTATTTAACTTTGTCGTTGTGATTTTCTTTCTTTCCTTTTCTTTCGCTTTTCTTTCTTTCTTTTCCTTTTCTTCTTTTCTTTTCTTCTCTTTCTTATTTTTTCGTTCTTCTTCTTCTTCTTTATTTTTTTATATATTTTTTTTCTCTTCTTTTCCTTCTTTTCTCTCCTTTCTTTTCTTTTCTGTATTTTCCTTTTGTTTTTCTCTTCTTTCCTTTGTGTTTGGCACCTGTGTTCTCTGATAGTGCCGTTGATTCCGAAAAAGGGGTATGAAAAAAATAAGTAAGGCTCGAAGGGGGATAACAAGGGATAAGAGTGTTTGGATAGCAGGACAAAATGCCTTCATCATTTCAATCTTTAAGATATGCCAAATACAGACAGACACATTCAGAAAAATAAAGAAATCATACATAATATCTTTTGACCGCGTCGGAATTGATGGCCATTTCTACACATTTTCCTTCCACATCGGTCAAATACAATGCTCCGTTAGACAACACTCTGGTTACTACAAATGGTCCCTGCCAGTTTGGAGCGAATTTTCCTTTTGCCTCAGCCCAATGAGGCAAGATCGCCTCAGTACTAATTGTCTGACTTCAAATTTCCTTGGACGTACCTTCTTGTTGTATGATCTCGTCATTCTTCGCTGGTACAGTTGGCCATGACACACTGAGGCCAATCTTTTCTCGTCGATCAAACTCAACTGTTCAAGACGGCTTTTCACCCATTCATCATCATCGATCTCAGCCTCTGCAATAATTCGCAGA
Organism: Nicotiana sylvestris; assembly: GCF_000393655.2. NCBI lineage: Eukaryota > Viridiplantae > Streptophyta > Magnoliopsida > Solanales > Solanaceae > Nicotiana > Nicotiana sylvestris. The sequence goes on from NC_091060.1 coordinate 154,174,205, forward strand.
GATGGGAATTCTACTTCTGCGGGTATTACTGCCTCGGTACCGTATACCAATGAGTAAGGAGTCGCTCCTACCGAGGTACGCACGGTGGTGCGATATCCTAACAATGCAAAAGGCAATTTCTCGTGCCACTGTCTAGATCCTTCAACCATCTTCCGGAGTATTTTCTTTATGTTCTTATTAGCCACTTCAACCGCACCATTTGCCTTGGGACGATACGGAGTAGAGTGCCTGTGAGCAATCTTAAACTGCTCGCATGTCTCCTTCATCAAATGACTATTAAGATTAGCCCCATTATCTGTGATGATTACCTTCGGGATCCTAAACCGATAGATGATATTTGAATGCACGAAGTTGACTACAGCCTTCTTAGTCACAGACTTGAATGTCTTGGCTTCCACCCATTTGGTAAAGTAATCTATAGCTACCAAGATAAATCTGTGCCCATTTGATGCTGCTGGATCAATTGGCCCAATAACATCCATGCCCCGTGCAACAAAAGGCCATGGTGCGGACATCGTGCAATTATGATGGTGGAGAATGAATCAAATCTCCATGTACTTGGCATTGATGACACTTACGCACAAAACTGATACAGTCCCGCTCCATCGTGAGCCAATAATAACCCGCTCGGAGAATCTTCTTTTCTAGAACATACCCACTCATATGCAGTCCACAAACTCCGGAATGCACCTCAGTCATGATAGTTTTGGCCTGCCGTGCATCTATACATCTCAACAAACCGAGATCTGGCGTTCTTTTGTACAGTACCCCTCCACTAAGGAAAAACCCACTTTCCAACCGTAGAATTGTTCTTTTCTGACCATCGGTGGCCTGCGTTGGATATATTCACGCTTTGATGTACTCTTTGATATCATGGAACCACGACTCTCCATCGATTTCCTCTTCTATCATATTACAGTAAGCATGCTGATCACGGACCTGAATCTGCAACGGATCAACATAGGCCTTATCTGGATGGTGCAACATTGATGCCAAAGTAGCCAAAGCGTCAGCAACCTCATTATGAATCCTTGGACTATGCCTGAATTCTATAGCCTGAAAACACTGGCAAAGCTCATGCAGACACTGCCGGTACGGTATAAGCTTCAAGTCCCGCGTTTCCCACTCCCCTTGAATCTGGTATACTAGTAGGTCCGAGTCGCCCATGACCAAGACTTCTCGTACACCCATATCCACAGCTAATCTCAATCCCAATATACACGCCTCATATTCTGCCATGTTGTTTGTACAGTAGAAACAAAGTCGTGCTGTAACGGGGTAATGCTGAATCGTTTCTGAAATAAGTACTGCTCCTATTCCCACGCCCTTCATATTTGCAGCCCCATCAAAGAAAAGTTTCCATCCCGACTTCTCAGTTTGTTCCAATTCGTCAATGTGCATTACCTCTTCATCAGGGAAATAAGTTTTCAAAGGCTCATAATCTTCATCAACGGGGTTCTCCGCCAAATGATCGGCTAATGCCTGTGCTTTCATGGCAGTCCGTGTCACATAGACAATGTCGAATTCTGTAAGTAAGATCTGCCACTTTGCAAGCCTTCCTGTGGGCATGGGTTTCTGAAAAATATACTTCAACGGGTCCAGGCGAGATATAAGGTAAGTGGTGTAGGATGACAAGTAATGTTTCAATTTCTGTGCTACCCAAGTTAGGGCACAACATGTCCTTTCCAGATGAGTATACTTGACCTCGTAAGATGTGAACTTCTTACTGAGATAGTAGATAGCCTACTCCTTTCTGCCCGTAACATCATGCTGCCCCAGTACACAGCCGAATGAACTGTCCACAACTATCAGATATAAAATCAAAGGTCTCCCTGGTTCTAGCGGAACCAACACAGGTGGGTTTGACAAATACCCTTTTATCTTATCAAAAGCCTCCTGACATTCATCAGTCCATTTGACCGCGGCATCTTTCTTCAACAACCTAAAAATTGGTTCGCACGTTGTCGTGAGCTAAGCAATGAACCTGCTTATATAGTTCAGTCTTCCCAACAAGCTCATCACCTGGGTTTTGTTTCTTGGAGGTGGCAACTTCTGAATAGCTTTGATCTTTGACGGGTCTAATTCAATACCCCTTCGGCTGACTATAAATCCCAACAACTTCCCAGATGGCACCCCGAAAGCACATTTCGCAGGATTGAGCTTAAAATTGTACCTGCGAAGCCTTTGAAAGAATTTTCTCAAATCTCTGACATGGTCGGATTGCTGTCTAGACTTCACGATCACATCATCCACGTATACCTCGATTTCCTTATGTATCATATCATGGAATATGGTTGTCATGGCCCTCATATAAGTTGCCCCAGCGTTTTTCAAACCAAAGGGCATGACTCGAGAACAATATGTTCCCCACGGCGTGATGAATGCCGTTTTTGCTGCATCTTCCTCGTCCATTAGAATCTGATGATAACCCGCATAACAATCCACAAAAGAGCCAATATCATGTTTGGCACAATTGTCGATTAGTAAATGGATGTTGGGCAATGGGAAATTATCTTTTGGACTTGCCTTGTTAAGGTCTCGATAATCGATGCACACCCTGGTCTTACCATCTTTCCTTGGCACAGGCACGACATTAGCTAACCAAGTGGGGTAACGTGTTACCTGAATGACTTTTGCCTCAAACTGCTTGGTAATCTCTTCTTTGATTTTCACACTTATGTCTGTTTTGAACTTTCTCAACTTCTGCTTGATAGGGAGGAGTGCTGGATCAGTGGGCAATTTATGAACCACCAAATCGGTGCTTAGACCTAGCATATCATCATAAGACAATGCAAAAACGTCTTTGTACTCATGCAATACTTTAATTATCTCCTCCTTGAGTTGCGGCTCCAAATGAACACTTATTTTAGTTTCCCGTGCATTGTCTTGGTCCCCTAGATTAACCGCTTCTGTGTCATTTAGGTTAGGTTTGGGTTTTTCTTCAAAATGACTTAATTCTTTACTAATTTCCTCGTAAGCTTCATCATTGTTACAATCCACCCCATCATCACACCCGATCTCTTGTATTATTACTTCTGAACTAGATTGGCTTTTAAAACTGGGCCGAAGATTCCTCATGCATGTCATGTCATTGATATCAGCATAAAAAGAACTGTACAAAGAAAGAAAAGAAAAGAAAAATGGAAAGAGAATTAGGGACGAAGAAAATTGCATTTCATTAAACATAAAGACAACAAGGTTTTAACTCATCCAAACGGACGGAACATAGCAACTGGATTACAAACCCTGGAATAATCCAGGTGACAAAAAGGAAAACAAAACCCACTACCACGACTCCCTCCGAACTGGAAGAGGAGTAGCTTCCCAATTGTTGATGTTAGCACGTGGTCCGATGTACTGTATGTCTGCTCTGCTTGACCCTTCCCCGGCCTCAACCATGTTTACTTCAGCAAAGACTTTCTCGAACACCTTATCCAAATTCCCCTCCGTCTCGATTAACAAGCCTGATATCGTTGCCAATGATTGTTTCTTGATACTCGGACTAACGAAGGACCTCGACAATCGAGGAATTGGTTTAGGGAGCACCCAAGCTTTCTTCTTCAACTTACGGGCCTTTCTGACATCTGCCGCTGTTGGTCTGAACCCTAACCCGAAGGTGTCCAGATTTTTAGGCAAAGACACAGGTTGAGTAATGCCCTGCAGTTCAACCTCCAAACCCTTCCCGGGCACGAACCCGTTATTCAGCATTTCTGACACTACCATGACGGTCGCAGCTGACACCCTGGGACATGGCACGCTTTTACCCTCAGGCACCCTGATCACCGGAACCGTGTCGAGGATCCAATACACCCATGGACCCTTATCATCTTCGGTCTCTATAAAGGGTACAATGGCATCATTCATGGCGCATGTGGGATCTTCCCCATGTAACACAATTTCTTGTCTGTCCCACTCAAATTTGATCATTTGGTGCAGTGTGGAGGGCATGGCTTTTGCTGCATGAATCCATGGTCGACCCAGCAACAGATTATATGATACTGCAACATCCAGCACTTGAAATTCCATCATGAATTCGACTGGGCCAATAGTCAATTCGAGTACAATATCCCCTACTGTGTTTGTTCCTCCTCCGTCGAACCCTCGAACACAAATGCTATTTTTGCGGATTCTATCCTCATCAATCTTTAACTTGTTCAATGTGGATAACGTGCAAATATTATCACTCGACCCGTTATTGATTAGTGCCCGAGTAACCATTGAACCTTCACATTTGACCGTCAAATACAGAGCCTTGTTATGTTCTGTGCCTTCCATAGGCAATTCATCATCAGAAAATGCTACCCTGTTCACTTCAAAGATCTTGTTGGCAATTGTCTCTAAATGGTTCACTGAAATTTTGTCAGGCACATGAGCCTCATTCAATATCTTCATTAACGCTCAGCAGTTCTCCTCAGAGTGAATTAGTAACGACAACAACGAGATTTGGGCTGGTGTTTTTCTCAGTTGTTCAACAATGGAATAATCTTGTACCTTCATCCTTTTCAAAAACTCTTCTGCCTCTTCTTCCGTTACAGCTTTTTTAACTGGCACTGGATTGTCTTTTGCGCCCTTAGCCTTTCTCAACTCCTCGGGAGCGAAACAACGTCCCGACCGGGTTAGTCCTTGTGCTTCACAACTCTCTTCCTCAATTTCCTTTCCTTTGTATGTCACCACTACCTTGTCATATTTCCACGGTACGGCTTTGCTATCAACCACGGGTAACTGGACTACTGGTTTTATGACAACCGGTTCTACATAAGCTCCCTTCACAACCACCACGGGCGTCGATACTGACCCTGGTACCACTATCTTGACTGGCTCCTGCTTTTTCTCAGATACAAATGGTCCCTTCCCCATTACTAACACTGGCTTGTTTTTTATTGCTTTTAACTGAACCACTGGCCTTGCACTCAACGTCTTTTCTTTGGTTTCCGTAGAACGAATCATCATAACCACCTGCGAAGGTTTCTTAGGCTCTGCCCCCTTATGTATCAGTTCAATCATGTTGGCCTCATAATGTGCTGGTAACGGATTTTGATTGATGTTTGGGGCCTCTGGAGCCTGTACCTCAATACGGCGATTATCAATGAGCTCTTGGATTGCGTTTTTCAATTTCCAACACTTTTCAGTATCGTGCCCCGGCATCCCTGAGCAATACTCGCAACTAACCGAGTGGTCCAGGTTTCTGGGAAGAGGGTTTGGTGCTTTGGATTCAACTGGGGTCAGCATCCCCAACTGTTTCAATCTGTGGAAAAGAGAAGTGTAAGATTCTCCCAGCGGAGCAAATGTTTTTCTGTTTGGGGCCTTCTCATTTCTAAAAGCTTGGTTTGGGCGGAAGTTGGTTCCTGGTCTGTTAGCCTGGGAGGTGGATAGGTGTTTTGTGGGGGTGGATGTGTGTTTTGGGGGTTCGGTGCACGCCATTGTAAGTGCACTGGGGGCTGAGTGTAGGTCTGGGCGTGGTGAATAGAAAAGTGTGGTTCTGGTGGTGGATAATAGTGTTGCGGTGGGCCATATGGGGTATATTGATAATTTGGGTGGTGGGGTCTGGGTTGGTTGTAATAAGGTGGAGGGTTATTGTGCCTGGACCAAACATTAGCTTCAACTACAGCAACTTCTTCTTTCTTCTTCTTCCCCAGGACACCACCAGTGCCGCTTTGGATGGCCTGGATGGTTGCTTTCAACGCCGAGTAGCTCAAAATTTTGTTGGATTTCAACCCTTCTTCAATCATGGCTCCCATCTTTACCACTTCACTAAATGACTTTCTGACAGATGTCACTAGATGACCAAAATAGGTAGGTTCCAATGTTTGCAAGAAATAATCTACCATCTCACTCTCCCTCATGGGAGGATCAACCCTTGCAGCTGGTTCCCTCCAGCGGAAACCAAACTCTCTAAAACTTTCCCCGGGCTTCTTTTCCAATTTCAACAATGACAAACGATCGGGTACTATCTCGAGGTTATATTGAAAATGGCCAATGAATGCCTGGGCCAAATCATCCCATGTATACCATCGGCCGGGGTCTTGCCTCGTGTACCATTCTAGTGCTGACCCGCTCAGGCTTTGACAGAAATATGATATCAACAACTCATCCTTTCCCCCGGCACCTCTCATTTTACTACAGAACCCACGCAGATGGGCTACTGGATCACCGTGCCCTTCATACAAGTCAAACTTTGGCATTTTAAATCCCGTAGGCAACTGTACATTAGGAAAAGGGCACAAAACTTTGTATGTGACGCTAATTTGGTTTCCTAAACCATGCATGTTCCTGAAGGATTGCTCCAGGCTTTTGACTTTACGAATCACCTCCTCTTGCTCCGCATTCTTAACCGGTTTCTCAACTTCTCCTGGGATTTCAAAATGGGGAGAGTAGGTATATGGTTCAGGTGCTTTAAAAGTGGGTTCGGGAGGATAATATTGGGTGTCATGAGCTTGGAATAACGGCTCACTGGATGATCTATGTAGTGGAGCTGGGGGAGGTGCCACAAAGACGGGAACCATGGGTGGTGGAGGATTCTGTTTAGAGGATGGAGCTGGGGGAGCGTATGATGTAGTACCATAACCTTGGGCCTGATAAGGGAAAGCTGAAGATGTGTGGGGAGTGGTAGGCTCCTGGGCTTGAGCCAGGGGTGGGATGTAAGATGGGTTAGCAGGATATAGTGGTGTCGGATGTCCTTGAGACCATGCCCGATGCATTTCAGCCATTTGTGCCTTTAATTTCCTCATCTCTTCTTTCATAGCACCCACATCTGTTACCTCAACCTCATTCGAAGGGTCTACGATGCTGATTTCCGAATCCTGCCCTGTCATTTTTACTTGATCTTTCGACCGGGTGTTGTATGGATGAGTTGCCAGAATTGCCAATCAACTAACCACTTGCCTGAGACTCACACATTTAGACAACCACTTTGTTAGCGATTAGGTCTTAACAGATTTAATAACCACACGTTGGCATGAATGCACTTATACAGTTAATCCTTTCTATTATGTGTTTGCTCGATTGCATGCGTCATTCCGGTCATTTTATTTCTTGTTTCATTTTTCTTCTCTTCGCCTTATCCCTCTCTTTTCTTTTCTCTCTCTTGTTTTCCCGCTCTTTTCTTTCCCCTTTTTGTTTTTTCGCTCCTTCCTTTCCTCCTCTTTTGTTTTTCCACTCTTTCTTTTCTCTCTTTTTGGTTTTCCTTCTGTTTTCCTTTCATTCTTTTGTTTTCCTTTGGGCTATGGTCGAATCCTATGGAGATTGCTTACGTATCGTGACCCCGCACGAATAAAACCAAGTGTAGTTCGTGTAAATAAATGCTCGATTTCATTAATAAACAGACTCTTAGAAACTCGACATTTTTTGTTTTGGGAAAGAAACTAACAAACGTAATCTGACATCAAACCAAAAAAAACTCTAAACCTGCAAACATACTCAACTCAGAGAGGTAACGGACGTACAAAAGACTGATTCGAAATGGTAAACACTTACAGACACGGACTATGCATATTCTAGTGCTTCAAACTTAGGTATCCGCGGGGCGTCGTTCGGCCTCGCCACGGGTCTAGGATCCAAATCCCTTTCAAGCTGTTCTAACTCATTCATGGTTCGCTTCACATAGATCATCACTGCTGAGATAAAAGTGGTACGGGTCATGTCTTCACAAACCCGGCATCTCCTGACAATAGCATGAGCAATGGCTCTAATCCTGTGTTTTGTCTGCTTCTTTTCTATGAGCAAACGTCTTATTTGATCGCTGCATGTCTTTAAAGCTCGGGAGTCTTGTAAGTGCTGGTCTTGCAGCTGTTGCACTTCTGCCTCCATTTGGGCCAACAAGTTGTAACAATGTCCGCTTTCAGTTTCGAAGTCTCTAGCCTGCCTAACCGCTTTACCCTCAAGGGCAACCACTTTTCTCTTTAAATTGGCAACAATTTTCTCATGGTCCCTTTTCAACTGATTCAAGTATTGGCGATGCTCCTCGGTTCTTGTCGCCCACTGGGCCTTAAGTTCTGCCATGGCCTTTTCAGATTTCCCTAACTCATCCCGCCGTTCTCTGACTTTGCTTTCCAATCTTTTTACCAATTGTTCATCGGACCGGCTCCTGGGTTGCTTATCAATGGTTATCTTCAACTATCGGATCTGGGCCCTAAGTGCTTCATTTTCCTTGGCTAGTCTATTCTTTTCACCTTGATCCGCGACAACCTGTACACTGTTTTCGAATTTCAGACTCTCGACTTGTTGCTTTAATTTACCAATCTCAGCTCGATAGCTTTCTTCCTTTGCTAACCAATCCCACTGCTCTTGGGATGACTTAGCGAAATCTTCGAGATGAGGTCTTTTAGTCGGTCTCCCATATGCCACGTCACCTCTGAACCAATCGTGATACCCTGGAGCAATTTCCCCTTTGACCCTATCAGACACACAAGTGTTTGCCATCAAATATTGACACTCACTCCAAATTTGACGAACCTCTTCCTCGGGGAATCGACCGTCAGGACTAATTTCTACCACTTGGGTACTCAAATCTTCATCTCTCGGTATTACTTGATATCTACCGAGTTGCCTCAGAACCCAATATGGTGCATAAGGTTGTATGCTTTTGAGTCCCATTAGCAAAAAATGCGGTCGGGCTGCTGGCATATATATGACTTCCTCGACAGACAGCCACCCAAGCACCCACTGTATCTGGCTAGCTTTGAGGTTCCGAAATAATAATGCCCAAGCCGTGACTCCTTCAGGTAGACTAGCCCCTTTGATTCTCGTACAAAATTCCCCTATACAAGTTTTCTCAGCCGAACCATAACTCCATATCTGAGAGCGTGGGCACAAATGCTCAATCATCCACATCTGTAACAATAAGTTACATCCCTCAAAAAATTTGCCCCCAGCTTTGCACGCAGTGAGAGCTTTGAAAATATCAGCCACAATCATAGGTGCTAAAGTGCTTTTCCCCATGGTTTGCAAGGTACTGACGATGCCTGCTATTTTCAAGTCAATATTGCCATCTTTCCTTGGGAATATTACGAGACCCAAAAAAGCTATCATAAATGCCACTCGTCTGTGGTCCTCCCATTTTTGTCGGCTATTTCTGTTGCACAGCTTAAAGTCTGGATTATTGAACCCGCCCACATGGCCATATCTATCGTACATGAAGCGGAAGCTGCAGAAACCCTTTGCAAAATCTGGATGATGAACTGTTCGGGGTATTTTCAAGGAATCCAGGAATCGGTGTATGGTAATGGCCCTGGGAGCAATCAAGTATTTGAATCTCAATGGAGCTTGGTCACTTCCAATGTACCCCGCTATTTCTTCCAATGATGGGGTGAGTTCGAAGTCTGAAAAATGAAACACATTATGTGCCGCATCCCAATGGGCGACCAGTGCCCTGATGATATCCCCCCGAGGCTGAATGTTTAATAAATCCGGAAGGTCTTTCAAATATTTTCTCACTTCGTCTTGCCCTTCGTTACCTAAATCATTCCACCACAATTGCAGCTCAAAAGGGATTTTTGTCATTATTGAAAAAGGCTCATTTATCATCGTGCTCATCCTGCGCATTTATTAAAGCGCTTAAGCAAAAGAAAACTTTTATTTAACTCAAAAAAGAAGAAAGCTATCTATATTATTGACTCAAAAATTACCCCTCATATTTCCAGATGAAGAACTCAATTCTAAAAATTTTAAGATAAAAGACCCGATATTGCGGCACGGCCTTCCCGCGCCTCCTAGGCGAAGATTTTAAGGCTGTGAGGGTCAAAAATCGAAATACAACCAAAGGTGACTGTTTATGCAAAGCCAGCCTTTCGGCGCCCCGTTTGGGAACATTTGGCTATTGTTGACAAAAACGGCATCACCTGGTTTATTAAAAATTAAAATTTTGATATTTTTGGTTATTTTTGCAAAGGAGAGGTTGGACCTGATGAGGGTTGCCTACGTATCTCACGCCCTGTGAGAATCAAACCATACGTAGTTCGGGCAAATTAACCGAACTATTTTAAAACATGACTCTTTTTCCATTTTTATTTTTGCATTTCATAAGCGAATAAAACTATTTTTAGAAACAAGACTCTTTTTTCTTTTTCTTTTCAACATATAAAACAACCTATTTTTCCAAGATAAAAATAACAGACTCTATTTTTTTCTTTTTCATTTTCAACAAATAATGAAACAACTTATGTTTTTCAAACTAAAACAACAACTTTTCTTATCCTTTTCTTTATCAACAAACAACTTTCCAAAAATAAAAGACTTTTTTCTATTTTTCTTTGCTTTTTTTTTTAGTAAAACAAAATAAAATATTTTCCCCCTTTTTTTCAAAATTTCGGCAAAGTTTCGCCAGTAATTGGTCATTGATTTTTTATTTCTAAAATAATCAATTAACTCCCTAACTGATATTTCTTTTTTTTCTCTTTTCTCTCTTTTTCTTCAATTTTCCAACATTCCCGAGATTCAGAAACTGGTCAACATGCAAGTTCGAAACAAATATATGTACAGAGCAAGTAGGATGCATCAGAATGGTCTTTTCATTTCAGGTTGCTAGTCCTAGACGGACCCAACCATTGTGTTGAGTCCCCTAAGTCAAATGCAATGTGATGCAAATAAGCGTTCCTACTAGGGATCCGGCATGAAGTCACGTTATTCTATATTTAAAACCTGGGTCAGTGTACTAGACTGTGTACCCGAGCGGACAACTCGAATCGAGGAGGGGGCAACTTACCGGGAACCAAAAGGCCATCCGGCTTCGTAACTTGTCCGACCTCTTTCTTATTTCAAGGTATGACACTAACAGAATAGGGAGTCTCAACCAGTAAGCACATCCCCGAAGGTGAAGAGAGAAGGGTGTCGGCACAGTATATACAGTTCAGATAATATCAAAGCGGTAACATTTAGCACATTCAGCACAAAACATGTAGGAAAATCAGATACAATTAAATACAACAATTTTTCTAAGCTCGAATTCTGAACCCTGAACCAGAGATTTTGGGTTCGTTCCCCAGCAGAGTCGCCAGAGCTGTCACACCTCCTTTTTCACCTACCTACACCCCCGGAAGAAGGGCGTAAAGGAGTTTTTCCAATTAAAGGACAATCGGAACAGGATTTAATTATTAATCATTCAGAGTCGCCACTTGGGAGATTAATGGTGTCCCAAGTCACCGGTTTAATCCCGAACCGAGGAAAAATATGACTCTGTTAACAGTCCGCGAACCAGAAATCCGGGTAAGGAATTCTGTTAACCCGGGAGAAGGTGTTAGGCATTCCCGGGTTCCGTGGTTCTAGCACGGTCGCTTAACTGTTGTATTTGATTTTATCTGATTTTAATACATGCTAGCTCATGTGCCTTTTATTAATCTTACACCGCTTTTATTATCATTATTTTTTAAGAAGAATTGCGACATCGTGAAAATGCGTTTCGAACTGCGTCGCAATCAATGCACCCGTGGTTATCGACACATTTCGACTTCATCGAGATTTGGATTTGGGTCGCATCAATGCGCACCCGAGTTTAAGAAAGTAATTTTAATTAAATCGTGCCTAAAGATACTAACGTATTGTTATTTTTGGGGAAGGCGGTGAAATTCACTAAACAACCTTTCCAAATTCTAATTATTTTCGATAATTATTAACTAAAGTTCAGCATTTATTTATCTTTTTGCGGTGAGACTTGTCTCAATTTGTAAACCTCTTTTCTATCATTATTTATTTTTAAGAATTACGATGTCGCGAAAACATGTTTCGAACCCCGTCGCAATCAATGCGCCCGTGATTGTCAACACATTTCGGCTTCATCGAGATTTGGATTTGGGTCGCATCAATGCGCACCCGAGTTTAAGAAAGTTTATTCAATTAAATTGAACCCAACGATTATAACGTAATATGATTTTAAAGAGGTCCATGGAATTTGCTAAATGGCCCTCCTAATTTCTAAACACTTTAGTAGCCCATTGTTGACAATCCGCGCATGTGACTTATTCCGGCAAGGCGAGTAGCAATTCTGAAGTAGCTACGATCTTCTACTTATTTGTACGCCTCTAAAAGACCAGTTAATTTTGGAAAGGGATTGCAATGAAACAAATAAAGACCAAATTTAAAAAGAAAACTGGGCCTGCCCGTGGCCTCAGCGTGATCCAAACGGCCCAATGGGTTTAATTTTAATGTAGCAATGAACCCTTATACTAAAAATGTGAATGCTCAGAATCTCTAATTGATTTATCCTACACATTGCCTATCACGATCTGCTGTTTTCAATGAATTAAGTCAATCATGCATGAGTTTGCTTCATGATGTCCAACTGATTTCTATACCAATTCCTTAACCGTAATTAAGATCTTCCAAACGATTTCAGCACCTTAAAAACAAAAGCAAACCTTCTATTATAGTATGATGATAAAATACCAATGACTAAGCTAAATGTCATTAAACTTGCTCATGGGTTTTCATGTCATGCACACAAGTTTAATTGCTTCTGATGACTAATGGAACTCACATGAATTTCCAGATTAGCCCAGGCCCATGCTCAAAGCTTGTTCAAATGTCCAATTAAACAGTTCTAAACCATGTATCATTCAACATGTAATCTACCCTAATGAACAAGTTTAATCATACACATTCTGCCAATTACATAACAGGAGAGTACACTACTACTATCATCAAAGACACAGGTTACTTTCAGTTGAATAACAGGCCTTGGAACACTTCATTTCAACTTCAACAAACATACATCATTGAGGTTCAGGGAAATGTACCTGGAAATTGGAATATGAAATAGAGAAAAGGTGAGGATTCAGGTATTTTGAACAATAGCAACAACAACCCAGCAACGTGATACCACAAAAACACAGACAGATTACTTCAAAAATCAGAAATGCAAGCCAATTTTCACAGATCAGTCTAACATACCCCTGTCCCTCACAGCTGAGACCCAACACTAATAATGAAACTCTGAAACTGTTTCAGATTTCCATATTTTGATGTTTATTTTTTGAATAACTCAGAATTGAAATGCCAGCTAAAATAAAAAAAAAGGAATGAATGCTCAAATTAAGACTTAAGGCTCATGGCAGAAAATCTGAGAGCAGCCCCCTTTTCCAAGGCATCTAATGCCCTTTTATAGGCAAACCCCAAAGAATAAACTAAGTTCTGATTTTTCTAATTAGTCCCTCCTTACTTTCACTTTGGTCCCTCTATTCTTATCTTGCTAAACAAGTAACTGCAGTGTACTTATTAAAATTTACACTTGAAACCCATTCTAGAAGGTCCTAAAGCATTCCTCTACCCATACAATACCCATACTGCCCTTCCCTATACCTTGATATTACTATTCCTATCAGAACTACCCTTTTCCATACCCAGATTACCCCTGAAAGCCTCTCAGAATCACTGACCCTACCCTTATCCTTAATAACTAAACCCAGTACCCTAATCCAGTTTGAAACTAACTAAAATCAATCAACTAACAATCAGAAACCAACTAAAGTTAATCACCTAACAATCAGAAACCAACTAACTAGACTGACTGACCCCAACATGTTCAATTAACCAACTCAAATAAGCTAAACGAAAGTAAACTGTGCTCATGCTACTATGATTACATTAAAAGAACTTAAACTAATCAAGAAATTATAGTCATTCAACTAACTAACAAACTCAGCATCAACAATAATTAACAGAACCTAAACTAACACAGTTAAACCAAAGAATAAACAGGAAAATAATGAACAATGACTGCAAATAATACTTTAATCATGCGAGTAAAAGAAACAGTAAAAGAAGAAAAGAAAAACTCACAAAGGCAAAAGGGGCTCCGGCCAGTCATGAATATACGAATCCTTTCAGATTTTTGACGCGTAACATCCCTAACCATGTGTTCTTACACGAGAACACATGGTTAAGGGTGCTACGGTTCGAAATCAAAAGGATTTGATTTTAGGGTTTGGGCCTTGATTCTTAGATCTAATATTTGGGTCGTTTTAGGGTGATTTGAAAGGAAACAACCACAGATTGGTGTTGAGGAAGGGCTGGGGGTTGTAGGGTGTGAATTTGGACCGAGTTGAACAAACTATCAACTGGCCGGAAAACTTCAAATCAAGATTCGAAGTGTTCCGGCATTATTCGAGGCAAACCATCGGGTGTAGTAGCAAGAGGAGGGTGAGGGGAACCCATGGTGTTAATTTCAGGGTGAACAGTGTAGTTCATGTTCACCGTCGGCAAGGGTTTTTAGGGCGGCGCGGATTAGGGTTAGGGGAGAAGGGGAAGGGTGAAGAAGACGATGGAAATGGGGGGTGGGGGGTCTGGTTTGGACACTTAAATACTTGAAACCTCGTTAGTTCCGGACCGTTGGATTGATGAGATCCAACGGTCCAGATCCAAAGGCCTTGAAACGACACTGTTTCATTTAACAGGGGGGCGGACCGGGTTGGGGGGTTGGGCTGGACTGGTTGCAACGGGTTAAAGCGTTTGGGCCTGAAGTATTTCTTTGATTTGGCCCTTGCTTCTCACTTTAATTTCCTTTCTTGTTTTTTTTTTCATTTTATCTAATTATTTTCCATTTTGCAATTTTGTAATTATTTTCTGATTTTATAGAACTGCAACAATTAAAGTAAAGTCCTAATATACTTCAAAACTAAAACTGACCAATGCCTAGAATTGTTTAAAAACTAATTCACGACAAATTCATAATAAAAATCATTAAAATGCGAAAGTGAACTAACTTTTTGTGATTTTCATGTTTTATTTTAAAACAAATTAACTCTTAATTGATACTAAAACCTAAATGCAAAAATGCATATTTTCGTATTTTATAGAATTAAAATGCGCAAATAGAATGCCACAAATATCGGAAAATGACACCAAAATGCACAAAAATTGTAAAAAAAATAAAGAAAAATTATTTTGTTTGGGATTTTGGGAATTATTCATATATAGGGCAAAAATCACGTGCTCACAAATAGTATATAAAGTACTGAAGGAGTGTTCTTTCATCATCCTCGTCTGCAAGTTGGATTGCCTCGCTCGGTTCATTCGGTGGTTGACTGCGTATAAATTCCCCCACGTCAGATGTGAAGCGAATTGAACCTATATGAAAAATTATATTGAATTAGTATTTCAAAATTTATATAAAAGCAAATCAAAATATTTAATGAAAAGTAAAATACTTACATGTATGTAGTCGAGGCTCGACCCTCCTTTCTGAATCAGTCTCTTTCTTCTTCTTTACAATACGAGTTTCATTGAATAGCTCATCTTGCTTCATTGGCATCATAAAGTTGTCTGGTGGCTTTGGTGATTATCCTCGTGGTACTATTACTCGAGATGAACTTTGATACAGAGAATAACTTGGATACGGTACATGATGGAGTGTGTCTTTGATCAATTGTTTATCTCATTAGCTACAATGATAATAAGAAGGCAATGACATGTGTTTCAAAAAAGTGATGGTGTAGGTAGGATTTAACATTTCCTAAGTAGATAAAAGAGGTTATAGAGGAATTATGTACTTCATTTTCCATGAAGAAAAGAAGTTTGATTGAGAGTGACAAGGTTGATGAAGACGGATGGTTTTCCGTTGGTCGTTGTAGTTCCCATAAAACGTGGATCATAAGACTTTATGATGACAAAGATTATAGGAAGTTTTGTGCTCAACTTTCTTCCAAGTCTGATCCGTACAAGCTTAATGTGATATTGGATGATATTTTTTCAGATTCAGACAATAATTTGACCGACAAAAGTATGGAAATGCTCTTAAAAAGAATTAAAGGTAAAACGTTTTTCTTGGTCGAGAAGGAAGCTAAAAAATATTTTATATTTAATTCTTTTTAAGAGCATTTCCATACTTTTGTCGGTCAAATCATTATCTGAATCTGAACCAATATCACATTAAGCTTGTACGGATCAGACTCGAAAGAAAGTTGAGTACAAAACTTCCTATAATCTCTGTCATCATAGAGTCTTATGATCCCCATTTTATGGGAACTGCGACGACCAACGGAAAACCATCCGTCTTCATCAACCTTGTCACTCTCAATCAAACTTCTTTTCCTTATGGAAAATGAAGTACAGAATTCCTCTATAAGCTCTTCTTTTATCTACTTAGAAAATACTAAATTCCTACCTACACAATCACTATTTGAAACACATGTCATTGTCTTCTCATCATCATTATCGCTAATGAGAATAACAATTAAAGGCACATTCTTCCAGGTACTTTATCTTAGTTATTCTTGGTGTAAGTTCCATTGCATGTCTAATAACGTCATCAACCTCTTCTACAAAATCCTTCCGCAATCTAAAATTCCAAAACATAAACCAAAATTTCAATTCATATCCTAAAGGTTCAACTCATACCTAAAAGGTTCAATTTATATCCTAAAGGTTCAACTCATACATAAAAGCTTCAATTCATATCCACAAAAGTTCAAGTCATATCCTAAAGGTTCAACTCATACATAAAAGCTTCAATTTATATCCTAAAAGTTATATTCATATCCTACGAGTTTAAACTTAAACTAAAAGTTCAATTTATATCCTAAAAGCTTCAACTCATACCTAAAAGGTTCAATTCATATCCTAAAAATTCAACTCATATCCTAAAAGGTTCAATTTATATCCATAAAAGTTCAAGTCATATCCTAACGGTTCAACTCATACATAAAAGCTTCAATTTATATCCTAAAAGTTATATTCATATCCTACGAGTTTAAACTTAAACTAAAAGTTCAATTTATATCCTAAAAGCTTCAACTCATACCTAAAAGGTTCAATTCATATCCTAAAAATTCAACTCATATCCTAAAAGGTTCAATTTATATCCACAAAAGTTCAAGTCATATCCTAACGGTTCAACTCATACATAAAAGCTTCAATTTATATCCTAAAAGTTATATTCATATCCTACGAGTTTAAGTTCAATTTATATCCTAAAGGTTCAACTCATACCTAAAAGGTTCAATTCATATCCTAAAAATTCAACTCGTATCCTAAAAGGTTCAATTTATATCCTACAAGTTCAATTCACAAGAACAAAACCTAAAAACTATAAGTTATATTCGTATCCTACGAGTTTAAACTTAAACTAAAAGTTCAATTTATATCCTAAAAGTGGGCGACTCGTTGTACTCAAACAAGAGCCACGCAACGATTCGCTTAAGGCCTTAAACATTAACATTGTCTTGAACTTTAAGAGAAAATCCAAATATACTATCATGTGTCTATATTAAATATCTACCTATAAACTAATCAAGATTAAACTAAAAGTTCAATTTATACCCTAATATATATCT
Source organism: Nicotiana sylvestris (assembly GCF_000393655.2). NCBI lineage: Eukaryota > Viridiplantae > Streptophyta > Magnoliopsida > Solanales > Solanaceae > Nicotiana > Nicotiana sylvestris. The sequence goes on from NC_091060.1 coordinate 154,191,463, forward strand.
ACCTATGAATCAAGTCTTTGACGTTAAATTAGTATCTATTGCTTACTAAAATATTGAAGGAGAAATACTCAATAAAGCCTAGCCTAAATATTCAACCCATACCCTAAACCCTAGATTTCTATAAAATGTTAAATAATGATAAATACAATCTAAACCCTAGGTTTCTATAAAATACAATGTTAAATAATCAATTGAAACACTAATTCTAGGTTGAAACAATAAACAATTGAAACACTAATTGAAACCCTAGGTTTGTAATTCTAACATTGAATTTTTAGGAGGTGGAGAAGGAGAGACGCAATAGCGGCAGAGGCGACGGCGGCAGCTGAGCAGTGGTCGTTGGTGGCGTGGGTGGGGCCTGGTGGTGGGAGTTGGAAGGGGGGTGGGGTTTGAGTGTGAGAGAGAAAAGAGGGATTTTGGGAATTTTTTAGAAAGAATGGGAGGGGATCCCGGTTTTGAGAGTTATGTAATTAAAATAGCGACCAGCGTTGGTCGCTATTTTGGTAGGTAAAACAGTTTTGAATTTTTAGAAATAGCGACCAATTTTGGTCGCTATATTCTGACCGTTTAAGCTATATTCGATACGGTATTACCTCATACACTTATACTTAGTGCATAGTATAGCGTAAGTACATATATTATATATATATAAGCTGTATTCGATACGGTATTACCTAGTACACTTATACTTAGTGCATAATATAGCGTAAGTATATATATTGTATATATATAAGCTGTATTCGATACGGTATTACCTCATACACTTATACTTAGTGCATAGTATAGCGTAAGTACGTATTTTATATATATATATATAAGGTATATTCGATACGGTATTACCTAGTACACTTATACTTAGTGCATAGAATAGCGTAAGTATATATATTGTATATATATATAAGCTGTATTCGATATGGTATTACCTCATACACTTATACTTAGTGCATAGTATAGCGTAAGTACATATATTATATATATATATAAGCTGTATTCGATACGGTATTACCTAGTACACTTATACTTAGTGCATAATATAGCGTAAGTATATATATTGTATATATATAAGCTGTATTCGATACGGTATTACCTCATACACTTATACTTAGTGCATAGTATAGCGTAAGTACATATATTATATATATATATATAAGCTGTATTCGATACGGTATTACCTAGTACACTTATACTTAGTGCATAATATAGCGTAAGTATATATATTGTATATATATAAGCTGTATTCGATACGGTATTACCTCATACACTTATACTTAGTGCATAGTATAGCGTAAGTACATATATTATATATATATAAGCTGTATTCGATACGGTATTACCTCATACACTTATACTTAGTGCATAGTATAGCGTAAGTACATATATTATATATATATAAGCTGTATTCGATACGGTATTACCTAGTACACTTATACTTAGTGCATAATATAGCGTAAGTATATATATTGTATATATATAAGCTGTATTCGATACGGTATTACCTCATACACTTATACTTAGTGCATATATAGCGTAAGTACATATATATTATATATATATATATATAAGCTGTATTCGATACTGTATTACCTAGTACACTTATACTTAGTGCATAATATAGCGTAAGTATATATATTGTATATATATAAGCTGTATTCGATACGGTATTACCTCATACACTTATACTTAGTGCATAGTATAGCGTAAGTACATATATTATATATATATAAGTTGTATTCGATACGGTATTACCTCATACACTTATACTTAGTGCATAGTATAGCGTAAGTACATATATTGTATATATATAAGCTATATTCGATACGGTATTACCTCATACACTTATACTTAGTGCATAGTATAGCGTAAGTACATATTATATATATATATATATATATAAGTTATATTCGATACGGTATTACCTAATACACTTATACTTAGTGCATAGTATAGCGTAAGTATATATATTGTATATATATATAAGTTGTATTCGATACGGTATTACCTCATACACTTATACTTAGTGCATAGTATAGCGTAAGTACATATATTATATATATAAGCTGTACTCGATACGGTATTACCTCATACACTTATACTTAGTGCATAGAATAGCGTGAGTACATATATTATATATATATATATAAGCTATATTCGATATGGTATTACCTCATACACTTATACTTAGTGCATAGTATAGCGTAAGTACATATATTATATATATAAGCTGTATTCGATACGGTATTACCTCATACACTTATACTTAGTGCATATTATAGCGTAAGTACATATATATATATATATAAGTTGTATTCGATACGATATTACCTAATACACTTATAGTTAGTGCATAGTATAGCATAGATACATATATTATATATATATATAAGCTGTATTCGATACGGTATTACCTCATACACTTATACTTAGTGCATAGTATAGCGTAAGTATATATATATTATATATATATATATATAAGTTATATATATATATATATATAAGTTGTATTCGATACGGTATTGCCTAATACACTTATAGTTAGTGCATAGTATAGCGTAAGTATATATATTATATATATATAAGCTGTATTCGATACGGTATTACCTCATACACTTATACTTAGTGTATAGTATAGCGTAAGTACATATATTATATATATATAAGCTATATTCGATATGGTATTACCTCATACACTTATACTTAGTGCATAGTATAGCGTAAGTACATATATTGTATATATAGACACACACGCCCGCTTCGTAGTACTATTCATCCCTTGTATTACAAAATTATTAACGACTTACATTTATATTATTTACATAGTAAACACAAAAGTGATTTTTAAATTTGACCATATAGAGACCAACTTTGGTCGCTAACTTTAAATGAATTTAATTTAGCGACCAAAGTTGGTCACTAAATGTACATGAAATTTAAATTAGAGACCAAATTTGGTCACTAAAATTTAATCAGATTTATTTATATTTTATATAATATTTAAATTAATAATAAAAATTGTTAAACGTTAGAACTGGGTCCCACATTGGCGACCAACTTTGGTCGCTAAATTTTGAATTATATTTATTTATATTTTTTTTACATAAATATATATTTATTAAAATATTATAACTGGGTCCCACTTTAGCGACCAAAGTTGGTCGCTATCTTCTTATCCTTCAGTTAGCGACCAACTTTGGTCGCAAGTTTTAAATTATATATATTTCTATTTTATAAGTTTTATAAAATAATAATAAAATTATTAAAAAAATTGTGTGGGTCCCACAACATTGGTCGCTAAACTCAGTGTATCTTTGACCAAGCAAGTCTGACCAGTCCAGTCAACAGTTTGACTAAATTTGCGTCCAAATAGCGACCAACTATTTTCGCTAAATTATTTCAAATATTTTTTTTACTATTTTCGGTAGTTTGGCGACCAACTTTGATCGCTTTTCTTAACAGACCAAATTTGGTCGCCAATATTTGGTCGTTTTTTTGCCGAATTCTAGTAGTGATTAGAGATGGGTGTGTAATATTATGAATCCAGAATCACAAAATAAACTTGCTGACGGGGCTATCGAGTTGGCTGCTGATGTGGAGTCCACGAAGGATGCTATTGAGGACAATACGGGAAGGGGCAAACGAGTGAGTCAAATATCTTCAAAGTTACGTGATTATGTGGTGGGACGTGGGTAATGTAGTTATAGGAGGTGGTTATATAAGGCAGAGTAGTGGATTAGGAAAAGTTAGGCAGAAGTTATTGAAAATATTCTCTTCTCATCTATATCTCTGTAATTCAACTTCTCATCTCCTTCTTACAGTTGTTACTCCTGCAACTCTATGTTAATTTCATCATTGTAATTCCCTTTGCATATCAATATTAGTTATTGTTGATGTGGTTAAGTATTATTGGTAGCAACTATTACAACTTCTGTCCTAAATTCTAAAATCTGCTCATTTGAAATGATCTCTTTCCAATGGAGTTTCATAAGAAACACTCTTGAAGAGTAACTATTGGTGTTTGACCAATCCCTTTGATAGTAGTAAGTTTTTTGTCAATCTTAAAAAAATGGTTTATGTTTAATCAATCTTTTGAAGAAATTCTCTTGAGTTCTGAACTACGATAAAACATGTAAAGAAATTTACACTATACAATTAGTTTTATTTGAATAGATAAATAACTTTAAATGGTACTTTCTTCACCCCAATTTATGTGAAGTATTTGATTGGGCACGAATCTATATTTATCCATCCATCTATCTATACTATATTAAGAGTAGGAATCCCTTAATTTAAAAGTTAAATTACTTTTTTACCCTTCTTAATGAAAACCCTAAATAACCTGTTTTTTTATTAAAAAACCTATGCCTACAAACAGCCCCCAACTGCACGTTTTTGATACTCCTCTCTAAAAGTCACAACCCTTCGTTCAAAACTTCTCTTCAAGTTCGATTAATATTTTTATTATTTATAGATGAGTAAACTGTATTTTGGACTTGGACTGAGAAGAATAAGTAAAAAAAGATTAATAGATAATCATGATTGGTTATTTCTCCTTCCACCAAAGAAGCATTTAGAATTTTAAAAAAAAAACATGGCTTTCAGTGATGCAACAAATTGAAATTCTCTTATGCTTAACCATTGGAAAGATCATCTTTTCCATACTGCCAAGACATGAAGGAAAAATACGAGACATTCTCATAATTATATAAAGGGTGCAATTTGGAGGGATGAATTTCTTCAGAAATTTAGAAGGTTATTTCCTTGCAAGGCGAGACTTTGAATATAGGAATGTCTACAGCGTCAAAGCAACAAATCACAAAGAAAGCCAAAATTCAGGTTTTGTTAAACTCACTCTTCTAAAAACTTTAATTCCCTAACTTTGCCAAATTAGAAACATTAGATATAAATTTATTTTATTAAGGAATGACATATATATTAGTTAATATGATAATTAACATATTCTATTGCTAAATTAATTAAAATTCATCAGTTGACTTATACTATGGTATATACATAATTATGTGAAAGTTTACTTTCAAGTGATACAAAGTGAACTATTTTTTTTGGAAGATCATATCCAAACTTGAAAGTTTAAGATCATGAGATATAAATAATATTTGCATTTAAATGTTATAAATCTTCGACACATGTGTTGTATGTGAATTCCAAATCATTTAGTACACACGATTCTAGAAAATATAATCAATATTATTTAAACATGTTATTCTTTTTGAAAAATAAATTAACATATACTAAATTAATAAATAAGGATAATTTTATAACTAAAGGTAAAGATTCTCTTTTTTTCCAGATGTAATTTGCATGTTAGTAAAGTGAAATCACTTATTGGAAAAAGGCAAAATAGGGGGGGAAAAGAAGATAATAGTTACATCTAAACTGTGAGTTAAAATTACAGAAGTTTTTTGTGAAAAAAATGTTGGGAATTATACCATTCTTCGCCTTTTCTGACATATCAGTAGCAGTTCCAACTTCACTTTCTCGGAAGACTACATCTCTACTTCTGATGACCTTCTTCTTTACAGGATCCCACAGTCTGTACCCGAACTCTTCATCTCCATATCCGATAAATATGCAGGGAATAGATTTATCATCCAGCTTTGTTCTCTGCTCTTTTGGTACATGTGCAAAAGCTCTGCAACCGAACACCTTCAGATGCGAGTAGGACACCTCCTTGTTGGTCCAGACTCTCTCTGGGATTTCAAACGCCAACGGAACTGATGGACTCCTATTGATCAGGTAACAGGCTGTCTGAACTGCTTCACCCCAGAATGACTTAGGCAGTTTAGCCATTCTGAGCATGCTTCTCACCTTCTCCACAATGGTGCGGTTCATCCTCTCGGCTACGCCATTGTGCTGTGGGGTTCCAGGAACTGTCTTTTCATGTCTGATCCCATGACTTGAACAATACTCTTCAAATTCCCTTGAAGTGTACTCACCTCCATTGTCACTTCGGAGACGCTTTAGCTTTCGACCCGTCTCCCTTTCTACTAGAGCATGAAACTTCTGGAAAACTTGAAACACCTGATCTTTGGTTTTCAAAATATAAACCCATAATTTTCGTGAAGCATCATCAATAAAAGTAACAAAATATTTGTTACCGCCCATTGATTCAATTTCCATTGGGCCGCAAACATCAGAATATACTAAATCAAGTATATTCAATTTTCTTTCAGACGATGTCTGAAATGAGACTCTATGCTGCTTACCAAATAAACAGTAGTCACAAGGTTTTACCGTTGTACCTTTGGCATAAGAAATGAGTGATTTCTTGGCAAGAATCTGCAATCCCTTCTCGCTCATATGACCCATTCTTTTGTGCCACAAATCTACAGAAATCTCATCTTGTGCCGCGTTCAATTCACCTTGGCATATTTCTGCATTTGTCCTGTACAACGTGCCACGAGCAACTCCCTTTGCAATCACCAATGATCCCTTAGTGAGTCTCCACTTTTGATTTGCAAAATAGCTCTCATATCCATCTCGGTCTAAAGCAATTCCCGAGATCAAGTTCATCCGTAAATCAGGTACATGCCGCACATCCTTTAGAACCAATGTGCATCCGACATTTGTCTTGATACAAATGTCACCAATCCCCGCAATCTTTGAGTAACTTGTGTTACCCATTTTCACTGTGCCGAAATCACCTGCTACATATCTGCAAAAAAGGTCTCTTACCGGTGTGGCATGGTGAGATGCCGCTGTGTCAACCACCCATTCCGACTCTGAACCTGACAGGTGCATGCATTCCTCTTCCTCATTTATAAAGAGGACAACATTATCATTATTTTGCACCATGGCGGCTGTGTTGTCGTCATTCTTCTGGCCACTGGTTTCACCTTTGCCCTTCCTTGGATTTGGGCAATCTCTTTTGAAGTGACCTGGTTGATTACAGTTGTAGCAATTTCTGACTCTTGATTTGGATCGGTTCTTTGACTTCCCACGAGCTCCGGATCTACCATAGTTGTTCGAACTCCTTTGATAACTCCTGCCTCTACCTTCTGTGATGAGAGCCTGTCCTTGATTTTCAGGCTTCTTTCTCATCTTCTCATTGAGTAGAAGAGCCGATGTGACATCTTTCAACTCAATAGTAGTCTTACCGTGCAGGATGGTTGTTGCCAAGTTATCGTACGAAGATGGCAACGAGTTCAATAGCAAGATGGCTTTATCTTCTTCCTCGATTTTCACTCCGAGGTTGGCAAGCTGTGTGATTAGTCCGTTAAACACATTTAAATGTGACAAAAAATTCGTACCTTCACTCATGTGTAGGGCGTATAACTGCTTCTTCAGGTACAATTTATTTGTCAGCGTTTTGGACATGTATAGGCTTTCCAACCTTGTCCAAATTCCTCGTGCAGTGTCTTCATCAATGATGTTATTTACCACATCATCTGATAAGTGCAACCTAATTGCACTAGCAGCTCTTTCATCCAAGTCAGCCCAATCCTCAGCTTTCATGGTATCAGGCTTTTTGGAATCAACATCTAGAACCTTGTGTAATCCTTGTTGGATGAGCAGATCTCTCATCCTTCTTTGCCATGTTGAGAAACCGTTATCTCCGTTGAATTTTGCTACCTCGTACTTTACTCCGGACATTTTTATTTTTTCACCAAGTATAGTACTACCGACAGTGAATAGTATTTCAGTGAACGAGCAGAACCCGTGCTCTGATACCAGTTGTTGGGAATAAACCCCTTATTCGAGAGAGAACAAGTAGAAAGTTGTGGCTATCTCAGGAGAAGTACATTGAACGTGTACTAGAACGCTTCAACATGAAGAATGCTAAGCCAGTCAGCACACCTCTTGCTGGTCATCTAAAGTTGAGTAAGAAGATGTGTCCTACAACAGTGGAGGAGAAAGGGAACATGGCTAAAGTTCCTTATGCTTCAGCAGTCGGAAGCTTGATGTATGCAATGGTATGTACTAGACCTGATATTGCTCACGCAGTTGGTGTTGTCAGCAGGTTTCTTGAAAATCCTGGAAAGGAACATTGGGAAGCAGTCAAGTGGATACTCAGGTACCTGAGAGGTACCACGGGAGATTGTTTGTGCTTTGGAGGATCTGATCCAATCTTGAAGGGCTATACAGATGCTGATATGGCAGGTGACATTGACAACAGAAAATCTACTACTGGATATTTATTTACATTTTCAGGGGGAGCTATATCATGGCAGTCTAAGTTGCAGAAGTGCGTTGCACTTTCAACAACTGAAGCAGAGTACATTGCCGCTACAGAAACTGGCAAGGAGATGATATGGCTCAAGCGATTCCTTCAAGAGCTTGGATTGCATCAGAAGGAGTATGTCGTCTATTGTGACAGTCAAAGTGCAATAGACCTTAGCAAGAACTCTATGTACCATGCAAGGACCAAACACATTGATGTGAGATATCATTGGATTCGAGAAATGGTAGATGATGAATCTCTAAAAGTCTTGAAGATTTCTACAAGTGAGAATCCCGCAGATATGCTGACCAAGGTGGTACCAAGGAACAAGTTCGAGCTATGCAAAGAACTTGTCGGCATGCACTCAAACTAGAAGACAGTGCTACCTCCTCTAGATGAATGAGACTGGAGGGGGAGATTGATGATGTCCATCTCATTGAAGAAGTATTAGGCATGTGCCTAATAAGAGTTTTCTTTGGTTTGGTAGCCAACCTTGTTGACTTGGTTTGGTTGGTAGCCAACCTTGTTGAATTAGTTTGGTTTGGTAGCCAACCTTGTTGAATTTCTTTGGTTTGGTAGCCAACTTTGTTGAATTGTGAAAAGTGTGTGTAAATTGTCAAATATTGTAGGCTTTAGAGGGTGAAGCTTTGGCTATAAAAGGAGAGCTTCAACTCTCATTTCTTCACACCAACAAAGAGAGAAAGAAAGAGTAAGGTTTCACAGACAAGGTATAAGAAAATAGTCTGTGAGGAAAATAGAGAGAGAGCGATATTGTAGTGAGGTGGGAATATCAAAAGAGGGTTATTTCTTTTGAGTGTTGTAGTGGTCTTTGGAGTATTTACCTCCGACCTACAAAGTTGTAAAATTCCTTACTATAGTGATATCAGTTGCTCCTCTCGGGGTCGTGGTTTTTTCCCTTATTCAGAAGGGTTTTCCACGTAAAAATTTTGGTGTCATTGTTACTCTTTTATTCTTGTTAATTACCGTATCTCGGTGCTACATTATTATTCCGCTTTATTACCGTGAATATTATTTTGGTAAGGGGTTTATTCCCAACAAAAAAGTCATTTGAATGTATTACATAGATAAATTAATGTAATTATAAATACATAGGTATCATTATATATGGGAAGATATTGTTGAAAATGACGGTGAAATTTTTGAAAAATTGAAAGATGATAAACAGTCCTAGACTTAATTTTCTGATTTACAAAGGTATTACGCCAATCTTATGTACTTATATATCTTATTTTATGGAGTGAAACTATACTAGTACTAAATTTCTTTATTTATTCTTTCACTAGAAAATTTTGACAACAAAACACCTGATCATGATTATGAAAAAGCAATCTAAATGGATGATATCCAAAAATGAAAATGAAAAGAGTCGTGCTTTGAAAGTGATTTTGTTATTTGCTGCCAAAAATGAAAATTAAAAAAAAGTCTTGTTTTAAAATAGTTCAGCTAAAGGGCGAACTACGCCGGTTTGATTCTCACCGGATGTGAGATACGTAGGCAACCCTAATCGGGTCCAACCTCCCCTTTTGCTAAAATAGCCAAAAATAAAATAAAATAAAATGTCAATTGTAAAGAGAGTCATAAATAAGTCGGGTGATGCAGTTTTTGTAAAAAATAGCCGAATGTTCCTAAAAGGGACACCGGAAGGCTGACTTTGCATAAACAGTCACCTTTGGGTCATTTTTTAAGATTTTTGCCAGTTGACCCACGCAGCCTTAAAATCTTCGCCGCCGAGGCGCTGAAAGGCCGTGTTTGCAATATCGGGTCTTCTATTTTGAAAAACAATAAAATAAAATAAGAGAGTCATAAATAAGTCGGGTAATGCTGTTTTGTCAAAAATAGCTGAATGTTCTCGAAAGGGGCGCCGGAAGGCTGACTTTACATAAACAACCACCTTTGGGTCATTTTTTAAAGATTTTTGCCAGTTGACCCACGCAGTCTTAAAATCTTCGTCCTCGAGGTGCTGAAAGACCGTGTTTGCAAAATCAGGCTTTAATTTGAAAAAAAAAACAAAGAAAAAAAAGAGAGTCAGTGGGCGATTGAATGCCGTTTGGATTTTTTATCAAAATAAGTCGAGCCAGCTTCGTCAATGTATTAAACCGTTCTTGCCGAGATAGCCTTGGAGTATCTTTCAGTTGTCGAAAGGCTATTTTCATAAAAGAACGGACAAATTTGTAAAGCGCCATAAAATAGAATCTCCTCGGCCTCAAAATTCATGTGAAATTGGGAAGGGGCCACATTTGCAAAAACAGCCATTTGGTTAAAATTAGCAAATAGGGAAAGGAATCTGGTTGTTTGTTTTTGAGTTTGTAATTCTTTTGATTAGGGTGTGGTATGTTTTGATTTTCAAGTCTGTAGGTCGTCTTTTCGTCAAAGTCTGTTAGTATGGTCAGTTTTTAAACCGTTGTAATCATGTTTGTTTTGTTATGAAAATTAAAAAAAAATATTTTATTGTTGTTTATCTTTTATCAGGTAGAACTATGCAAGGTCTGATTCATGCGGGGTCATGATACGTAGGCAATCTCCATAAGATTCGACCGCCACTGAAGAAAAAAGGAATAATAGAAAAAAACAAAAAGATAATGAGAAATAAAGGAAAGTGCGGGAGATTTTCAAAGGGGCACAATTACAAGAAGCCGGAACGACGCACGTAACAGAAGTGAATGCATGATAGAACGGTTTAACTGCTTAGATGCATTGTATCTCTGATATATGATTATCTGTCAAATGCCCTAACACTAACGTGATGGCTTCACTTTGCTGTGTTCATATATAGAAAAGTGGTTGGTTGTGGTAACTCCTCCATGCAAAGCAAAGTCAAAGGACAATGACACAGAACCTCAGAACCGAGTGGGTCGGTACCGATGACCGACAACAACTGGTCGAACGGAACAACGGGTTGGTAGAAGAAGTGAAAATGCTGAGACAGCATGTGGCAGACATGTATCGGGCGTGGATGGATCGGAAAGCACCACCCCCGCCACCACCTAGCTTCCTAGAATCTGTCTTTACCCGAACACCGAGCATAATGCTAGACGCTCCCCCACACTCTCCATATATAACCGCCTATCACAGCTTTCCCAGCCACCCGAGTAGCTCCATCACTCGCCCTCCAGCTATGTTTTCTCAATGCTTCTCCCCTCCCCAACACCACTTCTCTCTCCGGGACCCTAAAAACCATACTTCACTTTCCAGGTACCCGGCTCCACAAAAGGCCTATCCACCCCCTCAAGCATACCGGAAGCCTCCTGGATCAGGTTTTAAGCCAAATCAGACATTTAGGAACGAGAGGTTGTTGAAGCGAGGAAAGGCTCTCACCCCTATCGGAGTATCTTATGCAAGTCTGTTTGAAAGGCTAAGGCATGTTGTCCTGATTGAGCCGCTCCCCGCATATACTCCAGATCCACGTGCAATAAGCTTTGATCCTGTTGCACGATGCGCATACCACTCCAATGTCAGAGGGCACAACATTGAGAGCTGTCGTAATTTGAAAAGGGAAGTAGAAAGAATGATCCAAAAAGGGCGGATTGTGATCGATGACAGTGACATGGAGCACTCGAATCCTATTGGGAACTTGTTGACTGAGGTTGATGATATTAAAGTTGGTAATGGTCTTGGCAATATTGATGCGAAGCTTAGTGGCTAAGATGTCAGGTTTGATAATTGGGAGGACGCTCCGTTCCTTGGTTAGCAGGAGAGAAGCTTTTGGTGGCTTATTTTGTTGCCATTTCTGTTCTCCGGATTATTCTTAGGGTTGTAATTCGGATATTGTCTTGTGTCAAATCTTCTTATCTTTCCATTTTTGTCATAGCGGTTTGTTTAGTTTTGTCCAGATTTGTTTCGAGATTGTATTCTGGTTTGTTTTGTTTGTCTTGTTATTCAAACCATTTCACCGTTAGTCTAGTGCAAAATCCGGTCTTTTATTATTTCCAGTCATCTTTTCGTTTAGTTCTTTTATCATTTTGTTCAGCGCCGATTCTAGTGACATGACATGCGCGCACAGTTTGGGCTTAATCTTAAAAGTTAATCATAAAACCAGTGTAAGATGAGCGGGATATTTAAAGGTGATAAGAATGATTTGAGATCATTTGAAGCCCAAATCATGAGAAATTGGGGCAAGTAAATGAGAGTATTACCCAACGATGTTATGTATGGATATGGTTATCTTGGTGCAATCAAAAGATGTTACCAATGTTTTCGGCGGTTTGTTTAATTGTGTTGTTTGTACTTGGTGTGTTTTGGAGATTGGAATCACGAAGACATTTTGTTCTGCTATCCAAACACTTTATCCTTCGTTAGCCCTTTGAGCCTTATTTATTTTTCTTTCATACCCCTTTTTCGGAATCAGTAGCAAAGAGTAGAAACACAAATATAAAAAGATAAGAAAAGAAAAAGAAAAAGAAAAAACAAAAACAACAAAAAGAAAAAAGAGAAGAGATAAAGAAAAGGAAAAATGACAACAAAAACAAAAGAAAGTCACAACAAGGAATTGGGAACTACGTTTGACCTGATTCCTCAACAAGGATACGTAGGCGCCTCACGGTTCGGTCATAGTGTAACAAAAATTAAAAAATCCCCAAGCAAGAAACTAGGGCTTTGAGCTTGTTGTAAACAAATATGGTTCCGAAGGTTGTAATTTTGAACCCCAAATTGATTTGTTTTTTAGCCTTTAATACCCTTTCTTTCTAGCCTATCCAAAAACCCACATTACGGTCCAAAGGAAAACCTTCTGATCAGTCTTCAAAAGATGCCAAGTCAGACAAATGAGAGTCTTACCGGTGAACATAACACTCTGATCCACAGCAGAAAGGACTCTAATCCCCAACAGAAAAGAAATAAAAAGAGAGCCTTATGGGTAACACCCCAATCCCCAACTGGAAAGTAACACAAATGAGAGAGTCTTATCGGTGAAGATCTTCACGGGCACCATAAGGCGATGAAAGCTGAGAGAGAAACCAAAATGAGAGAGGCTTGATAGTGAAAACCCTTCGGGCACTACAAGTTGAATAATATTGAGAATCATATGGGGAATCACCAAATGAAGATCTTGAAAGACGATTGACGGCAGAGGATAGGCCACATGTGCATGTCATGACCATTAGAGTCGGTATCTGCGTTTGATAGGTGTTTATTTATTGTTTCTCTTGTTAAAGAGTAATCTTTTTCCTTTGTTTTTTATTCGGTTCCTTTTTTGTTTATCTTTCCCCTTTCATAGAAAAATTCCCCAGTAGAGTCTGTTTGGTCAGAACAAGTGAGAAATGACTTCAAAATCTGCCATCAGCTTTCCAATTATGCAAGACTAGATCCGATTAGAACATCCAAATGGTCTAAGTCAGGAAGGAACAAGCGCGAGGCCAGTGTCAAGAAAGATATCCCCAGCAAAAGGAGATTGACAAAAGGATGGGCGAGTGTCAAGAGGGATATCCCCGTCGAAATCAAAGGTTATAAACCTCAAGGCCAAGGCCCGTGGACAAATCAAGAAAGAACAATGCGGAGAGCAATGGGCATGATTTGAGAAATTCATATGAGACTAAAAGGTCGTGGAAATGCCAGTTTCCGAGCTATGCCATAAAAGAAGAGGGATATCCCCAGCAGAAAAGGTTGTTTTCACTTACACGAATGAACAAAGAATGTGGTTTATCAGCAAAACATTGCAAAATCCTCAAGGGCAATCAGCTATCATGGAAAAGATACCTGGTCAGAGGGAAAAACAACGTTGAGAGGTTGGTGAATAAGGAATCGACAATAAGGTCAGAAATTATCACCCAAGTTTCAAGATATCCGAACAACGCAAAGCAGGGCAAGTCGTTCTAAGACCAGCAGGAATATCATCCCCAGCAAATAATATCATCCCAAGCAAGTTTTGATAGTGTAATAGGAACGCAGAGCAGGGAGGGAGAAAGGGAAAAGTCATCCCCAGTAGGAGTATCACAACCAACCACCACGTTTTAAACTAACAAATTTTGTTTGATTTGAAACAGGTAAAGGAAATGGCATTGATGACGGAAATGCATGCCACAAGGGAGATTATCAAACTGGGGCAGAAAATTTTCCTTTTATTTAGAAAATTTTCTGGAAGTCGGATACCCATTTGGGGAAGAATAAAGATAGCACCAGTCTCAACGGAAGTGGTCTTTGAATCAGTGTTACCCGCAGCATAACAAGTTTTAATGAAGGAAGTTGTTCCCCAGTGGACAGAACAAAAGGATGAAACTTGTGCTCGGAAAAAGCAAAAGGCCAGTGTCATTCCCAGCAGCCTTCAGAAGAGTGAAGCACTAGTTTTGAAGGAATCAAAATCCCCCAGCAGTGTTATCCTCGACAGTGTTATCCCCAGCTGATAACATTTTATCCCCAGCAATGTTGAGAGAGAAAAGTTTTGAAGGAAGTAGTTTTGGAAAAAAGGGGAAGAAAAGAGATTCCCCCAGTAATATTATCCCCCAACAGGTAAGTAAATAATTCCCCAACAGTGTTATCCCCAGCAGTTTCGAGGGAAGACAAAACAAGTTTTAAGGAAAGCAGTTCTGTAAGAAGATAATTCAGGAAGAAGGAAATAGTTCACGCATAGGAGACGCACTTCCTAAATTAAGATTTCATGCATAGGAGACGCACTTCCTAGTTTTAAAATCATTAAAGTTTCACCCATAAGAGAAGCACTTCCTAAGTTTATTTTTACCCATAGGAGATGCACTTCCTAAAAGTTTGTTTTCATCATAGGAGACGCACTTCCTAAATCAATAGTTTAGTCATAGGAGACGTACTTCCTAGTTTTAGTCGCTGAAGTTTTCACCCATAGGAGACGCACTTCCTCCTAAGTTTATCTTCACCATAGGAGATGCGCTTCTTAAATCAATAATTCAGTCATAGGAGACACACTTCCAGGTTGAGTGATTGAAGTTTAAAGTTTTGCAAAAGGTTGTTGTTGAGGTCAGGAGCCCGCCTGGAGAATGGAGGTGTTAATATTTAAGAAAGTTGTTGAGGTCAGGAGCCCCCTGAAGAACAGAATGGCGATTTATTTTTAAAGTTGTTGTTGAGGTCAGGAGCCCCCCCTGAAGAACAAAATGGCGATTTAAATTTCAAGTTTTGAAGTTGGGAGCCCGCCCATATAACAGAGGAATACATTTCAGTCTTTACATTTAAGTTGAAGAAATTGGGTTCATCCGCCCTCGAATAGGGTACTTTGGGTTCATCCGCCCTCAAATAGAATATTTTGGGTTCATCCGCCCTCGAATAGGATATTTTGGGTTCATCCGCCCTCGAATAGGATATTTCGGGTTCATCCGCCCTCGAATAGGATATTTTGGGTTCATCCGCCCTCGAATAGGATATTTTGGGTTCATCTGCCCTCGAATAGGATATTTTGGGTTCATCCGCCCTCGAATAGGATATTTCGGGTTCATCCACCCTCGAACAGGATATTTCGGGTCTATCCGCCCTCGAACAGGATATTGAATTTAATCCTTTCTCCAAAGGACGTTTAATTTATTTCGACCCGAGTGGTCCTTCTTGTATGAACATTGCCAAAACATATGTTTCATAAATCATTGCCAATGGCAATTTATTTTCAAAGTTGTTGATGAGGTCAGGAGCCCGCCTGAAGAGAGGAATGACGATTTATTTTCAAAGTTGTGATGAGGTCAGGAGCCCGCCTGAAGAGAGGAATGGCAATTTATTTTCAAAGTTGTTGTTGAGGTCAGGAGCCCGCCTGAAAAGAGGAATGGAAATTTATTTTCAAAGTTGTTGTTGAGGTCAGGAGCCCGCCTGAAGAGAGGAATGGCGATTTATTTTCAAAGTTGTGAAGAGGTCAGGAGCCCGCCTGAAGAGAGGAATGACGATTTATTTTCAAAGTTGTGGTTGAGGTTAGGAGCCCGCCTGAAGAGAGGAATAGCGATTTATTTTCAAAGTTGTTGTTGAGGTCAAGAGCCCGCCTAAAGAGAGGAATGACAATTTATTTTCAAAGTTGTTGTTGAGGTCAGGAGCCCGCCTGAAGAGAGGAATGACAATTTATTTTCAAAGTTGTGGTTGAGGTCAGGAGCCCGCCTGAAGAGAGGAATGTCAATTTATTTTCAAAGTTGTTGTTGAGGTCAGGAGCCCGCCTGAAGAGAGGAATGGTGATTTATTTTCAAAGTCATTGTTAAGGTCAGGAGCCCGCCTGTAGAACGGAGGTTGTTATATTTTTAAGTTGTTGAAGTCAGGATCCCGCCTGGAGAATGGAGGTTGTGTCATCTTTCAAAAGTTAAGATTGAAGTCAGGAGCCCGCCTGCAGAACAGAGGAATACATTTCAAGACCAAACAGAAGTCAGTAATGAGGAGGGGTACAAAAAAATCCCCAGCATAACAAGCTTTAATGTAGGAAGCAGTGTCTCCAGCAGACAAAACAGAACAATAAAACTTGTGTTCAGAAAAGCAAAGGCCAGTGTCATCCCCCGGATAGGATTCGAAAGAAAAGCACTAGAGGAAATGCAAGCTGACAAGAAAGCAAGGCAACCAGAGCAAATGGAAGATAGATAAGATTTTGTAACTCCTAGCTTAGTCTAGCTTCTTGTTTTCTTTTGGCACGGTGTAATAAGGAGATCAGTAAGGCAGTAGTAACAACACACAGCAGCAGTAACAGTAGAACACAAGTTCCCCGATAGTCCCAGCTACCAAGACTTTCCGAACTACATTAACCTGATTACTTTTTTAGCCAGGGATATGTAGGAGACCTTCGAAGCAAAGGTTCGGTTAAATCTTTTTTTCAAAAAATGCTTCACACGGAGTACTCCAACAGGGCAAAAATCGCTCGTATCCGCTCACTTTATCTTTGCACGAAAGCTCTTTGTTCTTTCGGACAATGAGGGACAGCTGTGAGCACGAGATTTTTGCTTCACGGAAACTACTCCAAAAGAAATCGGAAAAATAAAACAAGTTGCCTTCGGGTACAATTTTGAAAATTTGCGTGACATTTTGGTAATTGTTCTGTCCGTAAATGCTCACCTTGCTATAGTTAAAAATAAAAAAATACATGTTGCATGCATTTAGGAATTAATGGTACATTTAGGAATTAATTAACCATAATTTGGTTAAAAGAAAATCACAAAAAAATATGCATGTGTGTTTCTTGTCATTGTGTGATTTTATTTAATGTTTAATTTGTGTGTTAATTATTATAGGTGTTAAATAATATGTGTGTAATTTTATTTTTGATTTTACAATTTATTTAGGATTTTTGTTTAATTTTGGTAATTAAAGAAAGAATGAAAATGGGTGAAGTATCAAGGAAACTCGGATTGGGCCAGGTGAAACCAAAAATTCAGGCCCAAACCAATTACATTGACCCAGTCCAAACCAGGTCTTTCAGAGACGCCCCCAAACGACGCCGCATAGGGCATTTGATCTGAGCCGTCCATCCAATCTAATCTAACGATCCCATGGCCTTCCCCAGCACCCAACCCGTTTAAACCTTAGACCGACCCAGTCTCATTTAATTGAGACGACGCCATTTCCTATTACAAAATAGATCCTGGCCATAGATCCAACTTGATCCAACGGCCATGATCTAATCTCCTACCCCATATATAAATCCCTCCTCACACCCCACGCCCCCATAGCCAACCCCACCCCCTTCTCACTCGTCTCTCTCAACACCAGAGACGAATCCAAACCTCCCAAACCCTAGCCGCCCTAAGCCCCCTTCGCCTGAAACCTGGAGACATCTACGCCGCCGGTCACCCCTTTAACACCATAGCACCTCCTTCACTCCCTGAACCCAAATCCCTTACTCCCTTGGCTCGAATCTAGCAGCATCTTCTCGAATCTTCAATCGAAGATTCAAGCCAAGACTCAACCCATGCCAAACCATCCCAAATTGATACCTAACACTCCTCTGACCCCCTTAGGCCTAAACCAACGAAGGTTGGGTTCGAATCTAACCAGAAACCCTCGAATCCCAAAAACACCCGTGTGAACCCTAGAAATCCAAAAGTTGGGGGTTTGTCCGAATTAGCGGGAGATTGAGGTCTAATAGACCTTAATCTAGGTGTTCTCAACTGAGAACACCCTGATTAAGGTCCATTCGACCTAAAATGGTCGAGTCCACTTGAGCCCTGGTTCCTTTATTCATGAGCTTTCAAAGATAAGTCTTTCTTTTCCTTCTATTCATATTTTGTGTATTATTTATTGTTTGTTTGTATGTTAGTTTAATTGATGTGATTTTATTATATTTTTCTTTCAGTTCTGTTCATCTCCCACAGACCTTTTATTTGGTCGATTTTTCTGTTTGACTGTTAAACATATATGTATGATGAACTATGTGTTCAACTGGATTAAAACTCATTAAATGTTTTAGATAGGTTCCCTGCTAAGTGTCCAAAAAGTTGAAGTCATTTGGTGACCTGTTTAGTCTATGTTGTTTGTTGATTAGTTGTTACATGTAATAGTTCGTATAGTCAATTAAATAAGTGTCGTCAATTAAAATCGATTAAAAATTAGAGAAGCATGATTTTGTTCGTTTCAGTGTAATTACCAGCATGTTTTTCTCTGTGTTTTCATTGTTTTCTCCCTGTTGATCATCTGATATGAGCTGATCAGGATTGGTTTCCAATTTGATCAACTCACGTCATTTGATTGACACCCCTTGTGATCTGATTTTGAGTTGAGCTTAGGATATGAATTGGGATATAACTGTAAACAATTAGGAGATAGTTAGAAATCAGTTTTGGGTTTGAACTTTTTAATTCCAGACTAGTAAACTTAGGGCAATGCAGTAATATCAGGGGTAGTTTAAGGGGTAGTTTGGGAATTATGATACCTACTAATTAAACTAGGGCTGCTATTAGACTAAGTGGAAACATCTCTTAATGGGAATGGCACTTGTTGCTGATTTTAAGGGGCTGAAAGGTGCACTAATTGTTAAAATAATCAGCACTAGTATAATGGGTTAATTAAGAAATGAAAAGTAGAATATTAAGTGGAGGATGCACTAACTGAATTTTTTTTAAGAAGCTGTGAATCTGACATAAAGGGAGGGGGGAATTTTTTTTTTGGTTAGAAATTGAGAGTTTAAGTAAAGATATAAGCTGAAATTTTCAAGAGGAAATTGGAGAGAGGAGATTTTCATAAATAAAACAAAAAACAGAAATAGGGCTTTTTGAACCTTAAAAATTCCAGAGTTCGAGAGTTTAAACTGAGGAGATCTACTTTCTTTAACTATTGAAAATCAGAATCAGTTTGTTACTGTTTAAATTGAGGGTCTAGTGTCTTTATTTGGGAGTCGAAAGAACATAAATTAGAAAATCTACTGTCATATCTCATTTCTGAAAACATTCTGTTTTTGCTTGTGATACTGTCGGTATTTTGTTATCATTCCTGGGTTTCTGGTATATCTGTTTGGTTTTTTTGAAAATCACAAGTTAGTTTTCCAGTACTACTGGGATTTCTGATTACTGGTTTAGCGATTACTGCTGTGGATGTTGCGTTGTTGTTTGTTGCACACTTCCTGCTGATCTTCCTCTTCTTTTCTTTTGCTTCCAATATCAGGTACACAACTGACACGCTGGTTACTGTAAACTAAAACATGAAGCATGAATATGAAATGAAGAGTTGAAGTTCTGAATTTATCTTTATTATATTCTGAATTTTATTTGTATATATACATTATTTGGCTTACTCTAATCAAAATCATGTAGCTGTTTAATATATATATAGTGGAACATTTGATGGTAGCTTAGCGGATGAACTATCTATGTATTGCCTAAAAAATAAATAAATGGTGTAGTAACTCTGTCTAGTTAATTCGTTATTGTTGGATGATTATCATGTCTCAAAAAGTATGTTAGCTGATTTAGACTATTCTTAAACATTCAACATTTAGTTCATTAAACGAATAGACCGTTTCGGAACTTGTAGGAATATTGTTTAGCTAAATACTATTGGTTAATTTCAGCATGTAAATGGTCTAGGATTAAAATTAGATTGCCAAGTTTTTTTTTTAATTTGAGAAACTCTGAGCATGCCTAGTATAATGTAACTAGGTAGTAACATGTGAATGAGATGGCCCGGGTCCAGTTTTGTACCATACACGTTGGGTCTAGGCCCGCATTGGCAATGGACTGCCCTGCTTGCATCATTTTCAGATTTTACGAATCATATTCGGAACCCAACTATAACAACTCGTAAGCATGTAAATACATTAGGACCTTTTCTCTTTCATTTTTTAGAGACAAATTTAATAGAAAAAATGTAGGTACTTTAGGATTATCCTATTAAAATAAACGATATGAGCCTCACCTAATAAAACGCATAAGTTGTGGGGCCCTCAATAAATGGTTAATAATTGTATAGACTTCGGGATCGGTCGTTTAGCAAATTTCACGGCTTTACCCCAAAATAATGATACGCTAGTCGCTTTAGGCGCGCCTTTAACAATTTATTTTCTTAAACTCGGGTGCAAATTAATGTGACCCAAATCCAAATCTCAACAGAGTCGAAATATGTCGATAACCACGGGTACATTGATATGACGTGGTTCGAGATATATTTTCATAATGTTGCAATTCTCGATAAAAATAATAATAATGATAAAAGCGGTAAAAAGTTAAAATTCGCACATATGTTCAACATGTATTATATCAGATAATCAAGCCGAATATGACAGATGAGCGACCGTGCTAGAACCACGGAACTCGGGAATGCCTAATACCTTCTCCCGAGTTAACAGAATTCCTTATCCGGATTTCTGGTGCGCAGACTGTTAAACAGAGTCAATATTTTCCTCGATTCGGGATTCAACCGGTGACTTGGGACACCATAAATCTCCCAAGTGGCGACTCTGAAATAAATAAATAAATCCCATTTTGATTGTCCCTTAATTGGAAAAAACTCCCTTCCGCGCCCCTTGGCGGGCGACGCGGGCGAAAAAGGAGGTGTGACAATGATAAAACTCAGTTTTGTTCATTTTCCTTCAATCCTTAATGATGTGTGTGAAATTTGTGCTAAGGCAAGGCAAACTAGGCTTCCTTTTCCCATTAGCCAAATCAGGACTAAATCTCCATTTGATCTCATTCAAATAGATACTTGGGGACCTTTTAAGACTACTACATACAATGGTTACAATTATTTCTTGACCATAGTTGATGATTTTAGTAGGGCCACTTGGACCTTTTTACTAAGTACCAAGTGCAATATTTTTTCAGTCCTGAAGTCCTTTATCTACATGGTAGAGAGGCAATTTAACAAGAAAGTAAGGAAAGTAAGATCAGACAATGCTTGGGAATTGAGAAAGGAAACACATGAATCTAATTTTTTTCAGGAACAGGGGATTCTTCATGAAACATCTTGTGTAGCCACAACTCAACAGAATGGGATAGTTGAGAGGAAACATAGACATCTTCTGGAAATTGCAGGAGGTTTACTGTTTCAGTCCAAGGTTCCTCTTCAATATTGGGGAGAATGTGTTTTAATTGCAACATTTTTAATCAACAGGGTCCCTTCCAAAGTGTTGAAAGAGAAGATGCCTTATGCAGTTTTGTTTGGGAAGGAACCTACATATGAGGTTCTCTGAAGTTTTGGATGTTTATGCTATGTCTTAACTCTATCTCAAAATAGAGGAAAGTTTGAACCAAGAGCTAAGGCTTGTATTTTCTTAGGCTATGCACAAGGTCAAAAGGGCTACAAAGTATTGGACAAAGAGACAAAAAGAGTGTTTGTTTTCAGGGACATCAAATTTCATGAAGATTTATTTTCTTTTCATTCACCACATTCCAATACCTACTTTCCTCCTTGTTTTGACTCCACTAACCATAACCCTATACCAGATATGGCACCACACTATACCTCACTTTCAGGTCCTACTCTTGATTCTCCTTCACATAATCTACTTCCAGTTTCCTCACCACATTCTCCTAATCTTGACATAATTTCTACACATATTTCTAGCCCTATCTCACTCACACTCTTCACTTCATCTTGAAGTTGAATATTCACCAATCCTAGAAGACTCCCAGACTCCTTTCTATTCACCTATTCAACCAATGTCCAGAAATGTGATTCCTACACCACCACCACCTATCAGGAAATTTGACAGAATATCTCAAAGACCTCCTTATTTGAAGGACTATGTGTGCAATGCCATTATCCTTTCTAATCGCACTACTTCTTATTTCACACAGCCTCCTACACCTACTGTCTTCTCTTTTGGGGCTCTTTCTGCAATCAACATCTTGTTCACTCACTTTCTACCATATCTAAACGTAGCAGCTATGCCCAAGTTTCCATTCACCCAGGATGGAAATGTGATGACCCAAAATATCATCTTTAAATTAAATAATCATCTCGATGTTTTAAGAACTTGAAAAGAGCTATCAATAATTTCTCAACTTGCGTGCGCAGTTCGTATAATTTTCTGGAAGGTTTTTGTATGAAAAATGGATTAAATTATGAATTAGAGCTTTAAAACTCAATTGAGTTGACTTCGGTCAATATTTTGAGCAAACGAACCCGGATCCAAGATTTGATAGTCCCAGGAGGTCTTTAGGAATATATGGGACTTGGGCGTATGGCCGGAATCGAATTCCGATGTCTCAGGCCCGAGAAATGAATTTTTGAGTAAAATTGTTTTCTGAAAATATTTAAAGAAAATGGAAATGAAATTTGATTAGAAAGTGATGGTATCGGGCCCGTATTTTGGTTCTAGTATCCGGTATAGGTCTTATATATGGTATAAACACTTTCTATAAAGTTTGGTTGAAAACGGACGTCGTTTGACGTGTTTCGGACTCGAAATCAAAAATTTGATGTTTTATGAAATTTGAAAGAATTCTTGGATTTTAAAGCTTAATTCATGGTATATGATGTTAGTTTGGCGATTTGATCGCACAGTTAAGTTTTTAGGATGTTGTTGAGTTAGTGCATGTGTTTGGTTAGGAGCCCCGAGGGCTCGGGAGTGTTTCGGAGGTATCTCAGAGTGATTTCGGACTTGAGAAAATAGCAAAAAATTTGCAGAAATATGGGACTTGGGCGTATGCCTGGAATCGAATTCCGATGTCTCAGGCCCGAGAAATGAATTTTTGAGTAAAATTATTTTCTGAAAATATTTAAGGAAAATGAAAATGAAATTTAATTAGAAAGTGATAATATCGGGCCCGTATTTTGGTTCTGGTGTCCGGTACAAGTCTTATATATGGTTTAAGCACTTTCTGTAAAGTTTGGTTGAAAACGGACGTCGTTTGACGTGTTTCGGACTCAGAATGGAAAATTTGATGTTTTATGAAATTTGAAAGAATTCTTGGATTTTAAAGCTTAATTCGTGGTATATGATGTTAGTTTGGCGATTTGATCGCACGGTTAAGTTTGTAGGATGTTGTTGAGTTGTTGAGTTAGTGCATGTGTTTGGTTAGGAGCCCCGAGGGCTCGGGAGTGTTTCGGAGGTATCTCGAAGTGATTTCGGACTTGGGAAAATAGCAGAAAATTTGCAGAAATAGTACCCCATGAACAGTACCAATGAACAGTACCCAGTGTACAGTACCCCGTGAACAGTATCCCGTGAATAGTAAAAACGCATGAATAGTGCCCCCAAAAATTCTGGGTAGTTAAAGGACGAACAACACGTTTTTTTTTTCATTTTTTTGAGTTTCAAACTCGGATTTTGGGCGATTTTGAGGTGTTCTTCACGATTTCAACTCAAGTAAGTGCCCTATACTCGAAAGTGTTCATATTACATAAATCCATGGTTATTTTCATCGTTTAATTCGGATTTAAATGGAAGAAATCAAGATTTTTGCAAAATCTTCCAAAAATGAAAATTTTAGATTTGGAGGTCGAGTTGTTATCGGAATTTGATAAAATTTGTATGGGTGAACTCGTGGTTGAATGGGTTATCGGTTTTGTAAGTTTCGTCGGAATTCGAGACGTGGGGGGCCCACGAGCGATTTTGAGTTAAATTTCGGATTTTGTTGGAAAATTAGTATTTTCATATGGAATTAATTCGTACGATTTATATTGAGTATATTGAATTATTATGACCAGATTTGAAGCTTCGAACAAATTCGCGAGGCAAAAGCTTGTTGGAATTTTGAATTGGTTGCAAAGCGAGATAAGTGTTTGGTCTAACCTTAGCTTGAGAGATTAGGAGTTGTGTCTTAATTGCTACATGTTAATTGTAGAGTACGACGTATAGGCATGGTGACGAGTATCTATACGTTGGTGTCGATCATGTCCGTGAGTCTTGTATTATAATTGTTATGACTCCGTTGTGGTTTATTGCGCTTCATATGTTATTATCACCATTGTTCCCTTGCCAGGATGTTTGTTTGATATTATTGTTGTCTTGCCAGGATGTTTGTTTGATATTATTGTTGCCTTGCCAGTATGTTTGTTTTGATAGTATTGTTCCCTTGCCGGGATGTTGTTGAAATATTATTGTTCCCTTGCCGGAAAGTTGTTATATTGCTCTTGTTTCCTTGCCGGGATTCCTTGTGATTATTGTTGGCTTGTAACTGGGAGCGGGTGGTACGCTTACCACATGATATATAATGAAATGGGAGCGGGTGGTACGCCTACCACAAGATATATAATGAAATGGGAGCGGGTGGTACGCCTACCACAAGATATATAATGAAATGGGAGCGGGTGGTACGCCTACCACAAGATATAATGAAATGGGAGCGGGTGGTACGCCTACCACAAGATATAATGAAATGGGAGCTGGTGGTACGCCTACCACAAGACATAATGAAATGGGAGCTGGTGGTACGCCTACCACGGGATACATGAAATGGGAGCGGGTGGCACGCCTGCCACGAGATACATGAAATGGGATCGGGTTGCACACCTGCAACAAGATGTGAAAAGAAAGTGAAATATGCTTTTGTTTCCCTTATTCTGGTTAGTGATTGGATTTTGATTCCTTTATAATTCTCTTGATAGTCTATTTTTACTTTTTTTTATATATGTTCAATACTCCAAATTTCAACAATTGTTACATTTTTTTTAACTCAATTGATTTCTCAACTAAATTTTCCTTAAACCGTTTGAGGTTGTACTTTACAAAAAAAAGGAATTTCTACTATGTTTTGATTTATTGATTTCCCGTATTAAAGGTGAAGGATTCATTCGATATTGTACTTTAATTGAAAAAGGTATCTTCTTTATCAAATGATTTCTAAAAATAACTTCATATTTTCTTGTTGATTTCCTAATTGGGTTGGAAGTTGTACTCTACTTTATGTTAAGTGAATGAGGCGTCACAAGGTGACATTTACTCGAAAGAATTATATTCGAAAGATGCTTATTTGAAAGATATTTTATTTAAAGGAAATATATTCGATATATATTCATTGAAAAACATATTATCTTGGAGATTATTACTTGAAGGATTTATAGGCGAAAGATTTATATTTGAAGGACTTGATGAATTGATTGCACTTGTATCTATTATTTGTTGAGAAACATTTAAGGTGTTCTTGTGGCCTGCTATTTACATCACTGGTTGGTCATTGTTGTCATCATTGTTATCTTCTTCCTATTATTTTTGTACGCTATATTGCACAGGTTTATTTGGTAGTCTGGTCCTAGCCTCGTCACTACTTCGCTGAGGTTAGGCTAGGCATTTACCAGCACATGGGGTCGGTTGTGCTGATACTACACTCTGCACTCTTTTGTGCAGATCCCAGTGTTGTAGACTTCGGACCGCAGCGAGATTGCTGTTTTCTTGTTCATCAGGCGATCCAAGGTAGTCCTGCAGGCGTCCGCAGGCCTTGGCGCGTCTCCTTCAATCTACTATTCCTGTTTCTTTCATGTATTTCCAGAGACAGTATTGTATTTATTTCTTTCAGACCTTTATTTGTAGTACTCCTAGACAGTCTGTGATGTTGTGACACCAGTCTTGGGTAGATTTGTTATGGTTTGGTATTAGAAGTATTATTAAATATCTACAATGCAGTTTTCCGCTTATTCAATTCTGTTGTTATCTAATTGTTGGCTCTTAACCGTTATCGGATTAAAAATGGAAATAAGGTAGATAGTTCAGTTGGTTGGCTTGCGTAGCTTTTACTAGTAGGCGCCATCACGACTCCCGAGGGTGGGAAATTCGGGTCTGTCACACCTCCTTTTTCCGCACCCGATGGGGCGCAAGGGAGTTTTTTCCAATTAAAGGACAATCGAAAGGGGATTTATTTATTTATTTCAGAGTCGCCACTTGGGAGATTTAGGGTGTCCCAAGTCACCAATTTTAATCCCGAATCGAGGAAAAGAATGACTCCATATTACAGTCTGCGTACCAGAAATCTAGATAAGGAATTCTGTTAACTCGGGAGAAGGTGTTAGGCATTCCCGAGTTCCGTGGTTCTAGCACGGTCGCTCAACTGTTATATTCGGCTTGATTATCTGATTTTATACAAATGTGAACTTATGTGCCAATTTTATCTTTTAACCGCTTTTATCATTCAATGTTATTTTTATAGGACTTGCAACGTCGTGAAAACATATCTCGAACCACGTTACATCAATGCACCCGTGGTTATTGACATATTTCGACTCAGTTGAGATTTGGATTTGGGCCACATAAATGTGCACCCGAATTTAGGGAGATATCATTATTAAAGTCGCGCCTAAAGCAACTAGCGCATTATTATTTTGGGGTAGGGCCGTGAAATTTGCTAAACGGCCCGTCCCGGAATCTAAGTATTTAATACATATATTTGGTGAGGGCCCCGCAATTTGTCCCTTTTATTTGGCGAGGCTCGCCTCATTTTTATTATTATTTTTTTTTTTTAAGAATTTACAATGTTATGGAAATGCGTCTCAGACCACGTCACAATCAATGTACCCGTGATTAGAACCACATTTCGACTCCGTTGAGACTTGGATTTGGGTCACATAAATGTGCACCCGAGTTAAGAAGGTAACATTATTAAATACGCGCTTAAAGCAACTAACGTATTGTTATTTTGGAAAGACCGTGAAATTCGCTAAGCGGCCTGTCCCGAATTCTAAGAATTTTAATAGGGTTCCTATTATTCCTAACTTTGCTAACGTATTGTTATTGTTATTAAACCCAACTTCCATTACTAACAAATGAGAAATAAGGTTTAAACGCTAGTAGTCATGATTTTTTTTTATTCAGACGTTCACATACCCATTACAACGAGAGTACATAATATATGCGAGCACATATGTTTGCAACAAATCACCGGATGTCAAATTGTTCCCTTAATAAACACAAATATATGCATAGAAGTAGACATTCTCGTAAAAAAAACTTAAGTTCACAATATGTTCTCACATTTACTTTAAGCATATGCAGTAACTAATCATAAGATGAACATTTTTAACAAAAAAAACGAAAATTGCATTGTTGACATTCATCTTAAACCATAATATGTGAATCGAACGAAATGAAACAAAGGACGAAGAACACTAACCTTCGAACCTCGACAAACCTAGAACGACAAATAGCGCCCCCGACGGAACTCAAACCGGATCTCACTGAACAACGACGGAACCTCGGACAAACACCTCGACGTACCGGACCTCGACGAACCAAAGCCGACCTCGATGGAAATAGAAAACTCGGACCCGCAAGTGCTAACAATCTGCCATGTTCGCTGCTACTGACCTTTCTCGACCCAGCAGCTTGGTGCGAAAAGATGAAGCAGGAGGGGTCGAGGGACAGTGACGGGGTAGAAGAACACAGCAACAGCTGCCTACGTTCTGACGAGGGGGGGTGACGACGAGGTTTGCTGGATTTTTGGCTCGGCAGGTGGTTTTGGGGTAGGGTTTGGTTAGGTTCAGGCGTTGGGGGGAACTGGTTGCGACGTGATGTTTGGACGCTGTAGGTGGTGTTTTTGGAGTACATTGACAACGGGGGGAGGAGCTGGTGGTCGACGGACATGGGGTGGTGGCGTTTTGGAGTTTGGACGTGAGAGGGTGGCGACGAAAGGTTGCAGGGCTTCAAACGTTGGGGGGTGCGACTGGAGGTGGAGAAGTCTGTTTGGTGGTGGTGTCAGGGTGGTGTTTGGGGCAGTGGTCGACGAAGGGAGCTCGCAACGGCAACAATGGCGGTTTGTTGATGGTGGTTGGACGTGGAGGTGACGGGTTGCTTCAATGGAGGGAGCGTTAGGGTTTTGTTCTTCTCCTTTTGGAGAAGATGAACAGTGGTCGACGATGGTTTTTCTGGTTTTCGTCGATGGAGAGGAAGTTGTTGGTCGATGGTCGTTTTTCTTTTTTCAGTAGGTTTTCTTTCTTTCTTCTTTTGAAGAAGAAAGAGGAACAGTAGTTTTCTTCCAAATTTTTCAAAAGTCCTCCCATGCTTTTGCCTTTGTCCGTGTTTTGTAATGTTTTGCCAAGAAAAATGAGCCCCACGCGTGGTGGGGTTCAAGGTTTATGTCCCCCACGCGTGGTGGGGTTCCCCATGTGTCCTGGACACGGTTTATTATGGGTTAGGTCCGAAATTAGGCCTAAAACCGGGTAGTTTGAACCCGAATATTATTCTTTTGCCCGGACCCGAGAAATAGGAACACGTTGCTTAACTAGTCCTATGTAAGCAAAATAACTACCAAAAATAAGACTAGTATTCAAACAAAACTATATCTTTTTAAATATTTTTTCAAGATTTAAAATAGCTACAAAATATTAATAAAACTATTTTTGTAATTTTCGTTTTTTAAATATTAAGATAAAATATGAAGCAATATTTTTTGTATTTTTCAAAGTTAAAATGACTATAGAATATTAATAAAACTATTTTTTTTTTGTAATTTTCGTTTTTTAATAAAGACAAAAATATAAAGTAATATTTTTTGTATTTTTCCAAAATTAAAACGACTACAAAACATTAATCGAATTATATTTTTTTGTAATTTTCGAATTTATATAAAGTACCAAAATAAAGTACAATTTTTGTATTTTTCAAGTTTATGAGAAATACATAAACTAAAATTTATATATAGATTTTGTGATTTTTTTTTCTTTTTTGCAACGAAATAAAGTAAAATAGTTAAAATGGCTATATTAGACCCAATTTCATATTTATGCTAAAGAAAATGTGAAAATCCTCGGGGAGGGTCAAAAATCACGTGCTTACAGCTGCCCCTCTTTGACTGGAAACACGAAGAGTTTTCCGACAAAGAACGACTAGACGTGTTTTTGACCCGACCATTACTTGGACGGACTACACTTAAGGAAAGGGAGGGAATGTGACCGAGCCCTGGTATCTGAGCTGCCTACATATCCTTGGTTATACAGGAATCAGGCCACGTGTAGTTCGGGAATGAGAGAGATGGTAAAGTGTACCGAGGTGAGGAGCCGATCGAGGTGCCGTTCCGTTGAGGTTCCGGTCCGCGGTCCTGTCGTTACAACAAAAAATGAAGACTGAAAAAGACTAACTAAGCCTATCAGCTACTAGTTACAGGGATTCCTATCTGTAAGTCTTCTGAAACTTGGTCTTGAGTCTTGAATGGTGCTTCATACAGACTTCAGATTTGAACCTTGATACTGCTAGTTGTAGGTGCTAGTTCTTGAGCGGACCGCATCTGTTCTCCACTTCCGTACCTTGGGTTCTTTTCCCCTCTTTTCTCCTCTTGTTTTCTTGTGGTTTTTTTTGACCAGCCTTTTGTGAATGCTGGGGATTTTTATTGCTTCCTGCTGGGGATTCCTGTTGTATTCCTCTGCTTTATTGATTCTAAGTGTGCTCCTTTCTCATATGAGCGGGCTTTTGACTTCAATACTTCAATTGTATTCCCTTATTCTCCAGGTGGGTGCCTGATTTCTATTTCTTTTATCCTTGTTCTCCATGTGGATGCCTGATTTCTTCCTTCCTTTGTCCTTATTCTCCCGGTGGACGCCTGATTTCTATTTTTCTTTGTCCTTGTTCTCCAGGTGGACGCCTGATTTCTTCTTCTCTTTTGTCCTTATTCTCCAGGTAGACGCCTGATTACTTCTTTTCTTTGTCCTTGTTCTCCAGGTGGACGCCTGATTTCTATTTTTCTTTGTCCTTATTCTCCAGGTGGACGCCTGATTACTTCTTTTCTTTGTCCTTGTTCTCCAGGTGGACGCCTGATTTCTATTTTTCTTTGTTCTTATTCTCCAAGTGGACGCCTGATTTCTATTTTTCTTTGTCCTTGTTCTCCAGGTGGACGCCTGATTTCTTCTTTTCTTTTGTCCTTATTCTCCAGGTGGACGCATGATTTCTTCTTCTCTTTTGTCCTTATTCTCCAGGTGGACGCCTGATTACTTCTTTTCTTTGTCATACAACAAACTCCGTTCTACAGGCGAGTCTCCTATTGGTAAGATTAAACTTAAGAAGTGTGTCTCCTATGGTGAAACTAAACTGAGGAAGTGCGCCTCCTATTGGTAATGACATGCCTGCATTTATACTTGTGGGCGACCTAGAATATGGAATGAACAGACAAAATGTATTCCCGCATTATACTGGTGGGCGACCTAGAACTTAAATGTATTCCCGCATTTTACTGGTGGGCGACCTAGAACTTAAAAGTATTCCCGCATTTTACTGGTGGGCGACCTAGAACTTAAATGTATTCCCGCATTTTACTGGTGGGCGACCTAGAACTTAAAAGTATTCCCGCATTATACTGGTGGGCGACCTAGAACTTAAATGTATTCCCGCATTATACTGGTGGGCGACCTAGAACTTAAATGTATTCCCGCATTATACTGGTGGGCGACCTAGAACTTAAATGTATTCCCGCATTTTACTGGTGGGCGACCTAGAACTTAAAAGTATTCCCGCATTATACTGGTGGGCGACCTAGAACTTAAATGTATTCCCGCATTATACTGGTGGGCGACCTAGAACTTAAAAGTATTCCCGCATTTTACTGGTGGGCGACCTAGAACTTAAATGTATTCCCGCATTTTACTGGTGGGCGACCTAGAACTTAAAAGTATTCCCGCATTTTACTGGTGGGCGACCTAGAACTTAAATGTATTCCCGCATTATACTGGTGGGCGACCTAGAACTTAAATGTATTCCCGCATTATACTGGTGGGCGACCTAGAACTTAAAAGTATTCCCGCATTTTACTGGTGGGCGACCTAGAACTTAAATGTATTCCCGCATTATACTGGTGGGCGACCTAGAACTTAAATGTATTCCCGCATTTTACTGGTGGGCGACCTAGAACTTAAATGTATTCCCGCATTATACTGGTGGGCGACCTAGAACTTAAAAGTATTCCCGCATTATACTGGTGGGCGACCTAGAACTTAAAAGTATTCCCGCATTTTACTGGTGGGCGACCTAGAACTTAAAAGTATTCCCGCATTTTACTGGTGGGCGACCTAGAACTTAAATGTATTCCCGCATTTTACTGGTGGGCGACCTAGAACTTAAATGTATTCCCGCATTTTACTGGTGGGCGACCTAGAACTTAAAAGTATTCCCGCATTTTACTGGTGGGCGACCTAGAACTTAAATGTATTCCCGCATTATACTGGTGGGCGACCTAGAACTTAAATGTATTCCCGCATTATACTGGTGGGCGACCTAGAACTTAAAAGTATTCCCGCATTTTACTGGTGGGCGACCTAGAACTTAAATGTATTCCCGCATTATACTGGTGGGCGACCTAGAACTTAAATGTATTCCCGCATTTTACTGGTGGGCGACCTAGAACTTAAATGTATTCCCGCATTATACTGGTGGGCGACCTAGAACTTAAAAGTATTCCCGCATTATACTGGTGGGCGACCTAGAACTTAAAAGTATTCCCGCATTTTACTGGTGGGCGACCTAGAACTTAAATGTATTCCCGCATTTTACTGGTGGGCGACCTAGAACTTAAATGTATTTGAAATTGTTTCCCCGTTCTTCCGAGAAAATTTCGACAATCGGTAGAAAGTTTTCTGCCCCGGTTTTTGGTGACTTCCCTGGCGTTGCATCTTGCCACCATCGTCAATCCTTTGTTTTCCTGCAGCAGACAAAAGGATTTAATTAGTTTTCATCGTGGTGGTAGAGGGTGCCCTTCGGGCGGATGATTTTTCCTTTCTTCTCTTTTTCTTGCTCTATGTCCCCATAATTGATTAGTGGGCAGAGCTGCCTGCTGGGGGTCTCTAGCCTGCTGGAGATTGGCTTTCAATTAATCCCCTTTTCTGCTTTCTCTTTAAGCACATGCTGTGGGAGTCTGCTTTTGACTCCCGACACCACTCCCTTTAGGAGCTTACTTCCTCCAAAATTGCCGGGCACGATCACTGCATTGCCTGGGATCGGCTTTTAAGACTGTTTGTAATATCCTGCATTGGGTGAATTCCCCTCCGGTTTCTGGTAGTAAGCTTTGAAAAATCCTTTCAAGACAATTTTTAGGAAAAGAAATAAAAGATAGAAAAAGGAGAAAGTCTTTCTGAACCAATATTTGGTGGGAGAAGAAACTCAAAAGAACTTATCTGGAGGACCTGACTGGTCCCCGTGATCATGACGTGCATCACAGATTCCCGACCCAGTCTATTTGTACCAATGGGTTTTCCCGATGGTCTGATTTGCTGGGGATGATAAAGGAGTGTCCATTTCGTTTCGAATGTGGTAGCTTTTGTGGATCTGTCTTGTCGCCTCATAGTGCCCTTCGAGGGGTTTTCACTAATGAGACTCTCTCTTTTCTCTCATCTCCCGGCGCCTTATGGTGCCTGTGAAGGTTTTCACCAATAAGACTCTCTCATTTCATATCCCTCATCTTACATCGCCTCTCGGTGCCTGTGAAGGTTTTCACCGATAAGACTCTCTCATTTTATTTCTTTCGAGGAATCGGGGCGTTGTAGATACGACCCTCTCTTCTGGGGATTCCTTTGACCATCAATTCATTCCCAGTCTTACGATCCTCTTCTTTGCTGGGGATCGGTGTATTATTCTCGGCCTCATTTGCCTGACTCGACATCTCTTGAACATTGATCGGGAGGTCTTTTGGACGTTGATGTTGGTTTTGGTGTGGAGTTAAAGAAAGGCTATAAAAATGAAAATAATTTGATGGGTGATGTGCTACAACTTTTGGAATCAAACCTTTGTTGGAACTTAAAACATAACCTCTGCCCCAGTTTTCTTGCTTGGGGAATTTATTTTTTACACTTATGTTGCGCTATGTGCGTTACGCACACTGTGCCTATTATGCACACTATGTACATTATGCATCCTATATTCGCTATGATGCATACTATGACCGAGCCGTGAGGCGCCTACGTATCCTCTTTGAGGAATCATGTCAAACGTAGTTCCCACGGTTTTGTATTGTGATTTTATCTTCTTCTTTTTTTTTTCCTTCTTTTCATTTTCTTTTTCTTTTCTTTTTCTTTCTTTTTTTCTTTTTTTTTCATGTCTTTTCCATTAGTGATTCCAAAAGAGGGGTATGAAAGAATTACTTAAGGCTCAAAGGGGGAAGCAAGGGTTAAAAGTGTTTGGATAGAAGAAAGAATTGCCTCCGTCATCTCATTATCCAATAAATGCCAAATACAAACAAATAAACCAACAATTGCCATAATTAAAGAAATTATGCATAATATCTCTTGACTGCATCTGAATTGATAGCCATGTCGACACATCTCCCCTCGACATCTGTCAAACACAAAGCACCGTTGGACAATACTCTGGTCACGATATAAGGCCCTTGCCAATTTGGGGCGAATTTGCCTTTTGCCTCGACCTGATGTGGGAGGATCTTCTTCAATACCTGCTGCCCTACTTCAAACTTCCTGGGGCGCACCTTCTTATTATATGTTCTTGCCATTCTCTTCTGGTACAGCTGACCATGGCACACTGCTGCCAATCTTTTCTCATCTATCAGGCTCAACTGTTCCAATCGAGCTTTGACCCATTCATCATCATTAATCCCGGCTTCAGCGACAATTCGGAGGGACGGAATTTCGACCTCCGCTGGTATTACGGCCTCAGTTCCATACACCAACAAATAAGGAGTTGTGCCTATGGAAGTTCGGACGGTAGTGCGGTAACCCAACAAAGCAAAGGGTAATCTCTCGTGCCATTGTCTGGACCCTTCCACCATTTTTCGCAGTATCTTCTTGATATTCTTATTGGCTGCTTCGACTGCTCCATTCGCCTTGGGACGATATGGGGTGGAATTGCGGTGTGTAATCTTGAATTGTTGGCATACCTCTCTCATCAAGCTGCTATTAAGATTCGCACCGTTATCCGTGATGATCACTTTTGGGATCCCAAATCTGCAGATGATATGGGAGTGAACAAAGTCCACCACTGCCTTCTTGGTTACTGATTTGAAGGTTTTAGCCTCAACCCATTTGGTGAAGTAATCAATGGTCACTAGAATGAACCTATGACCGTTGGATGCTGCCGGCTCGATGGGCCCAATGACATCCATGCCCCATGCCACAAACGGCCAGGGTGCTGACATCGTATGTAACTCTGTTGGCGGAGAATGAATCAAATCTCCATGTATCTGGCACTGATGGCATTTCCTCACAAAAGTGATACAGTCGTGTTCCATGGTGAGCCAATAACACCCTGTTCGAAGGATCTTTCTTGCCAATACATATCCGCTCATGTGTGGCCCACAAACTCCAGCATGTACCTCTGCCATAACCGTCGTTGCTTGACTGGCATCTATGCATCTCAACAATCCCAAATCCGGGGTTCCTTTTGTACAATACTCCTCCACTGAGGAAGAAACCATTCGACAAACGCCGAAGGGCTCTTTTTTGGTCTCTAGAGGCATGTTCTGGATATATCCCCATTCTGAGGTATTCCTTGATATCATGAAACCAGGGTTCGCCATCTGCTTCTTCTTCTATGGCATTGCAGTAGGCGTGCTGATCACGGACCTGGATGTGTAGAGGATCAACATACATTTTGTCAGGGTGGTGCAGCATTGATGCTAAGGTGGCCAAGGCATCCGCAACCTCATTGTGAACTCTCGGGATGTGTTTGAACTTCACCGATCGAAATTGCTTGCTCAGATCATGCAAGCATTGTCGGTATGGTATGAGCTTTAGATCTCGTGTTTCCCATTCACCCTGAATTTGATGTACCAAGAGGTCCGAGTCTCCCAAGACCAAGACGTCTTGGACATCCATGTCAGCAGCCAAGCGCAGACCCAGAATGCAAGCCTCATACTCGGCCATATTGTTGGTGCAATAGAAGCGTAGTTGAGCCGTAACAGGATAATGCCGTCCTGTTTCAGAAATGAGTACTGCTCCTATTCCAACCCCTTTTGCGTTTGCAGCTCCATCGAAGAAAAGCTTCCAACCCGGTTCCTCAGGTAATTCCAACTCATTCGTATGCATCACCTCTTCGTCAGGAAAATACGTTCTTAAGGGCTCGTATTTTTCATCAACGGGATTCTCTGCCAAATGGTCTGCCAGCGCCTGGGCTTTCATGGCCGTCCTCGTCACATAGATGATATCAAACTCTGTGAGCAGAATTTGCCATTTTGCCAACCTTCCCGTGGGCATAGGTTTCTGAAAGATATACTTCAATGGGTCCAAGCGGGATATGAGATAAGTAGTATACGAAGACAGGTAGTGTTTCAACTTCTGAGCTACCCAAGTTAGGGCGCAACATGTTTTCTCGAGTTGAGTGTACTTGACCTCATGTACTGTGAATTTCTTGCTAAGATAGTAGATGGCTTGCTCCTTCCTTCCTGTGTCATCATGTTGCCCCAACACACAACCAAATGAATTTTCCAAGACCGTCAGGTAAAGAATTAGGGGCTTCCCGGGCTTAGGCGGGACCAATACGGGTGGATTAGACAGATACCCTTTGATTTGGTCGAAAGCCTCCTGACACTCTGCCGTCCAACCTACTGCAGCATCCTTTCTCAGCAGCCGAAATATGGGCTCACAAGTTGCTGTGAGTTGAGCGATGAACCTGCTGATGTAATTGAGTCTACCCAGCAAACTCATTACCTCTGTTTTGTTCCTTGGCGGTGGCAAATCTCGGATGGATTCAATTTTGGATGGGTCTAACTCAATCCCCCGTCGACTGACGATGAATCCTAGCAACTTTCCTGATGGAACCCCGAATGCGCATTTGGCCGGGTTAAGCTTGATATCATACCTCCGGAGTCTTTGGAAAAATCTCCTTAGGTCTGCTACATGGTCCTCCTGACGCCAAGATTTGATGATCACATCATCGACGTACACCTCGATTTCCTTGTGTATCATGTCATGAAACACAGCAGTCATTGCTCGCATGTACGTTGCCCCGGCGTTCTTTAACCCGAACGGCATTACCCGATAGCAGTAGGTTCCCCATGGCGTAATAAACGCTGTCTTCTCAGCATCCTCTTCGTCCATTAGGATCTGATGATAACCCGCATAGCAATCCACAAAGGATCCGATCTCGCGCCCAGCGCAATTATCGATCAGGATATGAATGTTGGGTAACGGAAAATTGTCCTTGGGACTTGCTTTGTTGAGGTTGCGGTAGTCGACGCACACCCTGATTTTTCCATCCTTCTTTGGGACTGGTACCACATTGGCCAACCACTCGGGATATCGAGTGACCCGAATGACCTTCGCTTGCAACTGCTTAATCACTTCTTCTTTGATCTTTACACTCATTTCTGTTTTAAATTTCCTTAGTTTTTGCTTGACCGGAGGGTATGCCGGGTCAGTGGGCAATTTGTGAACCACTAAATTGGTGCTTAATCCAGGCATATCGTCATATGACCATGCAAAAACATCTTTGAATTCCATGAGGGTTTTGATCAATTCTTCTCTGACATTCGGCTCAATGTGGATGCTAATTTTGGTCTCTTGGACGTTATCAGCGTCTCCTAGATTCACAGCCTCAGTGTCATTCAGGTTAGGCTTGGGTTTCTCTTCAAATTGGCACAGTTCTTGGTTTATCTCTTCGAAGGCTTCCCCTTCGTCACATTCAGATTCATCGTCACAAACGACCTCTTGCATCATTGAGTCGGTTTCAGATTGATTTATTAGACTAGGTCGAAGATCCGATGTGCATGCCATGTCATTAGAACCAGTAAAAAGAGGACTGTTCAGAAAGAAAAAGAACAAAACAAAATTAAAATGGGACAAAAGAAAAGAACTTTATTAAACTTGCGGGATAAAAGGGTTCACACTTTTACAAAACGAAAGTAAAATTTGGATTACACCCTTGAATAATCCGGACAAAACAAAACACACAAAACATAAATCAAAGCCTACTACCAAGACTCCCCTCGGACAGGAAGAGGAGTAACCGTCCAATTGTTGGTCTTGGCCTCAGGCCCCACAAACTGTATCTCTGCTCTGCTGGAACCTTCTCCAGCCTCCACCACACTGACATCTGCGAATAGCCTCTCAAAACTCTGATTCAGGTCTTCATTTATACCGATCAAAGGTCCTAGAATCTTTGGGACCGGTGACACCTTGGCACTTGCTTTGACAAAAGACCTTGAGAGACGTGGCACTGGTTTAGGCAGAAACCAAACCCTCTTCTTCATTTTTCGCGCTTGCTTCCTATCTGTTGCGGTTGGTTTGAACCCCAATCCGAAAGTTTCCAGATTTTTAGGAAGGGAGACAGGTTGGACAATCCCTTGAAGCTCGACTCCCAGGCCTTTTCCTGGCACAAATCCATTACCCAGCATTTCTGAGACCATCATGACTGTTGCGGCAGCTACCCTAGGGTGCGGGATGATTTCTCCTTCAGAAATTTTGTTGGCCGACCCTGTATCGAAAATCTGGTAGACCCAAGGACCTTTGTCATCAGCGGTCTCTATGAAAGGTACAATGGTTCCGCCCATGGTGCACGTTGTATCCTCGCCGTGTAACACGACCTCTTGTCTTTCCCACTCGAACTTCACCATCTGATGTAGGGTGGAAGGCACCGCTTTGGCTGCATGAATCCAGGGTCGTCCCAACAGCAGGTTATAAGATACTGTGGCGTCCAACACCTGGAATTCCATGGTAAACAGGACCGGACCAATGGTCAGTTCAAGTACAACATCCCCTACAGTAGCTGTTCCGTTTCCGTCAAACCCTCGGACACAGATACTGTTCTTGTGGATCCTTCCGTGGTCGATCTTTAACTGGTTCAAGGTAGATAGTGGGCAAATATTGGCGCTTGAGCCGTTATCCACCAATACTCGAGTTACCACCGAGTCTTCACATTTGACAGCTAGGTATAGAGCTTTATTATGCTCCGTACCTTCCACCGGCAGGTCATCATCTGAGAATGTTACCCTGTTCACCTCGAAAATCTTGCTGGCAATGGTTTCCAGGTGGTTTACAGAAATCTCACTGGGTACATGAGCTTCGTTCAATATCTTCAACAGGGCCCGACGATGCTCCTCAGAATGGATCAGTAACGACAACAGTGAGATCTGGGCCGGTGTTTTTCTCAGCTGTTCGACCATAGAATAGTCCTGTACTTTCATCTTCCTCAGGAACTCTTCAGCCTCTTCTTCGGACACAGGTTTCTTGGTTGCAACTGGGTTGGTTCTTCTTAGCTCCACCGGAGCAAAACATCGACCTGATCGAGTCAGCCCTTGCGCTTCACAACTGACTTCTTCCACCTGTTTTCCTTTGTACATCACCACCGCCTTTTCATATTTCCAAGGCACAACCCTGCTGTCAATCATCGGCAGCTGGACCACAGGCTTTATGGTCACCCGTTCTCTACATACCCCTTTCAACACGACCGCCGGTGTGGGCGGGATCCCTGGTATTACCAACTTGCTTGGCTCGGGTTTGCTTGTTATGGCGGACGGGCTCTTTCCCAATATCACTACCGGCTTGATGCCTTCTCCCTGCGACTGTACACTCGTTCCTCCACTGGTTGAGACTTCTTTCGGGGCGGCTTGGATCATCATCACTGTTTGTGAGGGTTTTCTCAATTCTCCTCCCTCACACACCAACTCAATCATGTGAGTTTCGTGGTGCGCTGGCAGTGGGTTTTGGTTGATGTTAGGAGCTTCTGGTGTCTGGACCTCGATCTTATTGGTGTCGATAAGATCCTGTATGGCATGCCTTAACTTCCAACACTTCTCGGTGTCATGCCCGAGCATCCCTGAGCAGTATTCACAACTTATTGATCGATCCAAATTCTGAGGTGGGGGATTTGGTTCTCGAGTCTGGACAGGACTAACCAAACCCAATTGCCTCAGCTTGTGGAACAAAGCGGTGTAGGTTTCTCCCAACTCCGTGAAAGTTCTCTGCTTCCGCAACCTGTCATTCCTAGCATCTGGATTTCCCCGGAAGCCTGCCCCTGAAGGGTTTCTATACGCCCTCGGTGGAGGATAGGTGTTTTGTGGTGGTGCATATATGTTCTGGGGAGCCGGCGCGCGCCATTGTGGGCGAACCGGAGGCTGAGTGTATGCTTGGGCCTGGTGTACGGAACAATGTGGTTCTCGAGGTGGATAGAAATTTTGTGGTGGGTTGTATGGGTAGTTTGTCCTGTGAGGTCTGGGTTGGTTGTAGTGTGACCTGCCAGATCCGGACCAACTTCCTGCCTCGATCGAGGCAACTTCTTCTTTCTTTCTTCTCAGCGCACCTCCCGTGCCGCTCTGAATATCATGGGTCGTTGCCTTGAGTGCCGAGTAGCTCAGGATTTTGTCGGACCTCAGACCCTCTTCTATCATGACCCCTATCTTGACCACCTCGTTGAAGGATTTTCCAACCGTTGTCACCAAGTGACCAAAGTAGGTTGGATCCAATGTCTGCAAGAAATAGTCCACCATCTCTCCCTCTCTCATGGGAGGATCGACTCTAGCTGCTTGTTCTCTCCAGCGGAACCCGAACTCGCGAAAACTTTCCCCGGGTTTCTTCCCAGTTCTCAATAATGTGAGACGGTCGGGGACTATCTCAAGATTGTACTGGAAATGACCCGCAAAAGCCTGCGCCAGATCATCCCACGTGTACCACCTGCTGGAATCCTGCCTGGTATACCATTCTAGTGCAGATCCGCTCAGACTTTGGCCGAAATAAGCTATCAGCAGCTCATCCTTGCCGCCTGCCCCCCTCATTTTGCTACAGAATCCCCGCAAATGTGCCATGGGATCACCGTGCCCTTCATATAAATCAAACTTAGGCATCTTGAACCCAGCCGGGAGTTGGACGTCTGGGAAAGGGCACAGATCTTTGTATGCTACGCTGACTTGATTGCCCAGCCCGTGCAAGTTCCTGAAGGACTGCTCCAGGCTTTTGAACTTTCTCAATACTTCATCCTGTTCAGGGGCCTTAGCCGGCTTCTCAATCTCTGCCGGTACTTCCAAATGTGGATTGTAAGCTTGTGGTTCGGGGGCATGAAACGTAGGCTCGGGGGGGTAGTATTGTGTATCGTGAGCCTGAAACAATGGCTCACTGGTCGTTCTTTGCAAAGGGGCTGATGTTGGTCCCACAAAAATGGGAATATTGGGTGTTGGGAGAGGTTGATGGGGTGGTGGAGCTTGGGAATCATGAGGGCTTCTTTCTTGATGATAAAGGGGATTTGGGCGGCTTGTGGAAGGGCCAGAATGAGGGTATTCCGGCATGTGCCCCAGTGTTTCAGGGCTCTTTTGTGTTTTGGCTATGGCTAGCTGCATTGCATTCATCTCTAGTTCCATCCTTTCAATATTTTCCATCGCTTCTTTTAGCAACTGGCTCATCGGCCTCTCTTCCTCATTACTATTCTCTGAAGTAGTCATGCTTATTGCTACCGGTCCTTTGGATCTGGTTTGGTAAGGGTGGGTTGCCAGAATTCTTTAACAACTAACTGTCTCAACAGACAACAACAAACTTCGTTAGCGTTAGAGTTTAACGGATTTAATCTTAACACATAGAGGATGCAATGCTCCTAGGCAGTTAACCGTTTCTACATGCTTTGCTTTAAACAACATGCGTCATCCCGGTTTGCTCATTTATCCCCTTTTCTTTTTTTTTTCTTTTTTTTGTTTTTATTATTTTTCCTTTTTTTATTTTTATATTTTCTTTTCCTTCTTTATTAAAAGCGGTCGAATCTTATGGGGATTGCCTACGTATCACGTCCCCGCGCGAATCAGACCAGGCGTAGTTCTGCCTTAAAGTAAAGAAACACAAAATTCTTGTGAAATCGTTAAATTCATTCTCAAAATTTTGCTATTACAAATTACTTCAAGCAAGGAATAGCAATAGTAC
This sequence comes from Nicotiana sylvestris, assembly GCF_000393655.2. NCBI lineage: Eukaryota > Viridiplantae > Streptophyta > Magnoliopsida > Solanales > Solanaceae > Nicotiana > Nicotiana sylvestris. Next base: position 154,232,702 of record NC_091060.1, read on the forward strand.
AGACTCCACAGTTCTTAACCCGTTTTGACTAAAAGAAAAGAAAACAACATATGGAAAAGCAACAAAGCCAAATAAACAAGACTCAACCAAAGATTAATTTTCCAACTTAGGGGCCCGCGAGGCATCATTCGGCCTTTCCGCGGCCCTTGGTGTGAGGTCCCTCTGCAGGCTTTTCAACTCATTCATGATTCGGTGGACGCAACCCATGATGGAAACAAGGAGGGTCTTCCGAGGCATTTGCTCGCATGCCAGGCATCTCATGTAGATGTAATGCCCAATCTCGTCGATCCTTCCTCGAATGTTGTCCCTTTCTGCGAACAACTGCCTTATCTGTCGGTTCTTCAATCCTAGTGTTTGCGCATTGTTGGCAAGCTGATCCTGGAACATCTCCATTTGTCTTTCCATTCTGGTCATTGCATCGTAACATCGCCTTCTGTCGGCTTGGGCATCTCGTGTTTGCTTGAAGATCCTCTCTTGAAGAGAGGCATTCGTTTCCCTTAATGTCCCGATGCTCAGTTCATAATCCCTTATGACTCGTTGCAGGCGCTGCCTCCGGGCCATTGTACCCTTTGCCCACTTGGTCCGCAATCTTGCTGTGCTAGCCTTGGCTCTTTCCAAATCTTCCTGGCATTCCGCAACCTGATCCTTTAACCCTGCTATCAATCTTTTATCCGCCCGGCTTCTCAGCTGGTTATCAGCCTCCTTTTTCATCCTCCGGATCTGAGCTTTGAGGATCTCGCCTTCTCTGATTAATCTGTTCTTTTCTCCCTTGTGGGCAGCAGACTGTAATTGGCATTCAAACCTCATATCCTGAACTTGTTGCTTCAGTTTGCCTGTTTCGGCAAGATATTCCCGCTCTTTGGCCAACCAGCCCCACTGCTCTTGTGAAGATTTGGCAAATTCTTGCAGGTGAGGTCTTTTGGTCGGTCTTCCAGATGATGTCTCCCCTTTGTACCAGGCCTGATACCCGGGCGAAACTTCCCCTTTTGCCCGATTCATTACACAAGTATTTGCTTCTAAGTATTGACATTGGCTCCAAATTTGGCGAACCCTTGCTTCAGGAAACTGGCCGTCGGGACTGATCTCAATCACCTGGGTGCTTAGATCCTCGTCTTTCGGCACTATCTGACACCTCCCAAGTTGCCTTAAAACCCGATGCGGCGCGTATGGTTGAATGCTCTTAAGTCCCATTAAGAGAAAATGGGGCCTGGCTGCTGGCATGTATATGACTTCGTCGATCGGTAACCATCCTAGCGCCCACTGTATTTGACTGGCGTTGAGGGTATGGAAATATGAGGTCCATGCTGTGACTCCTTCCGGTAGGTAGGTCTCATTAACTCTGGTATAGAACTCCTCTATGCAGGTCTTTTCAGCGGATCCATGGCTCAGAAACTGGGCTCGGTGACATAGGTGTTCGGTCATCCACATTTGCAACAACAAATTGCAACCCTCGAAAAAGCTTCCTCCGGCTTTGCAAGACGTGAGAGCCCGGAACATATCAGATACTATCATGGGCGCCAACGTACTATCTCTCTGTGTGAGCAACGTACTGACGACCCCTGCTATCTTTATGTCAATATTCCCGTCTTTTCTTGGGAATACTAGTAGTCCTAAGAAAGTTATCATGAAAGCAATCCGTCTATGTTCTTCCCACTTTTGACGATTACTTTTGCTGCACAACTGGTTTTCTGGCTTGTCGAATCCTCCTATGTGACCATATCTTTGATATATGAAACTCATGCTGCAAAAACCTTTTGCCAAGTCAGGGTTATGAATTGTTCTGACTATCTTTAAGGAGTCCAGAAACTGGTGTATTGCTACAACTCTTGGAGCAATCAGATATTTGTTCCTCAAAGGAGTCTCAGCGCTGCCGATATACCCTGCTATTTCTTCTAAAGTTGGGGTAAGTTCAAAATCCGAGAAATGGAAGATATTGTGCGCAGGATCCCAGTGGGGGACTAGTGCCCTTATGATATCTCCTCGTGGCCTGATATCCAACAAACTCGTGAGGCCTTTCAGATGCTTCTTGATTTCGTCATGCCCTTCTTTGCCTAAATCATTCCACCAGAGCCGCAATTGGAGGGGGATTTTATTCATGATTGAAAAGGGTTCATTTGGAGTCGTGCTCATTCTGCACATTTATTAATAAGATTTTAACAAACGAAACTTATTCTGATAAAAAACAAAAATATATACGATTTTTCTCAAAAGGATTTCTGAACACGACCTCTCAGCACTTCATGAACGAAGATTTTTAAGGTTGTGTGAGGGAAAAAAACGAGGTGGCCGTCTGTACCAAGGCACCCTTCCGGAGTTCCTTTCGGGAACATTTGGCCATTTTTGACATAAGCGGCATCACCCGGACTTGTTTATGACTCTTTTATCATTTTTCAAAAATAGAAAATTCAACATTGCAAACACGGCCTTTCAATGCCTCGGGGACGAAGATTTTTAAGGCTATGTGGGTCGACTGGACCAAAAAAATGACCCAAGGGTGGCTGTTTATGCAAAGTCAGCCTTCCGGCGTCCCATTCGGGAACATTCGGCTATTTATGACAAAACAACATCACCAAAATTAAAATTTGACATATACTTTTTGTTATTTATTTATTTTTGGCTTTTTTAGCAAAAGGTGGGGTTGGTCCCGATGAGGGTTGCCTACGTATCTCACATCCGGTGAGAATCAAACCCGCGTAGTTCGGGCTGATCATGAATAAGTAAATGAACTAACATTTTTTTTTTAATTATTATCATCTTTGTGAAAGAACTACTTTAAAAGAAGAAAGGAAGTATTAATTTTCTTTTTAAAAGAAAGACTTCTAAGATATATTTTTGAATTTTCATTTGTTTGTTTTTTCTCTTATTCTAAAAAGAAAATATTTTTGGAATTCTACTTTTAATAAAAGAAATGCTTCTAAAAAAATATTTTTGAATTTTGAATTTTCTTTTCAATATTTAAAGAAGAGGGAAAATATTTTCGGATTCTTTTTATTATATATATATATATGTTTTTTTTTAATAATTAAAAAAAACTTTCTAAAGAAGTCAATAACGGAAAATATTTTTGGATTTTTGTTTCGAAAACTGGGAGTCTAAAAGAACTTTTCTAGACTTTGCAAGACAAACATTTTCGCAACAAATAAAGATATATATACATTTTAGGAAATAATGAAAAACCTTTGGATTTATATATATATATATATATATATATATATATATATATATATATATATATATATATATATATATATATATATATATATATTTGCAACAAATAATAAACTAATTTTTTTTAAAAAAACAAACTACTTTATTATTTTTTATTTTTATTTTGGCATTTTCATAAACAAATAAATAAATAAAAACCCATTTCAAAACAAGACTCTTTTTTTTATTTTCATTTTTATGGCAAGACAAACTATTTTTTCTAATTTGTTTTTTTTTTTTTTGAAAAACAAGACAAAGCCACTACTCTTTTTTTCTATTTTTCCCTTGCTTTTAATAAAACAAACTAATAAGACACTTTTTCATTTTCTCAAAATTTCGGCAGAGTTTTGACAGTATTTGTGTATTAGGTTTTTTTCAAAAATAAACAATCAATTCCCTAACCGCTATTTCTTTTTTTTCAATTTCACAATATTCAAAATATTCAAACACCGGTCAACGAGACAAAATAAATGCACGGAAAACAAATAGGATGCCTCAGGATGGTCTATTATTTTCAGGTTGCTTGTCCTAGACGGACCCAACCCCTGTGTTGAGTCCCCTAAGTCAAATGCACATGATGCAAACAAACGTTCCTACTAGGGATCCGGCATGAAGTCACGTTATTCTATGTTCAAAACCTGGGTCGGTGTTCTAGACAGTGTACCCGAGCGGACAACTCGAGCTGAGGAAGGAGCTCCTTTCCGGGAACCAAAAGGCCAGCCGGCTTAGAAACTTTCCGAGCCTCTTTTATTCAGGGTATGACACTAACAGAATAGGGAGTCTCAACCAGTAAGCACATCCCCGGAGGTAAGAAGAGAAAGGTTTCGGCACAATTTATATACAGTTCAAATAATATCAAAGCGGTAAAAGCAGCATTTAGCACATTAGGCTCAAAACATGTAATAATCAGATAATAAATAAAGCCAAATAATAACAATTATTCTAAGCTCGAATTCTTAACCCTGAACCAGTGGTTCTGGGTAAAGAGATCCCCAGCAGAGTCGCCAGAGCTGTCACACCTCCTTTTTCCGCACCCGATGGGGCGCAAGGGAGTTTTTTCCAATTAATGGACAATCGAAAGGGGATTTATTTATTTATTTCAGAGTCGCCACTTGGGAGATTTAGGGTGTCCCAAGTCACCAATTTTAATCCCGAATTGAGGAAAAGAATGACTCCATATTACAGTCTGCGTACCAGAAATCTAGATAAGGAATTCTGTTAACTCGGGAGAAGGTGTTAGGCATTCCCGAGTTCCGTGGTTCTAGCACGGTCGCTCAACTGTTATATTCGGCTTGATTATCTGATTTTATACAAATGTGAACTTATGTGCCAATTTTATCTTTTAACCGCTTTTATCATTCAATGTTATTTTTATAGGACTTGCAACGTCGTGAAAACATATCTCGAACCACGTTACATCAATGCACCCGTGGTTATTGACATATTTCGACTCAGTTGAGATTTGGATTTGGGCCACATAAATGTGCACCCGAATTTAGGGAGATATCATTATTAAAGTCGCGCCTAAAGCAACTAGCGCATTATTATTTTGGGGTAGGGCCGTGAAATTTGCTAAACGGCCCGTCCCGGAATCTAAGTATTTAATACATATATTTTGTGAGGGCCCCGCAATTTGTCCCTTTTATTTGGTGAGGCTCGCCTCATTTTTATTATTATTATTTTTTTTTAAGAATTTACAACGTTATGGAAATGCGTCTCAGACCACGTCACAATCAATGTACCCGTGATTAGAACCACATTTCGACTCCGTTGAGACTTGGATTTGGGTCACATAAATGTGCACCCGAGTTAAGAAGGTAACATTATTAAATACGCGCTTAAAGCAACTAACGTATTGTTATTTTGGAAAGACCGTGAAATTCGCTAAGCGGCCTGTCCCGAATTCTAAGAATTTTAATAGGGTTCCTATTATTCCTAACTTTGCTAACGTATTGTTATTGTTATTAAACCCAACTTCCATTACTAACAAATGAGAAATAAGGTTTAAACGCTAGTAGTCATGATTTTTTTTTATTCAGACGTTCACATACCCATTACAACGAGAGTACATAATATATGCGAGCACATATGTTCGCAACAAATCACCGGATGTCAAATTGCTCCCTTAATAAACACAAATATATGCATAGAAGTAGACATTCTCGTAAAAAAAAACTTAAGTTCACAATATGTTCTCACATTTACTTTAAGCATATGCAGTAACTAATCATAAGATGAACATTTTTAACAAAAAAAACGAAAATTGCATTGTTGACATTCATCTTAAACCATAATATGCGAATCGAACGAAATGAAACAAAGGACGAAGAACACTAACTTTCGAACCTCGACAAACCTAGAACGACAAATAGCGCCCCGACGGAACTCAAACCGGATCTCACTGAACAACGACGGAAACTCGGACAAACACCTCGACGTACCGGACCTCGACGAACCAAAGCCGACCTCGATGGAAATAGAAAACTCGGACCCGCAAGTGCTAACAATCTGCCATGTTCGCTGCTACTGACCTTTCTCGACCCAACAGCTTGGTGCGAAAAGATGAAGCAGGAGGGGTCGAGGGACAGTGACGGGGTAGAAGAACACAGCAACAGCTGCCTACGTTCCGACGAGGGGGGGTGACGACGAGGTTTGCTGGATTTTTGGCTCGGCAGGTGGTTTTGGGGTAGGGTTTGGTTAGGTTCAGGCGTTGGGGGGAACTGGTTGCGACGTGATGTTTGGACGTTGTGGGTGGTGTTTTTGGAGTACATTGACAACGGGGGGAGGAGCTGGTGGTCGACGGACGTGGGGTGGTGGCGTTTTGGAGTTTGGACGTGAGAGGGTGGCGACGAAAGGTTGCAGGGCTTCAAACGTTGGGGGGTGCGACTGGAGGTGGAGAAGTCTGTTTGGTGGTGGTGTCAGGGTGGTGTTTGGGGCAGTGGTCGACGGAGGGAGCTCGCAACGGCAACAATGGCGGTTTGTTGATGGTGGTTGGACGTGGAGGTGACGGGTTACTTCAATGGAGGGAGCGTTAGGGTTTTGTTCTTCTCCTTTTGGAGAAGATGAACAGTGGTCGACGATGGTTTTTCTGGTTTTCGTCGATGGAGAGGAAGCTGTTGGTCGAGGGTCGGTTTTCTTTCTTTCTTCTTTTGAAGAAGAAAGAGGAACAATAGTTTTCTTCCAAATTTTTCAAAAGTCCTCCCATGCTTTTGCCTTTGTCCGTGTTTTGTAATGTTTTGCCAAGAAAAATGAGCCTCACGCGTGGTGGGGTTCAAGGTTTATGTCCCCCACGCGTGGTGGGGTTCCCCATATGTCCTGGACACGGTTTATTATGGGTTAGGTCCGAAATTAGGCCTAAAACCGGGTAGTTTGAACCCGAATATTATTCTTTTGCCCGGACCCGAGAAATAGGAACACGTTGCTTAACTAGTCCTATGTAAGCAAAATAACTACCAAAAATAAGACTAGTATTCAAACAAAACTATATCTTTTTAAATATTTTTTCAAGATTTAAAATAGCTACAAAATATTAATAAAACTATTTTTGTAATTTTCGTTTTTTAAATATTAAGATAAAATATGAAGCAATATTTTTTGTATTTTTCAAAGTTAAAATGACTATAGAATATTAATAAAATTATTTTTTTTGTAATTTTCGTTTTTTAATAAAGACAAAAATATAAAGTAATATTTTTTGTATTTTTCCAAAATTAAAACGACTACAAAACATTAATCGAATTATATTTTTTTGTAATTTTCGAATTTATATAAAGTACCAAAATAAAGTACAATTTTTGTATTTTTCAAGTTTATGAGAAATACATAAACTAAAATTTATATATATATTTTGTGATTTTTTTTCTTTTTGCAACGAAATAAAGTAAAATAGTTAAAATGGCTATATTAGACCCAATTTCATATTTATGCTAAAGAAAATGTGAAAATTCTCGGGGAGGGTCAAAAATCACGTGCTTACAGGGTCGTGACAGGAAAGCAACTATGGAAGCAGAAATTGCAGCATTACAATTAAACCACACTTGGGATGTGGTAGATTTACCTACAAGGAAGAAAGCCTTACCCTGTAAGTGGGTGTACAAGGTCAAACATCACTCAGATGGGACTGTAGAAAGATTGAAAGCTCGGTTAGTAGTCGGGGGGGGGGGGACATTCAAAGGGAAGGAATTGATTATTTTGAAACTTTTTCACCTGTGGTAAAGATGACAACCATAAGGTGTCTTTTGATTGTGGTTGTGAAGAAAGGTTGGGGAGTGTCACAACTTGATGTGAATAATGCATTCCTCCATAGAGAATTGCAAGAAGAAGTTTATATGAAATTTCCAACGGGTGTTTTTCCACCTAAACCAAATCAAGTCTGTTTACTGAAGAAATCTCTCTGTGGGCTAAAACAGGCATCCAGGCAATGGTATGCCAGACTTGCAGGTACTTTGAGTTTTAAAGGCTATTCTAGTTCCCTCAATGACTATTCTCTGTTCTATAAAGTGAATGGAGATCTTGTTTCTATCATAGCAGTATATGTGGATGATATCCTACTCACATAGATGATGCAACAGAGATACAACATATTACTGACTTTCTTCATTCAGAATTTAAGGTGAAACGCTTAGGCAATATTCACTATTTTCTAGGCATGGAAATACTCAGAGAAAAATAGGGGTTCATCATCAGCCAAAGGAAATTTACCTTAGAATTACTATAAGAGTTCAATTGTACATGAACTCGGATTTCTTCACCAGTGGACCCTTCCACTAAGCTTCAGGCAGATTTGGGACCTCATTTGGATGACCCAAGCCTTTATCGCCATTTAGTTGGTAAACTCAACTATCCGACGAACACCCGACCCGATCTCTCTTTTGTTGTTCTATCTCTAGTTCAATACATACAAAGACCTTGTATTTCTCATCTTTATGCTGCTCAACGAGTATTAAGATATCTTCGCACAGATCCCTCACAAGGCATTCTATTATCTTTACACCTTTCTTTTGATTTAATGGCCTTTTGCGATGCTGATTGGGCATCATGTCGTGATTCTAGACGATCAGTGAGTGGGTTCTTCATTACCCTTGGCGGTGCACCTATTTCTTGGAAATCCAAGAAACAAGCTTCCATTCTTTGTCATCTGCCAAAGCTGAATATCGTTCAATGCGTCGAGTCACGACAGAAATTACTTGGCATGTTCGCCTTTTGGCAGATCTAACAGTACACCCTACTTTGCCCATGCCTCTTCACTCTGATAGTCAAGCCGCGATTCATATAGCTCGGAACCCCGTCTATCATGAACAAACCAAATATGTGGAACTGAATTTCCACTTTGTTCGTCAACAATTTCTCTCTGGTTTGATATCTCTCTCTTTTGTTCCATCGGAATCTCAGCTCGCCGATTTATTTACCAAACCCTTATCCGGAGGTTCTCATCGGAGTATTTTGTGCAAGCTGGGGGTCCATTCTCTCCCCTTCACCTTGAGGGGGCATGTTGAAGAACAGAACCCCGTGACAATTTAATGGACGAAGAAGATACAAGGGAGAAGAAGAAGAAAGAAGTAGAAGATGCAGCGAAGAAGAAAAACATAAAGTTTCAGAGTTTCCAAAGGAAGTTTTGGACTTATGTCTGAAGCTTTTGGTTATGTGACGTGTCAACATAATAGCCTTTGATATTATAATCCTAAGATCTAATGGTGACCACTGGATTAGGAGGAGAAGGGAAATCTGAGCCATCCATGTGATACAACTGACAAAAGATTTGGAAGCTTCTACACGTGAGTGAGCACATGCCCACATTTTAAAGAATAATTCTCTGTTAAGTTAGTTATACAATTTGCCACTAGAAGATATGACAAGTGTATAGGAATATTTTATTTACATTCTTTGTATCTATCTATAGGATAGGGCTGCATATAAAGAACAGAGTACTATGAATAAAATTACAAGAGAAAATTTTCATAAATCTCAATCTTTCTTTCAATGTCTCTCATAATAATTATTTTAAATTATACAAATAATAGTACTATTTGTAAAATAAATCTTACATGTCATTTCTTGTAATTTGCAGTAAAATCGTCTTTTGAAGAGATTGGTCAAACAAAAATTATTTGTTAACAAAAGCACTTCTCATATGATTTGGCTAAACACAAGATGCTATTAAACTATTTTTTTGAATCTTTATTTTACAGAACACTTTCCAAATTAAGTGAATTTTGAAAATTTCGCCAAATACATCTGAACGTCACTTCCCTTTCCTCAAAAAGTTGGTCAATTATCCTAACTCACTAAATAATTTTTTAAGAACATCAATTTTTTCAAAAGAAATTAGCCAAACAAGTTACTCCAATAAGGCTATATAAGTAATGAGTAATGACTACCTTGAATATGGTTAAAAGAAGCGTTACAAAAAGAGTAAAATCACTCTTTTTAGTAGTATATTTAACACTTTTCATTTGAAATCTTAAAAAGGAAATTAGCGCGGTTGAATTCTGTTGGGGCGCGGGCGCGTTTTGTTTTTGCTATAAAAATACAAATATACTAAACAGTTGTAAAATTGATACATTTTGCACTGTTTGGGTACCAGCCGGGGGAGTGGGTGGGAGGGAAAACCACCCAAATTTTACCAAACTTCGAATTTTAAAACAGCCCCCAAAATCCAAACAAACATATTGGCGGCTTATAAACCCAATAAACCTCTCATTTCTTTCCTCTCCAGTTCGTCAAATCTTCAATTCAACTAATTTTCTCTTGCTTTTCTTTGTTAGTTCTTGCAACTACATATGAAGAAGCAAGAGAAAGAGGCAATAATGGCGGATTTAGAAAATTGTGGCAGAGTTACACGGCTAGCCAAGAAAAGGGCAGCAGAGGCTATGGCCTCACATCAACAACAACACCCTAGTAAGAAACGGGTGGTTTTGGGCGAGATTCAGAATTTTTCTAATCTGGGTGTGAGTCAAATTAAGGGTTTGAACACTGAGCCTAAAAAACAACCCAAATCGAAGCAGCAGCAATCTAAGAGGAAACTGAAAAGGGCTGTGACTAGTAAAATTGATAAGGAGGAGTTGAATGTGGATAATGTTGATGCTAATTACGATGACCCTCAGATGTGTAGTGCTTATGTTTCTGATATATATGATTATCTTCGTAAAATGGAGGTTAGTATATTTTTCTTTGAATTAAATTGAGCTCTTTTATTTACTTCATATTGTTATTATGTTTTTGCATTTGATTAATTATGTCTCATATAGCTGACTTGTTTCAGATCAGTAATGTAGTAGTAATTAGATAGTGAGGGTTTATATAGCAAAAATTATATTTTGGGATTAAGGCGTGGTTATTGTTGTTGTTTAGTGACTTAAAAGAAATTGATTTGGTTTCTTCTGCCTTAATTTGTAAAAATAGACATGCTTGAAAATAGGATCTTGGAGATTGAAATGTAGTTACTTTTATGAATTATTTGAATATTGGCTTTTCGATCGATCTAGAAGAATTAACCCAAATAGCTGTCTATCTAATATCTTAAACTTAAAATAGCCAGCACATGTATAATGTATATATAATTCATGTATAATATATGTGTAGTTGTGTATAATTAATGTTTAATCTATGTATATTGACTAGAAAAAGTAAATATTGAATTTGTCTGGCTGTAATGGTGCTCGGTGTTGTGTTTTGTTGAAATTTGGGTTTTGACAAATTTGGTGGTTTTGTGTTCAGATTGAGGAAAAGAGGAGACCTTTGCCTGATTACTTAGAGAAAGTTCAGAAGGATTTGAGCCCAAACATGAGAGGGGTATTAGTCGATTGGCTAGTGGAAGTTGCAGAGGAATACAAGCTACTTTCAGACACTTTATATCTTGCTGTTTCCTACATCGATAGATTCTTATCAACAAATGTCATCACCAGGCAAAAACTTCAGCTTTTGGGTGTTTCGTCAATGCTCATTTCTGCGTAAGTATCTTAGCTTTGCATTGGATTTAACTCCTGGAATTTTGAGTGTTTATGAATTTTGCTCACGAGTGTATTCTGATTTGGTAATTTACAGGAAGTATGAGGAGATTAGTCCACCACATGTTGAAGATTTTTGTTACATAACGGATAACACATATACTAAGGAAGAGGTGGTGAAAATGGAAGCTGATGTGCTTAAAACACTCAACTTTGAGATGGGAAATCCCACAGTGAAAACATTTCTCAGAAGATTTACTGGGGTTGCTCAAGAAGATTATAAAACCCCCAATTTGCAGTTGGAGTTTTTGGGCTATTACCTAGCGGAGTTAAGCATATTGGATTATAGCTGTGTGAAATACGTACCTTCTTTGCTGGCTGCTGCTGTGGTATTCCTTTCGAGGTTTACACTACAACCTAATACACATCCTTGGAGTTTGGCTCTTCAACAATACTCGGGATATAAAGCAGCGGATTTGAAGGAATGTATTCTTATCTTACACGACTTGCAATTAAGTAGAAGAGGAGGCTCTTTAGCGGCTGTGAGGGACAAATATAAGCAGCATAAGGTATTAATCTAAGATGGTCATTGGTTATAATATTGTAGATGCTTTGTTTAATTTGGTTATCTAACTTGACCTGTGAGTTACTTTTTACAGTTTAAGTGTGTGTCATCGTTGACCTCTCCAGTGGAAATACCAGCTTCATTCTTTGAAGATATGAGACAATTGTAAATTAGGCTTCTGCTTGGACATACAATAGGAAGGAGTAGACTGTGTTCTTGGTTTTGCTTAAACTGGATATCTGGCTAATGGTGCTTTAACGATGCTGCGGACATAGTGTTTGTTTTAGTAGATTTTGCAGTCCTCAGATGTATGTGGTGTTAGGATTACTAACTGGTAGTTAGTAAGATAAGTTTGATTAGATTTTGTAGGTCGGTTAGAAACAGAACCATTGAATTGATTGTGAAGTTATTGATTCCATTTACAAGTCTTGTATTCCAGGGATGATGTTTGGTAGTATTTGATACAGAGAAATCAATCATGTAAAAAGCCTGAATAGCTTCAGATAAAAGAACAGATTGCCCAATTAAATCATTGTGTTCATCTACATTAGTATGTGTACCCATCGCAACAACTACTCTTTTCAGGTTTGCCTTTTTTTAGAAGAAAAGAAACTATGTGCATCAGACAACTCTTGGATACTGTGTTATAATTGTATTTGGAAATAATCCAATGAGGATGATAAAGTTACTAAAATGGCGGAAGATTTCAGATTTCTTGTGATCTTACTTCTGCGATAGGTGTAAATTCTACATATTTGGGAGAATCTATATGTTTCAAACCACATAGCTCTTATAAATTTGATCCTTCATTTTGAAACTCCATACTGTTGATACCACTTTGACATTAGGAATCTTTATGATCTAATTTTTTTTATCCTATACTATGGAATTGCATGATATTAATCCTTCATTTTGAAAGTCATGAAGCTCTGTTCATTTCATGGATCTTTTTCATGAAATGAACTTGTTCGGAAAAGTCATACATACAGCTACAAAAGCAAACACATTGAATAAAAAATGAAAAATTCATAAGTTACTCCCTAAGCTTGTTCAGAAAACTCATTTATAAACTTTAATTTTACGGGCGACTTATTACTCACTATTCTTGTTTAAAGTGGAGCTAATACCACCTCCGAACATATTTAACCAGTTTCATGGCCTGCGGATGTTACATGCATCGACATCATTTTTTCTTGTTTTCTTCTATTTTTTCACATTTTTCTTTTTTACAAAATATTTTTTTTTTGTTTAGTTGGGTTATTGTTTGAAAGTGTCTATAAAAAATATGCTCTAAACCGTCATGTGGTGTAAAATTCCTTTTGTGATTTTATTTTTGTTTAGAAAGCACAAATTTTTTATTATTAAAAAATGCCTATTTTTGAGTAAAAATAATTTAGAACTTTTTATTAAACTACTCAAATCTTCATATTAATAAATAACCTTTTTATAACAAGATCCAAGATAATATATTACAAACACATGCCAACTTGTAAATATGAACTAATCATTACCAATATAAATAATAATATTGGTATCAAATTTTGTTGTAACTTAAAGGCTTTATATCTTGTAGAAATATTTCACTATAAACAAAAAGTACGAAGAAAAAAGGCGACATTAACTTTTTTCATGCGTGTATATGTCTATGTCATTTATTAAAAATTGACATTAGGACATTAATTTATTGTGTTGCCCTTGTAACTGAGGGTCTCATATTCACTACCTTAACCTATGTTAAAATATAAGTTTAAAGAAAGTCAACAATTTGATAAATCAATCATAAACAAGACCAAGGCAACAAAGTATCTTAAAGATTCGAGACTCACCTTTGACAATATTTGTTGCTGACATTTTACTAGCTAGCCAATTGATAGTCCCATAATTTTGATAGATAAAATGCGGAATACAAGAGGTGTTAGTTGAAGCACTTCTTCGCCCCTTTCATGCAATTTTACGGTTACGACAAAGCAACCACCTATTTAAAATAATTTATGTGCTTATAGCCTTGTATTGATCAACCTCTTAACAAGCATTTTATCCAAAAATTGAACCACAGCGCGCAATTTCAATCTTCTTTAATTTTACCTCAATTGAGGATTCTGCTAGGGCAAATACCCTGATCCATCTTTCATCCTTTATTAATCCATCGATTGGAACATCTTCACTCTACTCTCCAATTCAAGCAACATCTCCAACTGAAGGTTCTGCTGGGTCAATACCCAAATCGTTGTTCATATCGACTTCCATCTTTCGTCCCCCATTGATCCATCAATGATTGTAACATCTTGCTCTTCCAAATGACAAAGCAACCACCTATTTAAAATAATTAATGAGCTTATACTGATCAACATATTAACAAGCATTTTATCCAAAAATTGAAACACAACGTGCAACTTCATATTCTTCTTTAATTTCAAATATCACCCCAAATCAGATACATGTTCTTGATCAACAATTGGGAGAGACAGAGTATCATTTTGGACGATTTCCTCAAGATTTTCGTCACATTGAAGATTCAAATCCTCAATTACTTACTACAAAAATTTGAATTCGAAAACCTCTAGTATTTTTTCCCTTCTTTTCGGCAGTGTTTTCGTGGATACCCCATTTATATATTGTACTAACAAAAACGGATTTTAGGTTAAACCATTGGATGTGATAGGAAAGTAAAATAAAATAACATATATTTATTTATTAATAAATGCACTAATCGGTCTGAGTAAAAAGAAAAAAAAAAGCTTCGTTTCATTTTCCTCTTTGTTTATTGATGTTCTTAAATTCTTTGTTTGTTTATTTTGACCTTTTAATTTAGTTTTAAACACAAATCCTACCAAACTACCAAGGCTGCCACTATAATTGTTCGGTTTTATGGATTTCATGGCATTCTGAAAGACCGAATTCATTTTTCGTTAAATTTTACTATTTTCAGCTCAATATTATTCCTATAAGAGTTTGTTTAGTCGAAATGATCCCTTATGTTCGAGTGTAGAGTTTTGATCTTTTATTGCCCTAAAAATACCATCCGGAGCACTTATCATTAGCTCTGCAAAATCTGAGGAATTAATCCCAGTACACACTACCACCACCAGTACACCAAAGGGAATTAAGATTGCGACAGAAATACTAAAACTTCACGTGCTTTAGTCAGCTGGATATAACTAAACAGCAAGAGCTATTAAAATAGGTATTACGTAGTCATTAGTAATGTGAACAATTCACAAGGCGTGATTGGGTGCTCATTGAAAATGTCAAATGTTGCAAATTGGAAGCCACCATTTAACAGCCAGTAGTGGACATGAGAGCTAAGACTTTGTTGCCCAAAATCTCTAAAGCCCCAATTGAGAAATATCGTGTCATGTGCCTATTCACCTTGTACACAAAGACGTAGCAAATATTAGACACGAAACTTACGTCCAAACCAACTGGAATGGCGAAACTAAGACTGCAATCTCCCTGCATTTTATCAATAAATCATACCTAGTTCCTTTTCAATTTCTGGCAAATAGTCGTAATTCATTGCCATGAATTCACATTATTGGGAAAATGGGGAACTTTCGTAGATTTATGCAATGGAACAAGACAATGCCTTATAATTTTTCCGCATTTTTATATTCCAAATTTTTTATCCTTCACAACGTGATCGCATAATATTGAAAGTTGTAACGCTCCGCTCATTTCATGGATTTTTTCAGGTTCCATATTAAAAGAAGTCGGGTACCCAACACATTTTATAAATTTCGACCCCCCTTGCGCTGTGAGAGGTGCTTTTTCAAGATACTGCCTCGTTTTCCTACTAAGTACCAAGAACACCACACAGTATATGAATATAAGAAAATAATTTTTTGGAATTTGACGAAACTTTTTCGTGTTTCTAGTTAAATTATTTTATTTCACATTTCTCGTTAAATCAACAGCTACATGTTGCAAAAATTGATGCTAGCAAACTTAAAAGATCCCACAAGTAGGTTCTAAGGTAATATGTACACAAAACTTACCCCTACCTTATGAAGGTAAAGAGAATATTTCTATAAACCCTCAGCTCAAAAGATCAAAACTATATTTAAGATACTATTTTAAACCTATTCTATTTTTATTTTTTCCATTCTCTGTTACTCAAATACCAAACCCAGTTTGTTGTACGAGTGTGTGCACTATTTTAGCCGTGTCTCATAGTCATAGAGTTTGCAATAGAGGACGGGAAGTAACAAAAAGAACATCAACCTGATACTAGGGGGACAATGAAATTAAACAACTCAATGTCAGCATTTGAGCAACAAATAAATCATAACAGTGCGGTCACTGCCACTGCAGCTTCCTCACTTCAACGCAGTGCAACAGTCAGTAATTACAGTTTCAGCTCTGCCAAAACCTAAACCTACGTCAGTGCCATAATACTTACCTGCACTATCTACAATGTACTCCAAATATGATTTGTTGAATATTCAGTTTGTCCTACAATTGTACATACGTCCAAGGAGAGTTCTGTCACAAATTAAGGTATTACTTGTTCCAAGTGCTTAAACGATCTCGACCATCTTCAACATTATCTTTGCCTGTTTGTTCCACAACATCTATATCCGAACATCAAAGACACAGACCACATTGTCCGCAAAACAAGCAGCAACCTTGTTGCCTTCCTTGTTCCAGCAAACTTCAAAGATTCCACCATTTCCACTGTAAGTTTTTATGATCTTGGCCTCTTTCACAGACCATATGTTCAAGCATCTATCCAATGACCCGGTTGCCAAGTACTCGCTGTTTGGACTAAATGCAACAGAATACACGGGATCCCTGGGTATACAATGGAAAAAGCCCCAATAAATACTAACAAAAATCCCAGTCACACATAACAAGAACAATAGAAATATTTAAAGATGTACTAACTATCTTTGCTTTTGACGATTCTAATAACTGCTTTTGTTAAAGCAGCAATGACTTCTTCTATGAGACCTTTTAGAAGGTTCAATCACCTCAACACCTTTTTTTCCGAAAAAGACATAAAAAGCAACTGCATAATTACAGCCATTACCTATGGCCATTCAGACTGTGAAGGAGACGGCCAAGTTCTACATCCCATAGCTTCACTGTGGAGTCAAAAGAGGCACTACAGAGGAAATTAAAAGTTCAGCAAAAAGAATAGGCACATAGAATTATAATAATTAGAAGATAAAAGAATAGGCACATCGAATCAAAAAGAATTATAAGATTTGAGTACAACAAAATAAGGTATTCATTGTCTGATGCCCGGATTATCCCCTTGGAGGTGAAGGATTATAGAACATCAAGCACACTTGACAAACGCAAGTTATTTCATAGACAATGTTAAAAATGTCACTAAATGAAGACATATTGATCTTAAATTACAGGGCAGCACTAGTAAAGAAAGAATAGGAACCAATAACAGAATTTCTAATGTGCGGAGATCATGTCTCTGGAGACATTGCAGCTCTATGAAATATAAGAAGTGTAGAGAGAATTACGGGGAAGCTATCTCTCAACTTCCCCCAACTTTTAAAAAATAAAAATAAAAATTAGTCGATCAATCAAGTATACTTCAATCCCAAACTAGTCAGGGTCGGCTATCTGATAATTGCCAGAAGATTCCGACCACTGGCACATTTCTTTCCAATACTAAATAATTGCCTTTTAAGGAGTGGAAAAATAAGAGTAGGATTGATCTTAATTCGAAGGCTATGTCGATGACGATAGGGTTGGTTCAACTGCTTGGATCGCTACCTTGCCATTTTCACCATTAAAGCATTGAGAGAAATACAAGCGTCAAATGGTAAAGTGATAGTGTGATACGTTATATTTGCCATGGATGAGCAAAAACAACCTACGATAAGAGGAGGAATGACGCTTAAAGCAATAATTGTCACTTTGTTAGTTTCTCTAGATCACCAAAACTAAGTCCACATATAAAACTACCATCCCTTAGACCCACATCAGTTAGATATAGAGTCTGTTTGACTAAGCTTATAAGCTAGTCAAACTGGCTTATAAGCACCTTTTGGCTTATCTACGCGTTTGATAAACACCCAAAGTGCTTATAAACCAAGAGCTTATAAACTAAAATCAGCCATAAGTCATAAGTTGGTCACCCCCAACTTATGGGCTTTTCAGCTTATAAGCACTTTTAGTTTGACCAACATTTTTACGGGGTTATCCTTAATAATATTTTCTAATTCAGAAAATACTTTTCCCAAAATAAATTTCCCGACTTTCTCTTCATCCCATATTCGTTGCTAATTCTTTTATTTACAAAGAAATATTTTAATTTATAATCTTCTGAAAAAATTCAAGGGTATTTTAGTCATTTTAACATAGGAATAACTTATCAACACTTTTTTATCAAACACATCAACTGCTTATTATTAGTTTCAACACTTCTATCCAAACACATAAATGCTTATTTTAAAAATCAGCTCAGCGCTTAAAATGCTTTTCAGCATTTCAAACTTATCAGCTATTTACAATCAACTAATCCAAATGGGCTTATAATAATAGAACTAGATCTGGTAGAAAGAAGAGCCTTGAAGTTACCACCACGTGCCAGACCATTATGGTAGAAGCAGCAGGTCATCCAACGTATGACCTGTGGCAATATGTAGGATTGTAGCCTACTTCCGTACCCTCAATGTAATGGTGCAGAGTATTTACCTGGCCAGCAACAATTGTTGATTTGGGTTGCTCGTACCAGGGCCAGTTGGACTCCATCGGATGGTATAGATCTCCTAAAAGATTAATACTGTAAAAACACTGATCTCTGATCTGATTAAGCGAATAAAACAAAAACAGAAAAAGAGGAATAACTCAGTATATATGTATATAAACTTAAATGCTGCACCTTGGCATGTTCTTTGAAATCATGCACGCAGGCATCTTGTTTCACGCTCCATATCTGCACAACCAGATGAGAGTTATCGACCAATTTCACAGAGCATCAATTGAAGGTGATTTTTCGAAACAACATATTTGAAATACTATCTTAAAGGAAGTGAAGCTATAAATCAACTTTCACTTAGTCTCTTCCTTGATTACCAATTATTTCTAATTAATCAGAACCTGGAGTTCTGGAATGCGTTTGAACTAGATATTTTTTTGAACTAGCTTAGGATTACTGATTTAGTATTCCAGAATCTAGGTTGAAATGGATTTTTCTACATTAAAGCAGTTAAGCACCACACCTTCTTTCTTTTTTTCCATCAGAGGTTAAGGGTGTACGACAAAGTACGGACATGTGGGAAATTTAGAGTATCCCAAGTTTTACAGAATTAATTTGTCCTAAAAAACAAATTGAGTAGTGGAGAGAAACAGGCCCAAAATGGAGCAGCCAACTAGTCTTGGATTGAGGTGTAATTGTTGTTGTAAGAGGTTAAGGGTGATAATTAAAGCTTATTGATTATCAGAAAACAAATTTATCACGTTCTTTGCAAGACCTAGTTAAGCATGAATTTGTTTACAGATGCAAGACTTCACACAACTATTTGAATATGTTCTATCAATCAGGACCTCCCAAGAGAGAAATAACTGACAGGAGCAGAATTATCAGAAGGGAGAACAAGGAATAGTATGTATTTGTATCAGCTAATCTGTAATGACTAAATTCAGAGTTTAGGGAACTACACGAGGGTAATTAGTGCAGACAACACAACCAGACTGTCCTAATCAGTGCTTTTCTGAAACCTGTGGAGTTGCTATTAATTTAAGGAAAGAGTATGTTAGCAATTACCTTAGCCGTGGTGTCATCAGAGCACGATGCCAACAAGGAGCCTGAGGGGTCCCACTTGATTGCATTGACTTCACTCTGCAATCACAAAGATAAGATCTTTTAGTAATGCTCATAAAAAGAGGACACCATAATTTTACTTATTATTTATCATGCTAAAGTTTTGCATCTGAATGGGACTTATCACAAAATAGTTGGTATGATCTAGAACACAAAAGATTAGAACTACAGCTTTCAACTTATAGGGTGAAATTCCAAAAAGATGAAAAAGAAACGACTGTCCGAACAATTGTCGTGCACAGTTGCATGATAATACAAATGCTTGAGAAATCATCATGCAGTCAAACCATTAGTTTTCATGGCCAGAGAAAGGGGTCAAAAGATTCTTTAGCCAATCATCTCACTACCATATGTTTACCTACAAGTTACAACCTCACAGGCATCGAGATACAATGAATACAAGTTGTATCTTAATAATCAGGTATTCAACCAAGGCAACAGAGGTAAATATGTTTTACGATATGTTCACAATTAGACTTTCCCTTTGACACATTTTAAGAGCATTTTATGATGTGATGAGCATAAGCCTCAAGAGAGTTAATATGTCCACCCCTGTGCCTCCCAGAGGTGCACAGTAGACCAGCTCCAATATAATATTTACAGGCAATTGGTAACCAATCAATAACCACATATGGAACAATTTTCCTACCAAAAAGGAAAAAAGAGTACTGGAGCATCACCTGATGTCCTGAGAAAGTTTTGACAGGCCGACTCTCTCCAACTTTACAAACGTAAATCATGTTATCAGTGGAGCAGGTTGCAAAGGAATTGTTGTTTCGCCAATCAACATCAAGAGTCGGAGCTGGAATATAGTTATATATCAATAATGAGAAATAAGAAACAGAAGAAATCAAAGTGAGTAATGGAAAAAAAGCTTAGGAGCATAGTTAAATCAGAACAAAGGAAAAGCACCTGAATGAAATTCAAACTGCTGCTTCCATTCGCCTGACTTTACATCCCACACAATGGCAGTTTTGTCTACACTACCACTAAGGAGATAATCACCTTTCTTATTCCACTTCAACGAGAAGATAGGCCCTTTATGTTTGATTAGAGTATTTACCAGTTCCCCTGGATATGAAGTGACTCGTGAGATCGATCATGAATACCAGCATATAAGTTTGGTGCCATAAGATACTATCATACTACAGATGCCGCAAACAATTAGCAAGGAAAGACCTAAACAGAAGTTAATTTTTTGACAAAAGAATCCAGTTTGATATCTTTTAACAAGTTCTGAATGGACGGAACCATGAGACACAAAGGAAAAAACAAGTCGAAATTGGACCACACACCATGATTATGCACCACTTACAACTTGTAGAAGAAAGAGATTTCTGCAAATGCTTTTTTAATCAGGTGGGCAAAGACTTAGATTAACATTTCGGATTAAGTTGCAGACCCCTTTGAAAGAGAATTAGCTTATTGTTCAGCAAACCAGTATGAATCTGCTATACTTGCCGGAGGAGATGGCCTTCGGCTCACACAGCATGACATATATTGAAGCCGTAACTATAATAATCTCATCAGTTATTGATCTTCCAGGAAACTCATTCATTTCTTCATTTTCTTCGGCCATTTTTGGGCTGCATATGAAGGACACTCAAAGATGTTGAGACAAGGAGGTCTACTGTTAAGAGTCTAGGCCAATTCATCAAAGGGTGTAGCCCAGAATAAGCATACACCCTTCACAGTTTTTTCTAGTAGGAGCAGTGTTGCCCAGATCCTTCGAATTCCTTGCCAGTTGCCACACCCATGTTGATCCAAAAGACTTGGGTGTGGGTGTGGGTGAGGATCCACACTGGAATTGATCGTCCTAACTTTTTGGCCAAAAGTGCTTTTTTTTGACCAAAAGTGCTTTTGAGCAGAAGCAGAAGCGGTTTTTTAGAAGCAGAAAAAAGTAACTTCTCCCCAAAAGCACTTTTGAGAAAAATACACTTAGAAAACTTTTTAAAAACTTGGCCAAATACTAATTGGTGCTCAAAAGTGTTTTTCAAATTAATTAGTCAAACACAAACAAACTGCTTCTCACCAAAAGTACTTTTTGAAAAACACTTTTCAAAATAAATTAATTTGAGAAGCTTGGCCAAACAGGCTATTAGATGCTTTGACTACATCTATGGCCAAGAAGTAAAGGTTGATTAGATATTTGCTTTAAAGATGGTTTATGGCACACACACACACACATTGCTATATGAGGTAAACTTATGAATAAAATATTAAGTTTTACCAAGAATTTAATTATACTAGCTTTGATTTAATAACTTCAATAAAAATTTCAAAATATATACTTATATATGTTGCAATATATATTAATGGTTGTCTCTTAACGCTAGTACCCATACTTCTATTTGTATCTCTGAAATCCTATGATTTAGGTGATGACTAATCCGACTTCTAGATCCACACTCGTATCCGAGCACATACTGTAGGAGGCTTCCACAGCTTCCCTCAAGAAGCCAGTGAAGTGCTTGCCAACAATTGCTCAAATGACTTGACATTGATAAGAATATTGCTATTTGTCAATGCCACACTAATCTCTAGTAATCTCTTTAACTTTTATAAAGGTGATACCTAGATCAACTTGCGCCTACCTCGCTATTCTACTAGGTACCTGCTACCTTATAGGGTAACCTTGTCACCAAGACTTAGGCAGAGAAGGAGAAATCACCTCGCATTTTTGGGCCTCTGGTTGGATGTAAACCTTGGACTTATATGACTTTCATTCCACTTTATTCACCACTAGACCACACCCCTGGATGCATTGGCAAGCTCCTGATCCATATCACTTTCTGGTCTTAAAAGAGGTTCACATCTCTCTCAAATTTGAAACTAATGTGCAGGATGCTACCTCTTAATGAGTAGCACAAGGCAGATGGTTTTTTTGAGCCTGTCCCCTACCTTAAAAAACAGACTTGGTTACCTAGTAGGAATCGAGCTTGTGACGGGAACTACGACACATCTCACTTATGCTACCTATGGCGTTAAACCAAGGCCCTAGGGCCAAGTTACGCAGCTGCTGTAGCTAGTATCTAGCTGCAGCTATCCTTTCATTGGCCTCCAGTAACCCCTCCTGATGCAGATCATCTTTTTGGTCTTATAGGCGATTCACGGCTCTCTCAATTTTGGAGACTGATATGCAGGAGGCTACCTTCCAATGAGTAGGCATAAGTTAGGCAGCCGCTGTAGCTAGTATGTTATTCAAACTACCCTTTCAAGGTAATAGATATTTGAAATTCTATGAAGGTTGTTGGATGATAAAAGGGTTCTCTCACATGCTTATTAGAATTGAAACCATGATGCCTCATAGTCCTTCAGGGGGGAAAATTTGCAGGCCTTCCTGAAAGCTGTGTATTAGGATTCTGATAAGGCTTGCCTCTAGAAAGGGAAGTTGAATAAGAACAGGAGAAATGAGGGATGAACGGCATTGAAATTGAGTACGGTAGTAACGTGATTTCAAAAAGATCGATCCTTCATATGAAAATGCTACCAATTTCAGAAAGGTTACAGCCTTTTAGATTCAACTATATAAGTTATCATGCATATTGTAGTACAGTTCGAAAAATTATGTATCTTGCAGATGATGTGAAGTAGCACCCTCTTGGTGCTACAACAATAAACTACTTTACTTCTTCTCCAAAAAAATAAAAAGATCATACAACATAGGTTTCCCTGCCACACAATGGTGTACTCATACATTCAATATCTTCAGTACCAACTTATCTGTTGCATTTTCCGATACCCCATTGTTCAAAAACAGAAAGTGTTAAAACAAGATAGCTTACCATCTCGGTTCCAGATTCTAGCTTGACCATCATAAGAACCCGTTGCTAGTAGGTTTCCCTCGCCCTACACAGGGAAGAAGTCATAAGTACAAGATTTAATAAGAATGTACATGAGCACTGGCAATTCATAAGACATGCAGAAAAGAAAAAAGAGAAGCCAACAATAATCTCCAAAATACTTACGTTCCACTCGAGTGTTGTGACATCCTTGCTTTTCTCGTTTGTTCGACCTTTAAAATGCTTCAATACCATGACATCTACAGGCCCATTTTGCATACGAGAATGACAAGGACCATCTCCAATTGTCCAAATTCTAGCAGTAGAATCTCCAGATCTGAGTTGAGGATTTCATATAATTAGCAATAAGAAAAGGTAATCCTAAAAGTAAATGTATCACCGGTCTGGCCCTATAGATGTAAGCCTACCCTGTTCAAGATTTTGGTTTTTAGCATGTCACACTGTTCAAGATTTTGGTTTTTAGTATGTCACACTGTTCGAGATTTTGGTTTTCAGACTATTCTAGATTTAGGTGTAATACAATCTCATTTTTAAATGAATTATTTGCTTAAATGTTGATATTATTAACTGCAAACATTCAAGTCAATGCTGGCATTCCAGTGACAAATTCAATGTACAACTTAAAGCAACTCCTCCATGTAAAAAAGCACATGCAGTCAAGCAGGATTTCTTAGAAGACAAATGGTTGTCTCTGCAAATATCTTCAACCATCTTGGTATGGCACATTCCTCGTATCTCCATTCAAGATAGCAATGATATATTTATTTCCTTATTCAACAGAAAGCCCTGCTGATCAGATAGTATCTCCTTATCCTACTAAGCTCATAGACGGTGATTACTTCTGGGGCATACATTTCTCACTTGGACGAAATCCTTTTAAGTTGTTTCTATGGTATGCCTTACCCCTAAGGTGTGGTGTTTTGCTGTTTAGACTATAAACAAGGTTACCTACTCCCCCCAAGAAGACTACATAACAATAAAGTCTAAAGCAGTCAAGGAGGGCAATAAGTTTCACCTATCTTGGAAAAGAATAATGACCATTTCCAAAGTGCTAAAGCTCAACGAATAATACGAGGTAGGGGTATAGAAATGAAATATCACTGGACTCCTATAGAAGAGCAGCATCAAAAGAGATATTAATGTGCTAACCCAGATGCAAGAAGTGAACCGTCTGGACTCCAGGCACATGCAAAAACCTGTGATAAGTTTGAGAACAACACAATATTGTCATGCTAATACCAACAATATTTACCAAATTAAAAATTGAGAATAATACTAATTTGAGAAGCTGTAGATTATATTTAATCATACCTCGGATGTATGGCCTTCCAAAACCATTACATCAGAACTCGGGATTTCACATGGCAGCGAGGTAGAGCTTGTGCAAACCTCCATTGGCTCTGGATCTGTTTTGCAGCTCCAGAAAGTCAAGTGATTAAGAATTTTATGCTTTATAATGTGATTAACAAAATTCAAACCAAATGTATCAGATGCATGCATATTCCAGGATGGCTTGCAGCTGTAAAGTTCATAAAGATTAGGATATTGAGATTTAATACCTGCAGTCTTTCCATTCTCCTCATGTCTGACAACATCTTTATCTCCATTGGCTTTCGCGTCCATGAGATCCTCACGTGGTTTTTCTTTGTCCTTATTTTTCTCTCTCTCCTTATCCTTCTCAATCTTCTCTCTCTCCTGATCTCGATCTTGCTCTTTTTCCTTCAATTGTTTTTCCTTCGCCCTTTCTCTAGCAGGTTCTCGTCCATGCTCCCTCTCATGGACGTTGTTATCCTTGTCTTTTCCCCTAGGTTTATCTTGCCGAAGCTTTTCCTTTTTTTCTTTTATTATTTTTTGCAGCTCATATACATCCTTCGTGATAAGATCAATGGGTTGTAAGAACTGGAAGTCTTCATCCATATCTGTGTCATCCTGCATGCCTTATTTATTATCAGTCAGTTTGAAGTTCTAAAAAGAGCTTGGACTCGGGACTCAAATGACAAGCATCACGAATTTTGCACTTACATTGCTCAAATTTGCTTCCAATTCAAGATACTGAATTCCCTTTTGTAGAAAGGTAACCAGAGCACCAGGGGGAACTAAATTTCCATCTATTGTGCTCTTATTAATCCCCGCCTCATATCCTAAAGCAAATGCTGAATGCGTAAACCCTGTAAAGCAGTCAGAAACAAGGAGATTCAAGATTGATAGCAAAAACAATAAGGAGTGGTGACTAAGAATATGAAAACAGAAAAATTTAAGAGAATTTTAACTGAGAATGGATAAATAGACAGAACCAAATAAGAGTGATCACCTAATAGACCTAAAACATAAAAGGGTTCATTTAACCAAATATGTCCATCACAGCAACAATTTTACAAGGAATGTATATTTGATTAATTTAATAAAATCACAAAAAAATTGAATGACAATCAAACTCATGGAATTATTGTCCCTAAAGGAGAAGGAAGAGGAGACCCAAGAAAAAGGATCAACTGACACAACACTATTTCATTAGCAACTACTTTGCTTCTACACCCAAGGAGGGCCGTTCAAAATCGAACCGTAACTGTTAATCGGACCGATGGCTTATTCGCTTATTGGTATCAGGTTATCGGGGTAACAGTTGGTGAAAGGATTGAGATTTTATAATTAACGGCTTAACGATTTGGGAGCGGTTTACTCAATTTTCTTATTGGATAAACCATTAACCCGTTAAGAATTTTTATATTTACATATACATATCTTTAATTATGCCCATTAACTATATGTGGAACTACCACCTCTTAAGACTTCAAAAGGATTTTATATATAAACACACCACCTAGATGTACATGCTTGATTGTATATAAGTTTTCGATCAGTTTGACCGGTTTTCAATCTTTCCTTTTTTTTTGACATAAAAAAGTTAGCTATGCAACCAAAAGAAATCGGGGTAACAGTTGGTGAAAGGATTGAGATTTTATAATTAACGGCTTAACGATTTGGGAGCGGTTTATCTCAATTTTCTTATTGGATAAACCGTTAACCCGTTAAGAATTTTTATATTTACATATACATATCTTTAATTATGCCCATTAACTATATGTGGAACTACCACCTCTGAAGACTTCAAAAGGATTTATATATAAACACACCACCTAGATGTACATGCTTGATTGTATATAAGTTTTCGATAAGTTTGACCGGTTTTCAATCTTTCCTTTTTTTTTTTGACATAAAAAAGTTAGCTATGCAACCAAAAGAAATACTTATAAAGTTATAAAAAAAAAAATATACTTATAATAAGTGCATTAATGCAGTACAAACTACAAAGTGTTTGACAGACTATCATATAGCAACAACAGATGGTAACAAGCTTGGTAAACTAAAGTGCAGTACATACTAACAAGGTAGTCGAGACACTTTATCAGGCTTGGCCGTTTGGTATTCACAAGACTAGAATTGTTCAAAAAATTTCTATTTGGTTTAGCCAATAAACCACCCGATAATCGTTAATCTGATACCAATCTGCCAGTTGTCTTATTGGATGGCTAGCGGATTACTACACTTATAATCCAATAACGGATAAGCCGAACCGATAAGCGTAATTATCCGCCTGATAAGCACCCTTACAAGGGTGCGACTTAGTGGTCAATGAAATGCGTTAAGTAGCATGAAGTCTCAAGTTCAAATCCTACCGGAGGCAAAACTACTTGATGATTTTCTCTCATCTGTCCATGCCTCAATGGATAGAATTATATGATACATGTACTAGTGGGAGGTAGCAGGTACCCCATGGAATTAGTCGAGGTGCTCGCGGGACCGAACACCACGATTATCCCAAAAAAACTACTTTGCTTCTAAATGAATAACATAACATGCACATGAACATGAAGTACTCTATTGAGCCTAGAAAATTTACATCGAACAGAAACTATTCTCAAAGGAACATGTCCAAATCAAACGAGAAAGATATAATCTCAATTAGCCATCCAATTTTTAGCTTGTTAAAATAACCACCCTCAACTAATTGATATTATGTAGAAAACAATATGTGGTTTGGCCATAATTCACATTGGATGAAGCAGAATTTTTGTGCTAGGTTAGAAATATCCTTTTCAAACACATTCGCGGTGAAACCTCCAATCTACCGAAACATTTATTAATAAAGGTGTGCAAAACAATCATAAATTGAAAGCTAACATCAAACTCGTTAGTTAACAAGAAGTTTGCCTTTCTCAGGGAATAAGATCCATCACATATCAAATCACTTGAAAGTGCCACAAAAAAGGAACAACCTGATGCACAAATCATGCCGCATTCACAGAGGTTTCGGGGAAGGGCTGTAAATAACCTACCCTAATGCAAGCTTTTGAAAGTGCCACAAAATTACAAATTGTTCTATCCTGCATTTGCTTGAAGCCATATAAACATCGTCTCATTGTTCTATCTCTTCCTTTGATAACAAAAAGAAGAAACTGAGCATGCAAGCTTCCTTGAAAACTAACAGACCCTTTTGGTGAGCAAAGGAAGTCATGTTCATCCTTTTGATCGAAAATGACTTCCTTGTGGAAAATAGGGAAAATAGCAATTTTCGTCCTTGTGATATGACTAATTTCTAGTTTCGGTCCCTGTGATATTCAACTAAGCAATTTTAACCTTCAATCAAATGAAGTGGGTGATTCTAGCCCAATCACTAATGAAATTTGATTGAGAAAAACAACATGTTAATACAACAAGGGGCAATTTAGGTATAATAGTTAAAATATTTTTAAATAACCTAATTCTGTTTGAAAAGGTTAAATATCTTCCCATGACATCTTCCCCAAAGGTGGAACTGAACGGAGCTACTCAATCGTCGGAATCACGAATACACATTGCCACCTCGTCTGGCCTTACAAACTACACCTTCATTATTTCTACTTTCGTTCTCCTTAGCCAACAACTAAATTGCCATGCACCCTCCATTTGTAAGAAACAAGTTCAGATGTGCAAATATACAACATCCGTCCGATAAGTCAGTGAAATAATAAAGTTTTAACAACAAAATCAGCTTGATCGGAGCCTGTATAGAAAGATTGAAATTGAAAAAACTGCAAGAATCCTCGCTCGAACTGAGCAAAAATTGAGAAGAGAACTCGAAATTTGACAAAATCGAAGGGAAAAAACACTCTAATAAGAAATTAGCCATGAGTTTCCTCTTGAGGTTTCATCAAATTTAGTTAAGCGTTGCATATTGATTCAAGCAAAAAGAGCATTTAAAGACTAAAAATTTAGAAAAGAAACGTATGGTTCATAGGTAAATGTACAGGTTCATGGTGTTATCACGTGAATTTGCAATGACTAATGATCTAGACTCGATATTCATGTAGCTTGCCACGTGAGTCTGTAATAATGAACCTGAATATTATTTTTGTACAACTAAGAATGCGTTATGTACAATCAAATTGAAAACAGTAACCTCTAAGCCAAAGAGTAATATGCATAATATTCAAATCACCCTTCCTAGTAGTAGATTTTCTGTTAAAGACCTTTCGCTTCCATTAGTGAGGGACTAAAATCCCTCACTTTCTTTAACTGAAGGTTAAATGCACTAAG
The DNA here is from genome assembly GCF_000393655.2 of Nicotiana sylvestris. Classification (NCBI taxonomy): domain Eukaryota; kingdom Viridiplantae; phylum Streptophyta; class Magnoliopsida; order Solanales; family Solanaceae; genus Nicotiana; species Nicotiana sylvestris. Next base: position 154,261,589 of record NC_091060.1, read on the forward strand.
TCAAATATTATAGGGATCAAAACTGGAATAACACAATAATACAGGGATAAATAATGTTATTATGACTTTCGTCATGCCAAGTAGGGTAGAAGGTTAGTAGATAAACGGGAGTGTCTCCTTTCCATGTTGGTAGCATTAGTATTATAGCCCGTTTGGCCAAGCTGCAAAAATCAACTTATTTTGAGAAGTACTTTTTCTCAAAAGTGCTTTTCTCAAAAGTACTTTTGGTGAGAAGCCGTTTGTGTTTGGCTAATTAATTTTAAAAGCACTTCTGAATAGCAATTAGTGTTTGGCCAAACTTTAAAAAACTGCTTTTAAGTGTATTTTTCTCAAAAGCGCTTCTTAAAAAAGTGTTTTTGGAAAGAAACTACTTTTTTCTACTTCTTCAAAACTGCTTCTACTTCTCCTCAAAAACACTTTTTTTCCTTTCAAAAGCTTGACCAAACACCTTAATTTTAGAAAAAAGCCCTTTTTTTTGGATGACCGAGAAATCCGTCTGGGGCCGATCCTTTGGACCAGCCCCAGCCTTCAAAACTCGGTGGATAATGGGTCCGCCCCTCTACCCTTACAACAACAACAACAACAACGACCCAGTATAATCCCACAAGTGGGGTCTGGGGAGGGTAATATGTACGCAGACCTTACCCCTACCCCGAAGGGTAGGGAGGCTGTTTCCAGGAGACCCTCGGCTCAAAAAACAATAGGAGATGATATATTAGTACCATAAAAATGCGTAATAAAAATAACAACAATATATAAGAGATATGAAATATGAAATATAGGATATTAAATACGAAAATACGAAAATACGAAATAGATGGCTGGTATAGTACAACTAGAAGGTAAAGCCCTGCCTCAATAGACGACCAATGACATTCCTAGTCTAACTCCTAACTGGATAGTCTCCCTCTATTGTGTTGTAGAAATATTCACACTCTCCCCTAACCTACAACCCTAATGCTCGACCTCCATAAATCCCTATCAAGGGCCATGTCCTCAGTAATCCTAAGTCGTGTCATGTCATGTCTGATCACCTCTCCCCAATACTTCTTAGGTCTCCCTCTACCTCTCCGCATGCCCACTACAGCCAGTCGCTCACACCTCCTCACCGGTGCATCAGTGCTCCTCCTCTGAATGTGCCCGAACCATCTGAGTCTCACTTCCCTCTACCCTTCTCCACTTAAATACTAGGCTTTGCTTTGCATGGTGTGGGGGCTTGAACCCATTACCTAAGACACAAATCCACCACCCTTTGCCACTTGAACTAGGCCCTGGGGGCTAGAAAAAAAGCACTTTTGACCCAAAAAAAGTGCTTCCGCCTCAAAAGAAGCTTGGCCAAACAGGCTATTAATCTCTCATTTTCATACCTTCTTATCCATACGTTTCTTTTACTATATGTTGATCCTTTCGCTTCGATTATTCTATGACTCTGTCACCTTATCACCTTATCTGATTGCTGATACTACTTGTTGTGTTTGCTTCCTTTACTTTTACATTGAGTCGAGGGTCTACCGGAAATAGCATCTCTACCCTCACAAGGTAGGGGTAAGGTCTTCATACACTCTACTCCCCATACCCCACTTTGTGAGATAATACAGGTTTTTTTGTTGTTGTTGTTGTTGACTTCCAAAAACACACATAGGGATAGATCTTTCCTTATAGCTTCTCAATAGTTATAATTAGAAAAATATAAATTACTCAAGTCCGATTCACTCCTCAAATTGTTCAAATTGCATTCCATAAGCAACACAAGCCAAACAAGTTGGCAAGGAGGGTAATGTAAACAAGTGTTCAAGAACAAAACCAGGCAAAACATAACCTAACCTATAAACCTAGTTGAACGTGAAGTTCAAAATCCAAAAAATATAATTCATGAGGAAACAATGGTGGGTCAACAAAATTAGTGACATAAAGTCAAATTCTTTTTTTTTTGTTTATAGTACTTATACAAGAAAACAGTTCACAACAAAAAATTGATAGTAATATTAAATGGGTAATTCAAGTTAATACAATATTAATCATGTGTTTGAAATATATATTACTTTGGATCTTGTGGTAAAAAATATTCATTAACATAAAAAATTAAGTAATTCAATTCAAAGTTCTAATAAAGATTTTGTACTTTTTTGCCTCCGAATTTCAATATTGTCTAAGTCAAAATAACATAAGAAAATATATCTTTTGGGGCCCCAAAATATCGGGGCCTAAAGCAAAGGCTTCACTAGGAGCCAACCTTTTGAGGTAGCAATTATTAATTGAACCCTAAGAAGGACATACCTGATTCTTGAAGGTACCGGAAAACGAGGTAGTTCAGCTCCGATGAGGTAATAGAGATCATCCTTGCGACTCGACGCCGGCGAAAACAAACACCATGTGCTTTGTCTCCCGAGAGTAGTGAAAACGAAAAAGAGGCTCTGTGTGTGTGTGAGAGAGAGAGACGTTATTATAATTAGATGTGTTTTTCTGCACCAAAGGTCATCGTCATCGTTTAGAATTAGGAATCAACTGTAAATACCGAAATGACTATAATACCCTCGGTGTGCAGGCCTTTTTTGGGTTATTAAATTTGGGCCGCCCAGCCCATTAATATGGTTTAGTTTTTTTTTTTTAATTCCTATACAGTTTTCCAAACTTTATTAACAAAAATGTTCACGTTTAGTTATTTACCCGACCTAAAAAACTCTTACCTACAAAATATATACATTTGTTTAAACTAGAATCCTTTCTGTGGTAATCTTCCTTATTTAGACGCGGGAATCTGGGATCGCGTATTTTTCTTCAGAGATTTTACCAACGCAATCATCGCACCTTAATCAAGCCATTGTATTTGTAGATTCTTACTATCACGACGATTCCTTTGATAATCAAGTTCTATTCTTTGATTTTCTTTGGGTTTTCATAAACGAAGATTTTGAAAAAAAATTGCAAACAATTAGCTACAATTGTAGTGAATTTTGCGACATAATGTCAAAATTAGCGATTATGCTCCAGCTAAATGATCACTGGGATAGCGTTGGGAGATGCAAAGACTTTGATGTTGATGGAATTGTAGTCAGTGAAGATTCAAATTATAGTCAATTGAATTCGGAAATTGTAGAGCATCTAATAATCGATACCTCCGCAAAAATCATCGAAATCAAATATACTGTCAACGAACGTTGTCCACCAATGAAAATTCGGAACGATATAGGAATTCGAATATATATGGAGACAAAAAAGGAAAACAAAAGCTTAGGAATGTATTTGTTGTGTATAACAATGCGTGATTTCGATTTGGAATACAGTATCTCAAATTCGAGCACAATTGCAGGTTTGCTCTATTTTTTCAGTGCTGATGTTGTGTCGATTTCACGTGTTCTACAATTTACTACAACTTATCTACAATAATACTACACAACAAATGTAGTTCAACTGTTATGCCTCTTCAAGTATTCTGTCAAAATACTGAACACATTAATATACACAGGTCTGAATTGTAGATTCTTTTAATTGAGTGTAGGTTCATCTGATTATCGTATGTCTTCGTGGTACAATTGTCAAAGAATTGTAACACTATTGGATAAGTATTAGGAACAGTGGAGTTGATTGATATGCCAACATCTCCGGCAATTGTGGAATATGAAAGTATCATAATAACAGAACATACACCAAATGTTATTGAAGTAGGCCAAGTTTACCAAGATAAACAAATAATTGTCAGTGCAATGAAGCATTATTCTGTTATGAATAAGTTTCAATTTAGGGTGAACAAGTCTAGTGCAAGAAGGTAGGAACATTTCATTTGTCAAATTCATATTTTTGTATAATTTGTAATTTATTTGTATATAAATTGTATATAAATTATTTAATATAAGATTTTTATGCTTAAACAACCTCGTATTTTGTAGATACATTTTTCATAACATTTTTTAATTATTTTTATGTTTTAGCTACTGCCTCGTATGTGTTGGGTCAATTGTATGTGGAACTTCAAGTCCACCAGCATAAACGAATCAGCATTGTTCAAGGTTAGAAAATTCAACAGCTTGCACACATGCTCTTTGATGGACAACATATACATACAATACAAAGCTACTGCCATGGTTGTGACCAGCATGGTGATGCCAAAATATGCGGATCCTAAGACAATACACACACCAAAAGACATACAAACTGATATATTATCGGATCATGGTGTGATCTTAACATACATGCAAGCTTGGAGAGAAAAGAAAAAGGCTTTGGAATTTTTGAGAGGTCACCCTGCTGATTCCTACAGTCACTTGCCGAGTTATTTATATATTCTGGAGAAGACTTATTCGGGATCGGTAGTAAAATTGCAGAAGAGTGAAGATGACTGTTTCTTGTACGCATTTGTTGCACTTAGTACGTCCATCAAGGGTTGAAAGTAGTGTAGGCCAGTTGTAGTAGTTGATGGCACCTTCTTGAAGTTGGCATATAGAGAAATCATGCTAACAACTAGCACAATGGATGCAACAAGTATTGTAGATTAATTGTAGAAATATTGCTATAAAGTTGTTTATCAGTCCGTATTTTTTACACTCTAAAGTTTTATTACAGAAATTGAATTTCTTTTTGCTACATGTGTGATAGATAGCATATTACTACTGGCATACGTTGTTGTTGATTCAAAAAATGACGCATCATGGAGGTAATTTTTTGAGCAATTCAAACATGCATATGGTGAAAAACCAAATATATATGTTGTTTCAGACCAAAATAAGAGTATCTTGAAGGCAACATCTACTGTTTATACCAGCATGCCACATTATGCTTGCATGTGGCATATTTGGATAAATGTAAGGTCAAGGTTCAAGAAGGGTCATTTAAAGTTAAGCGAATTATACTTTGCCATGGCACGATCATACTCACTTGATAAATTTATTGAAAGAATGTCAAAGATTAAAGAGATCGACACGCATGTTAAAGCATACCTATACGATATTGGCTATCATAGATGGTCTCGAGTACATGATACGGTCAACAGAACGTGGACGATGAAATGAAACATTGCAGAATCATTGAATATGGTAACAAAAGACGCAAGAGAGCTGCCCGTAGTAGAACAATTAGAGAACATGAGGACTCTTCTTGAATGTTGGACTAATGAAAAGTTATTGAATTCAAAGGGTACGTTCACATACCTTGGGAAAAAATATAACAAAGAGTTGCAGGACAACAGGACATTACACAAAAGATGAGAGTAAGCTATAGTAGTAACATCAGATCATAGATTCCATCAAACTAAATATCACGTGCTTTGGCGGCTTTGAGGCACAGGAACGAGTCATATGAAAACTATTGTTCTCTTTATTATACGAGGGAGAGTCTTTTGAAGACGTATGAAATACCAGTAGACTCGCTGCCTGATGAAAGCAAATGGAATGTGCCAAAACATATAGCTGAAGAAGTTGTAATACCACCTACTGGGAAAAGACAACTAATGAGACTACAAAAACAAAGATACAAACCATATGATGAAGTGAATGCAAAGAAGTACAAGGTGTCATGCGGAAACTGCATCGTAGAAGGGAATAACAAATGATCTTGTATGAATGCTCCCAAAAGGAAATAAAAACTGGTAACTGACAAGATTTTTTTTTCCTGAGTATTGTTGATGATAATCTGTCCTTTAAGACATAGGAAGTTGTAATTGTATTGCCAATTTGAATAAAGACTTTCTCCTATAATGAAATATTTGATAAACAGATTTCAACTCTTAATGCAATTGGTTTGTAGTTGTTATGTTCAAATACTGAGTATATTTATTACTTTTCACTAACAGCACTGCTTTAAATTGAATGGATTATATTTTTTTTGTATAACAGTTGTAGACATAATTGTAGTTAAACTGTAAAAAAATTATATAGGTACAATATCGAGATCAAGTACTAACAACTTTCAACTAAAAAAAGCCACAAATATTTTCTATTCTAAGTAGTAGAATATCTAGACAAAATAACAAAACAAAAAGATAAAACAATTGTATCACAATCTGCCACAAATAAATTGCAGCTGACTTGTTCTTAGTTAACATTTTATCTACAACTTTACATCAACCTAGCTACAACTAAACACTTTAACTATAATTTTTCTACTGAGAAGGGCAACTAATTCTTCCTTTTCCGGACTTGTGTTCTCTCATTCACAGCTGGTGCACATTTTATTCTTGCTAATCTTTCGGTTACCTCACTTTAACAAATTGCACCAAGCTCTTGCTTTTTCTTAGCATAATCCTAAATAGCGTTCCATAGCGTCTACGGTGCTGATCAATATCATAAAGGTCTTCGTTTGAAATCGATAGCTCTCCAAAGCTGACATTGTCACGACCCAAAATCCACTAAGGGTCGTGATGGCGCCGGACACCACTGTCAGGCAAGCCAACACCAAGAAATTAATTAGATTCTCATTTTAGTATTTATTGAAATCATTTCTTTTATATATTAAACAATAAATAATGAAATTCACTGAAATAAAAATAATGTCTTTAACAAACTTAATAATGAATAATCCCATAATCATCCAAGAATCCGGTGTCACAAGTGCATGAGCTATTTCTAGGAAACCATATAATACAATAACCGTTCGGAATACAAATTGGACAGTAGATAAAATACAATATAGTACCCAGAAGAAGACTCTGCTGGTTGCGGGTCATCTCGAGGAGTGCAGCTCACCTAAGTTTCTGTATCAACCATGTCGTTGCGCCGAACTAGGCCACTAGATATACATAAACATGTGCAACAAAAATACACAACAAGTGTAGTATGAGTACAAAAACAACGTGTACCCAGTAAGTATCCCATCTAATCTCGAAGAAATAGAGACGAGAGGTCGACTTCGACACTTACTAGTGGTCCAATAATAATATACCAATAATATAGTAAATCGAGGATTTTCATAAAAAAATGTTGTAACTCAATAGCATGAGGCAAGTAAACAATTCTTTCGTTTATAGGAAATTTCCAAATTCATTTTCATCATTTATACATTTATCTCAGGCCAGGGAGAACAAATATCAATATCTATGAATCTCAAGGCAAGCAATACAAGCATGCACAAATCATGCCGAGGTCGTACGACTCGATCCAACAAATATTTAAACTATGCACTGCAGAGGGTCGAATGGCGCGAACCATAGATGTATCTATTACCTCGCTCGCGAATCATACATGCGACACAATCAAATATAAATAAACAATCACCCCGCTCGTGAATCATACATGCGATGCAGGTCACATAGACACACACATTCAAACAGTCAATCAAGACCTCATCAGGGAAACAATTATTCAAGGAGGTATCAATTTCTCTTTTACAATTCGAGAAAATGAAGTTTAACTCTTTTAGAAAATCATTTACCACTTCGATACAATTAAAGCAATTCAAACTGTCAATAAGGTTACAATTATTTCAAGTAAAGCATGCTTTTGGGTCCTGGACTACCCGGACTTAAGCATAATAGTAGCTACGCACGGACTATCGTCACCTCGTGCATACGTAGCCCTCACTAATAGAAGCACATATCCAATTAATTCACCTATGAGGACAATTCCCTCTTACAAGGTTAGAAAGGAGACTCACATCGCTCCGAAGTTTCATAACCAGCATTTCACGCCCTTCCGAAGACTCAAATCGATGCACAATGCTCCAAAACTAGCCAATAATTATGCAAACCCAGTAATATATGTTCAATTACTCATAATAATCCAATTTATAATAATTTCTAACCTCGATCGAAAAGTTGACAAAATCGCCCTCGGGCCCATGTGCCCCAATTCCGAAACTTTTCGAAGATAAGTTTGTCCACAACCTCACGAACTCAAATATATAATTTACTCTCAATTTCATGTCCAAAATTGTGGCCAAAAATTCAAGAATACCAATTTTCTAGGGTTTTCCTCAAACCCCAAGTTTCTAATAATTTTCATACTTCAATCTGTATCAAAATCATGTATTTAACTTATAATGAGTGGGAACAACTTACCTTGTGATATTTGAAGAATATCTCCCCTTGAAACTCTCCAAAATCGCCCCAAGACAAATGAAAAATGGGAGAAAAATGGCCAACTCCCGATTTTTAAAAGAACCCTTCTGCCCAGGCGACTTTCGCATCTGCGGTCCATTAGCCGCTTCTGCAACGCCTTCTTCGCATCTGCACCCTTCCCCGCTTCTACGGCCTTCACCTTCGTACCTGCGCGCCCGCAGGTGTGCCCAAACGTCCACTTCTGCGACTTCCCCTTCTCCAGTCCTTTTTCGCTTCTGCGGCTTCCTTCTCGCTTCTGTGGGCTCGCACCTACGGTGCCCACTCCGCAGGTACGATTACACCAACAGTCTTCCAACTTCAGCAGCTCCTCAATTCCAAACCTTGATCCATTAACCACCTGTAATCAACCCGAGGCCCATGGGATCTCACCTAAACATACCAATAAGTCCTAGAACACCATACGAACTTAGTCGAGCCCTCAAATCACACCAAACAATGCTAAAATTACGAATCAACCCCCAATTCAAACTTAAAGAACTTGAAACTTCAATTTCTACTTTCGATGCCGAAACCCATCAAATCACGTCTGATTGACCTCAAATTTTGCACACAAGTCATATTCGACATTACAGACCTACTCCAACTTTCAGAATCGAAATCCGACCCCGATATCAAAAAGTCCACTCCCGGTCAAACTTCTCAAAAACTTCCAAATTTCTAACTTTAGCCAAACGACTCCAAAATGACCTACGGACCTCTGAATCCACTTCCGATCGCGCTCCCAATGCCAGAATCACCATATAGAGCTATTCCCAGACTCAGAATCCTAAATGAACATCGATAACACTGAAATGCGCTTCAATCTAGATTTATGAAATTCGTCTAAAAATGCTAACTTCCACAATAGGCGTCGAAACGCTTCCGGGTCATCCAAAACTCGATCCGGACATACGTCCAAGTCCAATATCATTATACAAACTTGTTGGAACCTTCAAATCTCGATTCCGAGGTCGTTTACTCATAAATCAAACCTTACTCAATTCTTTCAACTTAAAGCTTCCGAAATGAGAATTTTCTTTCCAATTCAATTCCAATCTTCCCGAAATTCAATTCCGACCACACGTACAAGTTATAATACCTTAAGTGAAGATGATCACGACCACGAACTGCCGAACGACGCGCTAGAGCTCAAAATGACCGGTCGGGTCGTTATATTCTCTCCCACTTAAACATACGTTCGTCCTCGAACGTGCTGACAATTGCGCTGGAGTAGTCTGAAATTACTAGTTAACACCTCGTGCACCTACCCGTGCTACCACAACTTAGTTGAGCACATTAGCTCGATCAAATCTGAAGATACCCTCTTTCATTTAGGCATATAAGCCTTAGAGCCCAGTTCCAACATCTGGAATTCTCTGCCATGCCTGCTTCCAACCTACGAATACCGTATCAATCACTACACGATGCACAAATACGAGATTGCATACCTTTGTTGAATTCTCACCATGCACCACATCATTCACGGACCATAATAACATTCTCTGATCATAATAACCGATATCTCTCGAATCTGATGCTCACAATGCACCTCATGACATATATAAATCTTGTCCCAACTTTTGCAATACCACCACGATGGAAGAGATGTGTAGAAATTCATAACCAACTGCCGAGTCGACAAACCATTGAGTCTATACTCCTAACAAGAATCATTACTTCATTCTGAACTAAATAATGGTATTTGCTCTTTAATATACTTCATATAATCCGATCACACTGCTCCTAGATCCAACAATCTTGTCTCACCCAGTACGAACTGCTCAGGCAATAAGCTACCCAGACATGACCAAAAGTCTCATATGATGCCAAAATGTGCCGATATGCCCCAAACTTGAACGTGATACATAAGGAAATCGAACTCTGGAAGGGACTATTCAACTCACGCAACTAATATGAACTTTCTTCAGAAAATGGGAAACAAAACACACAGAAACTAGAATATAGAAATCTGTACTCAACATCATACCGTTGCAGCATGCAACCCGATCCAATCAACATACCTATGGCGGCGTACCATCTGATATACACATAGAACTCACATAAGGATATACACATCGAGCTAAATTGCTCACTACTACTAAATATCGAATATCGGCCACAATCACGCTAAGTGCCTAATACCATCCTTACGGAGACATATAACACCATAAGCTACAAAACTCAAGCATAATAGAGGTGCGATATATGACCTGAATCTCAAGAGCCATCCTGCTCACACAACGCCATCGCTACGGAGAACCTCAACACATAAGAAATTTATCAAGCCGTTTTGCAACTCACACGGCACCATATAGTATTACATGAAATAGCCGACGATGAAATAACATCCCATGTCTGAATACTCCTCCACGAGGAGTGATATGCTGAAATGAACTCATCTAGCCTGATATAAAGCCCATATTCATATTTAAATCCACTCCCAGACCACAAGCCGATTATGATCGCATTGTACTAGGCAAATAACCTTTCAAGGGTCCATAAATACCCCTTTTTCCTCTAACTCACAAGAACAACCATCATAATCGAAGTAAACCTCCACAGTCCATAACCTAATAAACTGCGTGCCCTCCAGGCATAAATTCTCAAATTAGTGATACTATCACAATCTTCACACTTTGTTTAAATCTTTAATCAATCAAGTGACTACATGTCACACTTATACAGTCTTCCCGTGAGGTACGCTCCCACTACCTTCCGCACTAGATAATGAGTCTACACATCTATACCACCGGTCACACTAATGTTGTAAAGCATATAAAGAATCCGTAACAAAGATGCAAAGCCTCCGACAAAAATACCAATCTCAGGTGACGTTGAAGACAATACTAGCTTACTCCAAACACCCAATTCCCCTTCCTGCTCATTCGAGCTCGTGACATCCTCGTCAAACACCGAACCACAACCTAGATCCTCACTTTCAAATCCCATACCGCTCGCTCCACCTAACAAGCCAATATGTTATAGCGCAAGAATTTCATCATAACTCCTCAACCACTAATAGGGTGAACACTTCATCACCTAGAAACTTTTACTTAACTCATTCCAAGAGAACCCTAGCAACACACGAGTAACTTCTCATAACCGTAGGACATTCCAATCCTCAAGTAGTGGTCTGAACCACCATAACCCTTCTGGGATCCGCTTATACATAACATGCCATAATACTTGAATACTTCTAAATAAAATCAATCACGGCGGCCGTCAAGCCTCACACGCCGTCATGAATCACATGCATAACTTAATCGCGCTAAAGGAACTAATCACTACCACCAATATGCCAATTCCACTATGGCTAACCGATCTAACTTCTTCCCATTTCTCCTTGATTGCCTTAGAAATAATAATAACTCCATTCAACACATCACACACTCAATTCGCACTCATCCCTAGTGGCCTTGTATCACGAGACCATGATGTCTCAAATCCCACGAACTTCTCATACCTTCCTTGGGCGCATATTCACATCCTCAATTGATACACCCATTCCAATAATCCCTCTATGAATCCGAAGTCTGTTTCTCTCATTCACTTAAATGCTACACTGCAAGCCAAAATTATCATAGGACATTCAGAGCCTCTTATCACGATCTGCTGTAAAAGCTCGGTTCTTAACCACACCGAGGGCTTGAAATCCTTAAGCACCGCATTTTAACCTTCAAATTCACTAGGACCGTTGTTGAGAGTCACCCACTCTGCCTTGGTTCCAAATATGATCAACTCCAAGGCTCTGCTGGCACATGAACACCCATCTCAATGAAGCACCCGATTGAATCACTTTCCTTGTAAATCACCTCTGTACGAAGTATAAATCCTGAATCTTCCCAAAGCCTGAACATGAGTCAATAAGGCCAACTATAACACACCTTTATCAATTCTTTTGCTCAAATTACCACTTATGTTCTTTTCCCTTAGCTGTAATAACTCACCAATATGCCAATAACCCGAACCCCATAAGTAGATAACCATGCAACCTAATCGTAGGGGGTAAGACCCTCCCACTTAGCTTGAAGCTACTATTACACAACTCTGGAACCCACCAAGATTCTTTCTTCATTGTTGACATGATCTTACACAACTAACCCGCCAAATTCCTCGAAATCCTTCTATTAGCATTTCATAAACACTTTGAATCTCTAGCAACGTTCACATATTCGACTTCTTATTGGATAGTCCACAAAATCCTTCACAGAAGCTTCGTGAACTATGCGACCACTGACCTGCTCACAGAAGATAACCCACATGTGGAAATTACACGCCGACATCTTCCAACATCGCTGCACGGGGTACAATCACTACGACATCAATAACTCATCCTGAGCCCGTGCTCATTCACCAACTGTACTAGTCCGTTCACTTCTTATGGACATCAACTAAATGTGCGACAATATCTTCCAATTTAAAGTTATATTGCATCCTTCTTCGTATCAAGCAACTCCCTTTCAGTTGCATCCAATCTCCCGCTGTATAATAGCCAATATTTCAAATTAAGCCCGTGGACTCAATCACCGTTCGCTAAAATTCCCAAATCACCCTAAGCTTTTCCTCAAGGTGTGTAGTTATCCTGCCATTGAACTCATATGCTACTATGCCACTCTCCCACTTTGGTCAAACTCACTCCTTTAAGCAACTACTCGACTTTCGCTTCTTACACCTGGCCTTCTAGAAATTTAACCACCGCCTGATACTTCCCACATGCCCTTCCTCATCCTTTGCTGCCTAGTTGTTGCCTTAGATCAATATCTATCTCTGTAGCACTTGAACCGGTACATCGCTACTAACTTCAACCCTTTTCGAAGATCATCCTTCTCGAGCCGTCGCATTATAAATACCCATTCAATCCTAAACCACCGCACCCTATGATCTCTGACAGCCACTTCTCCAATACTATCTCACAATATCCTGCCCAAAGGCAAATTATAGAAGACCATAACACCAACGAACTTAATATATTCAATCGAGGACGACGACACCACGTCGCAGATAAAAATTCCACCACACTCGAAAACACCAAGTTTAGTCTGATTGCCTTTCCTCCACCGAAAATAAAATACTGAATCTCTGAATCGTGCTCTAAGTAAACCTCCTTTCAAGTCATTCATTGCACCGATACATAGGCAAGCATCCTACCATCACATCAATACTACACGATAACCATTCATAAGCATCATAGCAACCTGTGTATAGCCTCAAAGCTCTCAGAAGTACAGCTACTGAGCTAAAATGAAAGAATATCCTTCCGCAAGGTGACGACAATAGCCCAAACCACTTCGCAGGGAGAAACATCCTGCACCTTATCTGTAGTACCAATAAAATTCCTCAATTCCTAATTTATAATAAGCGCTTCACATCGCGTAAGATGGAATAGGAAGGAAACAAAGACATAAGCCTAAAAGGAATCAAACTGCACGATGAGGAACCAAGAAGGGAAGTGCTCCTAACAGCCCTGTAGCCTCTCAAAGATAAGTACAGACGTTTCCGTACCGATCCGCAAGACTCTACTAGACTTGCTCATGACTCGTGAGACCTACGTGAACCTAGTGCTCTAATACCATGTTGTCACGAACCAAAATCCACTAAGGGTCGTGATGGCGCCGGACACCACTGTCAGGCAAGCCAACACCAAGAAGTTAATTAAATTCCCATTTTAGTCTTTATTGAAATCATTTCTTTTATACATTAAACAATAAATAATGAAATTCACTGAAATAAAAATGATGTCTTTAACAAACTTAATAATGAATAATCCCATAATCATCCCAGAACCCGGTGTCACAAGTGCATGAGCTATTTCTAGGAAACCATATAATACAAAAACTGTCCGGAATACAAATTGGACAGTAGAGAAAATATAATACAGTACTCAGAAGAAGACTCTGCTGGCTGCAGGTCATCTCGAGGAGTGCAGCTCACCTAGTCTCTGTATCAACCATGCTGTTGCGCCAAACTAGGCCACTAGACATACATGAGACTGTGCAACAAAAATGCACATCAAGTGTAGTATGAGTATAAAAATAATGTGTACCCAATAAATATCTCGTCTAATATCGAAGAAGTAAAGACGAGAGGTCGACTTCGACACTTACTAGTGGTCCAATAATAATATACCAATAATATAGTAAATTGAGGATTTTTATAAAAATGGTTGTAACTCAATAGTATGAGGCAAGTAAACAATTCTTTCATTTATATGAAATTTCCAAATTCATTTTCATCATTCATACATTTATCTCAGGCCAGGAAGAACAAATATAAACATCTATGAATCTCAAGGCAAGCAATACAAGCATGCCCAAATCATGCCGAGGTCGTTCGGCCCAATCCAATAAATATTTAAACTGTGTACTGCCAGAGGGTCGAATGACGCGAACCATAGATGCATCTATTACCCCTCTCGCGAATCATACATGCGACGCACACCCATTCAAACAGTCAATCAAGACCTTATCAGGGAAACAATTATTCAAGGAGGTGTCAATTTCTCTTTTACAAGTCGAGAAAACGAAGTTTAACTCTTTTAGAAAATCATTTACCACTTTGATATGATTAAAGCAATTCAAACTGTTGTTGATACCCAATTTTTCCCTTTATATTTTCAATACTATGCTTTGGCATCAATTAATATTTTTCATAAAATTTCTGCATTTTAAAAACATTTTAATTAATTTCTCCCAGCATTTTATTTATAAAACAATCACTGATTGCATCACAAATAGTTTTATAATAATTTTGTGACTTAATTTTATCATTTGCATTTGTATTGAGTTTCAATTATTTCACAAATAACCACATCTATATTTTTAGGATGCAATTGCAATTACTGCAATTATAGCCTATGCATGCATTATTATATTATGTTGCCATAAAATAGTCTTTTATATTTTTAAAATATTAAGTAATTATTTTAAAATATTTCCAGGCATGAAAATTATTTTTACAACCTATTAGCTATTTTTAAAAATTATTTTATCAATTAAATAGGTATTTGATAAATGGCCTTCTTATTTTTCGGATTTAGCCCAAATTAAAAAATTCAAACCCCTATCCCACCAAGACCAGGCCCAAACCAAATCCTACCCGGCCCCAAACCCTCTAAATCCTGGCGATTGATCCTAGAGATCAACAACCACCATCACTTCTTACCAAATTTACCAAATGACCCCCCCAAACCTAACCATTCTCACCAAACAGTCGCCCTGAAACCCTCTCCTCTCTAATTCTCTCTGAAACCAAGCTTAACCCTATCCGCCGCCACCCAAAACCAGCCCTAATCCCTTGATTCCTACCCGATATATGGCTTCCCATGGCTGTACGAGGCCTCTACTTGTCTCCTATCTGCCCTGGTTGCTCGATTGTGTGGTTTTTGTGGAAGGACCTCGAAGAGATCTAGTCCAGATCTCGTTCAAAACTCTTCAAAAAGTCTGTCTATGGGTTGTGAGTGCTTTCTATCAATGTTTCACGGCTCAAATCTTTGATTCAAGGGCCAAATTCTCTTTACCCTCTCTTTTTCTTTGAAACTTAGTATTTGGACTTTGAATCCGTCCAGATCCTTGTAGATCTGGAATGAGCTGAGTTCATCAGTGCTTTTTCCTTAAGGCTCCTTCATTTCTTTACTGATTAATTGATTTCTGAACATTTTTGTTATATTAGGATTTGTTTTCTTGTTCTTTGTTGGTCGAACCTCTGGGTATCTAAAGTATTTTCAAACTTCCATGGCTATTTATTTAGGTTCTTTTACTTCTTTACTACTAACTGATTTTAAAGCACTACGCTACTTTAGATTTCGATTTCTATGATTTCTGTTGTTCGAATCTCTGTGTGTTGACATGCTTTCAAGTTTTCCATGGTTGTTTCCTTATTTAAGTGTTTTCAAATTATAGTTCTTACCAGACTCCTCTTCAAGAGGGTTTTTCTACTTTCAATATTTTATCTGTTTATCTCTTTACGTGTTTGGTTAACTTCTGTATGTGTGAACCCTAGATGTTCTGATGGTAACACTGATTTCTTCTATTATGTTTCTTTCTGTGAACTAGTCATATTAACCGACCCTATTTTGGGTTTGAGTGATTTTCCTGTTAAATCCAGTATTCTTGGGGATTTTATCGCTTAATTGATTCCTATTTAGGGAATTTGAATGATTCTTTCTTGGTTAAAATCATTATTTTCCGGGATTTTCTACTTGTTTACTTATTGTGGCTAATTACCCTTGCCTTAATTAGTTGTCAGTATTGGGGATTTGATGGACTCCTTATATGATTTGATGTTGATTTATTACCTTACTTAAGTCCCAATTCTGACCGTTAATTAATTGCCCCAATTAAGGGGTCTATTTCGGACTTCTTTTTATGGGAATTTGTCACGACCCTAAACCCGGGCCCGGTCGTAATAGCGCCTCTCGTGAAGACAAGTCTAGCCGATACTTTCCCATTTCAGTTTTAAGCAGTTAAACAATAAGAATTAAGTCTACAACGTAGTAAATAATCCAAGAGTAAGCAGTGAACATTACAGTTTGCGGAAATAAAACCCAACACAACCCGATATCGGGGTGTCACTAGTCATGAGCATCTATCGATTCTAACACAAGTCTGAAAAGTCTACAGAGCTATTACAAAGTCACTAATATGGGAAAAGAAATGAGGTAAGGGGGAGAAACACGGGACTGCGGATGCCATGCAGCTACCTCATGAACTTTGAAGTCTGTCGGGAGCTCTCAACTCTCGCCAGCAGGATCAGCAACGCCTGAATCTGCACACTGGGTGCAGGAGGTAAAGTGAGTACTCCAACTCAGTGAGTAATAATCATAAATAAACGACTGAGAAATATGAAAACACGTAAGGCACATTACAGGCTATAATGAAGTAGTGAAATCAGTAGAAATAGTGAATCAGTAAAGATATGTAAAATCATTTAAGTTCAGTTTAAACTTCATGAAATGCCTTTTCAACAATTAAACAAAATGACAGGCAAATAAGAAATATAAACACATAAAGGTTCGCCCCTCGGGCACAATGTCAACAAATCCGCCCCTCGGGCAATATCTCAGAACAATACCAGCCCCTCGGGCTATATCTCACATCACAATGGGTACCTGCGCTCATTGGGGGTGTGAAGACTCTTCGAGGGCCCCCTTACGGCCCAAGCGCAGTATCAAGCCATCTCGTGGCGTCATCACTAGGCTCTCGGCCTCATATCACAATCAGTATTTCCTCACAACATAGGCCCTCGGCCTTACTCAGTCAGAATCTCACAACCAGTCGGGCAACAGTAAAACATAGTGCTCAGCCCAAAATATCTTTTAAAACATCATTTAAGTGTTAAAGTAGAGTAAACATGGCTGAGTTATGAAAAGTAGTAGAATATAACATGACTGAGTTCAAGTATAAAGTCAAAACAGTGAGGAAATATCAATAAAAATCCCCTAAGGGTTCAAATAGTTAGCACGAAGCCCAAATATGGCATTCATCCCACAATATAATGATAGCAAATAGTTTTCAGTCAAATATGCGGTAAAATAGTCATTCGGGATGGACTAAGTCACAATCCCCAACAGTGCACGACCCCACGCTCGTCATCTAACATGTGCATCACTTCAATATAGCACAATGATGTGCAAATCCAAAGTTTCATACCCGCAGAACATCATTTACAATCATTACTCACCTCAATCCGGTCCAAACTCTAGCCCACGACGCCTTTGCCCCTCGAATCGGCCTCTACTCATGTCGAATCTATCCAAAATCAGAATCACGACGTCAAATATGCTAAGGGAACAAAGCCCATGCAAAAATAATCAATTTACAACATAAATCCCGAAATTACCAAAATCCGACCACCGGGCCCACGTCTCGGATTCCGATAAAATTCACATCACTAGATTCCTTATCACTCCCCCAATTCATTCATAGAAATAGCATCAAAATCCAACCACAAATGACCCCTCAAATCCCAAATTCTAGGTCTCCAATTACAAGCTCTAGTTCTTCAATTTTAGGCTTAATTTCCATGATTAATTAGGTGGAATTCACATAAGAATCGAGTTTTAAGTCCATGAATCTTACCTTTAAGTGATTCCCCTTGAATCCCTCTTCAATCATCTTCAAAAAGCTCCAAAAATGATCAAAGATGGTGGAAATAAACCCCAAAATCGCGGACAAGACGACTATTTAAACATTCTGCCCAGGCCTGAAATCCTTCTTCGCGAACGCGGTCAACGCCTCGCATTCGCGAAGCACAAACCAACTTTGACCAAAATTTCCTCTTCGCGATTGTGACCTGCCCATCGCAAATGCGATGCTTCCTCAGACAACTCTTCGCGAACACACCCTTTCACTCGCGAACGCGATGAACAATTTGACCTCGAACCCAGTTGACCACTTTCGTCTACGCGATCGCGAAGCTTCACTCGCGAACGCGATGCTCAATCCCTCAGCCCTTCACAAATGCGGAGCCTTCCTCGCAAACGTGAAGGCTAAAATTCCATCCTTCACCAGCTAACCCTTCGCGAACGCGAGGGCCTACTCGCAAACGCGAAGGCCATTTTCTCTACAACACTGATCAGCAATTTCTGCAATTCCAAACATCATGGAATGGTCCGATTTTCCACCCGAAACTCACCCGAGGCCCCCGGGACCTCAACCAAACATTCCAACATATCCCATAACCTCATTCAAACTTGTTCTAATCTTCGGAACGCTCAAAACAACATCAAAACACCAAATTCGTATCGGATTCAAGCCTAAGAATTCCAAAATCTTCTAAATTATGCTTTTGATAAAAAACCCAACCAAACCATGTCCGAATGACCTAAAATTTTGCACACACATCCCAAATGACACAACGGAACTACTGTAACTCTCGAAATTCCATTCTGACCCCTATATCAAAATCTCACCTATCAACCAGAAATCGCCAAAAATCCAATTTTGCCAATTCAAGCCTAAATCTACTCCGGAACTCCAAAACTCATTCTGATCACGTTCCTAAGTTCCAAATCACCTCCCGAAGCTAACCGAACCATCAGAACTCACGTATGAGCCCTCTAACACATAAGTCAATATCCAGTTGACTTTTCCAACTTAAGCTTCCTCAAAAGAGACTAAGTGTCTCAAACCTTATCAAATCCTTTCCGAACCCGAACCAACCAACCCGATCACATATAGAGCCGATAGACAAAGCAATAAGAAGCAGAAATGGGGGAAACAGAGTGGTAACTCATGAGACGACTAGCCGGATCGTCACATCCTCCCCAACTTAAACAAATGTTTATTCTCGAACGAGTCAAGAAACATACCTGAAGCCTCAAACAAGTGAGGATATCTGCTCCGCATCTCCTACTCGGTCTCCCAGGTAGCCTCCTCCACGTGACGACCTCTCCACTGCACTTTCACTGAAGCTATATCCTTTGATCTCAACTTTCGAACCTGACGCTCCAAAATAGCTGCTGGCTCCACATCATAAGTCAAGTCACCATCCAACTGAACCGTGCTAAAATCCAGAACATGAGATGGATCCCCAATATACTTCCGGAGCATAGAAACATGAAATACCGGATACACACTCGACAAGCTGGGTGGAAAAAAAGCTCATAAGCCACCTACCCAATCCTTCGAAGCACCTCAAAAGGCCCAATAAACCGAGGACTCTATTTACCTTTCTTCCCAAACCTCATAACACCCTTCATCGATGAAACCTTCAATAGGACCTTCTCGCCAACCATGTAGGACACATCCCGAACCTTCTTGTCAGCATAACTCTTTTGTCTTGACTGCGCTGTGCAAAGCCTATCCTGAATCACCTTCACCTTGTCTAAAGCATCCTGCACCAAGTCTGTCCCCAATAGCCTAGCCTCACCCGGCTTAGACCAACCAACTGGAGATCTACACCGCCTCCCATGCAAAGCCACATATGGAGCCATCTGAATACTCGATTGGTAGCTGTTGTTTAAGCAAACTCTACAAGCGGTAGAAACTGATCCTATGACCCTCTGAAATCAATGACACAAGCGCACAACATGTCCTCCAATATCTAAATAGTGTGCTCGGACTGCCCGTCCGTCTGAGGGTGAAAAGCTGTGCTCAACTCAACCTGAGTACCCAACTCTCGCTGCACAGACCTCCAAAACTGCGAAGTAAACTAAGTGCCCCTATCGGAAATAATGGAAACTAGGACACCATGCAAACGAATAATCTCCTGGATGTAGATCTCTATCAACCGCTCTGAGGAATAAGTAGTACATACAGGAATGAAATGCACGGACTTGGTCAGCTGATCCACAATCACCCAAATAGCATCAAACTTCTTCAAAGTCTGTGGAAGTCTAACTACAAAGTCCATAGTGATTCGCTCCCACTTCCACTCTAGATATCTATCTGCTGAAGCAAGCCACCCGGTCTGTGATACTCATATTTCACCTACTAACAACTAAAACACCGAGCTACAAATCCCACAATGTCTTTCTTCATTCTCCTCCACCAATAATGTTGCCTCAAATCCTGATACATCTTCGCGGCACCCGGATGAATGAAATCCAGCGAGCTATGGGCCTCCTCCAGAATCAACTCACGAAGCCCATCTATATTGGGCACATAAATCCGGCCCTGCATCCTCAACACCCCATCATCACCAATAGTCACATCTCTAGTATCACCGTGTTAAACTCTAAGGAAGACCAAGAAACCACACAAGCCAATACCCGATTGGGCTCCGAAATATCCAACCTCATGAATCGATTGGCCAGGTCCTGAACATCAACTGCAAGAGGTCTTTCCCCAACTGGAATGTATGCCAAACTCCCCATACTCACCGCCTTTCGGCTCAAAGCATCGGCCACCATATTGGCCTTCCCCGGGTGGTACAATATAGTGATATCATAATCCTTAAGCAACTCCAACCACCTCTGCTGCCTCAAATTAAGATCCTTCTGCTTGAACAAGTGTTGGAGACTACGATGATTAGTAAACACCTCACAAGACACACCATACAAGTAGTGCTTCCAAATCTTCAATGCGTGAACTATGGCAGCCAACTCCAAATCATGAACATGATAGTTCTTCTCATGGGGCTTCAACTGACGAGAAACATAAGCAATAACTCTACCCTCCTACATCAATACACAACCAGTACCAACTCTCAAAACATCACAATACACGGTATATGAACCTGAACCTGATGGCAAAACTAACACTGGAGTCGTGGTCAAGGATGTCTTGAGCTTCTGAAAGCTCTCCTCATACTCATCCGACCATACAAATGAAGCACCCTTCTGAGTCAACTTGATCAAGGGCGATGCGATGTATGAAAATTCCTGAACAAACCAGCGATAATAACTCGCCAAACCAAGAAAACTGTGAATATCTGTGGCTGAGGACAGTCTGGGCAACTCTGAACCGCCTCTATCTTCTTCGGATCAACCTGAATACCCTCGCTGGACACCATGTGCCCCAAGAAAGCCACTGAACTGAGCCAAAACTCACATTTGGAGAATTTTGCATAAAGCTTCTCCTCCCTCAATCTCTACAACACAACTCTCAAATGCTCCGCGTGCTCCTCCTGAATATGCGAATACACCTGAATATCATCAATGAAGACTATGACAAATGAGTTGAGATAAGGCCAGAACACGCCGTTCATCAAATGCATGAACGTTGCTGGGGCATTCATAAATAGAACTGGCGTACCCCAAGGTGACACACTAAACCCCTTATCAAGGAGTTCCTGAAGCTGCTCCTTTAATTCCTTCAACTCTGTTGGTGCCATATGATATGGCGGAAGAGAAATGTGTTGAGTGCCTGACACTAGGTCAATACCAAAATCAATATCTCTGTCTGGTGGAATGCCCAGCAGGTCTGCATGAAACATATCGGGAAAATCCCTTACAACTAGAACAGAATCAATAATGGGAGTCTCTACACCGACGTCCCTCACAAAGGCTAGATACGAAAGACAACCCTTCCTAACCATACGCTGGGCCTTCAAGAATGAGATCACTCTACTGAGAACATAATCAGTCAAACCTCGCCAATCAATTCGTGGCACACCTGGTATAGCCAATGTGACTGTCTTAGCATGATAGTCTAGAATAGCACGAAATGGAGATAGCCATTCCATGCCCAAAATGACATCAAAATCCACCATACATAATAATAAAAGATCCACTCAGGTCTCCAGACCCCCAATAGTCACCACACACGATCGGTACACACAGTCTACAATAACAGTATCGCCCATCGGTGTAGATACATGAACAGGTGAAGCAAGAGACTCACAGGGTGTACCCAAATAACAAGTAAAGTATGATGACACATAAGAAAAGGTGGAACCGGGATCAAATAATACAAAGGCATCTTTGTGGCAAATTGAAACAATACCTGTGATGACAGCATCGGAAGCAACAACATCGGGTCTAGCTGGAAGTACATAGAAATGGGCCTGACTGCCACATGCTTGACCTCCCCCTCTAGGGCGACCCCTAGCTGATTGACCTCCACCCCTAGCTAGC
The DNA here is from genome assembly GCF_000393655.2 of Nicotiana sylvestris. Taxonomy (NCBI): domain Eukaryota; kingdom Viridiplantae; phylum Streptophyta; class Magnoliopsida; order Solanales; family Solanaceae; genus Nicotiana; species Nicotiana sylvestris. Next base: position 154,284,130 of record NC_091060.1, read on the forward strand.
TGGGTGGGTGGTGGTGAAGTAACTGGCACTGAAGCCGATGATTGACCCTCTACTGAGATGAACTCGCAAGATGACGAGGACACTGCCTCCATATATGGCCCATCTCTCCACACTCATAACAACTCCCAGGTGCTGGAGAAGGGGACTGAAGGGAACCCCTTGCATCGGAGTGACTAGCAGATGCACCTGACATAGAAGAGCCCAGAACTGATGGAGCACGAGATGAACTTTGAGCTAGAAGGGCACTAAGTGATGATTGGCCCTGATGAGAACTGTGAGAACCATGACCCGATGACTCCCCATGATAACCTGGGCGAGCTAGCTGAGCATGCCTGAAGGGACGACCTCTGCCATGCTGAAACTGACCTCTCGACAGAGCACCACTATAACTACCAGATCCTCAAGGCCTCTTGGCCTCCCTCTCCTCTCGCTCCTGGCGACGAACAGACTCAATCTCACGAGCAATGTCCACAACCTCCTCGAAAGTAGCACCCATCACTATCTCCCTTGTCATGAGAATACAGAGCTGATAAATGAGGCCATCAACAAACCTCCAAATCCTCTCTCTATCTGTCGGAACCAACCAAATAGCATGACGAGCTAACTATGAGAACCTCATCTCATACTGCGTTACAGTCATCTCTCCCTAACACAACACTTAAACTCCCTATGCAGCTCCTCTCTACTAGACTGCGACACGTACTTCTCCAGAAAGAGAACGAAGAACTGCTGCCAGGTAAGAGGTGATGTACCCACAGGCCTACGCCTTTCAAATGCCTCCCACCAAGTGAAGGCAACTCCAGAAAATTGATAAGTAGTGAAAGCGAACCCGCTGGTCTCCAGAATACATGCTGTACGAAACATCCTCTGACACTTATCCAAGAAACCCTGGGCATCCTCGCCCTCTACACCACTGAAGGTCGGAGGTTGAAGTATACCAAACCTCTCCAACCTACGCTGCTCATCCTCTAGCATGGCAGGAACTACATAGTCTTGAGCAGCTGCAACCGGCTGGGCCAGATGTTCCCCCAACGTCTAAAGTCCGTGCACCACCTGCTCAGGTGTGCGAGTGGCAGGAGTTTGATTGCTTCCCCCAGCCTGAGAAGTAGCTGCGGCTGTAGTAGCTGAGACCGCCTGAGCTAGGCCAGTCCAAACCGATAGAATCTGAGCCAAGGCTTCCTAAAGACCCGGAATCACAATGGGCACAGCTGGTGCCTGAGCTGGTGCTACTGGAGCGTCCATAACTGGAACCTGATCCTAAACTAGGGCGGCTGGTAGATCTGCAGGTGCTGCCTTAGCTGCTGTGTGGCTTCAATACTCTTCAAAAAGCTCCAAAAATGATCAAATATGGTGGAAATAAACCCCAAAATCGCGGACAAGATAACTATTTAAACATTCTGCCCAGGCCTGAAATCCTTCTTTGCGAATGCGGTCAACGCCTCACGTTCGTGAAGCACAAACCAACTTTGACTAAAATTTCCTCTTCGCGATTGCGACCTTCCTTCGTAAATGCGATGCTTCCTCAGACAACTCTTCGTGAATGCACCCCTTCACTCGCGAACGCGATGAACAACTTGACCTCGAACCCAGCTGACCACCTTCCTCTACGCGATCGCAGAGCTTCACTCGCAAACGCGATGCTCAATCCCTCAGCCCTTTGCGAACGCGGAGCCTTCCTTGCGAACGTGAAGGCTAAAATTCCAGCCTTCACCAGCTTATCCTTCGCGAACGCGAGGGCCTACTCGCAAACGCGAAGGCCATTTTCTCTACAACATTGATCAGCAATTTCTGCAATTCCAAACATCATGGAATGGTCCGATTGACCACTCGAAACTCACCCGGGGCCCCCGAGACCTCAACCAAACATGTCAACATATCCCATAACCTCATTAAAACTTGTTCCAAACTTCGGAACACTCAAAACAATATTAAAACACCAAATTCGCAACAGATTCAAGCTAAGAATTCTAAAATCTTCTAAATTACGCTTTTGATAAAAAAACCAACCAAACCACGTCCAAATGACCTGAAATTTTGCACACACATCCCAAATGACACAAACAAACTACTGCAACTCTCGGAATTCCATTCTGACCTTTATATCAAAATCTCACCTATCAACCGAAAATCGCCAAAAATCCAATTTCGCCAATTCAAGCCTAAATCTACTCGGGACATCCAAAACTCATTCCAATCATGCTCCAAAGTCCTAAATTACCTCCCAAATCAAACCGAACCATTGAAACTCACATTCGATCCCTCTAACATATAAGTCAACATCCGATTGACTTTTTCAACTTAAGCTTTCTCAAAAGAGACTAAGTGTCTCAACCTTACCAAATCCTTTTCGAACCCGAACCTACCAACCCGATCACATATAGAACCGATAGAAAATGCAATAAGAAGTAGAAATAGGGGAAACAAAGCGGTAACTCATGAGACAACTGGCCGAGTCATCACAAAATTGACTCTGTGATTGATTAATTTCTCCTAATTGATTGAACTATGATTCTTTACCTTATTTGTTGTACTCTCTAAAGTGATATATATACACTCTCATTTTTCTCCTTCAACACACGAACATTAGTTCATCAATTACTCTTGCACTCTAAAAAGGTTCTCTGTTCTTCCTGTTACTTGTAATCTTCACTAGTCTTACCGGCTGTAAGCCAAGGCTAGAAATTGTGCAACACCTGCCTTACATCTTGTGTTCTCTTTCCCTTAACTGGTATGCCTCTAATTAAATTTAAGAATCTAAACCTATGTGTTTATTTACTGCCTTAGTTCATCAGACCTGAGTTCATTCCTACTTCTGTTTACTGCTTATCTAGCATGCCTAATACACCTTGTTCAATATGTGATTAGCATGTCTCAACTTACTTGTCTATCTACTGTTTATCTAACATGCCTAAATTCTGCCTAGTTCCATATATGATTAGCATGTCTAAATTATACTTGCCTGTCTATTGTTTATTTAGTATGTCTAAATCTTGTTTTGATCAGCATGCCTACACTATGTCTTCTTGTTGATAATTGCTTAGCCTTTCCATTCAAGTTCTTGCCCATTCTATTTTGCTCATGCTAAATTATCTAGTCTCTCCAGGGAAACTCTAGTTGTGTTGTTTATGTGCCCTCAACATGTTTCTGCCGTGATCTTTGCTTCATGTTTCAATGACGTACATTATATCTAACCTATTAGTACTGTAGAACCCCTCGAGAATTCTATGTACCCTATTATTTATATGCTCCAATATACACTAAGGAGTATTCTATGTGTCCCCAAACCCCTCTCTCCTTGTGTAGAATCTGTTTGTCAAAGTATTTTCTGAAGCTGTTTGTTTTGTGACTTGTGTTCTGATTGCAAAATATTTTCCACGCTTTTCTAACTGCTGTTTTACCACCAAAACTAGTACTAATTTTAAGAAAATCTTTTCACTCCTAAAACCCCTCTTCATACTGTTTACAAAAACTCTTTCAAATCATGTCAAACACTCTCACTTATTCTTAGGTTATTAAGTCCTGCCCCTCTGGTATGTGTACTGCTTAGAGGTTCCTGAGATCTCTATGAATTCTGCCATATCAGGGCTGGCTCTTCCACACTGCACATAATCAGTCTTTATTTGAGAAAGTCTGGGTGTGAGCACTGCCCGAGATCCTTGAGGTCCTTAGGGAACTCTGACACACCTGGACACAAATGTGGCAATGAATCTTAGGCATTTGAGACTAGTGAAGGCCTGGTACACCAGGATTTGCTTTAGGCCTACTTCAGGCTCCCTATAGCTTAATTTCTATTCTAGTTATGTAATTTTTATTCAATCATTGGTCTGTAATAATTAATTGTAAACAGATAATGGGGTGAATAGTGAAGAGGGAGGGTAGTTGTATACTGTGGGTAAAGTTGGGTGGATAACATGCCTATAGGGTTCATTCTGATTCAAATAAGTTCCGCCTACTTTACTTTACATGATGAGACACCATGCCCATAAGGAATAAAATAACTAAGATTCATTTTCCATTACGACATATATTCAAATTTGTCTCTTTAGAAATCATGCCTATATGATCTAAAATTAGCTTTAATCATAGAAATCATGCCTATAGGTTCTAAAATCAGTTTAAATTAGAACTCATGCCTATAGGGTCTAAAATCAGTTTAACTCACACCTGTAGGTTCTGAATCAGTTTAATTAATTATCCTACTAGGTTTTTTAATAGCCTTCAATATTGTGTTAATTAATATCACTAGAAAGCATGCCTATAGGATAAAAGACTTCAAAATGCTTCCCAGAATTGTGGCTGCATATACGCACTGAGGCAAGCCTTAGGGCGTTAAATAACTGTGAAACCAGTTCTATTTATATGTGAAATTATCCAGGTTTAACAAGCTATAAAACCAATAGGCAAATTGGTTAGGATCCTGCTACTTCCCTTAAAAATTATAAACGTTGCATGTTCTGTTTTGTGATGTTCATCTAGATATTATGTTATTAGGATTTCTGAACTTCTTTTGAAAATCTGTGTTTTAGACGTGCTGTTTGATTGCCTATATACATGCGGAGGTAAATATGAGCCTTTTAACTGTTTGTCCCTATTTGCTTGTCCTATATGTTATTTGTGTGTTGCCTAGATTTTTACCTTTTAAAACCTTAGGTCGTCTAGAGCTGTCCAGATTTAGAGGTCCCAAATTCCTCCAGGACTATAAGGAAGGGACGGGTAGTAGCACGCTTGAGGTCGTTAATTAAAATTGCTCATATAACCACTAACGGGAGGGTAATGGGTAGTAAAAGGATATGATGACCTGCGCGTTAATGTCACGTGTAGCCCCTCTCATTGAGGAGTGATTACTGGGCATTGCATGGGTATGATCCTGTAGGCTAATCAACCTAGGACTTCCCTTTCCCAATTCCATATGTGTTTAAACTCTCTGAACTTTCTTTTCTTTACGTATACATAAGCTGTCCAAATCTCTTTACCGTCATTATTTAAACTTCCTTGATCATATATGCATTTAGATGGGGAAAGCCACTTTAGTTGAAAATACTTGCTTGCTTGTTAGTTGACTAATTCATATAGTTTAAGTTCGGCCGGGAGCCACCATTGTGGACTGCGAGGGGTGCTTAACACCTTCCACTCAAGGTTATTTCGAGCCCTTACCCTAATATCTGGTAATGTAAACTAGTTACATGAGTTAATCGCTCTAGATGACCTAACGCACCATAATCCGTTAGGTGGAGACTCTTCAGATACCTAATTTCCAAAAGGAAACGAGTTAATCCTCCATGAATGTCGAAACCCCGACTTCCCCGCAAAAGGGAAAAAAGGGGCACGATAGCATGGCGACTCTGCTGGGGATATTTTAGGCTCTTACTATAACGAACTTATTTTGTGAATTAGTCCATACATGCTCTATCCTGCGTACCCTTTCCCCTTATTTGAATTTAACTATCTATTTTCATGCATTTATGATTTTTTTATTTTCCTGAAACTGACTTGTCTCTTTGTTTTCTTTTCTGTAATTGTCTTTTAATTATTTAAATACTGCATTTATTATTTTTCTTACATGCAAATACTTGACAACATGCTATTTATTGTTGTATAAATCATGCTCAACATCATATTCCACTCGTGCGTAATCAATCCTATAGCAACACTTGATGAGTGTTTGCGCTCTTCCTATATATCACCCTTTAAATTTGGAAAAGCATATTTGCGGTAAAACTAGTCGATCAGCGGTGTGTTCGACGGTTCCATGCCTTTACCCCTCAAGTTGTTCGCTTGAGTGTCCCAGTCTAGACCTCCATAGCAGCCTTACTCTGATTAATTATACATGCATCATGGTCAAACCTAGCCGGGTTAATATGTTGTCCGCATAATAACCCTTTAAGACAAGCCTTGTCCAAAAGTCCATCGGATTTTCCATAATCCCAACGGACGTAACCATGATTATGTGCATTAATTTGGAGAAATAAATGACGATGTGCTAATCATTACTGTATAAATAGACGAACCTGGAGGGGGAAAGGGCCTAACTCTCTCTTGTTTTGCAGAAAATGAGGCACGAAGTCCCTAGATTTGGTATGGTCGGTAGCATACCTCCACTTTTGATAGATTGGTGGAGGGATCTTCCCTCAAGTGGTCAAAATCATGTGAAGAGAGTCTTAGGGAATTTGCCATCACTATTGGATCTTCAACCAAACAAGATGCTAATCGAGGCTGCCACTCCATTTTGGGATAAGGAGAGGGTTGTGTTCTGTTTTGGAGACATAGAAATAAATCCCCTTCTAGAAGAAATAAGGGGATTTACTGGGTTGCCTTGGGATAGCCCTGGTCTGCTAGAACTTAAAAATCGTACCACTAGAGGGTTCCTTAAGATGATGGGACTGAAGAAAAATGATGACTTGGAGTGACTGAAAAACTCCTACATACATTTTGATTTCCTTTATGAAAGATACGGTCACATCAGCTCTTACCGTATTTTTGATGATAAGTTCTCAATCACTTCTTTGGGTTGGGTCCATCGCAGGGTCTTCGTGTTCATTGTGTGCTTCTTGGGTATGCTAGTATTCCCAATCCAATGGGATAGAATCCATACTAGGCTGGCCATGGTGGCAATAACTCTGATGGACGGGATCGAGGGGCAGACATATACTATTGTCCCCATGATTATTGCGGATATGTACCAGGCCTTAGAACGCTGTCAAAATGGATCCAGATTCTTTGAGGGTTGCAACTTGCTGTTACAAGTCTGTCCATTAGAACATCTCCAAAGGGGCCAATACCGCCAAGAGTTTCCACGAAGGCATTTGAATGATTACATAGCCTTCCACCACCCTAAAAGAATGACTTACAAGCCGAACATGTTCGATCAACCTAAGGATGCTGTAGGATGGGTGCAATTTTTCAACAAGCTGACTGATGACCAGGTTCAGTAGATGTTCGAGTGGTTCCCCACCGACGAGTTCATTATGAGATCCAGAGATGTCCCATATTTAGTGCTGATTGGGTTAAGAGGGATATACACTTATGCTCCCCTTAGAGTTATGAGACATGCAGGTAGGAGACAAGTCATACCACGGGTTGCTAAGATTAGCCACTTCAGAGCAGATTTCAAGGGTGATGCCATCCCATATAAGAATGAAGCGCAACATATGTGGACTTTGAAGATCATTGTGGAGAAGGATACCATCGAGCCGGACAGATACCATGCGGGTCACTTATTCTTTTACCCCTCATGGTTGGATAATATTCTATCAGAGTTTTTGAGCCAAGGGTTGGTCCAGGAAATAGGGTCATAGATGAGTTTGCCGAAGCAGAGGTGAAGTACAACAAGCTGCGGAAAAGAGTTCGAGAGTCTGAAGCTAAGCATATGGCGCTTCATAAGGCTGACATGGAAATTATTAACGACTAGAAAGAAAGAGCTATTAAATCCAGCGAGAGGCTGGAATATCTGGAGTACAGTTTGATGGAATTGGAGGGGACGATGAGGAAGATGGTCACCGACTGTCAGAACACTGAAGGAAATGAATGAGGGCATCTGGCAAGGGCATTCCTACTGCTGAACCTGCACGAGTTGGGAGAGTTGATCGACAACAGCATCCGGTCTAGAGAGGGTCCTTCTAAGACCAAGTAGATTAGATTTACTTGCTTTCCTTTTCAAACGTAATAAGGCCAAGTGCCATTAGCAACATTATTTTATTTAGTTTCGTTTTGGGGCATTTATTTTTACATTAATGAATTGAGGAAATTATTGGCACTAAATCTCTCCAAATTTATTTGTCACTAAGCCTACCTCAGGCACAACGAGGCTCCCAAATTAGGAAGCGAATTTATATTCCCACGATATTGTTTAAATACTGCAAAACATTTCAGAATCCTTACTGACTTGTTTATCTTTTTGTTTTTCCTTATTCTTTATTCACATCCCCCAAGGTTGGTTCGCTCATACTGGCATCATCAATATATCACACTAGATCTAGAGGCCCTTCACCTCTTCTTCCTCCAAGAAATACAAAGAGCAAATGGAAAGCTAAAATGGATGACCTAAGAGGTATTCGAAAAGAGAATGTGGAAAATGTAGAAACTTCAGACGGTCGGAGTACTCCAGCAGCAAAAGATCTAATTTTGAGGTTGGAACAAAAGATATTAGAGTTACAGGGAGAACTTGAGCAGGTACGCAACTTGGCAAACTTATCACTCACCTTGAATGTCCCCGACATCAACCAACAAAATACAAAGAACCCAGCACCTCCCCAAAACCCACCAAACCAACATTCACAAAATCCTCCTGCACCGCATCAATATACAACCCCACCTCAAAATCTCAATCCTTTATCGATACCGACTCGCTACAACACAATCATCAACCAATCCAGTACCCACCAACCACTATTTATCACACTCCCTAGAATACACCACAACCCATTCCTGATCCTCAAAACTGAACCAATGACCACCACTACACCCAAGCACCTGACACTCACCAAAACAACCCTATATACGTAGAAACCGTACCTCATTCTATCTAACCGACCTCCTATACACCAGAATCTGCTAAGAATGACCTGCTCATCAAGAACATGGCTGAGGAACTCAAGAAGTTGACAAGTCGAGTTCAGGGTGTCGAAGGAGGCAAAGGGATAAAAGGTTTGAATTATGAAGACTTATGTATGCAGCCAGATGTAGAATTGCCAGAGGGTTACAAACCTCCCAAGTTCGAGATGTTTGATGGTATAGGTAATCCTAGGGTCCATCTGAGGACCTATTGTGACAAACTTTCTGGGATCGGAAAAGATGAAAGGATCCAGATGAAACTCTTTATGAGAAGTCTTACGAGAGATGCTTTGTCCTGGTACATCAACCAGGATCCTAAGAAATGGTCCAACTGGGTAAGTATGGCGTCTGATTTCATAGACTGATTCAGGTTCAACATAGAAAATGCACAAGATGTTTTCTACATCCAGAACCTCAAGAAGAAACCCACCGAAACTTTCCGTGAGTATGCTACACGATAGAGGTCAGACGTGGCCAAGGTCAGGCCATCTTTGATCGAGGAACAAATGAACAAATTCTTCATCAGAGCACATGATCCGCAATATTATGAAAGATTGATGGTTATTGAAAATCATAAATTCTCTGATATCATCAAATTCGTAGAAAGAATCGAAGAAGGAATCAAGAGCGGGATGGTGACAAACGTTTAGGCATTACAGGCCACAAACAAGGCATTACAATCAGGCGGCATATCAAAAAAGAGAGACATTGGGGCAGTAATGGTGGCTCAAGGCCCGAAATCTCCACTTACATATCAAACATCTCCACCCACATATCAAACACTTCCACCCACGTACCAAGCACCACCACTCACATATCAACCTTCATCTCCCAGATATTCCCAACCGGCCTCTGCCTATCATACCTATAATTCCCAACCATCTCATTTCCAATCACCTCCAACTCGCCAAAATTATCCAAGACCATGACCCAATTTTGACCGCAAACTACCTAGACAATATACCGCTATTACTGAACCCATAGACCAGCTGTATGAAAGGTTGAAAGCCGCTAGTTACATCACCCCTGTTCCCGCTGTGGCATTAGATAATCCATCCCAATAGGTCAACCCAAACAAAGCATGTGCATACCATTCCGGTATGAAAGGTCACACCATTGACGAGTGTTGAACATTGAAAGACAAAATCCAGACACTGATTGACAATAAGGTTATACAGGCAAAAGAAGCTACACCCAATATCCACAACAACCCTCTCCCTGATCATAGAGGTGGTGGGATACATGTGATAGTGACAAACAAAGAGTGGGATCCTGAGGGGTCAATTGGGCTTATTCGAGAAGGCGATGACTTTAAACCTGCAGTCACACTTACTCCTATTATTGTACAGACTCAGTCACTAATCGAGGTTGAGGTAGATGCACCAGTTCCATTTGAGGTAGATGTAGCTCCACCTGCAGCCACCCCTATTCCATTTGAAGTGGAAGTGGCCACACTTTTCAGAGTGACAGTATCTCCCACACCTCCTTTCAACTCAAAAGCAATACCCTGGGATTACGTTGCTGAAGCTAGGCAAAAAGGAAAGGCAAAGATGGAGGAATCCGATGTCGCACAAGGAATGACTAGGACCGGAAGAATCTATACACCTGAACACTTAGGAGGACCAAGCAAGGAGGCCACTACCAAGTAGCCTGTCATTGAAATAGGTCTGGATGACCTTTGGAGGAAAGTACAAGCAAGGGAATATTCTGTCATTGATCATTTGAACACAACCCCAGCCCAGATATCCATCCTGTCACTGTAGCAAAATTCAGAGGCGCACAAGAACACTTTGGTGAAGGTGTTGAGTGAAGCTTATGTACCCAACAATATCACCTGCAGAGAGATGTCCAATATGGTAGGACATGTGCTGGAAAGTCATAAGATAATCTTCCACAAAGATGAGCTACCGCCTGAGGGGTTAAATCACAACTGAGCGTTGCATATCACATTGCAATTCGAAGACAAATTCATCGCTAGGGTTTTGCTTGATGAGGGTTCAAGCCTCAACATTTGTCCATTGGATACTCTGAAATAATTGGGCAAAGGTTTCCATGAAATACGGGCAGGAAGCACGAATGTAAAAGCCTCGATGGGTCTCAAAGGGCCACGATTGGGGAGATTAATCTTTGTTTACAAATGGGGCCAACTTGGTTCGACGTTGAATTTCATGTGCTCGACATATTAGCCTCATACAATCTTCTGTTGGGCCGACCATGGATACAACTGCTGGGGCTGTGGCTTCCACACTATATCAAGCCGTGAAATTCGAATGGAACCATCAGGAGGTGATCATTCACGGAGACGGGAGTAACCCCATTTACACTAGTCAAACCATCCCGGTTGTCGGGAACAGAAGAAGTCTAGGAGGGGAAACCTATCATCATATCGAATGTGTCAATGCTGTTGAGAAAGACAAATGGTGGAGCAATAAAATAGAAAGCATACTGGCATGGTCTGGGTATGAACCCGACAAAGGGCTTGGGAAGAATCTCTAGGGTATTACTAAACCGATACAGCTGAAGCATCATGGCAAGAGTATACATGGCAAGAGTATAATGATTAGTCGCCTCCATGGCACAAACCATATTACCCTCTCCAGCAACCAGTGCCACATCTGGATCAAGCTTTTCACCAGGCTGATACGATATGGGGAACTGCAGAAGAAGAAGCATTATCTGGGCTAAGGAATCTGTTCTTAGAGGAGGAAGACATAGACTGCAGTGCAAAAATTAAGGAAGAGGAGGAAGAAGGCCTCACTATTCAGATTGTGGAGAAGGGAGCTATTCTCAAGAACTGGACCACCACACCATCCCGGGCCCGTCAAGTCCTTGGGTAGTTTGGCAAATTTTATTTCTATAGCCATTCTAGGCATTTAAGATTTTCAGTAATTTTGTTTTAAAGACTTACTTGTTTCAAAATAAATGCTCGATTTATCGAACCGTACTTGTCTGAGTGTTTTTTAGTTTTAATCAAATGCATTTCTCTTTATTATTCATTATTATCTTCAACACTTTTCTTTCTACAACATTATTATTACTTTTTCTGATGAACCGGTGACTGTGACATGTAACGAGGCAACACAATATGAGGATAATGATTCGGATGAAGAAGATGAGGTACCTGAGGAAGTTGTCAGGAAGGTTGAAAACTTTAAGAATAAGCCTAAGATCAACCTGGACGAAACCAAAATAGTATATTTGGGGAACACTGAGATCGTCAAACAGACTCGTATCACCATTCACTTATCGCCGACAGAGAAAGAAGAATATATTCATTTCTTAAAGGAATATGAGGACATCTTCGCGTGGTCATATGATGACGTGACTGGTCTGAGCACGTCCATAGTGGCTCACAAGTTGCCTACTAATCCCATGTGTCCGCCAGTAAAGTAGAAACTCAGAAAGTTCAAACCATATATGAGCCTAAAAATCAAGGAGGAAGTTACTACGTAGATCAAAGACAAAGTTCTCAGGGTGGTTGAGTACCTAACCTGGTTAGCCAACATTGTGCCAGTTCTGAAGAAAGATGGAAAAGTCTGAGTATGTATTGACTATCAAGACTTAAACAGAGAAAGTCCCAAGGATGACTTTCCACTTCCAAATATACATATCCTGATCGACAATTGCACCAAGCATAAACTCCAATCCTTTGTAGATTTCTTTGCGGGTTATCACCAAATCTGGATGGATGAAGAAGATGCAGAGAAAACAGCTTTTATTACACCATGGGGGGTGTACTACTACAAGATGATGCCATTTGGTGTAAAGAATGCTGGGGCTACTTACATGAGAGCCATGACGACCATCTTCCATGATATGATACACAAAGAAATAGAGGTGTATGTGGATGATATCATTATCAAATCCAAGAGGGTTGCGGATCACATAACGGACTTGAGAAAGTTCTTTGACAAGTTAAGGAGTTACAACTTGAAATTGAACCCTGCAAAGTGTGCATTCGAGGTTCCTGCAGGAAAGTTACTGGGATTTATTGTCAGTCATCGAGGGATCGAGCTGGATCCATCTGAAGTCAAAGCTATTCAGGAATTACCACCACCTAGGAGCAAAAAGGACATGATGAGCTTCCTAGGATATCTCAACTATATAAGTCGCTTCATAGCACAGTCCACAGTCATATGTGATCCCATCTTCAAGATGCTGAGGAAAGATTCCAAAACAAGCTGGACCGAAGATTGACAGAAAGCTTTCGACAAAATCAAGGAGTACCTATCCACACCACCAGTTCTGGTCCCACCAGAACTAGGACGAACTTTGCTACTCTATATATCTGTATTGGATGGAGCCTTCGGATGTGTCATGGGACAACATGACAAGACAGGGAGGAAGGAGCAAGCCATATACTACTTGAGTATGAAGTTCACACCTTACGAAGCATGGTACTCTCTGTTGGAGCGTACCTGATGTGCTTTGACCTGGACAGCCCAGAAGTTGAGGCATTACTTCTGTGCCTATACCACATACCTCATATCCAGGATGGACCCTTTGAAGTACATATTTCAGAAACCTATTCCAACTGGGAAGTTAGCCAAATGACAGATACTGTTGAGTGAGTTTGATATCGTCGACGTAACTCAAAAGGCAGTCAAAGAACAAGCATTGGCAGATCATATTGTTGAAAATCTGGTGGGAGGAGAATACGAACCCTTGAAAATGTATTTTCTTGACGAAGAGGTGTCATTTGTAGGAAAGGACATTAGCGAAGCACACGACGGTTGGAGAATGTTCTTTGACGGACCTGAAAATTTCAAGGAAATAGGCATTGGAGCGGTTTTTGGTATTAGAAAATGGACAACATTATCCGGTATCTACTAAGCTCAAATTTCCCTGTACCAACAATATGGCAGAATATGAAGCCTGCATACTAGGACTCAACCTGGCAATTGACATGAATATTTGGGACCTGCTGGTAATCAGTGATTCAAATTTGCTTGTGCACCAGGTACAAAGAGAGTGGGCCACCAAGAATTCTGAGATATTGCCATATCTGCACCATGTACAGGAATTGAGAAAGAGGTTCGCGAAGATAGAGTTCTGGCATGTGCCCAGAATTCAGAATGAGTTTGTCGATGCGTTGACCACTTTGTCATCCATGATATAGCATCCAAATAAGAATTTCATCGACCCTATCCCGGTGAGAATTCATAATCAGCCGGCATATTGTGCCCATGTTGAAGAAGAAACAGATAGAAAACCATGGTTCCATGACATCAAGGAATATTTGGCAAAATGAGAATATCCAGAGCATGCGAACCACACTCAGAAACACACACTTTGAAGATTGTCCAATCACTTCTTCCACAGCGGAGGAAATCTGTATAGAAGAACTCCTGATTTGGGATTGCTAAGATGTTTCGACGCAAAAGAAACCTCTAAAATACTTGAGGACATACATGTTGGGACCTGCGGCCCGTATATGAATGGTTTTGTCTTGGCCAAGAAGATACTTAGGGCCAGTTACTTTTGGATGACCATGGAGACAAATTGCGTCCAGTATGTCCGCAAATACCACCAATGCCAAGTGCGTGCCGATATGATAAAAGTGCTGCCAAATGAGCTCAATGCAACAAGCTCACCTTGGCCATTCGCCGCCTGGGGAATGGATGTCATCGGTCCGATTGAGCCCATTGCTTCAAACATGCACATATTTATTCTAGTGGCCATTGATTATTTCACAAAATGGGTAGAGGCTGCATCTTACAAAGCTGTAACCAAGAAAGTTATTGCAGACTTTGTCAAAGATCGTATTGTTTACCGATTTGGAGTTCTCGAGTCCATTGTTACTGATAATGCTGCCAATCTCAACAGTGACTTGATGAAAGCCATGTGTGAAACTTTCAAAATCAAGTACAAGAATTCCACAGCCTATAGACCTCAGATGAATGAAGCCGTAGAAGCCGCCAACAAAAACATCAAGAAGAAACTAAGGAAGATGGTAGAAAACCACAAACAATGGCACGAGAAGCTACCCTTCGCTTTGATGGGATATCGCACTACAGTTCGCATATCAATCGGGGAAACTCCCTATATGCTAGTTTATGGTACCAAAGCTGTCATCCCAGCCGAGGTAGAGATTCCTTCTTTAAGAATGATACATGAAGCTGAACTCAGCGATGCAGAATGGATAAGGAGCCGCTATAAACAATTAGAACTTGTAGATGGAAAAAGAATAAACGCAATATGTCACAATTAGCTTTATCAGAATAGAATGTCCAGAGCTTTCAACAAAAGGGTCAAACCAAGGCAATTTGCACCAGGATAGCTGGTACTGAAGAAGACCTTCCCACATCAAGATGAAGCCAAAGGGAAATTCTCTCCCAACTGGCAAGGTCCTTACATGGTTCACAAGGTGCTAACTAAAGGAGCACTCATACTTGTAGAAATGAACGGAGAAATTTGGCTAAAACCACTCAATTCAGACGCAGTAAAGAGATACTATATTTAGATTATTTACATTTCCTCCTCTGATGTAATTGAACTATGCTTGACCTGATTCCCATTTAAGAGGGGATACGTAGGCAGCCCTGTGGGTTCAGTCATATCATAATAAAATTTCCATTTCCCCCAAGATCAGAAACTGGGGCAGAATTTTGAGGAGGACCCTCAAAATTTCGGAGCAAGTCCAGCCAATGCCAACACATGCCAGACGGTCAGAAATCGGCTAAGAAACTGGGGCAGAATTTTGAGAAGGATTCTCAAAATTCCGAAAAAGGTTCAACAAAGCTCGCAAACGACCGAAAGATCATCTACCAAACTGGAGCAGAATTTTGAGGAGGACCCTCAAAATTCTAACATGAGAAAGATGCAATGTCTCTGAAATGTGTTACAGTCACTAGTTCATCTGAAATTACCTGATATTTCAATATGTTTCTAAAATAACTCTATTTTTATCAATAATTGCATATTTTCAAAAACCCTATTTCTGTAACCGTCAGGTGTTACCCATGGAAACTCAAACAAGGCCCTCAAACGGAGGAAAGCAAGGCCACCGGACAAAGGCACGAACCATCCTCCCCCTCACAAAATTTACAATTTTTCTTTTGAGAGCAGGCACATCTGACGTAACGGTAACATCTGCAAATATATACACGTAACAAGATCACTATCAATCGGGACATCAGACACCGAGTATATCTCAAGCTAAGAAATACACTACTCTTATTTACTACTCGTTCTTTGCATGGGACTAAGCCCTGTCCCGTATACTTGCATGAGGCTAATCCTTGCCTCCATATCTGCATGAGGCTAATCCCTGCCTCCATACCTGCATGAGGCTAATCCCTGCCTCTATATCCGCATAAGACTAATCCCTGCCTCCATATCCGCATGAGGTTAATCCCAACCTCCATATCTGCATGAGGCTAATCCTTGCCTCCCTATCTGCATGACGCTAATCCCTGCCTCCATATCTTCATGAGGCTAATCCTTGCCTCCATACCTGCTTGAGTCTAATCCTTGCCTCCATATCTGCCTGAGGCTAATCCTTGCCTCCATACTTGCATGAGGCTAATCCCTGCCTCCATATTTGCATGAGGCTAATCCCTGCCTCCACATTTTTATGGGACTAAGCATTGTCCCTTCTTGCATAAATATTGCTTTATTCCGGTACTATCTATTTGCTTTTCAATCGGGCTAAGCTCTGCCCTTCATTTCACAATACTAAGCATTGTCTTGTTAATATCATATTATTATATCTCATGGGTTGAAATATCGCCAATCTATCCAAAGGCGTCATAATCTAAAAGGCATCTTCCTCATAGCCGGAAGACACCATGCCATGGCCTGAGGATCTCTCAAATTTGCATATCATTATTCAAAGGCGACATGGTTTGGAGGCACCATTTTCATGGCTCGAGAACATCATTTCATGACCTGCGAATCCCTCACTAAACAATTCATGGCCCAGGACATCATGGTCTGAGGACGTCATCCTGAACCGTCTGAAGACTGCTTTCATGGTCCAAAGGGAATTTGCATCATGTTTAAAGTTTTTGCACAAATACATATTTGTAGCATATCTTTATCTGTAGGTGACCAGTAAGCAACCACTATCTCGGCAGGAGTGACCTTAGTCTAATTCCTTCGCTATCTCAAACTTGACCATTCACCATAACCACTCTTGCATTCATCCCGCAATCCCGTGTTTGTTCTTGTAATGACTTCATCTGTACATTTAGCCGATGGATCCAGAACTACAAATGACCTGATTATTATAAAATCAGGGATATGTAGGTAGCTCAAAGACCAGAGTCCGGCCTCTATCTTTCAAAACATCCCATTCGGTCAAAATTGACCATCATTTCTTTACCCGAAAACTCTTTCATCCTTCTCAGGTAAAGAGGGACAGCTGTTGATACCCAATTTTTTTCATAATATTTTCAAAACTATGCTTTGGCATCAATTAGTATTTTTCATACAATTTTTGCATTTTTAAAACATTTTAATTAATTTCTCTCATCATTTTATTTATAAAACAATCACTGATTGCATCACAAATAGTTTTATAATAATTTTTGTGGATTAATATTATCATTTGCATTTGTACTGAGTTTCAATTATTGCACAAATAACCACATTTGTATTTTTAGGATGCAATTGCAATTACTTTGCAATTATAGCCTATGTATGCATTATTATATTATGTTGATAGAAAATAGCCTTTTATATTTTTAAAATATTAAGTAATTATTTTAAAACATTTTCAAGCATGAAAATCATTTTTTACAACTTATTAGCTATTTCTTTAAAATTGTTTTATCAATTAAATGTGTATTTAATAAATGGCCTTCTTATTTTTCGAATTTAGCCCAAATTAAACAATTCAAACCCCTAGCCCACCAAGACCAGGCCCAAACCAAATTCTACCCGGCCCCAAACCCTCTAAATCCTTGCCGTTGATCCTAGAGATCAATGGTCACCATCACTTCTTACTAAATTTAACCAAACGACCCCTCCCAAACCTATCCATTCTCACCAAACAGTCTCCCTAAAACCCTAGCCTCTCTAATTCTCTCTGAAACCAAGCTTAACCCTATCCGCTGCCACCCAAAACCAGTCATAATCCCTTGATTCGTACCCGATCTATGGCTTTCCATGGCTGTATGAGGCCTCTCTTGTCTCCTATCTCCCCTGGTTGCTCGATTGTGTGGTTTTTGTGGAAGGACCTCGAAGAGATCTGGTCCAGATCTTGTTCAAAACTCTTCAAAGAGCCTATCTATGGTCTGTGAGTGCTTTCTATCAAAGTTTCACGGCTCAAATCTTTGATTCAAGGGCCAGATTCTCTTTACCCTCTCTTTTTCTTTGAAACTTAGTATTTGGACTTGAATCTGTCCAGATCCTTGTAGATCTGGAGCGAGTTGAGTTCATCAGTGCTTTTTCCTTAAGGCTCCTTCATTTCTTTATGATTAATCGATTTCTGAACATTTTTGTTATATTAAGGTTTGTTTTCTTGTTGTTTGGTGGTCGAACCTCTGGGTATCTGAAGTATTTTCAAACATCCATGGCTATTCTTTTGGGTTTGTTTTACTTCTTTACTACTAACCGATTTTAAAACTTTACGCTACTTTAGATTTCGATTTCTACGATTTCTGTTGTTCGAATGTCTGTGTGTTGGCATGCTTTCAAGTTTTCCATGGCTGTTTCCTTCTTTAAGTGTTTTCAAATTAGAGCTCTTACCAGACTCCTCTTCAAGAGATTTTTTCTAATTTCAAATTTTTATCTGTTCATCTCTTTACTTGTTTGGTTAACTTCTGTATGTGTGAACTCTAGATGTTCTGATGGTAATAATAATTTCTTCTATTATGTTTCTTTCTGTGAACTAGTCATTAACTGATCTATTCAGGGTTTGAGTGATTTTCCTGTTAAATCCAGTATTCTTGGGGATTTTATCGCTTAATTGATTTCTATTTAGGGAATTTGAATGATTCTTTCTTGGTTAAAATCAGTATTTTTCGGGATTTTCTACTTGTTTCCTTATTGTGACTAATTACCCTTACCTTAATTAGTTGTCAGTCTTGGGGATTTGATGGACTCCTTATATGATTTGGTGTTGATTTATTGCCTTACTTAAGTCCAATTCTGACCGTTAATTAATTGCCCCTAATTAAGTGGTCTATTCCGGACTTTTTTTTATAGGAATTAACTATGTTATTGATTAATTGCTCCTAATTGATTGAACTATGATTCTTTACCTTATTTGTTGAAGAGAGGAGAGGAAGGGAGAAGCGAACGGTTTTTGATCATTTTATTGACGAGATTTTCAATGAAAGCTGAGATGGAGTAAGTGTGAAGAGTCAACTATTGCCCTACTTTTCTTATTTCTTAGAAGAATGGCCCCGGTATACTCCTAAAAAGGGGATTCTCGCTCTACTAAATCGAAAGAATGACTCTCGCGTTTGGTGCAACCACTTAGTGAGGAGACAAGACCGGAGAGAAGAAATTCTCGCAAATAAGATATAAGACTCAAACTCTGGAAGCCGACCTACCAACAAACATTGTGGGAGAATACTCTTCACCATCATCAGAAAATGTTGTCTTGCCGGCTGTAAGCTGAAGGCTAGAAACTGCACAACACCTATCTTATATCTTGTGTTCTATTTCCCTTATTTGGTATGCCTCTGATTAAATTTAAGAATCTAAACCTATGTGTTTATTTACTGCCTTAGTTCATCAGACCTGAGTTTATTCCTGCTTCTGTTTTCTGCTTATCTAGCATGCCTAATATACCTTGTTCAATATGTGATTAGCATGTCTCAACTTACTTGCCTGTCTAATGTTTATCTATCATGCCTAAATTCTGCATGGTTCCAAATGTGATTAGCATGTCTAAATTATGCTTGCCTGTCTATTGTTTATTTAGTATGTCTAAATCTTGTTTTGATCAGCATGCCTACACTATGTCTGCTTGTTGATAATTGCTTAGCCTGTCCATTCAAGTTCTTGCCTATTCTGTTTTGCTCATGCTAAATTATCTAGTCTCTCTAGGGCAACTCTAGTTGTGTTGTTTATGTGCCCTCAACATGTTTCTGCTGTAATCTTTGCTTCATGTTTCAATGACCTATATTATATCTAACCTATTAGTACTGTAGAACCACTTGAGAATTCTATGTACCTTGTTGTTTATATGCTCCACAATACACTAAGGAGTATTCTATGTGTCCCCAACCCCCTCTCTCCTTGTGTGGAATCTGTTTGCCAAAGTGTTTTCTGAAGCTGTTTGTTCTGTGACTTGTGTTCTAATTGCAAAATGTTTTCCATGCTTTTCTAACTGCTGTTTTACCACCAAAACTAGTACTGATTTTTAGAAAATCTTTTCACTCATAAAACCCTCTTCATACTGTTTAAAAAAACTCTTTCAAATCATGTCAAGCACTCTCACTTATTCTTGGGTTACTAAGTCCTACCCTTCTGGTATGTGTACTGCTTAGAGGTCCCTAAGATCTCTCTGAACTCTGGCATATCAGGGCTGGCTCTTCCACACTGCACATAATCAGTCTTTATTTGAGAAAGTCTGGGTGTGAGCACTGCCCGAGATACTTGAGGTCCTTAGAGAACTCTGACACACCACGACACAAATGTGACAATGAATCTTGGGCATTTGAGACTAGTGAAAGCCTGGTACACTAGGATTTGCTTTGGGCCTACTTCAGGCTCCCTATAGCTTAATTTCTATTCTAGTTATGTAATTTGTATTCAATCATTGGTCTGTAATAATTAATTGTAAATAGATAATGGGGTGACTAGTGAAGAGGGAGGGTAGTTGTATACTGTGAGTAAAGTTGGGTAGATAAATGCCTATAGGGTTCATTCTGATTCAAATGTGTTTTTTGTTAGATAATATGCCTATAGGATTTTGCTTTGGTCAAATAAGTTCCGCCTGCTTTACTTTACATGATTAGACACCATGTCTATAGGGAATAAAATAACTAAGGTTCAGTTTCCATTACGACATATATTCAAATTTGTCTCTTTAGAAATTATGCCTATAGGATCTAAAATAGCTTTAATCATAGAAATCATGCCTATAGGGTCTAAAATTGATTTAAATTAGAATTCATGCCTATAGGGTCCAAAATCAGTTTAACTCACGCCTGTAGGTTCTGAATTATTTTAATTAATTATCCTACTCGTTTCTTTAATAGTCTTCAATGCTGTGTTAATTAATATCACTTGAAAGCATGCCTATAGGATAAAGAAGTTCAAAATGCTTCCCAGAATTGTGATTGCATATACGCACTTAGGCAAGCCTTAGGGCGTTAAATAACTGTGAAACCAGTTCTATTTATATGTGAAATTATCTAGGTTTAACAAGCTGTAAAACCAGTAGGCAAACTGGTTAGGATCCTGCTACTTCCCTTACAAAAAATAAACGCTGCATGTTCTGTTTTGTGATGTTCATCTAGATATCATGTTTTTAGGATTTCTGAACTTCTTTTGAAAATCTGTGTTTTAGACGTGCTAGTTGATTGCCTATATACATGCAGAGGTAAATATGAGCCTTCTAACTGTTTGTCCCTGTTTTCTTGTCTTAAATGTTATTTGCCTATCGCCTAGATTTTACCTTTTAAAACCTTAGGTCGTCTAGAACTATCCAGATTTAGAGGTCCCAAATTCCTCTAGCACCATAAGTAAGGGACGGGTAGCAGCACACTTAGAGGTCGTTAATTAAACTCGCTCATATAACCACTAAGGGGAGGGTAATGGGTAGTAAAAGGATATGATGACTTGCGCGTTAATGTCACGTGTAGCTCCCCTCGTTGAGGAGTGATTATCGGGCATTGCATGGGCATGATCCTGTAGGCTAATAAACCTAGGACTTCCCTTTCCTACTTCCATATGTGTTTAAACTCTCTAAACTTTCTTTTCTTTACGTATACATAAGCGGTCCAAATCTCTTTGCCTTCATTATTTAAACTTCCTTGATCATATATACATTTAGATGGGGAAAACCACTGTATCTGCAAATACTTGCTTGCTTGTTAATTGACTAATTCATATAGTTTAAGTTCGTTCGGGACCCACCGTTGTGGACCGCGAGGGGTGCCTAACAACTTCCCCTCAAAGTTATTTCGAGCCCTTACTCTAATCTCTGGTAATGCAAACTAGTTACATGAGTTATTCACTCTAGGTACCGTAACGCACCATAATCCGTTAGGTGACGACTCTTCAGATACCCAATTTCCAAAAGGAAACGATTTATTCCCCCATGAATGTCGAAACTCAGACTTCCCCGCAAAATGGAAAAAGGGGGTGCGACAATTGTCGATAAGGTTACAATTATATCAAGTAAAACATGTTTTGGGTCCTAGACTACCCGGACTTAAGAATAATATTAGCTACGCATGGACTCTCGTCACCTCGTGCATATGTAGACCCCACAAATAGAAGCACATATCTAATTAATTCACCTATGGGGACAATTCCCTCTTACAAGGTTAGAAATGAGATTCACCTCGCTCCGAAGTTCCATAACCAGTATTTCACGCCCTTTCGAGACTCAAATCGATACACAACGCTCCAAAACTAGCCAATAATTATGCAAACCCATTAATATATGTTTAATTGCTCATAATAATACAATTTATAACAATTTCTAACCCTGATCGAAAATTTGATAAAATCACCCTCGGGCCTACGTGCCTTGATTCCGAAACTTTTCGAAGATAAAGTGTCACGACCCCGGTTCGCTCTCTGTGAACTATCGTGATGGCACCTAGTATTTATGACTAGGTAAGCCTATCAATGCGGAAAATAAACAAAATTGCGGAAGAAATAATTAAAAATCGAAATAGTAAAATAAAACAGTGTTTAAAATGTCGCTCGGCATACACAATAACAACTCACAAAACTAATAACATTTCCCAAAACCCGGAATCTCATGATCACTAGCCTTTGAATGTCTACATGCATCTAACTCCAAAATATCTAACAAAGAAACGAAAGTACAAAAGGGCTTTCCCTTAAAGGGAGAGTAGAAAGGGACTCTTCGGTCTGCAGACGCGGCAGATATACCTCGGAGTCTCTACAAGTGCCTCGTTTCACGCGTGATAAGTCTGAGTGGAGGTACCTGGATCTGCACATGAAAAACATGCGTAGAAGGGGCATGAGTACACCACACCGGTACTCAGTAAGTGCCAAGCCCAACCTCGGTCAGGTAGTGATGAGGAAGGTCAGGGCCCTACTGAGATTAAATGAGATATAAGGTATAACAATATAAGATAAAACAGTATAGTTGAAAGATAACAGTAGGAATTAATACAGTTTATAAGGCTAAAACCAACTGAAACAGAAACAAAAGCAATCACAAGGAATACCACTCTTCACAAAGATAATAACCGGGGATCTCTCAGTATCCCGAGGATCTCTTAGTACCCCTCAATATATGGCAGAGATCTCTTGGTATCCCGAGGATCTCTTAGTATCCTCAATATATACTAGGGATCTATTGGTATCTAGAGGATCTCTTGTTATCCTCAATATATGTTAGGGATCTCTTGGTATACCGAGAGTCTCTCGGTATCCTCAATATACGCACTGGGGATCTCTCGGTATCCCGCACTTCAGTTCAAACCATAAATACGTACATGGGATCTCCGGGGATGCCATCCCGTAGTCCAAAGTAAAATACACAGCAATAGCACAAAGAATACTCAATTAAACTCAACTTCATACCAAGGTAAAATAGGTAATTCTAACCTAGTATACTTCACGTAATACAAATAAGACAGTTTAAGCAAATAAAGCAATTAAGTCAATTAGACATGCTTCCCTAAGCTAACAGTAGGCTTAAAATCCAAGTAGTATAAGCAGGAAAGGAAAAATACATTTAAAGCTACTTTAGTGAAAATAGGATTTCCAAGAATTAGAACAAGTACACACTCGTTACCTCACGTACAAGGCATTTTAGTTATCACAATACCAAATCCTAAGGGGAAAGTCCCCCACACAAGGTTAGGCAAGCCACTTACTTCGAACCAACTCAAAATCCATCCGAAACCATGCTCTTTCCACGAGTACTCGACTCCAAATGTCCCGAATCTATTCAATTCAATTGCATAATGTAAATAACACTTTAATAACTGATTCTACATATAAATTCTAAGCTAATACACGAAATTAGATAAAATGACCAAAATGCCACTCGGGCCCACATCTCGGAATCGGGTAAAATTTATATTCTCAGAATCCCCATACTCTCACAAGTTCATGCATACCAAAATTATCCAAATCCAAGGTCAAATTCCCAATCGAAATTCGAATTCTAGGTCTAAGAACTTTCTTCCAATTTTTATCTCCAATCCGAAATTAAATGATAAAACTAACAATAGAATAGTGGAGTACAACTAGAAAGGAATAAGATATTGTTACCCAATGATCGCATCTGTGACTCAATTTTCACATCTGTGATACCGCTTCTGCGGTCAAGGGAACCGCTTCTGCGGTTCTCAATTAAAATTCCCTCTCTGCAACTACGACCCATATGTTGCATCTGCGGTCGCGCAGGTGCGGTAACACATCTGCTTCTGCGGTTCCTGCTCACTTTCCTCTTGGCCGTTTTTGCAGCTTGGCTCTGCATCTGCGGGAATCACATCTGCGGCCTCTCAACCGCAAATACGTTTATGACAGCAGCCCAAAGACTTCAGCTATAAACTCCAACTTCCCATTAACCACTCGAAATCATCCCGAGGCCCCCAGGACCTTAACCAAAAGCACAAACAAGTCATATACCACTATTCAAGCTTATACCAATCTTCCAAACACCTTAAACAACATCGAATCAACCAATTCGCATCAGATTCAAGCCTAAGAACTTCAAAAACTCACAAATACACTTTCGATCAAAAAGTCTATCAACCTCATCCGAATGACCTGAAAATTTGCACACACGTCACATCCAACACTACGGAGATACTCCAACTTCCGGAATTCCATTCCGACCCTCTGATCAAAATCTCACTGTTGAACCGGAAACTTTAAAAATTCAACATTCGATATTTCAAGCCTAAATTAGCTACGGGCCTCTGAAACACAATCAGAACACGATCCTAACCCAAAATTACCCAACAGAGCTAACGGAACCATCAGAATTCCATTCTGAGGCCATCTTCATACTGTTCCGACTATGGTCAAATTTCCAAAACTTAAGCTCTCATTTAGGGACTAAGTGTCCCAAAACTCTTCAAAACTCCAAATAATTCCTCCTGGCAACTCACAATAGTAGAAATAAACACGAGGAAAGCCCGTCATAGGCAAAACCCGAAGTAGAACCCGCTCTCCAACCATATAGGAAACATCATGAACCTTTTGGTCCGCGTAACTCTTTTGTCTGGGCTGGGCTGTATGGAGTCTATCCTGAATCACCTTAACCTTCTCCAAAGCATCCTGAACCAAGTCTGTGCCTAATAATCTAGCCTCACCCAGCTCAAACCAACCCACCGAGTATCTACATCGCCTACCATATAAAGCCGCATACGGTGCCATTTGAATGCTGGACTGATAGCTGTTGTTGTAGACACACTCCGCCATTGGCAAGATTTGATCCCAGAACCCTCCAAACTCAATCAAACATGCACAAAGCATATCCTCAAGAACCTGAATAGTGTGCTCGGACTGTCCGTCCGTGTGAGGGTGAAATGTTGTGCTCAACTCCACCCGGATACCCAACTCATGCTGAACGGCCCTCCAGAACTGCAATGTGAACTGAGTACCTCTATCTGAAATGATGGAAACTGGAATACCATGCAGATAAACAATCTCCCGGATAAAAATCTCCGCCAACCGCTCCAAAGAATAAGTAGTACACACAGGAATGAAATGCGCGGACTTGGTAAGCCGATCCACAATCACCCAAATAGCATCGAACTTCCTCAAAGTCCGTGGGAGCCCAACTACAAAGTCCATGGTGATTTGCTCCCATTTACACTCCGAAATCTCTATATGTTGAAGTAACCCACCCGGTCTCTGGTGCTCAAACTTCACCTGCTGACAATTGAGGCACCGAGCTACAAACCCAACTATGTCTTTCTTCATCTGCCTCCACCAATAGTGCTATCTCAAATCCCGATACATTTTCGCGGCACCCGGATGAATGGAATACCGCGAGCTATAGGCCTCCTCTAAAATCAACTCCCAAAGAACATCAACATTGGGTACACAAATACGACCCTACATCCTCAATACCCCGTCATCATCAATAGTCACATCTCTGGCATCACCATGCTGAACCTTGTCCTTAAGGACAAGCAAATGAGGGTTATCATACTGACGCTCCCTGATACGATCAAATAAGGAAGACCGAGAAACCACGCATGCTAGAACCCGACTGGGCTCCGAAAGATCCAATCTCACAAACTGGTTGGCTAAGGCCTGAACATCCATCGCCATAGGCCTCTCCGATGCTGGTAAATAAGCCAAACTCCCAAAACTCTCTGCCAGACGACTCAAAGCATCGACCGACACATTGGCCTTGCCCAGGTGATACAAAATAGTGATAACATAGTCCTTCAGCAACTCTAACCACCTTTTCCAGTGCAAATTAAGATCCTTTTGCTTAAACAGGTGTTGCAAGCTCCGATGATCAGTATAAATCTCACAAGGAACCCCGTACAAATAATGACGCCATATCTTCAAGGCGTGAACAATGACAGCTAACTCAAGTTCATGGACAAGATAATTCTTCTCGTGAACCTTCAACTGTCTGGACACGTAGGCAATTACCCTACCGTCCTGCATCAAAACCGCTCCAAGTCCAATCCTCGAGGCATCACAATAGACACTATAAGACCCCAAACCTGTAGGCAATATCAAAACTGGGGTTGTAGTCAAAGCTATCTTGAGCTTCTGAAAGCTCGCCTTACACTCTTCCGTCCATTAGAACGGAGCACCTTTTTGGGTTAGCCTGGTCATAGGGGTTGCAATCGATGAAAACCCCTCCGCAAAACGACGGTAGTAACCCGCCAAGCCAAGAAAATTGCGGATCTCTGTAGTTGAGGATGGTCTGGTCCAACTATGTACGACTTCTACTTTCTTCGGATCCACCCGTATACCCTCACTTGATACCACGTGACCCAAGAAAGCCACGGAATCCAACCAAAAACTCACATTTCGAGAACTTAGCATATAAATTCTTTTCCCTCAGAGTCTGGAGCACTGTCCTTAGGTGTTGCTCATGATCTTCTCGACTCCGGGAATACACCAGAATATTATCAATAAAGACAATGATGAATGAGTCAAGATATGGCCGGAACACACTGTGCATCAAATGCATAAAGGTTGTTGGGGAATTGGTCAGCCTAAATGACATAACAAGGAACTCGTAATGACCATACCGAGTCCTAAAAGGAGTCTTCGGGATATCTGGATCCCGAATCTTCAATTGATGGTACCCTGAACGCAAGTCAATCTTAGAAAACACCTTTGCACCCTGTAGCTGGTCAAACGAATCATCAATACGAGGCAAAGGATAACGGTTCTTCACTGTAACTTTGTTCAACTGGCGATAATCAATGCACATACGCATAAAACCATCCTTCTTCTTCACAAACAAGATAGGATCACCCTAAGGTGATATACTGGGCATAATAAAACCCTTATAAAGCAATTCCTGTAACTGATCCTTCAACTCAGGAGAAGTCATACGATACAGAGGAATAGAAATGGGCTGAGTGCCCGGCAACAGATCAATTCTAAAATCAATATCTCTGTCGGGCGGCATGCCCGGAAGGTCAGCTAGAAACATATGAGAAAAGTCCCGTACTACTGGGACTGAATCAACGGAAGGGGTATCAATACTGACATCTCTCATATAAGCTAGATACACGTCAGAACCCTTCTCAACCATTCGCTGAGCCTTAACGAAGAAATAACTCTACTGGGAGTGTGATCTAAAGCAACCCTCCACTCAAAACGCGGTACACCTAGCATAGCCAGCGTCACGGTATTGGCGTGACAATCAAGAATAGCATAATGGGGAGACAACAAGTCCATGCCCAAGATAATATCAAAATCAACCATGCTGAGCAACAATAAATCGGCTCTGGTCTCAAAACCACTAAGAGCAACCAAACATGACCGATAAACGTAGTATACAACAAGAGAATCTCTCACAGGAGTAGAGACATAAACATGGGAAGTCAAAGAATCCCGAGATACACCTAAATGCGGAGGAAAATAAGAAGACACATAAGAATAAGTGAAGCCTAGATCGAATAGAACTGATGCATCTCTGTGACAAACTAGGAGAATACCTATGATGACAGAACTAGAGGCAACAACCTAGGTATGGGTAGGAAAGGCATAGTATCTTGCCTCGCCTCCCCCTCTAGGGCGACCTCTACCTCCCCGACCTCTACCCCTAGCTGGCTGAGCAGGTGGGGTAGCAACTGGTGCTGTGATTATAGCCTGAGAACTCTGCAGGGCACGCTATGGCTGAGAAGTCTGTGGAGGTGCACTCCTCCCAAGTCTAGCGCAATCCCTCACCACATGGCATGTGTCACCACACTCAAAACAAACTCTGGGAGGACGTGGCGGCTGTGTCTGGCTCGAGCCAGTTCTACTAGATTGACCTCTGAAAACACCCCACATAGGAGGCACACTAGATACTAGAGGTGCATAATAAGGCTCCTAAGGCCTAGGAGGAGCTGGAATACCACTAGCTGCTGGAAGAGCTGAATGAATGGGGTGATTCGTGTAACCTCTACCATGACGACCTGCAGTTGGGGCACGTGCCCCAGAATAATGGCTAGACTCTCGAGACCTCTTGGCCTCCCTCTCCTCTCTCTGCCTAGCATGCATACCCTCAATCCTCCTAGCACTGCTCACCACTTGCTGATAAGAAATATCCATCTCCAACTCACGAGCCATGCTAGATCTGATACTGGGAATAAGCCCCTCAATAAACCGGCGAACCCTCTTGCGAACAGTAGAAACTAAGGCTGGGGCATGTCTAACCAAGCTAGTGTAACAGACATCATACTTAGAGACAGTCATAGTGCCCTGGCGCAAATGCTCAAACTCTGTGATCCATGCGTATCTGAGGCTCTGAGGAACAAACTCAAACCAGGTCCAAGTCAGTGAAGCTGCCTCATCCAGACTGTCTAACTCATAGGTATGCCACCACTCATAGGCAACTCCTCGAAGATGGAAGGTAGTGAAAGAAACCCCACTCGATCCTGATATACCCATAGTGCGGAGGATACAGTGACACTCCTCCAGAAATACCAAGGCATCATCTGATTCTAACCCACTGAATACATGAGGATCATACTTCTTGAACCTCTCAAGTCTCCACTGCTTATCCTCTGAAGTCGCTGCCCTGTTCTCGGGCTGACCTAGGACTATAAGTTGTACAGGAATAATCTCCAGGACCTGATAAACATGCACTCGCTGCTTAGATGTGCGGGCAACAGTCTGTGCTCCTCCCCCGGCCTGATATGTAGCTGCAGCAAGGGGAAGAAACCCTGCTTGAGCCAAAGTGGTGTACATGCTCATGAACTATGCCAAAGTCTCCTGAAGAGCTGGCGTGGTAGTAGCAGTAGGCGTATCAAGTGCCTGGCTCTGACTGGCACTATTGGTGACTCATCGGCGGTAGCTCGCGCGAGTGCTCTGGCTGCATTGCATGCGAGTCCTTGGCCTCTACCCCAACCCCGGCCTCTGACAGTTGTAGTAGGAGGCGTAGGTGCCTGATCATCTCGGGTAGCATGTGTCCTCACCATTTATGAGAGAATAGAAGACAGAAGTTTAGAATTGTGATATCAAAATCTCGCACGACCAAATAAAATAAAGTGGAATTTTCCTAACAGTTACATAGCCTCTTGTAGATAATTACAGACGTCTCCGTATCGATCAGCGAGACTCTAATAAACCTGCTTGTGATTCATGACTCCTGTGAACCTAGAGCTCTGATACCAACTTGTCACGACCCCGGTTCGCCCTATGTGAACAATCGTGATGGCACCTAGTCTCTACGACTAGTAAGCCTATCAATGCAGAAAATAAACAAAATTACGGAAGAAATAATTAAAAACCAAAATAGTGAAATAAAACAGTGTTTAAAATGCCACTCGTCATACACAATAACAACTCTCAAAACTAATAACATTTTCCAAAACCCGAAATCTCATGATCACAAGCCTTTGAATGTCTACAAGCATCTAACTCTAAAATATCTAACAAAGAAACGAAAGTACAGAAGGGCTAATACAAAAAGGGAGAGTAGAAAGGGACTCTTTGGTCTGCGGACACGACAGATATACCTCGGAGTCTCTACAAGTGCCTCGTCTCACGCATGATAACTCTGAGTGGAGGTACCTAGATCTGCACATGAAAAACATGCAAAGAAGGGGCATGAGTACACCACAACGGTACCCAGTAAGAGCCAAGCCTAACCTCGGTCGGGTAGTGACGAGGAAGGTCAGAGCCCTACTAAGATTAAATGAGATATAAGGTATAACAGTATAAGATAAAACAATACAGTTGAAAGATAACAGTAAGAATTAATACAGGATAGTAAGGATAACAACAACTGAAACAGAGACAAAAGCAATCACAAGGAATACCACTCTTCACAAATATAATAACCGGGGATCTCTCAATATCCCAAGGATCTCTTAGTACCCTCAATATATGCTAGGGATCTCTTGGTATCCTCAATATATACTAAAGATCTTTTGGTATCCCGAGGATCTCTTGGTATTCTCAATATATGCTAGGGATCTCTTGGTATCCCGAGGATCTCTCGGTATCCTCAATATACGTGTTGGGAATCTCTCGGTATCCCGCACTTCAGTTCAAACTATAAATAAGTATAGGGGATCTCCCGGGATGCCGTCCCGTAGTCCCAAAGTAAAACACACAGCAATAGCACAAAGAATACTCAATTAAACTCAACTTCATACCAAGGTAAAATAGGTAATTCTAACCTAGCAATCATGTAATACAAATAAGGCAATTTAAGCAATTAAGTCAATTAGACATGCTTCCCTAAGCTAACAGTAGGCTTAAATTCCAAGTAGTATAAGCAGGAAAAGGAAAAATACATTTAAAGCTACTTTAGTGAAAAAAGGATTCCCACAATTAGCATAAGTACGCACTCGTCACCTCACGTACAAGGCATTTCAATTATCACAATACCAAATCCTAAGAGGAAAGTCCCCCATACAAGGTTAGGCAAGCCACTTACTTCGAACCAGCTCAAAATCAATCCAAAACCACACTCTTGCCACGAGTACTCGACTCCAAATGGCCCGAATCTATTCAATTCAATTGCTTAATGTAAATAACACTTCAAGTAACTGATTCTACATGTAAATTCTAAGCTAATACGCGAAATTAGATAAAATGACCAAAATGCCCCTCTAGCCCACATCTCAGAATCGGGTAAAATTTATATTCTCAGAATCCCCATACTCTCACGAGTTCATGCATACCAAAATTATCCAAATCCAAGGTCAAAATTCGAATTCTAGGTCTAAGAACTTTCTTCCAATTTTTCCCCAATTTTCATCTCCAATCCGAAATTAAATGATAAAACTAACAATAGAATAGTGGAGTACAACTAGAAAGGAATAATATATTGTTACCCAATGATCTTCTCTTCAAAAACCCCACAGAATCGCCCTCTCCCGAGCTCCAAATCAATTTCTAACTTTTTTGAAACTAAACCCTCGAATTTTGATTTTTCTGCATAGCAAAGTCACATCTGCGGCTCAATTTTCACATATGTGATACCGCTTCTGCGGTTAAGGGAACCGCTTTTGTTGTTCTCACTTAAAATTCCCTCTCCGCAACTGTGACCCATATGCCGCATCTGCGGTCACGCAGGTGCTGTAACACATCTGTTTCTACGATTCCTGCTCACTTTCCTCTTGGCCATTTCTGCGGCTTGGCTCCGCATCTGCGGTCTCTCAACCGCAGATACATTTATGACAGCATCCCAAAGACTTCAGCTGCAAACTCCAACTTCCTGTTAACCACCCGAAATCATCCCGAGGCCCCCGGGACCTCAACCAAAAGCACAAACAAGTCATATACTACTATCCAAACTTATACCAATCTTCCAAACACCTCAAACAACATCTAATCAACCAATTCGCATCAGATTCAAGCCTAAGAACTTCAAAAACTCACAAATACGCTTTCGATCAAAAAGTCTATCAACCTCGTCCGAATGACCTGAAATTTTGCACACACGTCACATCTAACACTACGGAGCTACTCCAACTTTTGGGATTCCATTCCGACCCTCAGATCAAAATCTCACTATCGAATCAGAAACTTCAAAAATTCAACTTTCGGAATCCGAACATGCTCCTAAACCCAAAATTACCCAACAGAGCTAATAGAACCATCGAAATTCCATTCTGAGGCCGTCATCACATTGTTCGGACTACGATAACATTTCCAAAACCTAAGCTCTCAATTAGGGACTAAATGTTCCAAAACTCTCCGAAACTCCAAATAATTCCTCCCGACAACTCACAATAGCAGAAACGGACACGGAAAAAGCAGTTAATAGGGGATCAAGGCGTAAATTCTTAAAATGACTGGCTGGGTCTTTACATAAAGTTTGCCACAACCTTACGAACTCAAATATATAATTTACTCTCAAATTCATATCCAAAATCATGGCCAAAAATTCAAGCATACCAATTTTCTAGGTTTGTCCTCAAACCCAAGTTTCTAATAATTTTCATACTTTAATCCGTATCTAAATTATGTATTTAACTTATAATGAGTGGGAACAACTTACCTTGTGATACTTGAAGAATATCTCCCCTTGAAGCTCTCCAAAATCGCCCAAGACAAATGAAAAATGGGTGAAAAATGGCCAATTCCCGATTTTTAAAAGAACCCTTCTGCCCAGACGACTTTCGCCTATGCGGTCTATTTGCCGCTTCTGTGGCATCTTCTTCGCATCTACGCCCTTCCCCGCTTCTGCGGCCTTCACGCAGGTGCACCCAAACTTCTGCTTCTACGACTTCCCCTGCTCCAATCCTTTTCCGCTTCTGCGACTTCTTCCCACTTCTGCGGGCTCGCACCTGTGGTGCCCACTCCGCAGGTGCGATTACACCAGCAGTCCTCCAACTTCAGCAGCTTCTCAATTCAAAACCTTGATCCGTTAACCACCCGTAATCAACCTGAGGCCCCCGGGACCTCACTCAAACATACCAACAAGTCCTAGAACACTATACGAACTTAGTCGAACCCTCAAATCACACCAAACAATGCTAAATCATGAATCAACCACCAATTCAAACTTAAAGAACTTGAAACTTCAATTTCTACTTTCGATGCCGAAACCCATCAAATCACGTCCGATTGACCTAAACTTTTTCATACAAATCATATTCAACATTATGGACCTACTCCAACTTCCGAAATCAAAATCCGACCCCAATATCAAAAAGTCCACTCCCGGTCAAACTTCTCAAAAACTTTCAAATTTCTAACTTTAGCCAAATGACTCCAAAATGACCTACAGACCTCCGAATCCACTTCCGATCGTGCTCCTAAAACCAGAATCACCATACAGAGCTATTTCCAGACTCAAAATCTCAAACGGACATCGATAACATTGAAATGTGCTTCAACCCAGATTTATAAAATTCTTCCAAAAATGCTAACTTCCACAATAGGCGTCGAAATGCTTCCGGGTCATCCAAAACCTGATCCGGACATACTTCCCAGTCCAATATCATCATACAAACCTGTTGGAACCTTCAAATTCTGATTTTGAGGTCGTTTACTCATAAATCAAACCTTACTTAATTCTTTCAACTTAAAGCTTCCGAAATGGAAATTTTCTTTCCAACTCAATTCCAATCTTCCCAAAATTCAATTCCGACCATGCGTACAAGTCATAATACCTAAGTGAAGCTGCTCATGGCCTCGAACTGCCGAACGACGCGCTAGAGCATAAAATGACCAGTCGGGTCGTTATAGACATATTCTGCAAATGCCGCCACATATACACCACAATCACTGTAAAAAATAATCGGGATAAAGATTTAGCATTCAGTGTAAAATACAATCTGGTAACTAGATAGAATGAATAATAGGGCAACTTTTTCGTACAATGATCGCTCTTTTTGCTCGGGTATCTCACCGACCAACCACTGAATGTCAAGAGGATCAGTAACACCTTTTTTTAATGTATGCCTTTGTGTTCTTATAGTTGATGTCTCGACATTTGTTGTAGAAGCCAATGCATGACAAGTAGAGGGGGATCATAACATCAAACTTGTTGACAACAGATTCAACAAGGGTGTGATTTTGTTGAAGAGACCATAGAGTCATAAACATATAGAATCCTATCGGTAATGTCAAACACAACCAACAACCAATGAAATTTCTCCACAATGGTTATGGGCATAATCACAAAATCAACTTGATCCCATGCAACATTTGCAAGTAACCTGTACCCCAGTATGTATTCTGATACGACGTCCTGGGGTTTGACTACAACAAACTTCTTATCAACATGAACGTTAATGTACCTCTAATAAATTTGTTCAATTCTAGTCTTGAAAATATAATCAGTTGCTGTCAACCGTATTTTATTTTGAGGATCATACTTTTCTCTCTTCCTCAAATAGTATTAAATAACATCAATGTGCTGCAAAAAAATAGATTTCATTATTTCTCAATGCTTCATACAATTTAACTACAATTTTCAAATAAAAAATTACAGAATTCTAAAATAACAATATACTACAACTAATCATTAAATTCTACTGGGGTATGTGTGTATCGTGTCATTGAGGACTTACTTGGGATGTGCCAAAGTATAAAATCACTTCTTTTTATCAACTTTCTCTACTCCAGGATCATACCACGACTTGAGATGGTTATCTTTTAAAGAATAAGGTGCCTTCCTCCTATTAAAACATATAGCAACTTCAATTATTATGTAGTTTCAACTGGAAATCAAAAAATTGTATTCATTCGCTAATATTAAAAGTTGTATAATCTAACCTCTTTGAAACTGTGTCGGTACCAGCGTGTAACCACATATTGAATTCTTCCAACAAGTCAGGATCAACATCGTCGCCAATAACCCCAGTAAATGAATGCTTGATGAGGAAAATTGGAGGTCCAACACAAGTGCTTCCCCCAGAACTGTAATAAAGGGAGAAAGGGGGATCTGGCATGCTTTCTATGCTGCCTTGTTCTTCGTTGATGCACATGTGTTGTTTTATCTTCATTAAGCTCGCCGAACTTAACAATCTGGGAGAAGTTTGTTTTGGCAGCTCAAAATCATCAAGTGTTACGCCCTTTTTTCCAGGCCTGGAGTCATTGTCCGAGTCACCTACATTGATATAGTCAACTGGTTCACCTTCAAAATTTAAAATAAAAGAACAATATTGTATGTTGGTTGAATCAGTTCTTTTTATAAACCTGTTGTTCTTTTCCTACAATTATATTGTAACATATAATACCCCTTTAATGCTGACGGCAATCGTCTCCTTGTTGTATAACATTTGATTGTTGAATGGGAGATTGCAAATACGTAGTCTCCTTCTACTCATTTAAGTGATCTCCTTGTATGCCAACTTTAGCATCCTGTTTTGGGGAGTCCACATGCATAGTTTTCTTCTCCGTTACAATAAATGTATAAAAATTAATAAAATTGTAGATAATTTGTAACAAACAGAAACAATAGTGTAGAAAAATTGTAGTTTAATTGTAATAAATTTGTTGAAATATTATCTTATAGCTGAGATGCAATATGTATTGTGAAATCTTTTGATAAAATATACTAAATCATACGTGCAGTTTCTTCATCCAATGCCCTTTGAAATTGGGAAGATAAGTCAACACCTACATAAATATTCTCCTTATTTTGAATGTCATTCATTTGTCCTATAGCTAAGAAAATAATTGAAAATATAATGTAGATTATCTGTTGGTAATTTAGGCTATATATAGATATAATGTAGGTATAATGTAAAAATAATGTAGATATAATGTAGAATATAATTGTATTAAAATTGTTAAGATACTTGTTTTACTGCTGCTAAACAACACTGGTTTATCACTATTGCCCGAATTATGTTGATTGTTCTTTTCTTTGTAATGCACATCATTTTAGCATCAATATTATTATCCTTTTGACTGTTTATTGCCTTTAAAACAGATTTAATGAAATCATTAAGTAGCTATCGAATGCTACCTAGTTCTTCAAAAACCTAAAGAACAAAATATTGTTATAATGTATCTTACAATTAGAGGCTTACATATATAAAGAAGACTAAAAATTAAGAATTAGGTATACCTCTTTCTTGAATGTTCCAAGGTCTGAACCCACCTACGTATTAAAATAGAAAGAGTTAACAAAATAATTTGCATAACATAAATTAAAGAAGCCGGCTAGGATTATGTATAGATGTTACCTTATCAACATCTTTTTGTAATTTTTTTATTTATTTCACAATAGCTTTCTTGTCATCTATTCTCATTGCCTGCTTATGTCCAGATGGAGGTGGATCATCTATCGGATGCTCGGCCTCTGCTTCAGCTTCTTCAAGTATGTATTCAACTTTGTCTAGCAAAGTCATTCTTGAAAGCTCTTCTGGGCTTCAAGTATGTTGGTGAATTGAGTGGAAAAAAAGTGAGGGACCTAGTAGCAATATGTATAAAATGTGTAGATAATTTGTATTAAATTGTCTGTCCAGAAGTGAAAAATATTTACCTTGATCCATGATGGATTGAACATTCTATCTTCCAATGCAGATAACCATATCTTGTTCTTACTAGTTGTCCAGTTAAGTATGTGAAGGATCGAATTATCAACCCTTGTAGTTGTATCAGTGTTGACTATAGAGTAATACTCATATAACTATATTTGCATAGCGAGTGCAAAACCTTGAATGAGATAAAAATGTACAGAAGGATTGAGCTTGTTCCTAACGGACAAAAGCAATTGAGTATAAGCATCGATACCCCATGCGTAATTCGCATACTGCCCCAAATCCCCTAAGTAGAATCTAAAATGGTCTATCAAACCTAAATTATCTTTGTCCGGAGGACAGATGAAGAATTCTATTAGATAGAGAATACACAGCTTGAGTGCATCCTCATCATTCACCTAACTACGGTTGGTTACAATATCTTTCAAGTATGACTTCTCAACTTTTTTCTTATTCGAAAATAGCTTCTCATTATTTTATTATCATACTTAGTTGTGTAACCAAAGTCTGTCACTTCTATAAAATATATAAGGCCAGTGATACAGGCAAACTCCCTCAACCTAAAGTTTAGCCTCTCCCCCTTTATCTCTGCTGAAAAAAAGTCAGAATCATATGCGTTCAATTCATACTTCATGAGAAGATGAATTGCCTGGTTTTGAATACATATTTTGCGCAGGGAAAGAAAATATCCAAAACATGTCTTCTTAAACAACTTTAGCCCATTTTCAGACAATAACACCTTGATTTGGCCAGGAACACCATGGTTGGATAACGTCTGGAACCTAGTGATGCCATAATCAACATGATGTGGTGCAAAAAATCTTCGATTCTGCACCAAAGGAAACAGTAAGTTAATAAAAATTGTTTGAATAACAGAAAACAAAATAAAACATTTCTACTACAATTTAACTATAATTAGAGAAACATTAATACATTGCATATAAGTAAGTTATAAATTCAGTAAACATATATAACAACTAACTACATTGAAGCTACAAATACGCTGATAAAATTATGTTCAAAGCAAGAAATTATAAAGTAACAACTAGACATAATATATACAATTTCTTTACAGAAAATAAAACTAACATATACAAAATAGAGCAAATAATAACCAATAAAACCAACTAAATCATGTAGTACATTACCTAACAAAACGATTTACAATAATATACAAGAAATCTAAAATCTATAAGGAAATGTAGAAAAGTTTATAATGTACAACAAATATACACAATATAGATAAAAATTTTACAAATACAAAAATACAAAAAATATTTATTGTCATGAGATTTAACTTTAAAAAAAATTATAAATGTGTTTACTAAAATTTTACCTTCTCCAAGAACTGTTTGGGGTTTTGGGTATTTTTGAACCTTCTTCTTTTTTGAAGGTTTGACAGTAGGAGAAACTGTGATTTTTTTTTGCAGCTTTCGGGATAAATTCTTCTTTACGAAATCATCACTGCGAGCAATTTTTTTACCCTACCGCTTTGCTGATTTAGCAGATATCGAAGCTTCACAAGCATTCTTATCATGCTTAAAGTTTGTTCGAGCTTCTGCCCTAGCTTCACGAGGGGAAAGTTGGGACTTTGTCCCTGCTTTTGCATGTACCGATTTCACTGCTTTTTTGGGTGAATTATGTGAGAAAACACCTAAATCAAAAGTTGGAATATCACTAACATTAGATTTTTAGGGATAATCTTCGGAACTGCTTTCTTCTTCATTAAAAGGGAAGGAAAATCAGTACCAACTACTATTTTGGGAGGATTTAGAGTTAGAATTACGAAAGAGAGAGAGAGAATTTTGAAAAAAAGGGAAGACGAGCATTAATGGAGTGAGATAGTGCAGAAACGTGGGGGTATGGAGAGAGAAACTTGGGGGAAGTGAGATATGTACATTAGAGAGATAATATGAGTTAATTGATTATCATTAAATTCTTAAAATGTATATAATTGGTAAATTGTATATGCTTATATAATTAAATTAAAACTTGAGTAGGAAGGGTAATAACAAGTC
Organism: Nicotiana sylvestris; assembly: GCF_000393655.2. Taxonomy (NCBI): domain Eukaryota; kingdom Viridiplantae; phylum Streptophyta; class Magnoliopsida; order Solanales; family Solanaceae; genus Nicotiana; species Nicotiana sylvestris. The sequence continues at coordinate 154,322,402 of NC_091060.1, forward strand.
ATCACTTGCTTTTAATTGAATTCGGTGTTTCCGAGGCCTTGAAAAACTCATTTAGAGTCACCTTGACTTGCGTGCACAGTCCGGGCGTGTAGCCGGAAAGCTTAGGTATCAAATTTTGTAAAAAATGATAAGTTTTGACTGTAAAATGAATAAAATTGACTCCAGTCAATATTTTGGGTAAACGGACGCAGATCCACGATTTGACGGTCCCGGAGGGTCCGTAGGAAAATATGGGACTTGGGCGTATGCCCAGAATCAAATTTCGAGGTCCCGAGCCCGAGAAATGAATTTTTTTAAAGGAAATTATTTTCTAAAAATTTTATTAAAGAAAGTTGAAATGAAATCTGATTAGAAAGCGATAGTATCGGGCCCGTATTTTGGTTTCGGCGCCCGGTACAGGTCTTATATACGGTTTAAGTCATTTTTGTAAAGTTTGGTTGTAAACGGACGTCGTTTGATGTGATTCAGACTTAAACTGCTAAATTTGATACTTGATGAAGTTTGAGAAAAAAATTCTTGATTTTGAGGTTTGATTCATTTTTATTAAGGTTATTTTGGCGATTTGATCGCACGGATAAGTTTGTATGATGTTGTTGAGTTAGTACGTGTGTTTGGTTAGGAGCCCCGAGGGCTCGAGTGTGTTTCGGATGTGTTTCGGCAAGTTTTGAACTTAGGAAAAAGTTGCAGATTCAGATAAATTGCAGGTCTATGAAGCCAGGTCTCGCGGTCCGTGGTGGAGCTCCGCGACCACAATCTTTTTTATGTGGTACACGGTGGAGCTCCACAGCTGCAGTCCAAGGTGGAACTCCGCGGCCGCAGACCTTTTTATGCGGTCCGTAGAGAGGGTCTGAGGGGAGTATATTTAAACGGACCTTTCAATTATTTTCCACTTTTCAAAAACCCTAAAACATAAGAGGCAATTTTTCAAACAACCTTTCTTCTCCAAATCAATTGTAAATCGTTTTTAACTAGTTTTCTTCAATCATTAATATCTTTTGACATGATTTTAACTTAAAATCAAGATTTTCATGGGGGAAATTGAGTGTTTTGGGTAGAACCTCGGTTTTTCAAAAATTGGAGATTTAGACCTCGACGTGAGGTCCGATTTCAAAATAATTTATATATTTGGGTTCATGGAGGAATGAGTAATCGGATTTTGGTTCGAACCTCGGGTTTTGACCATGTGGGCCCAGGGGCGATTTTTAACTTTTTGGGTAAAACTTTGGAAAACTCATTTCCATGCATTGGGGTTGATTCATTTAGCGTTTATTGATGTAATTAAGTAATTTGTGACTAGATACGAGCGAGTTGGCGGTGGAATCGAGGGGTAAAGCTATAATTGATCCTTGAGTTGTGTTCGTGGCGTCGAGGTAAGTGTTTGGTCTAACCTTAGCTTTAGGGATTAGGAGTTGTGTCCTATTTGCTATTTGCTTCTTGTCGAGTACGACGTATAGACATAGTAACGAGTATCTATACGTTGGTATCAAGCATGATCGTGAGTCTTATATTGTGATTTTCATGATTTCGTTGTATTATTCATGCCTTGGTGAAGATTTCTAATTGTTGTATAAAGATTGTGAAAAGAATTGTGACTTATGAATATTGAGGAGCGTTGACTCAAGTTGTATAAGCGAAATTATGAAAGTATAAGTGACAGTTGAACTTTTAGAGCATTGGCTCGAGTTGTGAAAGTATAAGTGATAATCGAACCTCTAGAGCATTGGCTCGAGTTGTGAAGTGAATTGTGAAGTAAAATTGAGAAAGAGAAGAGATCATATGCTGACACCCTTGCCGGGTTATTGTTGATTTATTTGTTGTTCCCTTGCCGGGATTTAATTGTTTAATTGTTGTTCCCTTGCCGGGATTTAATTGTTTAACTGTTATTCCCTTGTCAGGATCTCTATTACTATTTTGTTTATTCCCTTTCCCCTTTGCTTGTGATTGTTCTTTTGGGTGAGGAAGAGTATTAAAGCACGAAGGGTGATGCCGTGTATTGTTTGTTATTGTGAGGAAAGAGTATTAAAGCACAAAGGGTGATGTCGTGCATTGTTTGTTATTGTGAGAAAAAAGTGTTAAAGCACGAAGGGTGATGCCATGCCACACGACGTACCATTCCGTGCCAATTCTATTAATTATATGGTGAGGAAAGAGAGTAAAAGCATGAAGGGTGATGTCGTAGACCTGCATGCGTCCGTAGGCCCTGACGTCTCCCTCTATCTCTATTTCCTGTTTTTTTTTCTTTTGCCCAGAAACAGTGTATTGTATTTCTTCAGACCTTGTATGCAGTAACTCTTAGACGGTCTGAGACACTGTGACACCAGGTTTTGGGTATTTGAGGTTTTGAAAGTTGCAATAGACGTAGACTTAAGTTATTTAATTGTTGACTTCCGCTTATTTACTTAAAATTCCGTTCTTATCATGTTATCGCCTTGTGTTTGTTAAAATGAAGCAATATGAAAGTGTAGTAGGTAGTTAAGGTTTGGCTTGCCTAGCTCCCATTAGTAGGCTTCATCACGACTCCCAAGTGTGGAAAATCCGGGTCGTGACAAGTTGGTATCAGAGCTATAGGTTACATGGGTCTCATAGTTCACAGACAAGCTTAGTAGAGTCCGAGCGATCGGTACGGAGACGTTTGTATTTATCCCTCAGTGGCTACAGAGTTAGGAAAAACTTCAAATTCATTCTTTCCTGTCGTGCGGTTTTGTTTCTCAATACTAATTGAACTTCTACTCTATTCTTTCGCAGATGGCAAGAACACGCGCTTCCTTATCCTCCCCTCAGCAGCCCGAGCCCCCAGCAGCAGCTCCCATGAGGGGTAGAGGGCGAGGCCGAGGTAGGGGCAGATCTCAGCCCCGAGCAGCAGCCCCAATGACGGAGCCTCAGGTTGATTTTGATGAGGAGGTTCCAGCTCCAGCAGTTCCGGTGGGCCCAGCTCAGGTCCTAGAGGGGTTTATTGCTACCCCAATTCTTCAGGATGCTCTGGTCCGATTAGTGGGCCTCATGGAGAGTGTCAACCGAGCAGGCTTGCTTCCTGTAGAACCAGCCGTCTCTCAGGCTGGAGGAGGAGCCCAGACTCTTACTACTCGCACTCTGGAGCAGGTAACTCCTCAGATTCAGACTCCAGCGGTTCAGCCAGTTGGAGTAGTACAGCCGGGTGTGGTAGCTCAGACCGGTGATAGAGTGGCTATGTCTGCCGATGCTTTGTGGAGACTGGATAGGTTCACCAAGCTCTTCATTACTACTTTCAACGGTGCATCTACTGAGGATCCCCAAGATTATCTAGACAACTGCCACGAGGTTCTCAGGAATATGGGCATTGTTAAGACCTATGGGGTCGATTTTGCTACATTTCGCTTGTCTGGATCTGCCAAGACTTGGTGGAGGGATTATTGCTTAGCGAGACCAGCCAGATCGCTAGCCTTGACTTGGGAGCAGTTTACAGTGTTATTCCTGGAGAAGTTTCTCCCCGTTACTCAGAGAAAGGCCTATCAGACGCAGTTTGAGCGCCTCCAGTAAGGTTCTATGACTGTTACCTAGTATGAGACCAGGTTCATCAACTTAGCTCGCCATGCTCTCATCATACTCCCCACAGAGAGAGAGAGAGGGTGAGGAGGTTTATTGACGGTCTCATTCAGCCGATTCGTCTTTAGATGGCTAGAGAGGCTAGGAGTGAGATTACTTTTCAGGAGATGGCCAATGTGGCCCATAGAGTTGAGATGGTTCTGTCACATGAAGGCGGTTATAGGTCAGATAAAAGGCCCCATCATTCAGGCCGATTCAGTGGTACCTCATCTGGAGGTCAAGATTCGTATGGTAGAGGCCATCCTCCTAGGCCCTTTCAGTCAGCGCTCCAGGTTTCTCATGGTACTTCAGGTGGTCGTGGTCCCCAGATGCAATATCCCGATCAGTAGTCCTACAATGCACCACCGCTTCAGAGTTTGCGGGGTGGTCATTCAGGTTGTCAGGGATAGTAGTCTCAACAGTCGAGGGCTTGTTACACTTGTGGTGATACAGGTCACATTTCTAGGTTTTTCCCTCGAGCACCGAGAAGCTCTTAGCATCAGGGTTCTCGTGCTATAGTACAGGCACCAAGTGTTCCACAGCCCGCCCAGCCAGCTAGAGGTGGGGGTAGAGGTGCTAGAGGTGGAGGTAGAGGCACTAGAGGTGGAGCTCAGGCCGCCAGAGGTGGAGGTCAGCCAGCTGCAGGCCGTCCCAGAGATGTTTAGAGTGGTGGGACTCAGCCCCGAAGTTACGCCCTTCCAGCCAGACTCGAGGCTGAGGCTTCAGATGCAGTTATTACAGGTACTATTCTGGTTTGTAATAGAGATGCTGTAGTGTTATTTGATCCATGTCTACCTACTCATATGTGTCATCTTATTTTGCACCGTATCTGGTCATGCCTAGTAATTCATTGAGTATTCCTGTTTATGTGTCTACACCGGTGGGTGACTCTATTATAGTAGATCGAGTCCATCGTTCTTGTATTGTGGTGATTGGGGGTCTTGAGACTCGTGTAGATTTGTTGCTTTTAGACATGGTCGATTTCGATGTTATATTGGGGATGGACTGGTTATCACCTTACCACGCTATCCTGGACTGTCATGCTAAGATTGTGACCTTAGCCTTACCGGATTTGCCCCATTTAGAGTGGAGAGGGACTCCTGATCATTCTACCTGCAGTGTTATCTCGTACGTGAAGGCTCGGCGTATGGTCGAAAAGGGGTGTTTGGACTATTTGGCATATGTTCATGATTCTAGTGCTGAGGTCCCTTCTATTGATTCTGTGCCCGTTGTTTGAGAGTTTCCTGATGTTTTCTCTTCAGACCTGCCAGGTATGCCACCCGATAGGGATATTGACTTTTGTATTGATTTGGCTCCGGGTACTCAGCCCATTTCTATCCTACTGTATCGTATGGCCCCGCCGGAGTTGAAAGAGTTGAAGGAACAATTGCAAGACTTGCTTGAGAAGGGTTTCATTAGACCTAGTGTTTCCCCTTGGGGTGTGCCGGTGTTGTTTGTTAAGAAGAAGGACAGATCGATGAGAATGTGTATTGATTACCGGCAGTTGAACAAGGTTATAATCAAGAATAAGTATCCATTACCGAGGATTGATGATTTGTTTGATCAGCTTCAGGGTGTCAAGGTATTTTCAAAGATTGATTTGAGATCTGGCTACCATCAGTTGAGGATTAGGGCATCCGATATCCCTAAGACAGCTTTCTGCACTCGGTACGGGCATTATGAGTTCCTGGTCATGTCATTTGGGTTGACCAATGCCCCAGCAGCTTGTATAGATTTGATGAACTGAGTGTTCAGACCTTATTTGGACTCGTTCGTGATAGTTTTCACTGATGATATTTTGATATATTCCCGCAACCGGGAGGACCAAGAGAAGCATCTTAGAATGGTTCTTCAGACCTTAAGAGATATTCAGTTATATGCTAAGTTCTCGAAGTGCGAGTTTTGGTTGAGTTCAGTTGCATTTCTGGGTCATGTTGTATCGGTAGAGGGTATTCAGGTTGATCCGAAGAAGATTGAGGTAGTCAAGAACTGGCCTAGACCAGCGTCAACTACAGGGATTCGGAGTTTCTTGGGATTGGCAGGCTACTACCGTCGGTTCGTGGAGGGGTTCTCATCTATCGCAGCCCCGATGACCAGGTTGACCCAGAAGGTGCCCAGTTCACACGGTCAGACGAGTGTGAGGCGATCTTTCAGAAGCTCAAGACATCTCTAACTACGACACCGGTGTTGGTTTTGCCCACAGGTTCAGAGCCTTATACCATTTATTGTGATGCATCTCGTATTGAGCTGGGCGCAGTGTTAATGCAGGATGACAAGGTCATTGCCTATGCTTTGAGGAAGTTGAAGATTCATGAAAAGAACTATCCGGTTCATGATTTGGAGTTGGCATCAATAGTTCACGCGTTGAAGATTTGGAGGCATTATCTGTATGTCGTGGCATGTGAGGTATTCACTGATCACAAGAGTCTTCAATATTTGTTCAAGCAAAAATAGCTGAATTTGAGGCAGAGGCAGTGGTTGGAGTTGTTGAAGGATTATGATATCACTATCTTATATCACCCGGGAAAGGCCAATGTGGTGGCCGATGCCTTGAGTGGAAGTCAGCCAGTATGGGCAACCTCGCTTATATTCCGGTCGGTGAGAGACCGCTTGCTTTGGACATTCAGGCTTTGGCCAATCAGTTTGTGAGGTTGGATATTTCTGAGCCTAGTCATGTATTGGCCTGCACGGTCGCTCGTTCTTCTTTATTGGAGCGTATCCGTGATTGGCAGTTCGATGATCCCCGTTTGTGTATCCTTAGAGACACGATGCAGCGTGGAGATGCCAAGTAGGTTACCTTAGATGATGATGGAGTTCTGAGGTTGCAGGGTTGAGTTTGTGTGCCTAATGTGGATAGGCTCCGGGAGTTGATTTTATAAGAGGCCCATAGTTCCCGGTACTCTATTCATTTGGGCACTGCAAAGACGTATCAGGATTTGCGGCAACATTATTGGTGGCGGAGAATGAAGAAGGATATCGTTGCATATGTAGCTCGGTATTTGAATTGTCAGCAGGTTAAGTACGAGCATCAGAGGCATGCGGTTTGTTTTAGAGGATTGAGCTTCTCGAGTGGAAGTGGGAGTGGATCACCATGGATTTCGTTGTTGAACTCCCGCAGACTTGGAGGAAGTTCGACGCAGTATGGGTCAATGTTGATAGGCTGACCAAGTCAGCGCATTTCATTCTTGTGGCAGTCTCCTAGTCATACGAGAGGTTAGATGAGATCTATATCCGGGATATTGTTCGTCTTCATGGTGTGCCTGTATCTATCATTTTAGACCGAGGTACGCAGTTTACCTTGCATTTCTAGAGAGCAGTTCAGCGAGAGTTGGTCACCCAGGTTGAGTTGAGTACAACATTTCATCTTCAGACGGATGGGCGGTCTAAGCGAACTATTCAGATTCTTGAGGATATGCTCCGAGCTTATGTTATTGACTTTGGAGGCTCGTGGGATTAGTTTTTGCCTTTAGCAGAGTTTGCCTACAACAACAGTTACCAGTCGAGTATCCAGATGACTCCTTATGAGGCTTTATATGGTAGGCGGTGTCGGTCTCCGGTTGGATGGTTTGAGTCGGGAGAGGCTCGATTGTTGGGTACGGATCTGGTTCAGTAGGCTTTGGACAAGGTCAGGATTATTCAGGATAGGCTTCGTATAGCTCAATCCAAGCAAAAGAGTTATGCAGACCGCAAGGTTCGAGATGTGGCTTTTATGGTTGGAGAGCGGGTATTGCTCCGAGTGTCGCCTATGAAGGGAGTGATGAGATTTGGGAAGAAGGGCAAGCTTAGCCCTAGGTTCATTGGCCCATTTGAGATTCTTGATCGAGTGGGAGAGGTGACTTATAGACTTGCGTTGATGCCAAGCTTATCAGCTGTGCATCCAGTGTTTCATGTGTCCATGCTTCGGAAATATCACAGCGATCCATCCCACGTGTTAGATTTCAGCACCGTCCAGTTGGACAAGGACTTGTCGTACGAGGAGGAGCCGGTAGCCATTCTAGACCGGCAGGTTCGTCAGTTGAGGTCGAAGAGTTTCCCTTCTGTTCGCATTCAGTGGAGAGGTCACCCCTTGAGGCATTAACCTGGGAGTCCGAGTCCGATATGCGGAGCCGTTATCCCCATCTTTTCCCCTACTCAGGTACTTCCTTCTTCTGTCCGTTAGAGGACGAACGATTGTTTTAGAGGCGGAGTCCAGGCCTTGAAAACCTCATTTAGAGTCACCTTGACTTGCGTGCGCAGTCCGGGCGCGTAGCCGGAAAGCTGAGGTATGAAATTTTGTGAAATATGATAAGTTTTGATTGTAAAATGAATAAATTTGACTCCGGTCAACATTTTGGGTAAACAGACCCGGATCCGCGATTTGACGGTCCCGGAGGGTCCGTAGGAAATTATGGGACTTGGGCATATGCCCGAAATCGAATTTTGAGGTCCCGAGCTCGAGAAATGAATTTTTTTAAAGGCAATTGTTTTCTAAAAATTTTATTAAGGAAAGTTGAAATGAAATCTGATTAGAAAGCGATAGTATCGGGCCCGTATTTTGGTTCCAGGCCCCGGTACAGGTCTTATATATGGTTTAAGTCATTTCTGTAAAATTTGGTTGTAAACAGACGTCGTTTGACGTGATTCAGATCTAAATTGCTAAATTTGATACTTGATGAAGTTTGAGAAAAAAATTCTTGACTTTGAGGTTTGATTCATTTTCATTAAGGTTATTTTGGCGATTTGATCACACGGATAAGTTCGTATGATATTGTTGAGTTAGTACGTGTGTTTGGTTTGGAGCCCCGAGGGCTCGAGTGTGTTTCGGATGTGTTTTGGCAAGTTTTGAACTTAGGAAAAAGTTGCAGATTCAGAGAAAGAAGCCAGGTCTCGCGGTCCGTGGTGGAGCTCCGCGACCACAGTCCTTTTTATGCGGTCCGCGGTGGAGCTCCGCGGCTGCAGTCCGTTTTATGCGGTCGGCAGTGGAGCTCCGCGGCCGCAGACCTTTTTATGCGGTCCGCGGAGAGGGTCTGAGGGGAGTATATTTAAACGGACCTTTCAGTTATTTTCCACTTTTCAAAAACCCTAAAACATAAGAGGCGATTTTTCAAACAACCTTTCTTCTCCAAATCAATTGTAAGTCGTTTTTAACTAGTTTTCTTCAATCATTAACATCTTTTGACATGATTTCAACTTAAAATCAAGATTTTCATGGGGGAAATTGAGTGTTTTGGGTAAAACCTCGGTTTTTCAAAAATTGGGGATTTAGACCTCGACGTGAGGTCCGATTTCAAAACAATTTATATATTTGGGTTCATGGGGGAATGGGTAATCGGATTTTGGTTCGAACCTCGGGTTTTGACCATGTGGGCCCGGGGGCGATTTTTAACTTTTTGGGTAAAACTTTGGAAAACTCATTTCCATGCATTGGGGTTGATTCATTTAGCGTTTATTGATGTAATTAAGTAATTTGTGACTAGATATGAGCGAGTTAGTGGTGGAATCGAGGGGTAAAGCTATAATTGATCCTTGAGTTGTGTTCGTGGCGTCGAGGTAAGTGTTTGGTCTAACCTTAGCTTTAGGGATTAGGAGTTGTGTCCTATTTGCTATTTGCTTCTTGTCGAGTACGACGTATAGACATAGTAACGAGTATCTATACGTTGGTATCAAGCATGATCGTGAGTCTTATATTGTGATTTTCATGATTTCGTTGTATTATTCATGCCTTGGTGAAGATTTCTAATTGTTGTATAAAGATTGTGAAAAGAATTGTGACTTATGAATATTGAGGAGCGTTGACTCAAGTTGTATAAGCGAAATTATGAAAGTATAAGTGACAGTTGAACTTTTAGAGCATTGGCTCGAGTTGTGAAAGTATAAGTGATAATCGAACCTCTAGAGCATTGGCTCGAGTTGTGAAGTGAATTGTGAAGTAAAATTGAGAAAGAGAAGAGATCATATGCTGACACCCTTGTCGGGCTATTGTTGATTTATTTGTTGTTCCCTTGCCGGGATTTAATTGTTTAATTGTTGTTCCCTTGCCGGGATTTAATTGTTTAACTGTTATTCCCTTGCCAGGATCTCTATTACTATTTTCTTTATTTCCTTGCCCCTTTGCTTGTGATTGTTTGTTTGGGTGAGGAAGAGTGTTAAAGCACGAAGGGTGATGCCGTGCATTGTTTGTTATTGTGAGAAAAGAGTGTTAAAGTACGAAGGGTGATGTTGTGCATTGTTTGTTATTGTAAGGAAAAAGTGTTAAAGCATGAAGGGTGATGTCGTGCCGCACGACGTACCATTCCGTGCCGATTCTATTGATTATATGATAAGGAAAGAGAGTAAAAGCACGAAGGGTGATGCCGTGCACATTTTGATTATATGATTGTTTTGGTGAGGACGAGAGTAAAGACACGAAGGGTGATGCTGTGCACATTTTCATTATATAACTGCTTTGGTGAGGCTGAGAGTAAAAGTATGAAGGGTGATGCCATGTAATTTTTGATTTCTGCTTCCCTGTTGATATTCTAGTTATGTTGTTCCTTTACTTACTTGATGTCTTTCTATTCGGAACTATTATCTCCCCCACAACATGTTTTCCCCTCCCACATTGACTGATTATTTATGTATTTCTTTTCAGTTGTATATATATATGAACTGCACAGGTTTATTTGGTAGTCTGGTCCTAGATTCGTCACTACTTCGCCGAGGTTAGGCTAGACACTTACCAGCACATGGGGTCGGTTGTGTTGATACTATGCTCTGTACTGTGTGCAGATCTAGGAGCAGGTTTTGGACAGTAGTTGGAGGGCTTCCTTCAGTCCACTCGGAGACCCAAGGTAGACCTGCATGCGTCCGTAGGCCCTGACGTCTCCCTCTATCTCTATTTCCTGTTTCTTTTTCTTTTGCCCATAAACAGTGTATTGTATTTCTTCAGACCTTGTATGTAGTAACTCTTAGACGGTCTGTGACACTGTGATACCAGGTTTGGGTATTTGAGGTTTTGAAAGTTGTAATAGACGTAGACTTAAGATATTTAATTGTTGACTTCCGCTTATTTACTTAAAATTCCGCTGTTATCATGTTATCGCCTCGTGTTTGTTAAAATGAAGCAATATGAAAGTGTAGTAGGTAGTTAAGGTTTGGCTTGCCTAGCTCCCATTAGTAGGCGCCATCACGACTCCCGAGGATGGAAAATCCGGGTCGTGACAATAACATTTCAAATATAGTAATGTAAAAATCCCTATGGTTTAATGTGTTGATACACAGTCTCAGATTAAATTTATAGGCAAAAAATCAGAAATAGCCAGGTTCACAACTAATAATAGCCACAGTTTCAAAAATAATTGAAATTTAATTATTTTTTTTAATGCAAAGATAAAATCTGAATAAAAACACCCTTAAAAATTCGAAAATATTTTTGCATAATATGTTGGAGTTCCAATTTTTTACATATGAGATTCTAACATCTGGAATTTCATAATGTGCTAGAGTTCCAACATAATATGCTGGAAGTTTATACACATGAGCTCAATAATCCAGCATATTATGTTGAAACTTTTCGTGTGCTGGAGTTCGAATATAATATACTGGAAATTTATACGCAACAACTCCATTATCAAACATATTATGTTGGAACTTTTCGTGTTTTAGCAACATAGTGGTGGCTATTTTTTTAATGACTTTACAAATGCTAAGTATTTTTTGATTAACAGTCCAAAAATTGACTAGCCCATGCTATTTTTACAAATCGTCTCACATAAGGAATGGAGATAATTTGGACGTGCAACTCTTTTAAAAAAGTTTTCTGTATTTTTTCAATTGATTACGAGGACTAGGAGGGTGTTTGGCTAAGCTGGTTAAACTGATTTATAAGTATTTTTTTGGCTTATTTATGCGCTTGGTAATTACCTAAAGTGCTTATAAGCTAAAATCAGTTATAAGTCATAAGTTGGTCACCCCTGACTTATAGTTTTTTAGCTTATAAGCACTTTTAGTTTAACCAAGGCTTTTTACTAGTTTATCCTTAATAATTACTCCCTCCGTTTCAATTTATGTGAACCTATTTCCTTTTAAGTCCGTGCCAAAAAGAATGACCCCTTTCCTTATTTGGAAACAAATTACCTTTACACAATGTTTTATAGCCACACAAAATATATGTGCCTCATTTTACACCACAAGATCCAAAGTCTTCTCTCTTTTCTTAAATTTCGTGCCCAGTCAAATGGGTTCACATAAATTGAAACGGGGGGAGTATTTTCTAATTCACAAAATATTTTTCCCAAAATAAATTTTCTAACTTTCTTTTAATTTCATATTCGTTTTTCATCTTTTCTTTACAAAGAAACCTTTTAATTTATAACCTTTTGTAAAGTTTTAAGGATATCTTAGTCATTTTAATAAAAGAACAACTTATCAACATTTTTCTACCAAACACATCAACTGTTTATTATAAGTTTCAACACGTCTATTCAAAGACGTAAATGCTTATTTGAAAAATCAACTTCAACACTTAAAAACGTTTTTCAACACTTCAAGTTTATCAGCTATTTACAATCAGCTAATCCAAACGGGCTCTAGTTATTTCGTTTAAACAAAACAAAAACTTGTTTAATCTTGAGGCGTTTTCGAAAATTTTTTCTCGAAAAAGAAAATCTATATTTTTTTATCCGGACATGTTTTTCCCCAGAATTTCTCAAAAGAAAAAAAAAAACTCATACTCTGTGGCTAGAATAATAACACTGATTATGGATCTCAATTGTATACTTCGAAATTTTTTAAAATATAATAACATAATTCTATGCGCCGTTATAGGCACAAATGAGCGACGAATTAAGGGATTATTATCTCAAAAGAATCAGGACCTCAATTTAGTAACTCTATTTCTGATTGTTCACTCGAATTTAGAAAAAAATTAGTTGTACTCTCTAGTATAATCTCAAGCTTAATTGGCACAGGACTATTCCTGCTGGCTGAGAATTGACCACTCGAATCCTGTACTACTTATGCAGATTATTCGCTATCAGATCCTTTTTTCCCCCAAATTTGGATTCAGAATTACATGGACGAATTATAGTTCCAATATTTCACAGAAGACAAAAAAAGAAGTCTTCAAAAGAATACATGAAATGATCGATTGTGCTGTGACACTGAAGATTTCAGAGTTCTCATCATCAAAGATTCAAGACATTGATTTTTGATACTACTAACTTTTCCCATCCTTTGAGGAGTAAAGTATTAGTAGTACAAAATCTGAGCATTGCAGAAATAGCTATAAAAAGTATAAGTTGACTGCTTTCTAAAGCCAGACAAACTCCAACCAGACAAAAATAAAGCACTAGAAGCCACGCTTGTTCGCATATATTACGTAATTTAGACAAGAGATTAGCCTTATTTTAGGGGACTGAAAGCGAGAGAAGCAAAAAATTTATAGGAAAAGTTCTCGTGAATCACAAAGAATATAGTATACTCCCTTTTACCATAAAGTATAAAGAAGACAAAAGGAAAGACCTTCCCATCGCGTGTTGTCTCCCTTTTTGCAGGAGGTTATAGTACTCCATAAATTTAATTTATTGCAAAAAAAGTTATAATACTCAATAAATTAATTTTATGTATACTGTCAATACAATTTTCTTGCATCATTCGTGTGTTTTATCCTTTTATAACAAGTTACATTTCTTATTTTTTTGTCTATTAATCTAATTTAGTACTATGTGTTATTACTTGTATTTATCTTAGGTGACTTGATGGTATGAAAAATAAAGGTTTATGTCATAGAGACGAAGTTAAGATGTGAAGTTTATGAGTTTAGTATTCTAATCTTTTTAAGTTATTTGGTTCTAAACTAATAATTTGATGAACTAGTTTGACTTGACACAAAGTTTAAGAAGAAAAAAAAAGACTTTTGAAACATATGGTCTTAAAAGCTTAAGGGTTAAAAGGTTTGTGTGGACATGATATTTGTGTGGTTATAAAAACTTCTAATTAAGGGTAAAATGAGTAAAATAAAGAATTTAAAGTTAAATTATTTCTAATTGTAAAAATATATTTCTTTTAACGAATTAATCAAAAAAGTGTGTCATCTAAATTGAAACAGCTATTTGGCTACCCCACTCATCAGTATATAGAAATCATGCAATAAACTTGTGCTCAATAAAGCCATGCTCGTCTTTTTCCTGTCTCAACTTTCTCCATTTACTATATCCATTCAGTCTAAAGTTTGGCTATTTTTCCACACTTTCTGTTTGTGGGTTCTTCACTCTTTTAAAGTTGGACCCCAGAAAATCTCTATTTTCTTCCTCGGATTACCCACACATAGTCCACTCATAATAGTAAAAACCTCTATTTTTTTTTTTAACTTTTACTCTCTGTTTTGGGAGGCATAATGCAAATTAAGCAGTCTCGACCAGTAGGGTTGTTTCAGAGCTGGCTAGTGATTCTGGTTTTTCTATCCTTGCTGTTTGTCTCTGCAGCGAAAAACAACACGGTGGTGGCGCAGAAACAACCAGAGGAAGAAGAGGCGCAGCAGCCGCAAAATTGGAAGCTGAGGCATTCTCTTGATGTGTTCTTTCCAAGTAAAAGAAGAGTCCCTAATGAATCAGACCCTCTTCACAATCGTTGACAATTAAGCTCCGAGTTTCACTTTTCTTCACGCAAATGGTTTGGTTATTGAGTTCTGTTGATTGATCAGCATTTTGCTCGAGTCATGTCTCGGAGGCGGATCCAAGATTTTAATTCTATAAGTTCAAGATTTCAGCTTCGACCATTGAATCCATATCCTTGTTTGAGTTATGGATTTATAGCTCAAAATTTTCAGCAATTTTAATGAATTTTATACTGATAATCCGCCACTCCGTGTCCCTGTTCCCCACTGGATTGTAAATAGTTTTGAGTGATTGTTAAATTTTTATGCTAGCGAAATGATGATAGAACCTCGTGAATTGCATTTCTGATAAGAGTGCTACCTTTCAACTCTTTGCGTGTTACTTTACCACTAGCAGTAGGTATTTTATCATCTCTCCTTTTTATAAGAAAAAGATTGTGCAAAGGTTTAATTTTGCCTTTTTCTTCATGTTTTCTGTACTTTGAGGAGATTTGGGTTCACTATATATATATATATATATGGGTGTGAGATTTTTACCTTCCTATACTATATATGAAATTTTATTACCCTCTTTAATTAAGTTTTAATTTAATTACATTGTCATATACAATTTACTAATTATTTAAAAATAAGTTTTAAATGAGTATCCCTTTATATTAGGAATTAAATAAGTAATATTAATTATTTCCTCATCTCTTTATTCATTCTCCTCTCTCTCTCCGTCACTCTCTCTCCCTCTCTTTGTCTCTCTATCTCTCCTTCTTTGTTTTTCTCCAATTTTTCTTCCTTTGATGGTTTCTGTTTTTAATGCTTTCTTGTTGTATATAGTTTGATGGAATTCATCGATAGTTTTCAATCGTTTTTCTATAGAGTTTTAATTTAGCAATTTCCTTTCATATTGCACAATTGATGATCGAATTAAAATTATTAATCAATAAATTTTGAAGGTGTTTGATTCTCTACCATCGATAGCAATTAAAAAACTTCGTTACTTTGAATTCGAATTTGGAGTTTTCAAAAACTATTATTTGTTTGGATTGGGTGTTGTTGCAAACAATTGAGAATGTTCTTTGGAGTTTATATCTCAATTTTGAGGGTGTTTGGTAAAGATTAAACTTGATTTTGGCCGAATTTCAGATTGAAAATCGTTAAAGAAGAAGGAGAAGAAGACGACGTGACATATAATATACTTACGAAATTGTATTATAGTTGTTATGTAAATTGTATTTGTGATGACCTTTTACTCGTTTTGAAAGTAAATTCTGTGTTCCGAGGCCTTAAAACCCTTTTTTTGTCTCACCTTGATTTGCGTGTGCAGTCCGGACGCGTTTCCGGAAAGCTTTCATGTGAAAACTAAGTAAAATAAGAAAATTGACTTTTAAAATTACTTAAAGTTAACTTTGGTCAATATTCTTGGTAAACGGATCCGGACTCGTGATCCGACGGTCTCGTAGGGTCCGTAGTAAAATATGAGACTTGGACGTATGCCCAGAATCGAATTCCGAGGTCCCAAGTCTGAGAAATAAATTTTTGAAGGAAATTGTTTAACTGAAATTATAAGAGTTTTTGGAAAAGAAAAAATATTTGAAATTGATGGTATCGGGCCCATATTTTGGTTCTGGAGCCCAGTACAGGTCTTATATAATAATTAAGTTGAATCTGTGAAGTTTGATAAGAATCGGAGTTCGTTTAGTATAAATCGGACCTTTATTTGAGAAATTGAAAATTTTGATGTTCTTGAGTGATTTCATGAATTTGAGCCTTAATTCATAGTTGTTGATGTTATTTTGATGATTTGATTGCACGATCAAGTCAATATAATATTTTTAGACTTGCATGCATGTTTGGTTTGGAGCCCCGAGGGCTCACGTGAGTTTTGGATAGGCCGTGGAGTGAAATTGGACTTAGGAGCAATTGCTGGTATCTGGTATTTTTGCTCAGGCCTCTGATCTCGCAATTAGCTTTGTCACACCTCCTTTTTTACCTACACCCCTGTAAGGGTGTATAAGGGAGTTTTTCCAATTAAAGGACAATCGAAATGGTATTTATTATAAAGATTCAGAGTCGCCACTTGGGAGATTTATGATGTCCCAAGTCACCGGTTGAATCCCGAATCGAGGAAAATATTGACTCTGTTTAACAGTCCGCGAACCAGAAATCCGAGTAAGGAATTTTGTTAACTCGGGAGAAGGTGTTAGGCATTTCCGAGTTCCGTGGTTTTAGCACGGTCGCTCAACTATAATTTTTTGGCTCAATTATCTGATTTTAAACAATTATGAACCTATGTGCAAATTTTAACTTTTTAACCTCTTTTAGTCATTTTTAGGAGTATTGCAACGCTGCTAGAACACGTCTTGAACCACGTCACATAAATGCACCTGCAGTCTTTGACATATTCTAACATTGTTGAGATTTGGATTTGGGTCACATGAAATGCACACCCGAGTTTAAGGAAATTAATTTAAACAGTGCCTAAAACAACCACGCACTTTCAAGTTTGCGAGGGCCATGGGAATTCGCTAAATGGCGCACCTCGATTTCCAAAGAATTAAGATTCATCCAGTGGTGGCCATAGGTTATATATAATCCAAATGTGTGAATGACACGCCTCAAAACTATTCAACTAAAAGAACTAGGGAGATACGTAATAAAAAAACTAATTTGAAAATAACTATCATAACCGCACCACGAAAACAATGCCCTTGATTTAATTATGTGCCTAAAGCTTGATCACCATATTCATAAGTTGTTTGTTCTCTTCCTATGCTTGAGACCAATTGTATGTGTTTAAACTTGCAAAACGGTTTACGTGCAAAATTAAGGAAATATGAATACCATTTGTTTTATGAAATAACCATCACTCCACCCAATGCAAACTCAACTTTGTATATCCTCTTTTAAAATGCCGAAGTCAGTACTCATAAAATCTGTTCGTACTAAGTACACATTTGGCATTTGCCTATTTATTAACATCACAATTTTTATCATGTATAATGCACCGAAATTTTTACACAATTAAGCAATCATCACTTCAATCTAGACAAACTCATCACATGAACCAAAACCGCCTTCCAGATAACTTCTACACGTTCATTTCTAGTCCAAATCCTAACCATTCTGTTAATTCGCTTGTGACGATTGGGTTTAGATGAACAAAATCAAGCCAATTATTGTCCAAACTTGTGAAAACTATTTACAATTAACAAATCTATACTTGTAATAATGTCAACATCACTTTGTTATAAGAAACGAGTTAATTGCACTCCTAAACTAAGATAGGCAATTTATTATCAAGAAAGAAAACTAGTTTACCAAATTGATTTGACAGACAAATTCATACTACATGTACCACGAACACACAACTGAACCTCTCAGAATACTCCAATACTTTGAACATAATGGACTATATCAATTCTCCTCTAACTCATGGTTATCCCAATAGCTGTTATCATACAAGATTACATACGAACAAGAGCACTTATCTCACACCGAATTAAAACAAAGCTCCGATGTTTAACGAAGTATATTATTTTAGTTCCTTGATAGTTCCATACACTTAGCTAACATGGTTTAAACACAAAACTTAGCTAATGGTCAATATTCTACCAAGTTCCCCATCTCAGCAGTTCAAAACCAGCTATAACCAATGAACTTCAAAAGCAAGTAAAATTACTATTGAGCTATACTAACTTCAACAGAGGCAAATTAACTAATAGCTCCCGTTGAGCATATGACATGTCAATTAACTAAAAAAACAAAACTGAAATTAAACTAATCGATTTCAATGTGCAGAAAACATATTTGGAACTCCGGATTTCATTTCATTGCAATACCAAAACTTGAGCAAGATAAGTCCAGGGACATGTACCTGAAATATGAAACGTGGGAAAACAAATGAAAATCAGTAGCGAGCAGTATAGCAGCAGAAACTTCAACGACCAGTAGAGCCAAGTTGAGTAGAAAGTTATGTGCAACAGGCCCAAAAAAAGTTTGATCGAACAGTAAACTTTAACACGTCAAAACCAAACTTTCACAAACTCATCTTTATCTATTTTTACTCCCCGACGAGTTAAATGTTCTTTCAGAGATTAGAAATATCAAAAATGCAAAGTGATCGATGAAACAGTAAAACAATATAGCCCTTTTAATTTCAGATTGTTTCTCTTCAATCTCTCTGTTTATTCCTCTCCGTATTCTCTCACTGTGTTTTTCAGTATCTTCAGAGTCAAGCCCCCTTTCTGTATGAACTTAGTATCTATATATAGGCATTCAACTCAGTGCATTCCCCACTTTCAATTCTACTTTTCATTTCTTAACTATCCACTAGCTTAGTGCTTTCTTAATTAATTCAGTAATGTAATTTCTACCCTACCACCCATTTAGAAGCTTCTCCAGTTAGGTGACAATTAAATAATTCCCACTGTTATCTTAAAGTTCCCTTTTTTTAAAACTTGAAATTCATGGACCAAGCTGAACCCAATTCACATCATTTAATACAAACAAAATCTACCAGCAGACTGCTTAAGCTCTTAATACAGAAAAACGAATCAATTTCAGCCTTTCAACGAAAATTATCAGGAATCAATTCAACAACTACTGTTATACGAGTTTAAACTACTGAGCAACAAAACAAAATCCAAATGAAATCAACAAACAACCTATTAATTCGAAAAGAATTAAACTAAAAACAAAATCATAGAACAACTGACCAAATAACATTCTAACAACAGAAAGGAGTAGAAGAAGATAATAATAAAAGAAAAAATAGAAAAAAAAATTAAAACCAGGAATACCTACCAAGATTGATTGAACACCGTCTCAAACTAGACCTTCAATGATCTTCAAATTTGTGGTCGGAATAGACCTTAATCGAGTGTTCTCGACCGAGAACACACAACTAAGGTCGATTTTGACCTCAAACCTTTAAACACATAATAATTTGGATTTTGGGATTTATGGTTCGTTTCTTTAAATCCAGATTCGAGGGATAAGGTTCATGGATTTGGAAAGAGGGGAGTGAGGAGATTCTATGGTGTAAAGATGGAGGAGATTGGGTTAACTAGGGTTCGGGGGTCAAATTTCGATCGAAGATTCGACAATTTTGGCCGTGATTCGAAAGGAACAGTTTGGGGATTTGAGATGATGAGGCAAAGGAGAATCAACAGTGTTAATTTGGGGCTGTTTGGGACACCAAAACCGCCGTGAGGCGATTTCCGGTGGGCGGGAGGCGGCGGTTCATGGTGGCGTTCTGTTAGGTCTCTGAAGAGATGGGGGGAATGGACGGGTTTGGGGGGTTGATATATTGAAAATGTTTGATTTAATTAGGGTCGTTGGATATTTGGAATCCAACGGCTCTGATTAGATCATTAATGGAAACGGGGTCGTTTTGGTTTCAACTGGGGCGATCCGGGTGTGGGAATGGGTCGGGTTGTGAGGAAAGCTTTGGATCGTTCGATATAGATGAACGGATGGTTGAGATCCGTTGAGATCGAAACGACGTAGTTCTGTCCCTATACTACGTCGTTTCGATGGTCTTAGAGAGTGGACGTTTGAACCGGGTATGAGGTTTGTGTTGGGCTGGGTTAATTGGATTTAACCGGGCAAATGGAATTGGGCTTATGGATTTAATTATAAATGGCCTCACATCCCTAATTTCTTGTTTCCCTTTCTTATTTTTATTTTTCTTTTCAATTTTCCTTCTAATAAAAAAAAACCTTGACCAAATTATCCTAAAAGCTAACTAACTCAAATAATTAAATTAAAAGAGAGTCACACAATTGACATTAAATACTTAAAAATGTAAAGTACGTTATTTTTGTAAAAATAACATTTTACTAAATTAACCAAGAATGAAAAATTAAATCCTAAGTGCAAATGCTATATTTTTGGTATTTTTTTTAATGCATTATTAAAATTAAATATGCAAACAATCAAGAAAATTGCACAATAATTCCTAGAATAACACATAATTAAAGAAAAGGCCTAATTTTGAGAATTCTTTTGGAGTAATTCGTATGAGACAAAAATCACGTGCTCACAAGCTTCGCAATTGCGAAGTGGACAAGCTTGGTAAATGCGACTCCAGTGTCGCAAATGCGAACCAAGCCTGGGCAGGCCCTTTTCGCAAATGCGAACACTGGGTGGGAATTGCGAAGCCCTCCCAATCGCAAATGCTATGTTTCCTTTGCAATTGCGAAGGTGACAGGATTTTCCCATGGTTGCAAATGCGACAAATTCTTTGCATTTGTGAAGACAACAGGTTCCAAAGGGGTTCGCAATGGTCGCAATTGCGACATCTGCACCCGTGTAAATCATAACTTAGATGAAAACTCTTCATTTTTCAAACTCCCTCAAACCCTAAGCTCTCTTGGGAGATTTTCTAAAGAAAATTTCTTCTCCAAATCAATTGTATGTCGTTTCTAACTCATTTTCTCCAATCTATAATATCTTTTCACATGATTTCAATTCAAAATAATGAGTTTTCATGGGGAAAATTGGGTGTTTTGGGTAGAACTTAGGATTTTCAAATTTTGGAAATTTGGACCTCGATTTGAGGTCTGATTTCAAAACAAATTATATATTTGAGTTCGTGGGTGAATGGATAATCGGGTTTTGGTTCGAACCTCGGGTTTTGACCATGTGGACCCGAGGTCGATTTTGACTTTTTGGGAAAATCTTTAGAAAACCTATTTTCATGCATTAGAATTGATTGATTTAGCATTTATTGATATTGTTAAGTAAATAGTGGCTAGATACAAGTGAATTGGTGGTGGAAACAAGAGGTAAAGTGGTAGTTGAGGCTTGAATTGTATTCGTGGCATTAAGGTAAGTGTTTGGTCTAACCTTAGCTTGAGGGATTAGGAGTTGTGTCTTATTCATCCGGTACTCTATTCATCCGGGCGCCGCTAAGATGTATCAGGACTTGCGGCAACATTATTGGTGGAGGAGGATGAAGAAGGATATTGTTGAATATGTGGCTCGGTGTTTGAATTGTCAGCAGGTAAAGCATGAGCATAAGAGATTTGGTGGTTTGTTCCAAAAGATTGATATTCCTGAGTGGAAGTGGGAGCGTATTACTATAGATTTCATTGTTGGACTCCCACGGACTCAGAGGAAGTTCGATACAGTGTGGGTTATTGTTGATAGGCTGACCAAGTCAGCACATTTCATTCCTGTGGCGGTTTCCTATTCTTCTGAGCGGTTGGCAGAGATCTATATAGGGGAGGTTGTTCGTCTTCATGGTGTGCCCGTGTCTATCATTTCTGACCGAGGTACACAGTTTACCTCACATTTCTGGAGGGCAGTTCAGCGTGAGTTGGGCACACGGGTCGAGTTAAGCACAACATTTCATCCTCAGACGGACGGCCAGTCCAAGCGTACTATTCAGATTTTGGAGGATATGCTCCGAGCTTGTGTCATTGACTTTGGAGGCTCGTGGGATCAGTTCTTGCCTTTAGCGGAGTTTGCCTACAATAACAGCTACCAGTCAAGCATCCAGATGGCTCCTTATGAGGCTTTATATGGTAGTCGGTGTCAGTTGCCGGTTGGGTGGTTTGAGCCGGGAGAGGCTCGATTATTGGGTACGGATCTAGTACAGGATGTCTTGGACAAGGTCAAGATCATTCAGGATAGGCTTCGTATAGATCAGTCCAGGCAAACGAGTTATGTCAACCATAAGGTTTGTGATGTGGCATTCATGGTCGGCGAGCGGGTGTTACTTCGGGTGTTGCCCATGAAGGGCATGATGAGATTTGGAAACAAGGGCAAGCTAAGCCCTAGATTCATTGGTCCTTTTGAGATTCTTGATCGAGTGGGAGAGGTGGCTTACAGACTTGCATTGCCGCCGAGTTTATTAGCCGTGCATCCAGTGTTTCATGTGTCCATGCTTCGGAAGTATCACGACAATCCATCCCACGTGTTAGACTCCAGCATTGTCCAGTTGGACAAATACTTGTCTTATAAGGAGGAGCATGTAGCTATTCTAGACCCGTAAGTTGGTCAATCGAGATCGAAGAGTTTCCCTTCTGTTCGTGTTCAGTGGAGAGGTCAGCCTGCCAAGGCAGCTACCTGGGAGTCCAAGTCCAATATGCGGAGCCAATATCCTCATTTTTTCTCCGACCCAGGTACTTTTCTTATGTCCGTTCGAGGACGAACTATTGTTTTAGAGGTGGAGATTGTTGAAAGTAAATTCTGTGTTCCAAGGCCTTAAAAACCACTTTTTGTCTTACCTCAATTTATGTGCGCAGTCCGGGCGCGTTTCCGGAAAGCTTTCATATGAAAACTAAGTAAAATAAGGAAATTGGCTTTTAAAATTACTTAAAGTTGACTTTGGTCAACATTCTTGGTAAACTGATCTGGACCTATTATCTGACGGTCTCGTAGGGTCCGTAGTTAAATATGGAGCTTGGGCGTATGCCCGAAATCGAATTCCGAGGTCCCAAGCCCGAGAAATGAGTTTTTGAAGGAAATTGTTTACCTGAAATTATAAAAGTTTTTGGAAAAGAAATGATGTTTGAAATTGATGGTATCGGTCCCGTATTTTGGTTTCGGAGCCCGATATAGGTCTTATATAATAATTAAGTTGAATCTGTAAAGTTTGGTAAGAATCAATGTTCGTTTAGTATAAATCAGACCTTTATTTGAGAAAATGGAAATTTTGATGTTCTTGAGTGATTTCATGAATTTGAGGCTTAATTCATAGTTGTTGATGTTATTTTGATGATTTGATCACACGATCAAGTCAGTATGATGTTTTTAGACTTGCATGCATGTTTGGTTTGGAGCCCCGAGGGCTCACGTGAATTTTGGATAGGCCGTGGAGTGAAATTGGACTTAGGAGCAATTGCTGGTATCTGGTATTTTTGCCCAGGCCTCTGATCTCGTAATTGCGAGATCAGTCTTCGCAATTGCAAAGTGGACATGCTTGGTAAATGCGACCCCAATATTGCAAATACGAACCAAGCCTGGGCAGGCCCTTTTCGCAAATGCGAACACTGGGTGGGAATTGCGAAGCCCTCCCAATCGCAAATGCGATGTTTCCTTCGCAATTGCGAAGTGATAGGATTTTCCCATGGTCGCAAATGCAACGAATTCTTCGCATTTTCAAAGACAACAGGTTCCAAAGGGGTTCGCAATTGCGACATCTGCACCTGTATAAATCATAACTTAGACGAAAATTCTTCATTTTTCAAATTCCCTCAAACCCTAAGCTCTATTAGGTGATTTTCTAAAGAAAAGTTCTTCTCCAAATCAATTGTAAGTCATTTCTAACTCATTTTTTCCAATCTATAATATCTTTTCAGATGATTTTAATTCAAAATCAAGGGTTTTCATGGGGGAAATTGGGTGTTTTGGGTAGAACTTAGGATTTTTAAATTTTGGGGATTTGGACCTTGATTTGAGGTTCAATTTCAAAATAAATTATATATTTGAGTTCGTGGGTGAATGAGTAATTGGGTTTTGGTTCGAACCTCGGGTTTTGACCATGTGAGCCCGGGGTCGATTTTGAATTTTTGGGAAAATCTTTAGAAAACCTATTTTCATGCATTAGAATTGATTCGTTTAGCATTTATTGATATCGTTAAGTAAATTATGGCTAGATACAAGCGAATTGGTGGTGAAAATAAGAGGTAAAGCGGTAGTTGAGGCTTGAATTGTGTTTGTGGCATTGAGGTAAGTGTTTGGTCTAACCTTAGCTTGAGGGATTAAGATTTGTGTCTTATTTGTTATGTATTAATTGTTGAGTACGGCGTATAGGTGTGGTGACGAGTATCTATATGTCGGTGTCAAGCATGCCCGTGAGTCTTATATTATGATTGATGTGACTCCGTTTGTATTGTTCATGCTTAATATGATTATTTCTAATGCTGAACAAAGTTTATGGAAGTATTCTTGGTAATTGAATGTTGTAGAGCATTGGCTTAAGTTGAGAATTGAGTTGTGAAGTAATTGTGCAAAAAAAAGAGGTTTATGATATTGTCTCCCTTGCCGGGATGTTATTGCTTTTGATATTGTCTTCCCTGTCGGGATATTATTGATATGCTATTGTTCCCTTGCCGGGATATTATTGATATGCTATTGTTCCCTTGCCGGGATTCTATTGTGATATCATTGATTCTCTTGCTCAAATTGCTTTGTGATTGTTGCTTGGGTGATGAAGAATGTAAAGCACGAAGGGTGATGCCGTGTGTGATTTTGAGAGTGTTAATTTACGAAGGGTGATGTTGTGCCGATATTGTGAGGTAAAATCACGAAGGGTGATGCCGTGCCGCACGATGTACAATGTCGTGCCATGATATGAGTGATAATGCACGAAGGAAAATTTCGTGTCATGATTATGTGAGGTAAAAGCACGAAGAGTGATGTCGTGCCAATTATATTGATTTTTATGGCGAGGATAAGAGTAAAAGCACAAAGTGTGATGCCGTGCACTTGTCATTGATTTCATTATTTTGCTTGTAGTTGAATTTTGGTGTTACGTATGTTTCTTTACTGAATTTCTGTTTGTACATGATATTTTCCCCGAGCATGTTTCCTCATTCCCATCTTTAACTGCTAGTTTCTGTTACTATTACTTGCTGTATATGATATAACTGCACAGGTTTATTTGGTAGTCTTGTCCTAGCCTCGTCATTACTTCGCCGAGGTTAGGCTAGATTCTTACCAACACATGGGGTCGGTTGTGCTGATACTACACTCTTCACTGTATGCAAATCCCGGTGCTGGAGCTTTTGGACCACAATGAGGTTGCTTCCTTCAGTCCATCAGTAGACACGAATTAGTCCTGCAGGCGTTTGCAGGCCTTCCCCTTCTTATCTAGTTTTCTTCTATTTTTTTACTATTTTAGAGACAGATATGTATCTATTTTGTTCGGACCCTATTTGTAGTATTCTTAGATAGTCTGTGAAATTGTGACACCAGTTCTGGGTAGCTTATATTTATGGATTTGTATCATTATTATTTTAAATTGTTATATTTCATTCTTTCGCCTTATTATTTTCGCTGTTTATAAAATGTTAACTCACAATTGTTAAGGGATTAAGAATGAAAAGGGTAAAATAACTGAAATAATTGGCTTGCCTAGCTTTCACTAGTAGGTGCCATCACGACTCCCGAGGGTGAAAAATCCGGGCCGTAACAGTATTTAAGTTGTATTATGTTGTAATTATATTTTTTTATTTATTTAAATATTGTATGTAAGTTGAAAAATAATTGTATAATGCATGAATCATTGTAAGAGATTTATATTTAAGTTGTAAATACTATCTTTTTACATAAAGTTGTTGATATGTATCAAAATTGTATTAAGAGAGAAAGATTTGATTTGAATTTTAGAGAGGAAGAAGAACATACCACATACAAAATATATACAAATCAGATACAAAATACATACAAAAGACATTGTATAAAATTTGTATGAAAATTGTATTTAAGTTGTATGATATTGTAAATGTATTAACTAGATAAAAATAATGTATGAAAATTGTTGATAAGTTGTAAATATGTTGTATGCTGTATACTATATAATCAGTTGTATAAAATTTATTTTTAGATATATTATTGTACCAAATTTGTATGAAAGTTATTTTTTTAATTTGTAGATATATCAAATTTGTACGAAATCTAATTCTTTCTTACCGAAAGAATTAAATTTACGAGCATCGTGTTAATACTCCTACCTAATAGTACTAGTTAAAAGTCTTAATACTTAAAAAAAAAACAGTTAATGTCACCCTAATTAATAGTGATAAAAAGAATTAGTTTGAGAGATTAAACTTTCCTTCTCTTGGCCATCGTTGCCATCTCTATGCTGCATGAATTGAAGGGATTTATTGGGTGAATAAAGTGAATGGTCAAGAATGAATCTGCTATTCAAAACCTAGAGGTTTTCTTGTATTTGTATATATGGTAACGTTTTTTTTGTTAACCTTTTTCGCTTATAGAAAGAGGAGATGAGAGAAAATAGGAAAAGGATATAATTAAGTCCATTAATTTAAGGCACTAATAATGAATAGTATATGGAGAGAGGGGGCAGAAAATAGGGAAAGAGAAGAGGAGAGAAAAAAGGAAAATGGTATAATTTAATCCCCTAATTTAAGGCACTAATAATAGATTGTGTATAAATTGTAAGCAAACCTTATTTAGGGCGGGTAATTTTCAAAACTGGGATAATTTTGGTAATAAGGTTTCATATAGTGTATAGGAAAGAAAAAATTCTTATATATATAATTTTTTTTATAGTAAACATACATGCGGGTAAGTATTTATCGTGTAATAATCTATATTTCCTCTTTTTTGGAGTTGGGTGTAGGGATGTGCACGGATCGGATTTAACACATTTCGAATTCGGATTTTGGATTTCAGATTCTAGAAAATGCAATTCGAATTCGATCCGAATTATATCGGATTTTAAAGTTTGGACCGGATCGAATTTCAGATCGTATTATTATGCCTCAAAGTTGCAAACTAATATGTATATTTTCTTTGTAAAAGAGGCATTACATTAAGAAAAATTCATATTTATACAGTTTTGAGAGTACTATGGTGCCAATATAGCTAAATATAACAATTGTAAATGTAATAACTTCGAGGAAGATGTAAAGAAAGTACTGACTATCAGAAATTAAAGTGTAGTATTTATACATTGCCTAATTATTTTGGATTTCCGATCGGATCGGATTAAAATATACCAATTTGAATCCGATCCGAAATTTTAATAAACACAATTCGAAATCCGCTCCAATCCAAAATTCGAAATCCGATCCAATCCGAAATTCGAAATCCAAAATTGAATGAACTGGTACGAATTTCGGATATCCGATCCAAATAAACAGCCCTAGTTGGGTGCAGGTCAATTGAAATTCACTTGGACTTGAAATGATTTAGCTATCAAATTGTTTTTGTTAAGGTTTTGAAGTAACTATTAATATTGACATAATGATACTGGCTAATGACTAGGTTGGCAATATCTCACACAGTCCTATAATGCAACTACCCATGATTAGAGGCAAGAATCGAGTTGTAAGCTAAAAAGATAAAGACAAATCAAAAGAGTGTTAAATGTGAAAAATTAATGCATTCAATCAGACTCCGTAGTGGTGGAAGTTTAAGCAAGAGCCACTGAAAAGAATTTTGTTCAGTTTCATATATATGAGTGTAAGATTTTTTTATGGTTTTCCATTTTTTTTTTTTTTTTTTTTTTTTTTTGGTATTTGGCGCAAGTAAATTCTGATGCACTTGATCTCGAAATGAATCTCAATCAAATTGTTTTTACACAAAGTTTTGAAGTAACCCTTGATATATATATTGATATTAGTGTAATATAATTGTACGCACTTTACGCGATTGAATTTTTTTAATAGCAGTGTCATAATGTAATTAAAAAATTAATCTTTATGAATCAATCGTTGGTCATGATTCTATCATCTTTTCACTATAAATTCATCATTCTAAATTCTTTGACAGAAAGATTATGCAAAGATACATTTCAGATAAAATAAAACAACCTATTCAATTAATCATATATGAACTTGAGTAGGAAAAATAGAAAAATAAATATATAATGAAACCAGAAAAATGGTAATGCAAAAAATCCTACTGATATAAAGCTGAGATTGTCACTCCACTTATTTTTTCTTCCTTTAATGTCTTTTTCTTAAAAAATATTTCCTTTATGTGAATTGTTGAGACTTATGTTTCATAAAATTGCCATTTTTCTCATATATAATTTTTTTTCAAAAAGGTAAAAAGGATATGAAATAATAAGAAAAGACATAAAAAAAAGGAAAAAATCAATTAAAATTAAATGGTTGATAAAACTGAAAATTAAAACGTGGTAGCAAGCTTTTCCATTACAAAAAGGTTTACTACAGCCAAGTGGTCACAATCTTCATCTTTGTGGCATTTTGGTGGAATAAATCCCTTTTTAAAACATAGTAGATTTGTCATCAAATATTAGTCGTTTGTGCCATGGTCAATTTATTATTTCTTCTAAGCATGATTAGAAAAAGAAAATGCGACGTAAAGAATTGGTTCATCAATAAACTACTTTTTCAACCAGTATATTGAAGAATGAGAGTATTATTTATTATGAATAAGCAAGAACCCATTGTTAATATTAAAGAAAAAATAAAATGAGAGAGAGGGCCATGAACCTATTGAAGCAATTAAAGATGCATTCTCCACTATTAGAGAGAGTGACACAAATTTATTGTAACAATCAAAAGCATCACAGTAGACTTCAAGGGTACTTTGTCCATTTTTGAAAATGCTTATCTTACCCTTCTTACAATTTGATAAAATTTTTACACGCTTTTATTGTCCAAAGTCCAAACTAGAAGTGTCAATGGATATTTAAAAATCGATTAAATTGAACGAACCGTACCGTATCGTATCGAACTGATTTTTAGATTTTTTTTGATAAACTATAGGTTTTTATATAAATTTATAAACGTATCGATAATTATGGTATATTTTTTATTTTATGAAAATAAATCGAAAAAAACCAAACCATACCGAATAAATTTATATGTAAAAAATATAATTATGTATAAGTTTAAAAATAATAAAGCATTATTCCTTAGGATTTCGAACTATGAAAACAATTACAAGCCAATAAGTAATTAAACTGAAAATCCTATTCCTATTGAAATTAAATTATTTCGAGCATATTCACTAGCAAGACACAAGGTATTTTAGCGATTATGAGTAACAAACTAAAATTTATTGAATATGTTTCCTTTCGTATGATTCATAAATATCTTTTTGAATATTTAATCTATTCTTGTCTTAGCTTCATTAATATCTTTCCACTCGTGTGATTTATATTTTCTTTGTATTTCCTTAGTTTCTTTTACGATGCTGCAGAATAGTTGGTGGATCTATACTTTGGTCATATTTCATATTTTCTCAAGTTATCATCCTTTAAACGGTAAAATTGTCTAGAGATTTTTGATAAGTCCTATAAAAGTACGCATGTTATTGCATTCTTCTTCTACTAGTGATTTTTACATGACATTAAAAAAATTCGAAAATTAACCGAACCATACCGATATTGAAGAGAAACTGACATGACCAGGGCGATTTTGAAAAGTCTAATTTTGATTATACATAATATAATAACCAAAAAATTAATATGGTACAAATTTTATATATAAAATAACAGGCCGAACCGAACCATTGACATCCTAGTCCAAACAATAGCTTCATTTATGAGAAATTGCTGTTATATTTTAAGAAACTTGCTTCTTCATACACCTTTTAGTATTCCAAATTAATGCAACTCCCTTTCCACTTCCTGAGCCTTTAGAGAATAACGTTTTATTACTAATATTTATTTTCTTTTCTATGTTTTAACTTGGCAATGAACGTAAAATTCAACAAATAGGGAATATGGTTAATTGTCTAATTAGGAAAAAAGGGGAATAGTAAAAGAATGAGAGAAGAATAACTCCTTCTCTTGGCAGACGAGAGGTGCCAATAATCTTTTCTTTCACCATGTCAGCTTGTGTTATTGTGAAAATCTAATACCTAT
The DNA here is from genome assembly GCF_000393655.2 of Nicotiana sylvestris. Taxonomy (NCBI): domain Eukaryota; kingdom Viridiplantae; phylum Streptophyta; class Magnoliopsida; order Solanales; family Solanaceae; genus Nicotiana; species Nicotiana sylvestris. Next base: position 154,352,068 of record NC_091060.1, read on the forward strand.
GTAATGACTGCATAATAAGTAGTAAAATAAACAATAAAACAAAGAATAATAAAAATGAAATAAAACAATAAAAGTGGAAGAACAATATTGCAGAGAAAGAGAGAGAGGAAATTCTTATTGAATTTTGGGGTGGTTTACAATGGGATAAGACCCCCCTATTTACAGGGGAAAAATGACTTAGCCACAAAGTAAAACTCTCTACAAGGTAGACATTCACTCTAAAAAGAATTCTATTCATAACACTCCTCCTGGAATGTCTACTCGATAAGTAATGTGCTTCATTAAAACCTTAACTAAAATAAAACCCAATGGGAAAAAATAAATTCTAGAAAAGGAAAAAGAGTACATATATCTAACAATACGCCTTTTGGTTGCCTCATTAAAAACCTTGCAAGGAAAACCCAGTGGGACACAACCTTGTAAGGGAAAAAGAGTGCAACACGTATTAAACTCCCCCTGATGAGAGCATCATTTCACATCCTTGAGCCTTCACATCCCAATCTTGTGTACTAGCTTCTTGAAGGTTGACGTCAGTAGAGATTTTGTAAATAAATCAGCCATATTATCACTTGAACGAATCTGTTGCACATTGATATCACCATTCTTTTGAAGATCATGTGTGAAAAATAACTTTGGTGAAATGTGCTTTGTCCTATTTCCTTTTATGAATCCTCCCTTCAATTGAGTTATGCATGCTGCATTGTCTTCATACAAAATCGTGGGCAGTTTGTCGCACTTCAAACCACATTTGTCTCGAATAAGATGTATTATAGACCTCAACCACACACATTCTCGACTTGCTTCATGAATAACAATTATCTCAGCATGATTAGATGAAGTAGCCACAATTGATTGCTTAGTCGATCGTCAAGATATAACAGTGCCTCCACAGGTAAACACATAACCTGTTTGAGATCGAGCCTTGTGTGGGTCAGATAAATACCCAGCATCAGCATAACCAACAAGATCAGGACTGCAATTATTGCTATAAAATAAGCCCATATCGGTAGTTCCTTTTAGATACCGCAACATGTGTTTGATTCCATTCCAATGTCTCCTTGTAGGAGCAGAGCTATATTTTGCTAAGACATTAACTGAAAAAATTATGTCAGGCCTTGTAGTATTAGCAAGATACATTAGTGCACCAATTGCACTAAGATATGGTACTTCAGGACCAAATAGCTCTTCATTCTCTTCTTGAGGTCGGAATGAATCCTTTTTCACATCAAGTGATCGAACAACCATCGGAGTACTTAATGGATGTGCTCCATCCATGTAAAATCGTTTCAATACCTTTTCTATATAGGCAGATTGATGAATAAAAATTCCGTTTGCCAAATGTTCAATTTGCAAACCAAGACATAATTTTGTCTTTTCGAGATCTTTCATCTCGAATTCCTTCTTTAAATAATCAATTGCCTTTTGGAGTTCTATAGGAGTTCCAATAAGGTTTATGTTATCAACATACACGACATGTACAACAAATTCCGATGTTATTTTCTTTATAAAAATACATGGGCAAATGACATTATTTATATAGCCTTCCTCTAATAAATATTCACTAAGACGATTATACCATATTCGTCCTTATTGCTTTAGACCATACAACGATCTTTGCAATTTGATTGAAAATATTTTCTGGGACTTTGAATTATTTGCTTTAGGCATTTTGAATCCCTCGGGAATTTTCATGTATATGTTATTATCAAGTGAGTCATAAAGGTAGGAAGTAAGCACATCCATTAAATACATGTCAAGATTTTCATGGACAACAAAACTAATGAGATAATGGAACGTTATAGCATCCATAACGGGTGAATATGTCTCTTCATAATTGACACCAGGACTTTGTGAAGATCCTTGTGCAACAAGGTGTGCCTTATATCTTTGTACCTCATTTTTCTCATTCCTCTTGCATATAAAGACCCATTTATAGCCAACAGGCTTAACACCATTAGGTGTTTGACTACAGGCCCAAAAACTTCACGTTTTGTAAGTGAGTTCAACTCTGATTGGATTGCTTTTTGCCATTTTGGCCAATCACGTCTTTGTCGACATTCTCCAACATATTGAGGTTCAAGATCATTACTATCTTACATAATGCTAGATGCAACATTATGTGCAAAGACATAATCCACCACTATATCCAATCAATTCAAATTTGTCTCAATATCGATTGGATTTATTGACAGTTCCTTATTTTCTTGAGTCTCGGACTCAGTGGATTCCTCATGAATCTCAGAATTTATTAAATCTTGGATTTCTTCATGAGATTCTTTCGTAGTGTCATTTTGATCATTTGTTTTCCTTTTTCTAGTATTTCGATCTTTGAAACCTAATGGTCTGCCACGTTTTAGGCGTGCTTTTGACTTATTAGCTATGACACTAGAAGATTGTCCAACAGGGACATCAATACAGATTGGAACATTCACTACAAGGATATGTGATTTTGTTATCCTTTTCAAATCCGTAAATGCGTCTGGCATTTGATTTGCTATTCTCTGCAAATGGATAATTTTTTGCACCTCTTTTTCACAAATAGAGGTACATGGATCAAGATGAGATAATGATGGATTTTCCACAAAATTTCCCGTTTGGTTTTACCAACTTCTCCCCCTAATTTTGGGAAAAGTGTCTCATCGAATTGGCAGTCTGCAAATCGTGCAGTAAACAAATCCCCCGTCAATGTTTCGAGGTAGCGAATAATGGAGGGCGATTCAAACCCAACATATATTCCTAACCTTCTTTGGGGACCCATTTTGGTGCGATATGGCAGTGCTACATGCACATATACTGCGCATGCAAAAATTCTTAAATGGTATATTAGGTTCATGACCCAAAACTAATTGCAACGGGGAATATTTATGATAATTTATCGGTATGAGACGAACTAGCATTGCTGCATGTAAAATGACGTGACCCCAAACAGAAGTGGAAAGCCTCGTTTTCATGAGTAACGGTCTTGCTATCAATTGCAGATGTTTTATTAAAGACTTTGCAAGACCATTTTGAGTGCGAACATGAGCTACAGGATGTTCCACTTTTATCCCAATTGATAAGCAATATCATTAAATGCTTGGGATGAAAACTCAGCAGCATTATCAAGTCTAATAGACTTAATTGGATTATCGGGAAATTGTGCCCGTAATCAAATTATTTGTGACATTAATTTTGTAAACGCGAGGTTGCGAGATGACAATAGGTACACATGAGACCATCTAGAAGATGCATCTATTAAGACCATAAAATATCTAAACGACTCACTAGGTGGGTGAATAGATCCATAAATGTTCCCTTGTATACGTTCTAAAAACGCAGGGGACTCAGTCCCAACCTTTGTTGGTGATAGTCTTATAATTAACTTGTCTTGATAACAAGAAGTGCAAGAAAATTCATTATTTAAAAGAATCTTAAAATTCTTTAATGGATGCCCATTTGAGTTTTCTATAATTTGTCTCATCATAATTGATCAAGAATGTCTCAATCGATCATGCCAAAGTACAAAAGTATTGGAATCAGTAACCTTTTGGTTTACAATAGAATGTGCCTCGATTGTACTAATTCTTGTCCAATACAGGCCACAAGACAAAGATGAGAACTTCTCAATAGCCCTTTTCTGGCCAGGGACATTTTTGGTAATGATGAGATATTCAAGATTATTCTCATCTATTGTCTCAATATGATATCCATTTCAGCGGATATCTTTAAAACTCAACAAGTTCCGCTTGGACTTGGAGGAGAACATTGCATTCTCTATAATAAGTATTGTTCCCTTAGGCAGAGTTATAGTAGCTCTTCCAGAGCTTTCAATTAATTTACTACTACCAGAAATTGTAGTAACATCTGCCTTACACATACTTAAATGAGAGAAATATTTCTTCTATTTGAATATTGTATGTGTCGTACATGAATCAACTAAACAAATATTTTTACAATTGAACTTTGATCCAAGTTTGCTTTGTGAGATATTCCTATTTGCTTCCCATTATTTGACATACAAAAGAAATATATGAATAAATATTAGTATGTTTAGAGGAAAAAATAGGAGAATAACAGAGTTAAATCAATAATTCAATAATGACCTTGTAATGCAATTTCGAGCAAACTCTGATTATGATACAAACAAATACATAGCTAAAAATAATGAAATTATGAGTACACTACACATGACTAATACAAGTACAATAAATTTATTTACATTATATAACTTATTTGATTTTGTATTTACAATAAATTGCATTTCACTCGGTTTAACATAACAAAATAAAACTGAACAGTGTAAAAATTATTAAAATAATGACCGTACAGCGTTTTCTTGTCGTCATTAGACAGATCATTTAAATCAAATACCTTTGATGCATATTAGTCATAAGTACATATCTGTTTTATCCATATATATGTCATAAGTTGGAAATCTTTTTGTATTCATTAACTGACACATCTATATTTTGTGAGCAACAACATTTATATGATTAAATTGCAACTCTATAGATCCTAACAACATAAACATCGTTGGCTTCTTGGGATTTGACAACGAACCTACACTATTTAGTAAAACAAATAATATTAATTGATACTAATCACTACTACTCATGTAAAGAATTATGATTGCATGATATTATTTACTAACTACTATGAATTGGCAAAAATAAAATTTAAACTACTCAATCATCTTTAACCACGGATCCATCACTGATCAAGTGATCTATTTTTCCATCAGGGTGCTCAAAGAAGTCTGCCACATCCAAGTGGGTGATGTCAAAATCATTGTCAGAGATAGAATTGGCTTCAGGACCTTTATTGTTTAGAGATGCTTGATAAAACTCAACCAAATGTCTTGGTATACGACAAATATTTGCCCAATGTCCTTTTCCACCGCAACCATAACATTCAGTTTCTGAACCATTTGCCTTTGGCTTCTCATCTTTTCCTTTCCACTTTTGGTAGTTATTTTTCTTTGGAGGGTGATTAACACCAGGAAAATTTCTTCCTTGTTCACGGCCACGACCATGACCACGACCACGACCACGAATAGGGCCACGGCCTTTTCCACGCTTAGCGTAATGGGAATACACCTCATCCACTTCAGGCAATGGTGTAGACCTAGTGGGTCGATTTTTGTGATTTCTCACGAGCAAGTCATTGTTTTGCTCAGCCACAAGGAGAAGACAAATCAGCTCAAAGTACTTCATAAAGCTTTTCTCTCTGTACTGATGTTGCAGGACCATATTGGAGGCATGAAACGTTGTAAATATTTTTTAAAGCATATCATAGTCAGTGATAGTATCTCCACAGAGTTTCAATTTAGAAGTAATTCTGAACATCGCAGAATTATATTCAGAAACAGACTTAAAGTCTTGGAGCCTCAGATGAGCTCAATCATATCGTGTTTGTGGAAGAGTGACCAACTTTAAGTTGTCATATCTTTCCTTTAAGCCATTCCACAGAACAAGTGGATCTTTGACTGTGAGATATTCTATTTTCAACCCTTCATCAAGTCGATGACGCAAGAAAATCAATGCCTTAGCATAGTCTTGGGTGGATGCTTTAGTTTTGTCTTTAATGGCGTCTCCAAGACCCATTGCATCTAAATGGATTTCAGCATCCAATACCCATGTCATATAGTTCTTGCCCGAAATTTCAAGGACAACGAATTTTCTTTTCATAATGTCAGTCATAATTAAAAAGATGAGGAAAGTTATACCTTAATCTTCTCAAAGAGCTTCTTAAGACGGTAGAGTCTCGTACTGATAACGTAAAATAAAACAATAAAAGTAAAAGAACAATATTGCAAAAAAAAGAGAGAGAGAGGAAATTCTTATTGAATTTTGGGGTAATTTACAATGGGGTAAGACCCCTCTATTTATAGGGGAAAATGACTTAGCCACAAAGTAAAACTCTCTACAAGATAGACATTCACTCTAAATGGAATTCTATTCATAACCAAAAAATTATTGTTACATGCCAAAATAATATTAAAAGTGCAATAAAATAGATCATTACATCTCAAATAACAATGAATAAATTAAATTGATAGATAAATAAGCAAAAAGGAACCTTCAAATTCGGCATTTTCTCAGGGTACCAAATTAATAGGAGATGCTAGATGTGATAATTTCAAGAAAAGAATTGAAGACAAAATAAGAATGAAGAGAAGAATAAACACATTCCCAGTAAAAGAAAGGATTCTTTGTCAAATGATTATTGAGGGATTCTTTCTCCCATAATTGTTTTATATATTATTCTTATATTTGCCTCACAGAAACAAAACTGATGCGACTTTTCCTAATTAATTGCAACGGTTGATTTGGATTAAACAGATTGCAACGACTAAAATGAATTGAACGGAAAGTTTTTGTTGGTAATGATAATGCAAAGCCAAAAATTTCATTGTGGTCCCTTTTCCTTTTTTACTTATTTGTCTTTTGTGAAAAATAAAGTGTCCCTCATTGGTCGTGGAAAGTCATTTCCTTCTCTTTATATTGAATTACTCTTTGTTGGGTTTGTAAAGAGCTAGTAAAAGGGAGTGATCTCGCGCTGTCGCGTACATGAAAAATTGGTCCTGAAGGCAAAATGGATCGATTTGCCCCTGTGCGCGAGATATATAACACCTTTTTCATTTCATAACCCCCAAATTAAATTCTCCTTCGGGTAACAAAACACTAACGGCCACCACTTTGTACAAAACACTTCCTGATCTGTCAAAGCTTGAGCGCCTTTAGATGGAAATAATTATAAGCGTTGGTCCTAGAAATTTTTAATTTTCTTTGAACAATTAGAAATTGATTACATTTTGTTTAATGATCCTCCTGGTGATGTTGTTGCTGATAGTTCTAATGCTGCTACTACTGTTGTTGCTGATGATGTTGCTAAGAAGAAATTTGAAAAGAATAATAAAACTATTTGTTCGAGGACATCTGCTTAACCATATGACTAACCCTCTCTTTGATTTGTTTATAAATTATAATTTTGCTAAAGTCATATGGGACAGTTTGGAGAACAAATATGGTGCAGATGACGCGGGAAAAAAGAAGTATGTGGTTGGAAAGTTGATCAAGTTTCAAATGGTTGATGATAAGCTAGTCATGGAGCAGGTTCACGAGTATGAGAACTTAACTGCTGATGTTTTGAATGAGGGCATGGAGATGTGTGAGATTCTTCAGGCTAATGTTCTGTCTGAAAAGTTTCCATCTTCCTGGAGTAATTACATGAATCAATTGAAACACAAAAAAATTAACCTTTCAAGAACTGATCAGTCACATGAGGACTAAGGAAGAAAACCATCTCAAAGATGAGGAGTCTGAATGGCTTAAGGATAAGATGAAATCTCCTTCTCTTAATTTTTTTAAAGCTAACCTTGCGGAATCTTCTAGCACTTTTGTGAAAAACATGTTTAAAGAAAGGATATATGAAGAAGCAGAATTACTTCAATAAGCTGGAGGGCCATATTCAAAAGTTGAAAGGACCTTGCTATGTCTGCGGAAAAATTGGTCACAAGGCTTTTTAGTGCAACTAGAGACAAGGAAAAAGCCCAAAGAATGGAGGAAAAGCTCCAGTCCAAGCTAACCTTACAGAGGGTGGTGATGTCATTGCTGTTGTGGTTGTTGAGGAGAACATGGTGCCTAACAAGACTGACTGGATACTAAACACAGACGCTTCAAGGCACCTTTGCACCAACAAGGAGCTGTTTTACGACTTTGAGTAATCTGCTAATAGCGAGTGTGTATACATGAGTAACTCCACTACAACTGGAGTTATGGGTAAAGGAAAAATTCTCCTCAAGTTAACCCATACGTAGAAAGTGGATATTGGGACTTGTCTGTGTCACGACCTGGATTTCCCACCCTCGAGAGTCGTTGTGATGACCCAAAAGATCATCACTTGTTTTAAAAATAAATTCTGCATTTCGAGGCCTTAAAAACCTTTTTAGCATCACCTCGATTTGCGTGTGCAGTCCGGGCGCGTAGCCGGAAAGCCATTATGTGAAAAATGATGAATTTTGATTTTATAATGAATTTAAGTTGACCTCGATCAATATTTTGGGTAAACGGACCGGGACCCGTGATTTGACGGTCCCGGAGGGTCCGTAGGAAAATATGGGACTTGGGCATATGCCCAGAATTGAATTTCGAGGTTTCAAGCCCGAGAAATTAATTTTTAAAGAAAATTATTTTCTAGAATATTTATAAGTTTTTGAAAATGAAATGTGTTTAAAAATTTGATGGTATTAGGCCTGTATTCTAGTTCCGGAGCCCGGTACAGGTCTTATATGTGGTTTAAGTCGAGTCTGTGAAATTTGGTAAGAAACGGACTTGAAATGACATGAATCAGACCGTATTTGAGAAAATTGGAAAATTTGAAGTCTTAAGTGATTTCATGATTTTGATGCTAAATTCATAGTTGTTGATGTTATTTTTGCGATTTGATCACATGAGTAAGTCCGTAGGGTATTTTTGAGGTAGAGTACATGTTTGGTTTGGTGCCCCGAGGGCTCCAGTGAGTTTCGGATAGTCGTCAGAGTGTTTTTGGACTTAGGAAAAATTGCAGAAACTGCTGTTTGCTGGTGTCCAGGTCCTTGTGCTATGCGATCGCATAGGTATGTTCGCGATCGTATAGTGTAATTTCAGGGGGCCCTATTTTGTTCTATGTGATCGCACAACTTCTTCCGCGATCACGTGGAGTAAATTCTGGGGGGTCACCAGTTGTTCTATGTGATTGCATTGATTATCCCGCTATTGCAATGGGTTAAACCAAGCCTGGGAAGGGAACCATTGTTCCTCTATGCGATCGCACTCCCTAGTCCGCGATCGCAGTGCCCAATCCCCCTTACCCTATGCAATCGCATACCCTTGTTCGCGATCGCAGAGACCAATTTTGCCCAGTCATTTAAACAGTAGCAGAACACATATGAGATTTAACCCAAAACTCATAACTTCTTCTTCCAAACTTCAAATTGGGCAATTTTTGAAAGAGAACTTCACCACAAATTCATAGTTATGTATTCTTAGACTCATTTTCTTCAATTTTCATTAACACCAATTGGATTTCTAGGCCTAAATCATGTTCTTAAGGGTAAAAAATTAGGGATTTGGATAGAGTTAGGGCTTTTTGTGTAATTGGAATTTAGACCTCGTTTTGGGGTCGGATTTTGGAACTAATTACATATTCGGGCTCTTGGGTAAATGGGTGAATGGGTTTTGATCTGAACCTCATATTTGGACCAAGCGAGTCCGGGGTCGATTTTTGACTTTTTGGGAAGAATGATAGGAAATCTATAATTAAGCATTGGAATTGAATTGTTTAGCATTTATTGATATTGTTGAATCAATTTGTACAAGATACGAGTTGTTTGGAGGCGAATTCTAAAGGAAAAGTGGTGTTTGAGGCTTGAGTTGGCCGTGAAAGTTCGAGGTAAGTGTTTGGTCTAACCTTAGCTTGAGGGATTAGGAGTTGAGTCTTATTTGCTACATGCTAATTGCGGAGTACGACGTATAGGCATCGTAACGAGTATCTATATGTTGGTGTCAAGCATGCCCGTGAGTCTTGTATTGTAATTGTTGTGACTCCGTAGTAGTTTATTGTGCTTCATATGAGGATTTTCATTATCGTTCCCTTGCCAGGATGTTGTTGTCATATTATGGCTCCCTTGCCGGGATGTTGTTGTTATAGTCTTGTTCCCTTGCCGAGATGTTGTTGTCATATTCTTGCTCCCTTGTCGGGATGTTGTTTTTATAGATTTGTTCCCTTGCCGGGACGGTATTGTTAAATTATTGTTCTCTTGCCGGGATTCTTTTATGATTGGTATTGATAAATGAAAATGAAGCGAGTTGCATGCCTGCAACGGTAACATATGAAATGGGAGCGGGTTGCACACCTGCAATGGTAACATATGAAATGGCAGCGGGTTGCACGACTGCAATGGTAACATTTGAAATGGGAGTAGGTTGCACGCCTGCAATGGTAACATATGAAATGGGAGCGGGTTGCACGCCTACAACGGTATTATATGAAATGGGAGCGGGTTACACGCCTACAATGGTACTATGTGATTTGGGACCGGGTTGCATGCCTGCAACGGTATTACATGTGTACTTGTTCCTTGTTTCCTTGTCTTTTGCTGGTATTATAGTTATGGCGTCCTTACATTTCTCCACTATTATTCTGTTGTTACCTGCTACTCCCCACAGTATGTTTCCCCTGCCCAATTTTAGTTGTAATTATCTGCTTCTATTTTCGTCGTATATGATTTAACTGCACAAATATATTTGGTAGTCTAGTCCTAGCCTCGTCACTACTTTGCCGAGGTTAGGCTAGGCACTTACCAGCACATGGGGTCAGTTGTGCTGATACTACACTCTGCACTATGTGCATATACTGATACCGGAGTGTTTGGACCGCATTGAGGGCGTTGTCTTCAGTCCACACAGGCAACCCGAGGTAGTCCTGCAGACGTCCGCGGGCCTTGGCGTCTCCTCCTATCTTTTCTCTTTCTCTTTTTACTTATTCAGAGATAGACTTATGTATTTCATTCAGACCTTGATTGTAGTATTCTTTGACAGTCCGTGACTTGTGACACCAAATTCTGGGTAGTATTGTACTTCAAATTATGTAGTAGTGTTTGGTTGGAATATTAAGTTTCGGCTTCCGCATTTCCGATTATTTAATCTTATTCCGTTGTTTAATCACTTAGTATTTTACATTGTTTAATATGTTTAAATAAAAAGGGAGATGAATTTGAAATATTCGGCTTGCCTAGCTTCCACGAGTAGGCGCTATCACGACTCCCGAGGGCGGAAAATCCGGGTCGTGACAAGTTGGTATTAGAGCCCTAGGTTACATAGGTCTCAAAATTCACGGACAAGCTTAGTAGAGTCTGAAAGATCGGTATGGAGACGTCTGTATTTATTCCTAGAAGCTATAGAGTTAGGAAAAACTTCACATTATTTCTGTCTTGTCGTGTTGTTTGGTTTCTCAATGCTAATGGAATTTCTACTCTGTTCTTTCGCAGATGGCGAGAACACGCACTTCCTCATCCACCGATCAGCAGCCCGAGCCCCCAACAACAGCTTCCACGAGGGGCAGAGGGAGAGGCCAAGGCCGTGCTAGAGGCCGAGGTAGGGGCAGACCTCAGCCTAGAGTAGCAGTACCAGCGGCGGAGCCTCAGGTTGACTTTGATGATAAGGTTCTGTTGGCCCAAGAATAGGTGATGTTTTGAAGACTAATAAAAGAACTCAGACATGGACCAGGTCCATCTTGTGAAGCACAGTCATGATCAACCTGTACATGTGAGATGCACGTGAAAGAGATAAGTCTAACTGATCAAGCTACAATATCTCCTAATTTGATCGAAAAGGTTGCATATTGGATAAGGAGAAAAAGACTCCTTACATGAAGAGAATACAGTTTAGGATAAAGATAGCGTTAGAGTTTGAGATCATCATGAACTCTTCTACGATAGAAGAATAGCAATTGAATCTCACTCAAACTCTGATTACTAACCTATTAAATGTCAATCCTGTTCTCTTTTACAGGTAATGCACATAAGTAGAAGTTAAACTTAAATTGAGAGCAAAAGAGCAAGGTGATTTTGCAAGCAATTTATGTGCGATTTGAGTGTGCAATCCTGAAGCTACTTGAATGAGATTGAAGGACCAGTTCCATTGTGTCTATCTTTTATTCTAGTTCAATTGTAGTAGGTGATTTAACATTGTACCTTTTAGATTTCATAGAAGCAATTGTATTAGGTACCTAGAGTGTTCAAGTTATAGCTAACTTGAAGTTGTCACAATAGTTGAGGCTGTGTGCCACAACGGGATTAGAGTTAATCCTTAGGTTTATAAAGAGTTTTTGTAAATGCTGTTTTGGCTTAGTGATTTTAGTGGAAGTTTGGGAAAATCCTACTGAGTAGTAGGTCGTGATTTTTTCACCTTTTGAGCCAGGTGTTTTCCACGTAAAATAGATGTGTTCTTTATTTTCTATATTTTATTCCGCAAACAATAGTAGTTGGAACACCTAGAAGAACCAGGTTCTTCTATAGTTCAATTAAGCAAAAATTGGGTGCCACACAAATCACCCCCCTCTTGTGTGGTATTGACGCTTAAAACATCAATTAGTATCAAAGCGGGTTTTCCTTGAAGAGGCTAACACCTTAAGAAAAGATCAAAATGAGTGCACCACTTGGAAACTAGGAAGGGCAATCCACTGCTAGGCCTCCACTCTTTAATGGTCAGTACTATTCTTGGTGGAAGAATAGGATGAGAGATCACATCATAGGAGAAGACTATGAATTCTGGGACATAGTCATTGATGGTCCCCTGGCAACTACAAAGAAGAATGCTGAAGGAATGGATGTGCCAAAGACAAGAGCTGATTGCACTGCTAAAGACTTGAAGAAATGGGAGAAGAATGCCAAGGCCAAGAAATGGCTTATGTGTGGACTGGGTCCAAATGAGTACAACAGGATTCAAAGCTATACCACTGCCAAGGAAATATGGGACACCTTACAAGTGGCCCATGAAGGAACTCCTCAAGTAAAGATCAAGAGGAACACTGCTATATTCTCAATATGAGAATTTCACTATGAAAGAAGGAGAATCTATCCAGGAGATGTACACAAGGTTCACAACACTAACCAATGAACTTAAATCTCTTGGGATAATTATCCTCAAAGAATACAAGGTTGAGAAAATCTTGACAAGAGTATTACCAGTGACTTGGGAAAGCAAAATTACTGCTATTCAGGAATCTAAGAATATTGCTACCCTCAAGCTGGATGAACTGATTGGAAACCTCACTGCCTATGAATTGAGAAGGCAAACCATGAAAATGGATTCACCAAAGAAGGAAAGAAGTCTAGCTCTCAGAATAGCTAAAGGAGCAGATCTGGAGGACGATGAAATGGCCATGATCACAAGAGACTTCAAAAAGTATTTGATGAGAGGAAAGGGTTCTTCTAGAGGTACAACCTTCAACAAACCAAGGGCTCCTAAGAAACAGACCAACGAGGGTTGCTACAAATGCGGTAAGACTGATCACATGATCAAGAACTGTCCTCAATAGGAAATTGAATGGAAGAAAAAAAGTGCTGAACGAAGGAACAGGAATAAGGAACATGTTCAACCCAAAATAAATAAAGGTTCAACAAAGGCTATGGTTGCTGCTTGGGGAGAAACATCAGATGAGGACTCAGAAGATGAAGTTGGAGATGAACAAGCACTTATGGCCATCGGAGAATTAGATGATGAACAAGATGTTAGTGTCCTTCATCTCAAAGACAAGATTAAATTCCTGTCTAAAGAAAGGTTGTCTGAGCTATTGCTAGACTTCATTGATGAGTTTGAGATAATTAACAATGAGAAGGAAGATCTATCTAGGGAGTGTGTGATCTTAAAAGCCTAGTGCAAAAATCTAGAATCTAGGGTTAATGAGAGTGATAGTAAAAATACTGAGTTGAAGAACCAGGTTCTTGAATTTGACACCAGTGTCTTAGAACTTAGGTCTAAAAACTTAAAGCTGAAACTAGAAACAGGTAAAAGGAAAGCTGATCACACACATCTCGCCCTAGAAGAAAACTTAGGAAAAATGAAGGATGAGTTGTACATGAAGGATGAGAAGATAAGAGTCTTAAAAGAAGACCTAGGGAAGGTAAAGCATGAACTATATAGAACTTGCAAATGGAATAAGGCTTCTGATGCACTTTCCTTGCTAAAAGAACATCACAGTAGCAACAAAAAAGGACTTGGCTATAGGACTCAATCACCTAAATGGGACCCTAAAAGCAAGTACCTCACTCTTCCTAAGAACAAAATTTGCACACACTGCACCAAGATTGGCAATTACAAAAATGAATGTAATGCAAAAGAAAAGGCCAGTCAAAAGAACAAAGCTTTTATTCAAGAGAAAAATAGGCTGCCTAGGTAGGCTAAAAGGAATTTGATTTACCCTTTTACCTATAGAAAGGGACCCAAAATAGTTTGGGTTCCTAAGACTAACCCTTAATTTCCTTTTGCAGGTCCAAGTGAAGGGAAGCAGCCAAATATGGTACATGGATAGTGGCTGCTCAAAGCATATGACTGGAAACAAGAACCAGTTCCTTTCACTTGAGGACTTAAAATGAGGTAATGTCTCCTTTGGAAATGGGAAGAAAGGTGAGATTATTGGAGTTGGAAAGGTAGGTAAGATAGACTCACATTCCATTGAGAATGTCTACTTGATAGATGACTTGAAATATAGCTTAATCAGTGTGTCACAACTGTGTGACAGAGGTAACCTTGTAGCATTCACCTCTGCCAAATGCTTTGTGATTAACCTTACCACTGACAAGATTGTTTTGCAGGGAAAAAGAGTTAACAATATTTACATTGTAGATTTGTCCACTCTTTCAGAAAATGAACTCACTTGCTTAAGTGTGTTGGATAATGATCCCCTCCTGTGGCACAAAAGACTTGGTCATGCTAGTCTGAATCAACTCAACAAATTAGTCTCCAAGGACATGGTGATAGGGCTACCTAACATCAAGTTCAAGGAAGACAAAGTTTGTGAGGCCTGTGCAAGGGGGAAGCAGGTAAGATCATTCTTTAAAAACAAGAAAATGGTAAGCACAACCAAGACGTTGGAACTGGTTCATATGGATATCTGTGGTCCAATGAGAACATTGAGCAGAGGTGGTAAGAAATATACGATGGTTCTTGTTGATGATTATTCTAGATTTACCTGGGTACTATTGTTAACATCCAAAGATGAAACATTTGACATGTTTACTGCTTTTGTTAGAAAGACTCAGAAACAACTAGGTAATCAACTTGCATCCATTAGGTTTGATCATGGAACTGAATTTGAAAATGCTAAGTTTGCTAAATTTTGTAATGAACATGGTATAGATCATAACTTCTCTACCCCTAGGAATCCTCACCAAAATGTAGTAGTTGAAAGAAAGAACAGGACCGTTGAAGACATGGCTAGAACTATGCTTCTTTCTAGTAAACTGCCCCACAACTTTTGGGCTGAGGCTGTAAACACTGCATGTTATATTATCAATAGATGCATGACTACACCTCTTGTAGAGAAGACTCCCTATAAGTTACTTAAAGGGAGAAAACCAAATATATCCCATCTTAGGGCATTTGGATGCAAGTGCGTTGTGCATAATAATGGAAAGGACTCCCTAGGTAAGTTTGATCCTAGAAGTGATGAAGGAGTATTTTTGGGATATTCTTCACATAGAAAAACATATAAAGTGTTCAATAAAAGAACTTTGTGTGTAGAAGAAAGTGTGCATGTAGTGTTTGATGAAACTAACATTCTTTCTGAGAGACAAGAACAAGAAGATGAAGCCATTGGTCTGGTAAAGGATTTGACTGATGTCTCAGCACAAGTTAAAGTGGCACCAAAAGAAGGAACATGTGATGGAATAGGTTCGTCCATCCAGGGCAACCTGACAGGGGGAACTGATCAAAGAGGAATTGAAACCAATCCCCTAAAAGAACTTGTTCATGACCCTGTTCCTCAGCAACGGAACATGGAAGAAATATCTAGCAGAAATCAGTTGGTTGTGAAACCTCACAAGTATCAAAGTTCTCATCCTATTGAGAACATAATCACTGATCCAACATCTGGAGTCAAAACTAGATCACAATTAAAGAATCTGTGTGCTTTTGATGCCTTCGTATCTCTTATTGAACCTAAAAATGTTGTTGAGGCTTTGTAGGATGTAGATTGGGTGAATGCAATGCAAGATGAACTCAATCAGTTCGAGAGAAGTTAAGTTTGGCATCTAGTTCCAAGACCCAAGGACAGATAAGTTATTGGCATAAAATGGGTCTTCAGAAACAAACTTGATGAATATGGAACTGTTACAACAAACAAGGTAAGACTGGTGGTCCAAGGTTATAGCCAAGAGGACGGTATAGATTATGATGCGACTTTTGCTCCAGTTGCAAGACTAGAGGCAATAAGAATCCTCATAGCCTTTGCAGCACACATGGAATTCACTCTCCATCAGATGGATGTCAAAAGTGCCTTCCTGAATGGCTACCTAAAAGAAGAAGTGTTTGTGAAACAACCTCCAGGGTTTGAGAGCAAGGACTGTCCTGAGCATGTGTGAAAATTAGACATGGCTTTCTATGGACTCAAGAAGGCTCCTAGAGCATGGTATGAATGACTGTCCAAATTCCTGCTTGAACATGGCTACAAAAGAGGTAAAATTGATAGTACCCTATTTTTAAGGGAAAAAGGTAAGGATCTCCTTGTGGTACAAATATATGTTGATGACATAATCTTTGGGGCCACCACTGATAAACTAAGTAAGGATTTTGCCAAATTAATGGGGAGTGAGTTTGAAATGAGCATGATGGGTGAACTTAACTTTTTCTTAGGCTTACAGATCAAACAAAGCCCAAACGGAACCATGATCCATCAGTAAAATATGCAAAAGAGCTGATCAAAAAGTTTAAAATGGATGAATTAAAGAAAATAGACACCCCCATTGCAACTGCCACTAAATTTGACATAGATGAACCCGGTTCATTAGTTGATCAGAAGTTGTATAGGAGTATGATTGGTTCACTTTTGTATCTTACTACTAGCAGACCTGACATAGTTTTCAGTGTAGGACTTTGTGCTCGCTTTCAGGCTAATCCAAAAGAGTCTCACTTGAATGTTGTCAAGAGGATACTAAGATATTTGAAAGGCACCACTGATCTGTGTCTTTGGTACCCTAAAGGTAGTAATTTCAATCTAGTAGGATATGCTGATGCTGATTATGCAGGTTTTCTTGTGGATAGGAAAAACACCTCAGGTATGGATCACTTTCTTGGTTCATGTCTTGTATTATGAGCCACTAAAAAGCAAAATTCAGTGGCCTTATCCACTGCTGAGGCTGAATATGTTGCTGCTGCCTCTTGTTGTGCTCTATTGTTATGGATCAAACAGCAGCTGCTAGATTTTGGCATTGAAGTTGGTTGCATTCCTATATTCTGTGATAACACTAGTGCTATAAGTATGACAAAGAACCATGTTCATCATAAGAGGACTAAGCACATAGATATTAGACACCACTTCTTAAGAGATAACTATGAGAAAAGATTGATCTCCATAGAATTATGTGCTACTGATAAACAAATTGCTGACATCTTCACTAAAGCACTGAGTAGAGAAAACCTTGAGAGGAACAAGTTGGAATTAGGGATGATTAAGATCACCTAATAGGTCCAGCTCATAATGTACAATGAAAAAAAATGATTTTTTTTTGGCTAGTAACTCTGAACTTGTGTAAATATCTAGATTAATTCTTACTCAGCTTCATACTTTAATTAGTATACTCCTGTGACATGTGTTAATATGACTCACTGATCTCTTACAAAAAATTTTCTATTATGACATTTGAGGCATGTTCAAGAGAATTATAAATGAAGAACCTGGTTCATCAGTATGGATTCATATGAAAGCTAAGGTATGTTTTCTATATTCTGCACAATTAGAAAGATTAATATTTAAATCATGAGCAGAAGTCCTATAATTGTTCAATTCCTAGAAAATTCTATCCGTTAGCTTTGAACTAGTTCCGTCTGCCTAGAACTCTAAACCGAAGAATTGCCTAAAATCTAGGGAAGATAAAACGATCATCCAAAATCTGGAATTTTAGGGTGATTAGACCTCTAATTGACCACTGCCAAAAGCTGTCGTTACCTATTAAATGTGTATTTCTCTTTAAATACACATCATTTCTTCTATCTTCTCCATAATTCTAAACCGTCAAAAATTCTTCTTCATCTTCACTTGCCCTCTTCTCCAAATCTCCAATTCACAAATTCTCTCAAGAAACCAACGATCATGACCAACCCACAGGACAATCCTGCAACTCCTCCACCACCCACTCCCTCAAATTCATTTATACCTCCTCCACCTAGTACATCACTAAAACCCAAACTGAGAAGGGTGAAAATGCTTGCTTGAAAGACAGTAGTGTCTAGGGCTTAGAGGAAGAAATTAAATGAGAAGTTGAAGGCAAGCCAGACCCAAAACTCCAATTCCAGTTCTGATTCTGACTCATATCAATCCTCCACTAAAGGGGAAGGACCTAAGTCTTCTGACTCTGAAAAGACTTAAGAATCTCCTTCCAAGGTAATTTTTTCTGTGTCTGAAAATCTAGAAACTAGGTTTGTTCTGGTTGGGTCTGTTAAGGATGTAGAATTACCAAGGTTACGAAGGAGTGGAGGTAAAAAGAATTCTGAAAAAGAAAAAAAGAGAGAGGGTGTATATGGTGAAGAGAGGGGAAATGGGAAAAAAGAGGTGCCTACTATCTGTGGAGTGGAACAAGAAAGGGTAGAAGAGAGTGACAAGAAGTCAGGGGAAATGGTTCTGGGGAAGCTGCTGAGGGGCTGATTAATCTGAGCACACAAGGTGATGAATCTGGTTCATCTACTGAAGAGACCCTAGCAGACTTGCTGAAAATGGTTGGGGCAAGCTATGACCCAAAGAAACGCAGAACTCCCACACCAAAAGCCCCAGTGTTCCTAAGCCTTCCAAGAAAAGAAATGATTCACCCCCACCAACTACTGTACTTCCATCACCAAAGGGTAGAGCTACAAAAATCAGGGTGAGGCAGAGTGAGAGTGATCTCCAGAAAGCTCTAGATGAGAGTAAGAAGAAAAGGCTGGCTAAAGGAAAGGGAAAGGGAAAGGTTGCGGAGTCCTCAGTGGATGTGGAGGTTGAGGAGATGGAACAGGTCCATCAAGAGGAAGTTCAAACAGTGGAGGTTCAGACCTCCAAGCCCAAAAAGCCCAAGACTTCTTCCAAGAAGTCTTCCTCTGTGTTTGAGGCTACTGAACCTTCCCTAGCCAAGACGACAAGGTCTGCTGAGAAAGGAAAACAAGTGAAAATTTCTGAAGATGAAGAATGGAGTGGAGAAGAAGTAGAAGATTCTGATCGTGACAAGGACAAGGTTACCATGTTTGGCAAAAGAAATATCTAGAAGGGTAGACTGCTGAAAGACCTGGTGGAGCCAGGGATGATGAGACTGGTGGATGCCTTAGCTGCTCAGGGGTGGAAGGACAGGGTCCTTCAGATGGATGGTAGGCTAGCCAGAAATGAAATAATTGAGTTCATGGCAAATGCAGAGGTTCAGGATGGCAAGGTCAGTAGTCTGATGAAAGGAGTCCAAGTGTCCTTTGATGCAGAAAAACTTAGAGAAATCCTTGATATACCCTCTAAAGGGTTTGATGATTATACAAGGCAAAGGTGGCCTTGTCTGGACTCCCTTCCTACTGCACTTGATATTACTAGGAGATTTTGTAATGCATAGAATGTGAATGAAGCCAGGGTTGTTCAGAAAAGTGAACTGAGGCCTCAACACATGGTCTTGTTTGAATTTGTCAACAAATGCTTATTGCCCAAGCAGGAGAGAAGGCACATCGCCAATTACTTGGACCTGGTTCTTATGGAGTGCCTGGAGAGTGGAAAGCAAATCAATTGGCCTGCCTTCATTATCAAGCTGCTACACAGGGTCATAAATGGCTCCAAGGCGCATGCTACTCCTATGGCTTTATTCTAACCACGATTCAAGATATGCTCAATGTGCCTCTGAAGAAATGGTAAATGGCCTCAAAAAAAGAATATTTTGGCATCAACATTCTAATTGCTTATGACTACTTAGTCGGTACCATCCCAAATGAACCAGGTTCATCCAAGAAGACTCCTATCAACAACAAAGTCAGGGCTCTGGTTCAGGAATGTGAAGCCAAGGATGCTGAGATATCTAGGCTCAAGGCTCGTGTGACAAAGGTGGAATCTGAGAGGGATACTCTCAGAACTGAGCTTACCAAATAAAAGGAGAAGAATTATGAAATTCTTCATAATATGTTGAACCTTCTCCAAGCCCAAAACCAACCCTCTAGCTCCTCCAAGCCTTAGGATTCCTAGCGTTTGTCTTCAGAACTTGTCTAGTACCTCAGTGACCCAGATTAGGGATTTTTCTATCTTTTTTCTCATGGTTTAAATGTTTTTCTTTTTGGTTGTGGGTTGTGATGGAAACATATCTCTATCAATGATAACTACTGTTTTGCTCTTGTTCAATGTTAATCTTTCCTTGATAGTTTAAATATGTTTGCTTGATTACTGATGATTAAACCATGAGTGCACTTGCAGTTGCCCTAGTGGCCATGAGTACTTATTAAAATCTGGATCTCACACTATACAACTTTTCGATGATGCCAAAAGGGGGAAGAGATATCATGCTTTACATATTCTGAAAAAGTGATATTTATAACCTAATTAACCTGGTCCTTGATGATAAGTGAATTTACTAAACTTTGTATTGATGGTTAAGCTGAGTGCTTACAGGATCCATATAAGTAAAAAGCACAGAGTTTGTCATCATCAAAAAGGGGAAATTTGTTGGCCCAAGAACAGGTGATGTTTTGAAGACTGACAAAAGAACTCAGACATGGACTAGGTCCATCTTGTGAAGCACAGTCATGATCAGCCTGTACATGTGAGATGCATGTGAATGAGATAAATCTAACTGATCAAGATACAATATCTCCTGATCTAATAAAAAAGGTTGCATATTGGATAAGAAGAGAAATACTCCTTATATGAAGAGAACATATTTTAGGATGAAGATAACGTTATAGTTTGAGATCATCATGAACTCTACGATAGAAGAATAACAATTGAATCTCACTCAAACTCTGATTACTAACCTATTAAATTTTAGTTGTTCTCTTTTACAGGTAATGCACATAAGCAGAAGTTAAACTTAAACTGAGAGCAAAAGAGCAAGGCGATTTTGCAAGCAATTTATGTGCGATTTGAGTGTGCAATCCTGAAGCTACTTGAATGAGATTGAAGGACTAGTTCCATTGTGTCTATCTTTTATTCTAGTTTAATTGTAGTAGGTGATTTAACATTGTACCTTTTAGATTTCATAGAAGCAATTGCATTAGGTTCCTAGAGTGTTCAAGTTATAGCTAACTTGAAGTTGTCGCAATAGTTGAGGCTGTGTGCCACAACGGGATTAGAGTTAATCCTTAGGTTTACAAAGAGTTTTTGTAAATGCTGTTTTGGCTCAGTGATTTTAGTGGAAGTTTGGAAAAATCTTATTGAGTAGTAGGTCGTGGTTTTTTCACCTTTTGAGCCAGGTGTTTTTCATGTAAAATTGTTGTGTTCTTTATTTTCTATATTTAGTATTCCGCAAACAGTAGTAGTTGGAACACCTAGAAGAACCAGGTTCTTCTATAGTTCAGTTAAGCAAAAATTGGGTGCCACACAAATCACCCCCCTCTTGTGTGGTATTGACGCTTAAAACATATGGTTCCAGCTCAGATAGTTCTGGTGGGCCCAGTTTAGGTCCCAGAGGGGTTTATTGCTACCCCAGTAAACCAGGATGCTCTGGTCCGCCTAGTGGGCCTTATGGAGAGTGTCACTTGGGAAGGCTTGCTACCTGTAGCACCAGCCGTCTCTCAGGCTGGAGGAGGAGCCCAGACTCCTGGTACTCGCATTCCAGACCATATGGCTCCCCAATTTCAGACTCCAGCAGCTCAGCCAGTTGGAGCAGTTCAGCCGTGTGTGGTAGCTCAGATCGGTGATGGAGCAGCTATGTCTGCCGATGCTTTGTGAAGATTGGACAGGTTCACCAAGCTCTTCACTACTATTTTCAGCGGTGCATCTTCTGAGGATCCCCAGGATTATTTAGACAGCTGTCATGAGGTTCTCAGGAACATGGGGATAGTGAAGACCAATGGGGTCGACTTTGCTACTTTTTGCTTGTTTGGATCCGCCAAGACTTGGTGGAGAGATTATTGTTTGGCTAGACCAGCCGGATCAACAGCTTTGACTTGGGAGAAGTTTACTCAGCTATTTCTGGAGAAGTTTCTCCCTATCACTCAGAGAGAGAGATCTATCGGAGGTAGTTTGAGCATCTCCAGCAGGGTTCTATGATCGTTACTCAGTATGAAACCAGATTCATTGACTTGGCCCGTCATGCTCTTATCATACTTCCCACCGAGAGAGAGAGGGTGAGGAGGTTCATTGAGGGACTTATCTAGCTGATTCGACTTCAGATGGCTAAGGAGACATGGAGTGAGATTTATTTTCAGGAGACTGCCAATGTGGCCAGGAGAGTTGAGATGGTTCTGTCCAAGGGGGGTGGTCAAGGGTCTGACAAGAGGCCTCGTCATTCAGGCAGATTCAGTGGTGCCTCATCTGGAGGCAGGGATTCGTATGGTAGAGGCCATCCTTCTAGGACCTTTCAATCAGCACTTCAGGTCTTTCACGGTGCTTCAGGTGGCCGTAGTTCTCATATGCAGTATTCTAATCAGCAGTCCTATAGTACACCACCAGCTCCTATTAGTGCACCGCCGCTTCAGAGTTTTCAGGGTCGTCAGCCCTAGAAACTGAGGGCTTGTTTTACTTATGGAAACATGATGCACATTGCTAGATATTGCCCTCGAGCACCAAACAGTTCTCAACAACAGGGTTCTCATGCTATGATACAAGCACCAGGTGTCCCACCGCCCGCTCCGCCCGCTCCGCCAGCTAGGTGTGGGGGTAGAGGTGCTAGAGGTGGAGATAGAGGTATTAAAGATAGAGGTCAGGCAGCTAGAGGTGAAGGCCAACCAGTAGCAGGCCGTCCTAGAGATGTAGTTCAGGGTGGTGGGGCCCAGCCCCGATGTTATACTATTCCAACCAGGCCTGAGGCTGAGGCTTCCGATGCAGTTATCATAGGTACCGTTTTGGTTTGTTGCAGAGATGATTCAGTTTTATTTGATCTAGGGTCTACGTACTCCTATGTGTCATCTTATTTTGCACCGTATCTGGTCATGCCTAGTGATTCCTTGAGTGCCTCTGTATATATGTCTACACAGGTGGGTGATTCTATTGTGGTAGATCGAGTCCATCGTTTGTGTATAGTTGTGATTGGGGGTCTTGAGACTCGTGTAGATTTGTTACTTCTAGACATGGTTGATTTTGATGTCACATTGGGGATGGACTGGTTATCACCTTACCACGCCATCTTGGACTGTCATGCTAAGACTGTAACCTTAGCCTTGTCGGGTTTACCTCGTTTAGAGTGGAGAGGGACTCCTGGTCATTCTACCTATAGTGTTATCTCTTATGTGAAGGCTCGGTGTATGGCCGAGAAGGGGTTTTTGGCCTATTTGGCATATGTTCGTGATTCTAGTGCCGAAGTTCCTTCTATTGATTCTGTGCCTGTTGTTCATGAGTTCCTGAGGTATTTCCTTCAGTCCTGTCGGGAATGCCAGCCGACAAGGATATTGACTTCTGCATTGATTTGTCTCTGGGCACTCAGCCCATTTCTATCCCTCCGTATCGTATAGCCCGACCTGAGTTGAAAAGTTGAAGGAGCAGTTGCAAGACTTGCTTGAAAAATGTTCCATTAGACCTAGTGTTTTGCCTTGGAGTGCGCCGGTCTTGTTTGTTAAAAAGAAGGCCGGATCGATGAGAATGTGCATAAATTACCGGCAGTTTAACAAAGTTACAATCAAGAATAAGTATCTATTACCGAGGATTGATGATTTTTTTGATCAGCTTCAGGGTGCTAAGGTATTTTCAAAGATTGACTTGAGATCTAGCTACCATCAGTTGAGGATTAGAGCATCCGATATCCCTAAGACAATTTTCCGCACTCGGTATGGGCATTGATGATATTTTGATCTATTCCTGCAGCCGGGAGGAGCATGAGCAGCATCTTAGAGTGGTTTTTTAGACTTTGATGGATAGTCAATTGTATGCCAGGTTTTCAAAATGTGAGTTCTGGTTGAGTTCAGTTGCATTCTTGGGTCATGTTGTATCAGCAAAGGGTATTCAAGTTGATTCGAAGAAGATAGAGGCAGTCAAGGACTGGCCTATGCCCACATCAGCTACAGAGATCCGAAGTTTCTTGGGTTTGACAGGCTACTATTGTCAATTTGTAGAGGGATTTTCGTCTATTGCATCCCCAATGTCCAAGTTGACCCAGAAGGGTGCCCAGTTCAGGTGGTCGGACGAGTTTGAGGTGAGCTTTCAGAAGCTCAAGACAGCTTTGACTACGACACTGGTATTGGTTTTGCCCATAGGTTCAGGGCCATAAACAATTTATTGTGATGCATCTCGTATTGGACTTGGTGAGGTGTTGATGTAGGATGGCAAGGTCATTGCTTATGCTTCGCATCTGTTGAAGATTCATGAGAAGAACTATCCGGTCCATGATTTGGAGTTAGCAGCTATTGTTCACGCATTGAAGATTTGGATGTATTACCTGTATGGCATGGCGTGTGAGGTGTTCACAGACCACAAGAGTTTGTAGTATTTGTTCAAGTAGAAGGAGCTAAATTTTAGGCAGAGAAGGTGGTTGTAGCTATTAAAGGACTATGATATCACCATCTTATATCATCCGGGAAAGGCCAATGTGGTGGCCAATGCTTTGAGTAGGAAGTCAACCAGTGTGGGCAGTCTTGCTTATATTTCGGTCGGTGAGAGGCCACTTGCTTTGGATATTCAGGCTTTGGCCAATCAGTTCGTAAGGTTGGATGTTTCTGAGCCCAGCCGCGTGTTAGCTTGCATAGTCGGTCGTTCTTCATTATTGGAGCGTATCCGAGACCGGCAGTATGATGATCCCTATTTGTGTGTCCTTAGAGACACGGTGCAACACAGAGGTGCCAAGCATGTTAGATTAGGAGATGATGGAGTTCTGAGATTGTAGGGTCGAGTTTGTGTGCCTAATGTGGATGGACTCTGAGAGTTGATTTTAGAGGAGGCCCATAGTTCCTGGTACTCTATTCATCCGGGCGCCGCTAAGATTTATCAAGATTTGCGGTAACATTATTAGTGGCGGAGAATGAATAAGGACATTGTTGCTCATGTGGCTCGGTGTTTGAACTGTCAGTAGGTTAAGTACGAGCATCAGAGACCTAGTGGTTTGTTCTAGAATATTAAGATTCCTGAGTGAAAGTGGGAGCGTATCACTGTGGACTTCGTTGTTGGACTCCCATGGACTCAGAGGAAGTTCGATGCAGTGTGGGTTATTGTTGATAGACTGACCAAGTTAGCATATTTCATTCCTATGGCAGTCTCCTATTCTTCCGAGAGGTTAGATGAGATTTATATTTGAGAGATTGTTCGTCTTCATGGTGTGCCCATGTCTATCATTTTAGATCGAGGTACGCAATTTACCTTACATTTATGGAGAGCAGTTCAGCGAGAGTTGGGCACACGGGTGGAGTTGAGCACATCGTTTCGTCCTCAGACGGACGGGCAATCCGAATGGACCATTCAGATTTTGGAGGATACGCTCCGAGCTTATGTCATTGACTTTGGAGTCTCATGGGATCAGTTTTTGCCTTTAGCGGAGTTTGCCTACAACAATAGCTACCAGTCGAGTATCCAGATGGCTCCTTATAAGGCTTTGTATGGTAGGCGATGTCGGTCGTCGGTTGGATGGTTTAAGCCGGGAGAGGCTCGGTTGTTGGGTACGGATCTAGTGCAGGATGCCTTGGACAAGGTCAAGACCATTCAGGATAGGCTTTTTACAGCTCAGTCTAGGCAAAAGAGTTATGCCGACCGTAAGGTTCGTGACTTGGCATTCATGGCCCGTGAGCGGGTATTGCTTCGAGTGTCGCCTTTGAAGGGAATGATGAGATTTGGGAAGAAGGGCAAGCTTAGCCCTAGGTTCATTAGCCCGTTTGAGATTGTTGATCGAGTGGGGGATGTGGCTTACAGATTTGAGTTGCCACCGGGCTTATCAGCCGTGCATCCAGTGTTTCATATCTCCATGCTTCGGAAGTATTACGGCGATCCATCTCATGTGTTAGATTTCAGCACTGTCCAGTTGGACAAGGACTTGTCTTATGAGGAGAAGCCAGTGGCTATTCTAGACCGGCAGGTTCGTCAGTTGAGATCGAAGAGTTTTCCTTCCGTTCGTGTTCAGTAGAGAGGTCAGCCTGCTAAGGCATCGACCTAGGAGTCCGAGTCTGATATGCGGAGCCATTATCTCCATCTTTTGCCTGACTAAGATACTTCTTTCTTATATCCGTTCGAGGACGAACGATTGTTTTAGAGGTGGAGAATGTGATGACCCAAAAGGTCATCACTTGCTTTAGAAATAAATTCTGCATTCCGAGGCCTTAAAAACCTCTTTCAGCATCACCTCAATTTGTGTGCACAATCCGGACATGTAGGCGAAAAGCCATTATGTGAAAAATCGCACAGCTTCTTTCGGAATCACTCAAGAACATCAAAATTTTCATTTTCTCAAATAAAGGTCCGATTTATACTAAACGAACTCTAATTCTTACCAAACTTCATAGATTCAACTTAATTATTATTTCAAACTTGTATCAGGCTCCGAAACCAAGATACGGGCACGATAACATCTAGAAATTACATCAATTCACTTCTAAAAGCCTTTATATTTTTCAGAAAATAATTTCTTTAAAAATTTATTTCTCGGGCTTGGGACCTTGGAATTCGATTTCAGGCATACTCCCAAGTCCCATAATTTACTAAGGACCCTACGAGACCATCTGATCATGGGTCCGGGTCCGTTTACCAAGAATGTTGACCAAAGTCAACTTTAATCAATTTTAAAAGCCAATTTCCTTATTTCACTTAGTTTTCACATAAAAGCTTTTCGAAAATGCGCCCGGACTGCGCATACAAATCGAGGTGAGACAAAAGAGGTTTTTAAGGCCTCAGAAAATAGAATTTACTTTCAAATCGAGTACCGTTCGTCCTCGAACAAACATAATAAAAGAATACCTAAGTCAGAGAAAATATGGGGATATCGGCTTCGAATATCGGACTCGGACTCCCAGGTTGCTGCCTTAACAAGCTGACCTCTCCACTGAACATGAACAGAAGGGAAACTCTTCGATCTCAACTGACGAACCTGCCGGTCTAGAATAGCTACCGGCTCCTCCTCATAGGACAAGTCCTTATCCAACTGGACAGTGCTAAAGTCTAACACGTGGGATGGATCGCCGTAATTCTTCCGAAGCATAGACACATGAAACACTAGATGCACGGCTGATAAAATCGGCGGCAACGCAAGTTTGTAATCCACCTCTCCCACTCGATCAAGAATCTCAAAAGGACCAATGAATCTAGGGCTTAACTTGCCCTTATTTTCAAATCTCATCACGCCCTTCATAGGCAATACTCGAAGCAACACCCGCTCGCCGACCATTAATGCTACATCACGTACCTTACGGTTGGTATAACCCTTTTGCCTGGACTCAGTTGTACGAAGCCTATCCTGAATGATCTTAACCTTGTCCAAGTCATCCTGCACTAGATCCGTGCCCAACAACCGATCCTCTCCCAACTCAAATCATCCAACCGGCGACCGACACCGCCTACCATGTAAAGCCTCATAAGGAACCATTTGGATGCTCGACTAGTAGCTATTGTTGTAGGCAAACTCCGCTAAAGGCAAAAACTGATTCCACGAGCCTTCAAAGTCAATGACACAATCTCAGAGCATATCCTCCAAAATATGAATAGTACGCTCAGACTGCCCGTCCGCCTAAGGATGAAATGCTATGCTCAACTCGACCCGTGTGCCTAACTCACACTGAATAGCCCTCCAGAAATGTGAGGTAAACTACGTACCTTGGTCCAAAATGATAGAAACGGGCACACCAAGAAGACAAACAATCTCCCCGATATAGATCTCGGCTAACCTCTCATAAGAATAGGAAACTGCCATATGAATGAAATGTGCTGACTTGGTCAGCCTATCAACAATAACCCACACTGCATCGAACTTCCTCTGTGTCAGTGAGAGTCCAACAACGAAGTCCATAGTGATACGCTCCCACTTCCACTCAGGAATCTCAATCTTCTGGAACAAACCACCGGGTCTCTAATGCTCGTACTTTACCTGCTGACAATTCAAACACTGAGACACATATGTAACAATATCCTTCTTCATCCTCCCCTACCAATAATGTTGTCGCAAGTCCTGATACATATTAGCGGCGCCTGGATGAATAAAGTACCGGGAACTATAGGCCTCCTCTAGAATCAACTCTCGAAGTCTCTCCATATTAGGCACACAAACTCGACCATGCATCCTAATGTAACTTGCTTGGCAGCCCCCATGCCGCACCATGTCCCTAAGGACACACAAATGAGGATCATCATACTGCTGATCTCTGATACGCTCAAATAATGAAGAATAAGCGACTGTACAAGCTAATACATGGCTGGGCTCAGAAACAACCAACCTCACGAACTGATTGGCCAAAGCCTAAACATCTAAAGCAAGCGGTCTCTCACTGACCAGAATATATGCCAGACTGCCCATACTGGATGACTTTCTACTCAAAGCATCGACCACCACATTGGCCTTCCACGGATGATATAAGATGGTATTATCATAGTCCTTCAATAGCTCCAACCACCTTCTCTGCCTCAAATTTAGCTCCTTCTACTTGAACAAATACTGTAGACTCTTATGATCCGTGCACACCTCACATGACATGCCATATAAATAGTGCCTCCAAATCTTCATCGCGTGAACAATGGCTGCTAACTCCAATCATGAACTGGATAATTTTTCTTATGAATCTTCAACTGTCTCGAAGCATAAGCAATGACCTTGCCATCCTACATTAACACCGCACCAAGTCCAATACGAGATGCATCACAATAAACTATATATGGCCCTGAACCTGTAGGCAATACCAACACCAGCGCTGTAGTCAAAGTTGTCTTGAGCTTTTGAAAGCTCGCCTCACACTCGTTCGACCACCTGAATTGGGCACCCTTATGGGTCAACCTGGTCATCAGGGCTGCAATAGATGAAAACCCCTCCACAAACTGATGGTAATAGCCTGCCAAACCCAAGAAACTCTGAATCTCTGTAGCTGATGCGTGTCTAGGCCAGTTCTTGACTACCTCTATCTTCTTCAGATCCACCTAAATACCCTTTGCTGAAACAACGTGACCCAAAAATACAACTGAACTCAACCAGAACTCACACTTCGAAAACTTATCATACAACTGACTATCTCTCAAAGTCTGAAGAACAACTCTCAGATGCTGCTCATGCTCCTCCCAGCTGAGGGAATAGATCAAAATATCATCAATGAAGACTATCACGGATGAATCCAAGTAAGGCTTGAACACTCGATTCATCAAATCGATAAAAGTTACTGGGGTATTTGTCAACCCGAAGACATCACCAAGAACTCATAATGCCCGTATCAAGTGCAGAATGCTGTCTTAAGGACATCAGATGCCCTAATCCTCAACTGATGGTAGCCAGATCTCAAGTCAATCTTTGAAAATACCTTGGCACCTTGAAGCTGATCAAACAAATCATCAATCCTCAGCAATGGATACTTGTTCTTGATTGTGACCTTGTTCAACTGCCGATAATCTATACACATCCTCATCGATCCGTACTTCTTCTTAACAAGCAATACCGGCCCACCCCAAGACGAGACACTAGGTCTAATAAAGCCCTTATCAATAAAGTCTTGCAACTGCTCCTTCAATTCTTTCAACTCAGGTGGGACTATACGATATGGCGGGATAGAAATGGGCTGAGTGCCCGGAGCCAAATCAATACAGAAGTCAATATCCCTGTCGGGTGGCATACTCGGAAGGCCTAAAGGAAATACCTTAGGAAACTCACGAACAACCGGCACATAATCCATAGAAGGAACCTCGGCACTAGAATCATGAACATATGCCAAATAGGCTAAACATCCCTTATTAACCATACGCCAAGCCTTCATATATGAGATAACCCTACAGGTAGAATGACCAGGAGTTCTTCTCCACTCTAAACGAGGTAAACCTAGCATGGCTAAGGTCACAGTCTTGGCATGACAGTCCAAGATAGCGTGGTAAGGTGATAACTAGTCCATCCCCAATATGACATCAAAATCAACCATATCTAGAAGTAACAAATCTACTCGAGTCTCAAGACCCCTAATCATAATTATACATGAACGACGGATATGATCTACCACAATAAAATCACCCACCGGTGTAGACACATATGCAGGAGCACTCAAGGAATCACTAGGCATGAGAGATACGGTGAAAAATAAGATGACATATAGGAGTACGTAGATCCTGGATCAAATAGAACTGAATCATATCTACAACAAACCAGAACAGTACCTGTGATAACTGCATTGGAGGCCTCAGCCTCAGGCCTGGCTGGAAGAGCATAACATCGGGGCTGGGCCCCACCACTCTAAACTAAATCTTTGGATGACCTCTTGCTGGTTGGCCTCCACCTTAGCAGCCTGATCTCCACCTCTAATAGCTCTACCTCCACCTCTAGCACCTTTGCCTCCACCTCTAATAGCTATACCTCCACCTCTAGCACCTTTGCCTCCACCTCTAGCTGACTGAGCGGGCGGTGGAACACTCGGTGCCTGAACGATGGCAGGGGAACCCTAATGCTGAGGGTTGCTTGGTGCTCGAGGGAAAAATCTAGCAATATGCCTCGTGTCGCCACAAGTATAACAAGCCCTCGGCTGATGAGACTTCTGACCCTAACGGCCTGAATAACCACTCTGAAAACTTTGGAGCAGAGGTGCTGTCACGACCCATATTTCCCACCCTCGGGAGTCGTGATGGTGCCTACTAGTGAAAGCTAGGCAAACCAATTAATCCAATTATTTAACCATTTTCATTTTTAATCTCTTCGCAATTCCAAAACAACATAATAAGAACATCGGAAATAATAATAACAAAAATAGTGCGGAAGATGAAATTTGATAATTTAGATTAATACAATCGCGGAAGTTTAAGTACAACTCTACCTAGAATTTGGTGTCACAATTTCACAGACTGTCAAAGAGTACTACAAATAAAGGTCCGAAAGATAAATACAAGCTGTTTTAGAAATACATAGAAGAAACAGTATATAAAGATAGAAGGAGACGTCAGGGCATGCGGACGCCTGCACGACTACCTTGGGTCACCTGAATGGACTGAAGACAGCACCCTCACTGCAGTCTAAAAGTTGCGGCATTAGGATCTGCACACAGTGCAGAGTGTAGTATCAGCACAACCGATCCCATATGCTGGTAAGTGCCTAGCCTAACCTCAGCGAAGTAGTGACGAGGCTAGGACTAGACTACTAAATAAACCTATGCAGTTAAATCGTATACGACAGAGAAATAAAAGTAGGAATATACTTGGAAACATGGTGTGGGGACATCAAATAATAACAGATAAATATAAGGAACACCAAAGTTCAATTACCAACAAGAAACAGAAATAGAACAAGTGCACGACATTACCCTTCGTGCTTTTACTCTCATTCTCACCATAAGAATCAACATAATCTGCACGGTATCACCCTTCGTGCTTTTACTCTCATCCTCACCATAATAATCAACATAATCGGCACAGAATTGTACATCGTGCGGCACGACATCACCCTTCATACTTTTACCTCACAACATTGGCACGACATCACCCTTCGTGCATTAACACTCTCAAAATCATACAAGGCAAGGGAACATAGTACAACAATCATATCCCGGCAAGGGAAACAATATCAAAGCAATAATATCCCGACAAGGGAGACAACATTAAAACAACATCCCGACAAGGGAGACAATATCATAATCCTCTTTTCTTTTTCACATTTACTTCACAACTCAATTCACAATTTGAGCCAATGCTCTATAATGTTCAATTGCCAATAATACTTCCACAAATCATATTACAACTTGAGCCAACGCTCCTCAATGTTCAACAACTCATAATACTTTCACAAGTCTTATTCATCAATAGAAATCAATATATAAAGCATGAACAATATGAAACGGAGTCACATTAATCATAGCATAAGACTCATGGACATGCATGACACCAACGTATAGATACTCGTCACCATGCCTATACGTCGTACTCAACAATTAACACATAGAAAATAAGACTCAACTCCTAATCCCTCAAGCTAAGGTTAGACCAAATAGTTACCTCGATGCCACTAACATAATTCAAGCCTCAACAACCGCTTTACCTCTTGATTCCACCACTAATTCGCTCGTAGCTAGCCACAAGTTACTTAACTATATCAATAAATGCTAAATGAATCAATTCTAATGCATGAAATAGGTTTTCTAAAGTTTTCCCAAAAAGTCAAAAATCGACCCCGGGCCCATATGGTCAAAACCTGAGGTTCGAACTAAAATCCGATTACTCATTCACCCATGAACTCAAATATATAATTTCTATTGAAATCAGATCTCAAATGGGGTTGGTTGTGCTAATACTATACTCTGCACTGTGTGCAAATCCCGGTGTAGCAGCTTTTGGACTGCAGTGAGGGTTTTGTCTTCAGTCCATTCAGGCAACCCGAGGTAGTCCTGCAGACATCTGTAGGCCTTGGCGTCTCCTCCTATCATTTACTTTCTGTTTTTGCTTATTCAGAGACAGATTTGTGTACTTCTATTCAGACTTTATTTGTAGTATTCGTAGATGGACATTGTGACACCAAATTCTGGGTAGAGTTGTACTTAAATTTCTGTAGTTTGTATTAATTTAAATTATCACATTTCGTCTTCCGCACTATTTTGTTATTATTATTTCCGTTGTTCTGTTACATTGTTTGGAATTTCTAAGGAATTAAAAATGGAAATGGTAAAAAAATTGGAATAATTGACTTGCCTAGCTTGCACTAGTAGGCGCCATCACGACTCCCGAGGGTGGGAAATCTGGTTCGTGATAAGTACACTGATAGGAGCTGGCGGTGCACTATAGGGTAGCTGATCAGAATATTGCATATCAGAACCGCGGCCACTTGGCGCACCATGAGAAGCCTGAAGTGCTGAATGGAATGGCCTGGAAGGATGGCCCCTACAAACGAATCCCTGCCTCCAGATGAGGCACCGCTGAACCTGCCCAAATGACGAGGCCTCTTGTCAGACCCCTGACCACTCCCCTTTGATAGAACCATCTCAACTCTCCTGGCCACATTGGCCGTATCCTGAAAAGAAATCTCGCTACTTGTCTCCTTAGCCTTCTGCAATCGAATAGGCTGAACGAGTCCCTCAATGAACCTCCTCACACTCTCTCTCTCTTAGTGGGAGGTATAAGAAGAGCATGATGGGCCAAGTTAATAAATCTGGTCTCGTACTGAGTAACAGTCATAGAACCCTATTGGAAACGCTCAAACTGCCTCCGATAGTTCTCCATCTGAGTTATAGGAAGAAACTTCTCCAGGAATAGCTGAGAGAACTGATCCCAAGTCAAAGCTGGTGACCCAGCTGGTCTAGCCAAACAATAATCTCTCCACCATGTCTTGGCGGATCCTGACAAATGAAAAGCAGCAAAGTCAACCCCATTGGTCTCCACTATCCCCATGTTCCGTAAAACCTCATGATATCTGTCCAAATAATCCTGGGGATCCTCAAAAGATGTACCGCCAAAAGTAGTAGTGAAGAGCTTGGTGAACCTGTCCAACCTCCACAAGGCATCAGCTGAAATAGCTGGCCCCTCACCGGTCTGTGCCACAACACCAGGTTGAACTACCCCAACTAGCTGAGCTACTGGAGTCTGAAACTGGGGAGCCATCTGATCCAGAGTGCGAGTAGTAGGAGTCTGGGCTCCTCATGTATCCTGAGAGACGGCTGGTGCTACAAGAAGCAAGCCTATCTAGGTGACACTCTCCATAAGTCCTACTAGATGGACCAGAGCATCCTAAAGTATCAGGGTGGCGATGAACCCCTCTAGGACCTGCGCTAGTCCTGCTGGAACTGTCTGTGCTGGAACCTTATCGTCAAACTCAACCTGAGGCTCCGCTACTGGTGCTGCTGCTCGAGCTCTGGGCTGAGCCCTACCTCTGCCTCGGGCCCTAGCACGGCCTCGACCTCTACCCCTCGCATGAGCTGCTACTGGGGGCTCGAGCTGCTGGTCAGCTGATAAAGCGGTACGTGTTCTCACCATCTGCGAAAGAACAGAGTGGAAGTTCAATTAGCATTGAGAAATCAAATCGCACGACAGGAAAGAATAGATGTGAAGTTTTTCCTAACTCTGTAACCTTTGGGGATAAATACAGACGTCTCCGTACCGATCCCTCAGACTCTACTAAGCTTGTCCGTGAATTGTGAGACCTAAGCAACCTAGTGCTCTGATACCAACTTGTCACGACCCAGATTTTCAATCATCGGGAGTCGTGATGGTGCCTACTCATGAAATCTAGGCAAGTCGAGTATTATAGATTCATTAACCCTTTTACTTAGCCTTTTTAATAGTTCAATATAACAGTTGATCAACAGCGGGATAATTGTAATAAACAGAAATGCGGAAGACGAAAACTAATAGTTTAACCATATACGAGTACAGAATCCAACATACAACTCTACCCAGAATTTGGTGTCATAATGTCACGAACTATCTACGGATGCTACAAATAGTTGTCTGAAAGATAAATATAAAGTTGTCTCTAAAATACACAAGAGAAACAGAATGGAAAGATAGAATGAGACACCAAGGCCTGCGCACATCTGCAGGATTACCTCGGGTCTCTGCCACTGGACTGAATGTAGCAACCTCATTGTGGTCCAAAAGCTGCAGCATCGGGATCTGCACACAGTGCAGAGTGTAGTATCAGCACAACCGACCTCATGTGCTAGTAAGTGCGTAGCCTAACCTTGGTGCATTAGTGACGAGGCTAGGACAAGACTGCCAAATAAACATGTGCAGTTATATCATATACAACAAGTAATAATGACAAAAACTAGCAGTTAAAGATGGGAAGGGGAAACATGATCGGGGAAATATCATGTACAAACTGAAATTCAGTAAATAAACATACAGAACACAAAAATTCAACTATAAGCAAGAATAAGGAAAACAAAGACAAGTGCACGACATCACCCTTCGTGCTTTTACTCTCGTCCTTACCATAAGAATCAATATAATCGGCACGGCATCACCCTTCGTGCTTTTACCTCACATAATCATGGCACGACATTATCCTTCGTGCATTATCACTCATATCATGGCATGACATCACCCTTTATGTTTTTACATTTACAATATCGACACGGTATCACCCTTAATCAATTAACACTCTCAAAATCACGCACGGCATCACCCTTCGTGCTTTACACTCTTCCTCACCCAAGCAACAATGACAAAGCAATTTCGGCAAGAGAATCAATAATATCATAATAGAATCCCGGCAAGGGAACAATAGCATATCAATAATATCTCGGCAAGGGAACAATATCATGAGTAATAATATCCTGACGCGGGAGACAATATCAAAAGCAATAACATCCCGGCAAGGGAGACAATATCATAAACCTCTTCTCTTTTCCACAATTACTTCACAACTCAATTCTGAACTTGAGCCAATTCTCTACAATGCTCAATTACCAAGAATACTTCCATAAACTTTGTTCAACATTAGAAATCATCATATTAAGCATGAACAATACAAACGGAGTCACATCAATTATAATATAAAACTCACGGGCATGCTTGACACCGACATATAGATACTCATTCCCACACCTATACATCGTACTCAAAAATTAATACATAGCAAATAAAACACAACTCCTAATCCCTCATGCTAAGGTTAGACCAAACACTTACCTCAATGCCATGAACACAATCAAGCCTCAACTACCGCTTTACCCCTCGATTCCACTTCCAATTTGCTTGTATCTTGTTACAATTTACTTAACGATATCAATAAATGCTAAATGAATCAATTCTAATGCATGAAAATAGGTTTTCTAATAATTTCCCCAAAAAGTTAAAAATTGACCCCGGGCCCACATGGTCAAAACGCGAAGTTTGATCCAAAACCCAATTACTCATTCACCCACGAACTCAAATATATAATTTGTTTTGAAATCGGACCTCAAATTGAGGTCCAAATCCCCAAAAATTAAAAATCCTAAGTTCTACCAAAAACATCCAATTCCCCCATGAAAACCCTTGATTTTGAGTTGAAATCATGTAAAAAGATGTTATAGATTGGATAAAATGAGTTAGAAAGGACTTACAATTGATTTGGAGAAGAACTTTTTTTTAGAAAATCGCCCAAGAGAGCCTAGGGTTTGAGAGAGTTTGAAAAATGAAGAAAAATCTGTCTAAGTCCCAATTAACTGGTCGTAGATATCGCAATTGCGATAGGAGCTTCGCAATTATGAAGCTCGCAAATGCGAACAAGGCCTCGCATTTGCGAACCTGGGCATTATCTGCTAACCTCGCAATTTCGAACAAGTTGTCGCAATTGCGATACTGGTCCTCCCCTGATGACTTCGCATTTGCGAAGGAAGGTTCGCAATTGCGAACACTGGCAGTTCTTGGCTTTCTTCGCAAATGCGATCAAGCCCTCGCAATTGCCAAGCCTGTTGGACTCGCAATTGCGAAGCTTGACCTCGCAATTGTGAGATCAGAGCCTGCAACACAACTGAACCTGCAACAGCCATTTCTCTAAGTTCAAATTCACTCCGTGCCCTATCCAAAACTCACCCGAGCCTTCGGGGCTCCAAACCAATCATGCACACAAGTGTAAAAACATCATACGGACTTGCTCGTGCAATCAAATCATCAAAATAACATCAACACCTATGAATTAAACCTCAAATTCATGAAATTACTCAAGAACATCAAAATTTCCATTTTCTCAAATAAAGGTCCGATTTATACTAAACGAACTCCGATTCTTACCAAACTTCACAGACTTAACTTAATTATTATTTCAAACTTGTACAAGGCTCCGGATCCAAGATACGGGCTATATAACATCTAGAAATTATATCAATTCACTTTTAAAAGCCTTTATATTTTCCAGAAAATAAGTTTCTTTAAAAATTCATTTCTCGGGCTTGGGACCTCGGAATTCGATTCCGGGCATACGCCCTAGTCCCATATTTTACTACAGACCCTACGAGACCGTAAGATCATGAGTCTGGGTCCGTTTATCAAGAATGTTGACCAAAATCAACTTTAATCAATTTTAAAAGTCAATTTCCTTATTTCACTTAGTTTTCACATAAAATCTTTCTAGAAACATGTCCAAACTGCACACACAAATCGAGGCGAGATAAAAAGAGGGTTTTAAGGTCTTGGATTACAGAATTTACTTTCAAAATGAGTGATGACCTTTTGAGTCATTACAGTCTGATTTGCCTAAAGGTTGTAAACCCATAAGTAGCAAGTGGATATTTAAGAAGAAATTGAGACCTGATGGTACAATTGAGAAATATAAGGCTAGACTTGTTATTAGGGGTTTTAACCAACAGAAAGACATTGATTACTTTGACACTTATTCTCCTGTGACTAAGATAACAACTATTAGAACTCTTGTTGCTTTAGCCGCTATTCATAATTTAGTGATACATTAAATGGATGTTAAAATGGCTTTTTTAAATAGTGATTTAGAGAAAGAGATCTATATGTCACAACTAGAGAGATTTGTGATCCAAGGACATGAGAATAAAGTATGCAAATTGAGTAAGTCTCTATATGGTCTAAAGCAGACACCTAAGCAATGGTATAGAAAGTTTAATACCACATTAGTGGGTAATGGTTTTGTTATTAATGCATTTGATACTTTTGTTTATTCCAAGATGATAGGATCATGTTGTGTTATTATATGTATGTATGTGGATGGCATGTTAATCTTTGGTCCTAATGTGAATATTGATAATGAGACTAAGATTTTTTGTTTTCTAAATTTGAAATGAAAGATTTTGGAGAAGCAGATGTGATTTTAGGGATTAAAATCAAAAGAACTTCTAATGGTTTTTCGTTATCTCAGTCTCATTATATTGAGAAAATGTTGAAAAGATTTAGTTGTTTTGATGTAGTACCTATGAGAACTCCTTATGATCCTATCATACACTTGAGAAAGAATAAGGAATCTAGTATTTTTCAAACTGAATATGCTATGATAATTGGTAGTATAATATTTTTTATGAATTATACATGACCTGATATTGTTTATGTTGTTAGTAGATTTAATAGATATACTCACAACCCCAGTAGTGAACATTGGAATGTTCTTTATCGTGTGATAAGGTATTTGAGAGGTACTATGGATAGGTGTTTGCATTTTAATAAATTTTCTGCTGTTTTAGAAGGATTTTGTGATGCAAATTGGGTTACTGACAATGATGAATTTAGCTCCACTAATGACTATGTGTTTACTTTGGGTGCAGGTGCTATTTCATGGAAATCTTCAAAACAGACTTGTATAGCACGATCTACTATGGAGTCTAAATTCATTGCTCTTGAGTTGGCAGAGCAAGAAGCCGAGTGGTTGAGAAACTTATTGGCAGACATGCCTTTGCGGGAAAGACAAGTTTCACCAGTTTCTCTACAGTGTGACTTACAGACGGCAATTGAAATTGCCAAAAATAGTGTGTACAATGGAAAAAGAAGATATATCCGCATTAGGCATGATGCGGTAAAACAGTTCTTGAAATATGGTGTTACTTTCTTGGAATATGTAAGATCCGAAAGAAATTTGGCAGATCCTTTAACCAAGGTTTGGCAAGGAGAGTTATCCACGAAACGTTGAAGGGATAAGGTTAATACCCATGGATTGAGGAAGTATGGTGGATACCCATTTGTGGTCAAATGAAGCCAGATGAGGCCTCAATATGCACTACATTTTCTATCCCCATGGCATGTGATAGTGCTTTATTAGGTTGAACTTATTTTGATCTTAATGATTCCATAGCCTTAAAGTGGTCTATGCGTAGATAGGCTTGATGGAATCACCTACATGAGTGTAAAGGTGCAGTCGCCTTTTATGAAAGACTTGAGATGCCTTTCTAGAGCATTCATGAGACCTAAGGTATGTGCACGACAATAAAAATACTTTGTTAGTATCGCGGGATATAGTATGTGTTGTGGGGGTCTCAGCTAATGCTCATTCAGTTCAAGAGTACTTCACTTTGTACAGTAAATATGACGACATTACTATTTCCGGTAAAGAATGAAAAGAGTAATCTTGGGTAGGGGTCTCATGAAAAAAATTAAGAATTTATATAGGAAAAAATAGATGAATATTATAAAGTATCTTAATTTTTAAATTAAATATTTGGGGTTATGAATATGAAAAGCATGATAGTTATGGATATTATTAAGAGGAGAAGTTAATATAGTATAGGTTATGAAAGTGAAAATTTAAATTTTAAAGCAAATAAAGGATAACAAAGATAAATGAAAATGATATTCAAGTGCAAAGATACATGAGCTTTGTTCTGGAAAACTACTACATGGGTTCTTTCTTACTCATTTATTCCATTGTGTTAAATAGATTAAATGAGAGAAATGAAGGGGAATATTAAAAAAATGAGATAATTAGTATAAACTAACACATTAAACATTTGGAGGTTATGAATATAAAAGGGATTGGAGTTATGAGACTATTAAAAGTATAGGTTATGAAGATAAAGAGGTGTGAGTTATTAAAATAAAATTTTTAATATAAAATAATTAGAAAGAATGATGAAAAATCTCAAAAAAAAAGGAGAAAAAAGATAAATATATTTCTTGGCCTAAGAGAGGTGTTACCCCACTTTATATATATAGGCTAACGATTGGGTTGGCAATATCTCTCAAAGTCATAAGGCAATATATATATTGGCTAACGATTGGGTTGGCAATATCTCTCAAAGTCATAAGGCAACTACTAAGGTTAGAGGCAATAATCGAGATATACTTAGACAAAATAAAGAAAAGATTGTTTTAAATGTGGAAAATTAACACTCTGAATAAGATATGTAGTTCCAAACTTGTCTTCTTCCTGTTTTAAAGTAGATGATGAACTTCATATTTAGGAATTGATTATTATTACTATTGCTATTACTATTATTATTATTATTATATATTTGTTGTTACGTTGTTGTTTTTTTGATAAAAAAATGTATATCTACCTAACCGATTGCAAGAGATGGCGCCAACATGTCTGAAACACGCATGCAGCTAGGGCAAAGTAGGACAGCACTGATAACAATAATATTAACTCCATCAAAAAGCTTAATCTCCTCCCATGCCACTAATATGGGTGTTAAAACCATAATTATGGTCAATTAACGAATGAAGTGGAACGAATCAACCTTCAAGTTTCATCCTTATTTAAATCAAAAATGCTTTTTACCTTTCCAGGCACAGCTTTAACCAAAAAGGTAAAAATAAAAAATATGTAAAGAATTTGGCTAATATTGTCGGCACTGCATATATTTAGCTAATTATATATCCAGCGTGCCATGATATTTAGGGTAGCAATTAGTAGAGTAGAAACGAAGTTTGTCTTCTTTACTTTTACATCGAGAAGCAAAAACTTATACTGTAAAAGCTTTATTTTTTCTTCTGAAGTCTGGGCCTTCAGATGGTACGGAACTCATTGGATAAGGCGAAGACAGATTCCAAGAAAAGCTTGTTCTTGGTCTTCTTTTAACACACCACGGAAAGACAGAAAGAGCTTATGGCCTTACTCATTTCTATTTATGGATCGTCTGTTCTTTTTTCTTTTTACCGATCGTTAGATATTTAAAATTTACTAATTTTTATGAACGTGTGTTACACAATAATAATTGTACATTAATATTTAATTGCTAAAATTTTGACATTCATACTTTTTACGTAGATTGTCAATCACTTATTTATATATATTAAGGAACCCATAATTAAGTTTACTTAAAATATTATCTATATGAATACATGTGAAAGAAAATTAGATAATCTTCAAATATTATTACACTTATATAATATTTAAATTTAAAATGATTCGACATCATCGTCTGAACTTCTGAATGATATATGCACTTATAATATAGAAAACAAGCAATGTACTCGTATCTTAACTAATGCTTTTTTATATACGATCTTTTTGGTGTTTGTTCCCTTACAATACTTTTTACGCTTTGTTATGATTATAATTGTTGTTGTCAATATTGATATCTCTCTTGAAAACGTAACATACAAAAGTTAATAATAATAAGGAAAGATGACATTGTATAGTTACTCTCAAAATATTAGCTAGAAAAATATACTCTCCCTGTTTTAATTTATGTGAATTTATTTTCTTTTTAGCCCGTGCCAAAAAGAATGACCCCTTTCTATTTGAAAACAATTTACTTTTATGAAATCATTTATAGTCACACAAAATATATGTGACTCATTTTATACCACAAGTTAAAAAGTCGTTTTTTTCTTCTTAAACTTCGGGCCCAGTCAAATTAGTTCACATAATTTGAAGCAGAGTGCGTGTGTGTGTGTCTATATATATATATATATATATATATATATATATTATACATAAAATATATAAATTTTATACACTTTTACGGTTGTCGGATGTAAATAATTTCAACAGACTAAAAGTGATCTTTGCCATTTAATAATATGTTATATCAAATAAGAAACATATAATTTGGGACAACACGTCAACTCATGTACAAATTGGTTGTGGTAAATGGCAAAATTAGGACACATAATATGACAAGTCTTTTTGGTGCTCGTAGAATTCTATTTTTCCAACTTTTCGCATATAAGTAATTATCATAATTCTAAATATTACATTTTTTTCCAAT
The DNA here is from genome assembly GCF_000393655.2 of Nicotiana sylvestris. Lineage (NCBI taxonomy): Eukaryota > Viridiplantae > Streptophyta > Magnoliopsida > Solanales > Solanaceae > Nicotiana > Nicotiana sylvestris. The sequence goes on from NC_091060.1 coordinate 154,393,611, forward strand.
TATGGAGTTGTTTCTTTGAATAAAAAATTTATATTTTTGAATGGATTGAGTCCCAACGGAAAAAGGTTACTTAATCCTAATCCAAAATTATATTTATACCTATCATTAAATTGCTACATAAAGGAAGTATTAACTATAAAGGACAAAAAGGTCGATCAATAATTCAGGGAGATTTTCTTCTCTTAACATTTAGCTTCCTAACATTCGTGCTTTTATATTAATATAGATTGATTCGATTAATTTAAATTTGGATGGTATAAAACTCAATAAAGGAGAAATACTCGGTGTTTATCAGTAAAATGGTAAATTTGAATTTATACGTGATTTATAGACAAGTAAATTAATTTGATACTGAAATAATAGATGAATTAAATAAAAATATAATACTTAGCCTTGAGATTGAGATAAAATAACAGAAATAGTAATTCCGGGAGCAAGGCTTCCAGGCACAACAACATTGATATCAGAGAACAAAAAAATAAAATTGTATTAAGCTTTGAATAGAATGTAGCGTATGTTTGCCAGAAAATTCGTGTCTCTTACAACGATAATAGAGCTCACTATTTATAGATGTACCTAGGGAACAAGGTCCTAGGATCAAACCCCTCTTTAATGTCAATTATGAGGGCCATTGAAGAATGTATAACGACATACAATGAATGTTATATTCCTTGTAATGGACTGTGTACTTATTACTATAGAATATTCCTCATTTAATGATACTAAGTGGTAGGCATTTATTTTATCTCTGTAAGCATTACTCTCTCCGATAACAAATGGGATCGTCGACTTCGAATTCAATTGTCTTCTGTCTTCGGCTCCACGCGTCACTTCCTTATTTGATCATTTAATGTAAACATATTTTACCCTATACAGATAGTCCCCCCCATGCTTCAGGTGGCATAACTTTATTCACCGGGAAGTTGGTAGAAAATAACTCTTTTGGCGGAAAATTCACTGACCCTCTCTAAAAGTTTTCTAATGGTTGATTAGACGCATGTCTCTCCGTATTTAATGCCCCAAACACACGTCATCCCATGATTTAGCATCAGTTTTACTAGTTATCGAGGTAATTATGACCACGATTTTAGCCGCCTATTTCTTCACTTGTACGCATCAAACTCCTTCATTCATACCTCATAATTCTTCAAACCCTCTTCATTCAACTTGTACTCTGTCTCCAACCTTACTTTAATTTCCTTCGTAAGAGAAAATATTTTCCTTCTTCTTTAACGTCGAATGACTTCTTCTTCTAAAAACCTTAGTTCCTCAAAGAACAAAAGAAACGTCGATGAGGCTGCTCCTCCTACAGTAAGCACCATCATCCCCAAAAGTCTCGTCATAACTAAAAAATTCAAAGAGAAATTTCCTTCTGCTAACCCTCGTACATGGGCCATTGGCAGATACCCTTCTTCCATCCGTCCTTCCAGTATTCCTGCACTAAAGAAAGATTACCGTTCCCAGAATTTAGACATTATCGCTCTTGATCTGGCGGAGCGTATAACCTTAACCAAGAAGGGTTTTACGTATTTCTATATGTACCCCTTCACTTTGGGGGCGTTTTCTCAGAGTGGACAGCTTAACTCCGTCATTGTGGAGCTCTGCCTATGCTACTAGGTATGTTTGGCACAAGTAAAAGTCCTTCCATGAGGAGGACGATTGCTTGTCTTTTGTGCATGTGCCAAGAAATGGGAGAGAAGCTATCTCTAGCTCACGTGATGAACCTCTATTCCCCCAAGATCTTACGCGGGGGAATGGTATATTTCAGCAAATGCAACCACCATGCTCTACTATGTAGCATGGATGATGACAAATGAACGTGGGTGGATGGAACGGTTCATTGCAGTTGCCACCAATAATATCATTCGGGCAATGACTTTATCCTTTCCGGAATTATGGAACCGTACTCGTAAGTTCCTTGTTTAATCTTTCTTTCATTAGACCTCATCTCATATCATTATTAACCCTCCTTTTTTCGCTTGTTTCAACAACCTAGGGTTGAAGGCTTGGACCAGTGGGTCCTGAAAATCATGGATATCACTACGCCCGAGATCCTATCACGATCCAAAAATCACAAGTAGTGATGGCACCTAACACTACCCGCTAGGTAAGCCAACCAACTAATAATACAGGTCAAATAAAATTATAGAAAAATAGAGAAGGAATAGCTGAACTTTTACACATTAACCCAAAAACTGGTAGTACAAATCATGAGCTTCTAAGACTTAGGATTTACAAACTGGTACGAATAAATACACGTTCTTTTTTAAAGATACATAAATAGAACAGTAAAATCTAAACTACCAAGGACAAGTGGCAGCTAAATTCGGAATGCACGAACTTCTTCAGAGTCAGCACCTGACATCCCCAGCAACTCTCCTTCCAAGAGAAAATCTACACACAATGTGCAGAAGTGCAGAATCAGTACAACCGACTCCATGTACTGGTAAGTATCTTGTCTAACCTCGTCGAAGTAGTGACGAGTCTTTTAGTTAAAAGATGTTTATTGTTATACCCTGTACATTAGACTAACAGTATAGGCAGTTCAAAAACATAACAGATAAGAGTACCGTATACAACCCTACGAGATAGTCAACAATTACTAGAAGGAATCACAGTAGAAGATTTACAATCTTTCATGGTATGAGAAATATATCCAAGGTATCATGTCAAATGGCACGGTAACACCCTTCATGCTTTTATCTCTTCCTCACCATATATAAATAATTTATATGTCAAATCAATTAGCACGACAACACCCTTTGTGCGTTCAACTCATCCTTATTAAATGTACGTATAACAGAACCAGCCAGATGATAGAAATACCGATAACAAGAATTACAAAGTAGGAAATACGCAAGTAGCAACAATGAACGAGGATATACATGTGGGCAACAGTAAAAGACTAGGCGGAAAGCACGTGAGTAATAATAACAATATGAAAACAAGGAATATCAACTTCAATTAACTAGCATAATGGAGGCCTAAGTACAAATATAACAAATAATAAGGAAACACATGATCTTTACAAGTTAACAAGTAAGGGCATGAATGACTATCATGGTGGAAGGCTTGTACTAAAGTGCAATAGAATAGATACGACGTGAGTATAATCATAAAGGCAGGAAATATGTAAGCAAGCAGAAGGTATGAGCAACACAACAACAATTGAGATAGAGATCAATGATAGAACAATAGTAACAAGTCACATCAGATCTATAATTATGACAATAATAGTTCAAGGTAAAGACATGAATGTATACATGGGAGACAGATATCAAACATAATGCATGTCCCTCATCCTCGCCTGCACGGAAGCACCCATCGTACCATGACATCACGATAACAGACAAACATTACAATATAGATAAAATGACACAACATCACCATTCGTGCTTTTACTCTATATACAATGGCACGACATCACCCTTCGTGCTTTACACTCTACCTCACATGATAATATATACAATGGCACGACATTACCCTTCATGCTTTACACTCTTCCTTACCAAGCATATATATATCAATGGCAACCGAGGCAGGAAGCATAAATAACATCAGGGAGAGTGTTTAAACAAATATTCCAACAAGTCCAATTCACAACTTCCCAAGCCAACAATGATTCAATAAACCCTCGGGAACCGTATTATTCAAGTACTTCCACAAATCTCATAAATGATCCACAAGTATAGAATCTAGTGTCTCAATAAGATGGCTGTAGCGATATATTAATGATTTCGCATAGAGATGACCGAATTAGACACTGTTTACTGTGAAAATGGTAATAACAATTAAATTTGATTTTGTGGTTCTAAAAATACGTGATCTATTTTTATGCTAGTTGTTAAGCAATGAATACTAAGTGAAAGATTAGAAGGCAAGAATATAGCGTAAAAATGGTATGATAACCAAACCGAACGGCTAGAGATCGGGGCCTCGAACTGTCATGTATAGGGTCTCGAGGCCGAATCAGATGGCCGGCTCAGAACAATCGAGGGAGTAGAAACAGTTATGAGAGCTACAATGATGGCTCTTTATGATCAATAATAAGCAATAAATGAAGAATAATAAATAGAATACAATAAATACAAGCAATAAAGGGAAGTAATGAGAGTAAGATGACATGTTCTTTTGTATTTAGTATTGAGCATCAGATGACTATAAAATGACAAGGATCCCCTTTATATATGAGGGGGAGTCCCAACATACTACAAATACATTTAATACCAAGATATGGGCTAGTATAGCCATTTAATGCCTTGATTCAGGTATGAACGTAGCTCACTAGACTCTGTTAGCTCTAGTTACGCGCCTTGGGAACTCCTCACTTTTTTACCATAACCATTGGTCTACACTGCCCCGAGGTCGAGCGTCGATATCCCTGGGGGGGGGTGAATCTCGACCATAGTCTCGAATCTTTGAAATGTGCTTCCGAGGCATCGTAACGATGGAAAATTGGACCCTCCGATTTTACCGCATACAGATAGTCCCCACGTTTCTTAGAGTGAAAGTGATAAGAAACAACCTCGAATTCCTGCCCCCTGGTACTTCCGTAACGACGACAGTCATAAGGTGCCAAAAGGTTGCATACACACATCCCTTAAAAGCCTTCATATTGATTACAATGGCTAGCTGTCCTTTAGCCTCCTTCAACGTGTGCGTTGGGCCTCTATAAATACCTCTTCTTTCGTTCTTTTTTGTTTACTACACTACCAAGCCCTCAAAAAAGTTCCTTCTACCTTCACTTTTGTTCTTTCTTTGGAATGCAATTTCCTTTTCTCCTCTGAAATATTTTAAGAATGACGAAAACTTTTGCCTCTGCTTCTCAGGGGAATGTAACCTCCTTCTCCTCGCTTTCATCTAAAAGCAAAGCAGCAATGCCTCCTCGTGTTGAGGAGTCTTTTGCAATGGCTTCCGATTTCAAGGTCGAAAAAACTTCTTCGAAGCCAGGGCGTCATGAGCCTATGTCTCAATATATTAGCTTAATAACAGACGTCGAAAGGGTGAGGACTGATTGCCGCTGGAGGGACGCGGTGCTTGTGGAGGTCTCTTCTCGGGAGGAGGATATAACGACATACAAAGCCGATTTTTTCAGTGTGTATACTTACCCATTTACCCTTGGGCCAGTGGGGCTATCCTTGCCTCCGATAGACCCCGTGGTTCTCGACTTTTGCCAACGGTACCGAGTGACCCTCGACCAAATTCACCCTTCGTTCTGGCGCATTGTATACATGATCAGGTATTATGTGAACATTGTCACACCTCCTTTTTCCGCCCCAGCGAGGGTGCGTGGGGGAGTTTTCTCCAATTGAAGGACAGTCGAAACGGGATTTGTTTGTTTCAGAGTCGCCACTTGGGAATTTTAAGGTGTCCCAAGTCACCAATTTTAATCCCTGAATCGAGGAGAATATGACTCTGTTTATTATTCTGCGAACCAGAAATCCTGAGTAAGGAATTCTGTTAATCCGGAAGAAGGTGTTAGGCATTTCCGAATTCCGTGGTTCTAGCACGGTCGCTTAACTGTTTTTATTCTTGGCTTAATTATCTCGATTTTACATTTTTTATTGCATGATTTTGTTATCGCTTCTGTTTAGATTGTTTATAATTAAAGACCCTTGTTCGAATCGAATCACGCATACGTGTATCCGTTTTATATATTATATATATTTTTAACGTGAAAAATCGTGTCACGCGTACGTATGCACAATGATATTGATAATATAATAATTATTTTTTCGAAATTTTTTTTATTATAAAAATAGACTTAAGTTCGAAATTGTGCTTAAAATAAAATTAAGAATGTCCGTCGCTCTTGTATGATTAAATAGCGAACTGCACATCTCGGGTTATATGAAATTAATATTGATGATCTCCGAAGAACCCCTTTTTATTAAAAATTTGCTCGAAGTTGCGCGAACGCATAATCCGAATCGCCTTTAGAAGTATAATCAAGTCACGCGAACGCATCCTTAATTATGCAAATATTCTTGACAGTAATATAAATTCTCTACAAATGTTTATTGCATCCATCTATTTTTAAATGTAAGAGTCATGAGAAATCACTATTTGAGATGCCTCTAAATTCCTTGAAAAGAATTCACAATTCATTAAGTGTTGACCGCAAATTATATTTTTACGTGTGAATTATATTCCTCAAAAACCATGAGTTTAAAGAGTAAAATAAAAATAAAATAAACAACGTGTGATTAATACTACCATTTTTATTGTAAATACAATATTTATCTACCCAAAAAGCGAATTGCGTATAAAACTTAGGAAAACAATTGATTTAATAAACGAAGTAATATTTTTTGAAGAATTTTCATTGTTATATTTGGAGCAAACGCTATTTACACATTTTTTGACTTAAAATGTTACAATCTATAAATCCCATCCTTCTTTTACACCACTTGTTTTTAGTCCGAGGTTATAATTGTTTGGTTAATTTTGCTTACGAAGATTGAGTTTGAGATAAATAAACCAATTCTTATATTCTGCCTATGCGAATACTTTGCAAAAACTAACTCTATATTTTGTAAAAAATCGTTGACATTATTTCATATATTAAAAGAAATGAGTTGATCGCGTTCCTAAAATAACTAAGCCATTTGTTATTAAGAAAAAGAACTAATCTACCAATTGATTTAATAAGACGACATCACATATAACGTAAACATACATCATGACATGTTCGCAATATTCCAGCATTGTAATAGTAATGGATTATATTAATTCACCTTTCAACTATGGGTTATACACATAACCGTTATTACGCCACATACGAACAAAGTACGAATGACATCATCTAGTCTTAAACAAAATTGGATATTTGACAGAATAAGCTAGTAATGTAATTTCTGGGTATTTCCGTACTATTCTTTACTTAACTAACAATATCACAAGATTTAATTAATGGTCAACTTTCTGCCATGTTCCCTATCTCAACAATTCAAACAGTAAATGTCATCACTAGTCCTCAAAACATATATGATTATCGTGGAATTTATTACTCCAGAAGGTTAATTAGTTAACAGTTTATCATGTCAAGTATAATACTATATTAACCAACTAAAACAAAACTGAAACTTAAACTAATAAAATTTAAATGAGTAGAAGACATCCTTATAATTCCAAACTTCATTTACTTGTCATGTTGAAGCTCTTCATGACATGAATTTACAGATATGTACCTGATATTGGAAGCAAAAGAAAATGATGATGAGAATCAGCGGTAGTAATAACAATACAACAACAACAATCCAGCAGCAGTAACAACCCAGGAACAGAGTTTGCAAACCAGTAGAACAGTAATCCCAAAAACAAAAGCTTCAAGCTTGGAATGAAACAACAACCATTAATACTAATTTCAAACTAAGAAAGAAAGCAGAAGATTTTTTAGTTTTTATTTTTATTTTGAAAGCTTAAATATTTTTCGAAATTTTCTTTCTCTTAAATGTTCAGCCTTTTTTTCTCTCTTCTATTTTTCTTCTCAGATTCGTTTCTCTTATCTGTGTTTTTTCTCTATCTGTCTGTCCTGATTTCAAGACTTCTTATAACCCATCCCATAAATCTTTCAACTAATTAAAATCAATACTTTTTCCCTACCCAACCCATTATCTTCCCACTCATCCCCCATTACATTAAATAAACATATCACGCCACCCCATTATATTTTGTCCCCCATGCCTAACATAAAATAATACAAGATTCCCCTCACTAAATTTTGTCTTGTCCCCCCTTTATATTAAATAACTATATCACAACCCACCCCACTACATTTTGTTCCCCATGCTTCATATTAAACAATTACAAAATGTACAATTCCTAAACTACCCCTCCGACCCTATTACAAATTACTATTTTACCCCCGAAAGTACTATAAATTACCAAACTACCCATCAGCTATAACACATCAATTAATCAAACTTAACCAAAATATAGACAATATGATTAATTTCTAACAATGTTCAAACAACAAATTTCATGAACATGATTTCTTCAACATTTCAACAACAAATCACATGAACATGATTTCTTCAACATTTCAACAACAAATCACATGAACACAAATTGAACAACAAAGAACAACTAAAATTTGATTGAACAATATTTTAGCAACAAACAATCCTATTTTCGGATTCAACAACAACAACAAACAAGTATATTTAGATTTCTAAATTCAATAATATTGAACTTAAAATCAACTACTCTAACAACATTACAACAAACAATTCCTATATTAAACTTAAACAAGATTATGAGACAAATTCAAGAAATAATCATAAATGATAAACAAGAAATCAAACTATACAAAATTCGGATTCAAGATCATCCAAACAAAGTATGAACATGAATGAATCTATTTTAACACAACAAACATGACGGATTAAAACGATTAAATCAATATATTTCCTTTAACACAACTAAATTCTTTTTAGACAAATAACAAGATCGACGAATAAACAATTATGAACTTAAGCTTGAACTTAACAATATTAACAATTTCTAACAATACATAAACACATGAAACAAATTGAAGAAATAGTTAATTAAATTTCAATTTGAATCTAACAAACATCAAACTAACAAATATTCACTTAAACAATAATACAAACATGAAATGAATATGAAAACAACTAATTAAACTTCTATTTTGAAATCTGAAAATTAATTTAACAAAGCACATGAACATGAACAAACTAGAAAAATGATTTCAACGATGAACAACGAACAAAACAAGAATTGAATTCTTTAACGATTTTGGATCCGGAAAATATCAAACAAAAATATGGACAAAAATAAAACTCAAAAAAACAACTAACCGGAGATGAATCAACGATGAACTTTGATTGTAAACAAATCTGTCCGAGCCTCGACCAAAGCTCGAACAAATGACGACGAAGACGAAGAAGAAGTAGAAGCAGCCCGCAGCTGGCCGAGCAGCGGCGTTATCATAGCAGCAGCACGACGCTTGCTCATCCATGGCGGACCATGGCAGTATGGTCGACGGACTGCTGTACGAGCTGAAGCGGCAGTGAAGCAGCAACGGCGGGGAGCTGGAGCGGCAGCAGCAGTGACGGGGAGCTGGAGCCGCAGCCTTGCGCAGCTGAAGCAAGCTCGAGCAGCAGCAATGGCAACCATGGCGGAGGAAGCAGCTGGTCGCCTACTGCTGCTGCGTTCAGCAGCTATGAAAAAATGGAGCAGCAGTTCGAGCTGGACGCGGACGATGCAGAGGCAGCAAGAAGAAGCAACAAACATGGCGTTATGGCCATGGCGATGGGTCGACGGCGAAGACGCAGCCATGGACGAGCCTTTTGAGCTCGACATGGAGAAGATGGGCTTCTTGGTGGTGTGTGCGCTTGTGTCGAAGGAGACGAAGCTGCTGGAGCTTAGCCATGGCAGCCATGGATGTGTGTTTTAGAGTTTGGAGAAGAAAGAAGAAAAGTGGGGGGGGGGGGCGGATGACTTAGGTCATTTTTAGGATTTTTTCTTCTTTTTTTTTGTTTTATTTTGTTTGTAAAATAATAGGATGTTGGGTTATGGACTGGGTCGACCCAGTTCGAAATGGACTGGGTCGTAGGGAAGATTGGGCCATTTTTTGGGCCTATGGCTTGAAATCGAAGAAGAGGCCCAATTCCGACTTTCTTTATATTTTCGCTCTCTTTTCTTCTTTTATTTCTCTAAAACTAAATTATAAAAATACTTAAACTATTATTAAGAACTAAATTAAGTTATAAAAGCGCAAATTAACTCCCAATAACAATTAACGCACAATTAAGTAATAATTAAGCATAAAATTGTATATTTGGACATTAAATGCTAAAAATGCAAACGATGCCTATTTTTGTAATTTTTAATTTTTGTAAAACAAATTTAATTACTAACAATTGTAGAATTAAATCCTACATGCAAAATGCGACATATTTTTGTATTTTTTATTAATTTAGCAAATAAACATGCACAGACAAATACAAATAATTATTCAAAATATCACAAAATTGCACACCAAAGAAAAATCATTTTATTTTTGATTTTTTTGGGAGTAATTCTCATATTGGGCAAAAATCACGTGCTTACAAACATGATTGGGGAGATGCCCTTCACCCTCGATCACCTAGTCAGGATGTACAACTCCCGTCTATTCTGCGGGGGCCTAATTAAGCTCCAGTGCCGAGTTTCGAGGGCCCTTTTTGCGTGCATCGACGAAGCCGGGAACAGAGGGTGGATGAGCCATTTTGTCCGAGTTAGGACTTCGGAACTAATCCCAGTGGAAAGGATGCCGTTCCCCCAAAAGGTGGAACATGGAACGTAAGTCGATACGTTATCTAGCATCTCCTTGCTCCCTTTTAGGTACATCTTTCCACGCGCTAATTTCTTCTGCTGATACAGCCGTAGTAGTTTACCTCGGCGTGGTTACGGACATCTCGGGCTAGGTCGGGCAACTGGATTCGATTTTCACATATGCTGAGCGAGTCTGGCGTGATCTGTCCCAAGCTCGATAGGGGCCAAGGATCATGGTGAGCCTTTACTCCTGCTGTAGTCGTACCTTTTAATCATAATTGCTATTCATATCATTCTTACTCCTTGTACTTACCTCTTGCTTTCCTGTAGTTATGGGGGAGGTCCCTTTGATGAAGGAAACTTCACCTAGTGAAGAGGATACCTCGAGACCTGACGAGGGGAATAAAAGACAAAGGGAACTGACGAATGATCCTTCGGAATCCAAGAAGACCAAGGTGGGAGAAACTAAGCCGACCCAGCAGCCTTAACTCCAGAAGCATCGGGAAGTCCCCGAGTTGAAGGCGAGGGGGAAAATAATTTCTTGATAGCATCTGAGGGAGGGAAAACCCGATAGACCCTCACGCCGTAGAGACGGTGGCTACCAAGCCGGAGCTTGATGTCATCGTGGTCCAACTTCGGGCTGGAGGGGCCACTGAGAAAGTATTGGGTGATGTCCCCGAGTTGGCTGATAGCCATGATATCCCTCGAACTGAGACGCATTCGGTAGGCAGTTCGGAGGAAACCAGTTCTGAAGCCCTATAGGGACAAGAGACGACCCCGATTGGCCCTGTTGTTGTGAGTGATTCCCCTCGGGGAAAGACCTTACCTCCTATAGGGACGCAAGATGCCCAGAATGAAAAACCTTCCAATTTGGGAGTGCCCCTCGGAGGCAGAGATGCGTTTGCAAGGCCTTTAGCTGCTCCCGAGGGAATTCCCGAGCTCAATGCTTCACACGTCTTTATAGAGATGAACAGGCTTTGTGAGCAGAAAGCTTTTGTTAATCCTGCCTATCGTCTTGATCTTTGTCTTTCTAACTTGTCTTTTTCGTGGCTTCAGGACAGGGTGTTTTATAATCAGACTTTCGCCCGGTTTCAGGCTGAGGTGGCCCGTCACGAGCGTGATAAGACTCATCTTGTTGAACATGTTACCTGGTTTCTGTTTGCTATTGTCTGAATGTTTACCAGATCCCAGCGTTTTGACATCTTTGATCTGATTCGTGCAGTTTGAGAAGAAAGGTGCCCTACTGAGGGAGGAGCTCCGAGATAGAGACTCCGAAGTTCTTGAACTCAAATGGCACGTGAGAGAGATAACTTCTGAGAGGGATACCCTCCAGGAAAAGATAGCCTTAGTCGGGCACTGACTTTATGATGCGAGAGCGGATAGTGATAAGTATAGAGGCCTCCATCCAGGATCAAAATTGAAGCTGAGGCACTCATATCTTTATACAAGGAGGATGCCGTTGTAATAAACACTCAAGCAGGGAGAGTGCCTGAGGAGGCTGAATTGAAGCTGACTCGAGCCGTGAAGCATGCTCGGTTAGAATCTCGGAGGCAGACTCTCGAGGATATACATGCGAGGGGTATCAATTTGTCTGCCGAGCACGAGAGGGTGAAAACCCTAGAGAAGAAAGTTGCTGCCCTATTTGCTTCTGGCAGTACATCAGGTAGTGGCTCAGGAGATGATGAGAATGGTGGCAGGATCCCCAGAGGGAAATACGCCATTGAAGCTACCCTGTCGCAAATGCGGCAGGATTCTTTGCAAATGCGAATCTCCCCCAGCAGCCCAGACTTTGCAAATGTGATGGCTATTTTGCAGTTGCGGCTATCGTATTTGCGACCAATACATCGCAAATGCGATGACACCAGCACCAGCACTCACTATTAAGGAAAAGTTATTCCGGAACCAATCTAAAACTTACCCGAGCCCTCGGGGCTCCAAACTAATCATGCATCCAGGTCCAGAAACACAACAGGAAGTCTCTCATGCGCTCAAATCACCAAAATAACCTCTAAAACCTTGAATCGGACGCCGAAACGCATGCAGATCAAACTAAATTTCAAGAACTTCTAGAATCAAACTAAATTCTAAGCGTCCGAACCATATCAAATCAACTCCAAATGACACCAAAGTTTTGCAGACAAGTTCCATATGACGAAACAAACATACTCGAAGCTTCAAATCATGCATAACAACCTCAAAATGATGAATCACACCTTAAGTCAAAATCAAAGAACTTTGAAACTTCAACTTCTACAACTGATGCCGAAACCTATCAAATCACCTCTAATTGACCTCAGATTTTGCACACAAGTCACATTTGCTCTTACAGACCTATTCCAACTTTTGGAATCGGAATTCGACCCTGATATCAAAAAGTCCACTCCCGGTCAAACTTCCCAAAAATCCAACTTTCGCCAATTCAAGACTAATTTGACTACGGACCTCCAAATGACAAACCAGACACGCTTCTAAGTCCAAAATCACCCAACAGAGCTAATAGAACTGACGGAATTGCGTTACAAGGTCAAATGCTAAAAAGTCAAACTTGGTCAACTCTTCCAACTTAGTGCTTAAATCTTGAAGCTCATTCTTCCAAATCGCTTCCGAGTAACTTGAAAAATCAACACCGATGATTTACGCAAGTGGTATTACATCATGCAGAGATACTCGAGCCCGCAAAATTTTGAGAGAAGTGCAGATACTCAAAACGACCAGTTGGTTCGTTACATCCTCCACCACTTAAACATACGTTCGTCCTCGAACATGTCAGGAGTCATTCCAAAGCTATCAAATCACGGTGTAACCTTACTAAGCATAAACCCGGGGGTGATCCCACGTCACCCTGTTCCACATAAGCCTTCCAACACAATACAACTACAGATCTTTATTTCAACCTTGGTCCTTAAACCTTAAAACCCAATCTCTATCATCCATAATTCATTACAAGACCCGAATCCCACTTCCACACACTATATAAGTCTGAACAAGCTGTATCCATTCATAACCATAACCCAAGATGTAATCACATGATATACTCCATCACTTCGACACTCACAGTAAGAACTGCTAACCACCATTACTGCCTAAAAACAAACCCGGTACCGGTAGAAAACCTTGTATCGATTAGAACCTCATTCAAAACATTCATACCTGACCGATGTTGATACCTAATTTTTCCCTATAATATTTTTTAAATGCATATATGCCTTCAAAACTATGCATTAGCATCAATGGACATTTTTCATAGTTTCTATCAATTTATTCTAGTATTTTATTTATATAAATGATTATAAAATTATTTCACAAACGACTCTATAACATTTCATTGATTTAATTTTGCTATTTATAGCCATATTAAGTTCCAATTATTTCACAAATGGCCAGATTTATACCTTTTGGTTACAATTGCATTGAATTTGCAATTATAGCCCACGTACACATCACTGCATGATTTTACCAGAAATTGGTCTATTATATTTTTAAAATATTGAATAATTATTTTGAAGCACTTCTATGCGTGAAAATTATTTTTTCTCATTGTTAATTATTTTATAAAATAATTTTTATTCAATTATTTGGATATTTAACAAATAGCCTTTTAATTTCCCTAATTTTTTCGGACCTAAATACCAGCCCAAGTCCCTAACCCAATTCACCCCAGGCCCAAATTCAATTAGATCCGACCTAGGCCCCCCTAATCCTGACCGTTGATCTCTGAGATTAACGGCCTGTGTTGGTTCTTACCATTTTAATTCCAAACGACCCCTCTCCTAACCTAATTCATTTCCACCATACCCCGCCGTCACCCTTTCCTTTCTCTATCAAATGCTCTCTATCTGAACCCTAATCCTCAGGCACCGTCACCGGCTTAGCCCTCCGTTCTATGATGTTTCTTTGTCATCTCAGGCCTGTACTGGCCTCCTACTTGCTATGGTTCATCAGTTTCCTAGATCCTTGAGAAGATCTCAAAGGGCCTAGGCGGTCTGATTTGCACCTTTGATTTCTTTGCCTGTTTCAGACCGTTTGCTCGACTATGAGTAAGAAACCTTTCTTATTTTTCTATGAATCCATGGTTTTCTAGGCCTATATTCTCGTATCTGTTATGTTTTCTAAAAACCCTAATTTATTATCTCCGATCTTCTCAGGTCTGTATAGATCTGAGACGAATCGAGTAACTCTTACCAGATTTCCTTGAAAGTTTTCTGGTTTTCAACTGATTTCCCGTTTTTCCTAATCTAGGGTTTACCCTAAGTCATCTTCTCAAAAGGTTTTCTGATTTTCGAATACTTAATCGTTTGTTCTTAAGTGGTCTTGACCGATTTATTCTAAAGCTACATAAGCGCTTGTTGGTTTATGCTAAAACTCTAACTGTTTGATATTTTGCTTCGATTCTAAGTTTTTCAAAGTTACTAGTCGTATTGGTTCATTATGTATTCTGATTTACATGCTTTTCCTTGGTCAAATTCCTTGCTTTGTGATTTTTATCCTAATTAATCTCTATTAGGGTTTTTGAATTATTTTCCGCCTAAATTCTCTGTGTCCCTAAAGTTTTACTCAGCCTATTTTGTATATGGAAATTGATATACTCTTTCCAGAATTGTTGAGTGATTTGCTCTGTTAAAAATTGATGTGCATGCTTCTTGATTATTACCTTGTTGATGACTTTAATTCGTCTTCCTGCCTTATTTAATTGCCTGTAGTATCTACTGATTCCTTGCACGATTATTTCCTTAATTAGATTCTTAATTATTCACTCTTTGCCTAAATCCGATTTGAATTTCTTTCCTTAAATATTTTCTATCCTTACCGTTGGTTAATTACCCTTAATTAAGGGAAAACTATGCTGGTTTTTCGTGTAATTGGTTCTGTGATCTTCCCTTGATTAACTGAAGTTGATTCTTTTACCTTATTTTCTATACTCTTGAACTACTATATAATCTCTCTTATTTAACTTCTTAAGACGAACATCAGTTCAGAATACACACACATACATTCAAACTCTCTCTTCTCTCTTTGTTACTTGTGCTACTGTGGGCCTAGCCGGCTGAAAGTCAAGGCTAGATAGGGGAATTGCACCTGTTTCTTTCATATTCTGCATTTTTCTTCCTTGGCTGGTATGTCTCAGTTAAATTTTGAAACTTAAACTCTATGTGCTTCATTACAGTACTACCTCATTAATCATGAATTCAATTCCGGTTCCTGTTTATGTCACGACCCGAATTTTCCACCATCGGGTGTCGTGATGGCGCCTACTATCGGAGCTAGGCAAGCCAAATATTTAAAACACCTTTCCTGCTTCTTTCAAACAATATAATAAATGAGACAAAATCTAAGCGGAAGACTTTAAATCTAAAGCAGCTGAGAACCAAAAGTGCGGAAGTTTGAACCAAAATGCTACCCAGAGTCTGGTGTCACTAGCTCACGGACTACTACAGAATACTACAATCAATGTCAGAAGGGAAAATACATCATGTTTGTCTGATACAAGATAAACAAACAAAAAAACATGGGAAGGGACTTCGGCCTGTGAATGCCAGCTAGGCTACCTCGAGAGTCCCTGGACTGAAGATAGCTCCCAGAAGTCCTACTGCTGCGGTCCGTAAGCTGCTCCCTAATCTGTGCACCAAAAATGCACAGAGTGTAGCATCAGCACAACCGACCCCATGTGCTGGCAAGTGCCTGGCCTAACCCCGGTGAAGTAGTGACGAGGCTAGACAATACCTACCACAATTAACCTGTACAGATATATATACAACAAGTGCAAGAAAACAATAACAAGATAATACCAAGTAAAACTGGGAGGGGACATGTTATCGGTGAGTAACAGATAAAAATGAAATATCGGAAATAAACAGAAGAAACTCCGGTTTCCATGTTGTATATATATATATATATATATATATATATATATATATATATATATATATATATACATAGTGGACGACGTGCCACACGATCCCATAATATCATATATAAGTGGACGGTGTGCCACACGATCCCATAGTATATTATATAAGTGGACGACATGCCACACGATCCCAATTCATATCATACGTAAGTGGACGGCGTGCCACACGTTCCCATAGTATAGTATATAAGTGGACGACGTGCCACACGATCCCATAATATCATATATAAGTGGACGACGTGCCACACGATCCCATAATATCATATATAAGTGAAAAGCGTGCCACACGATCCCATAATATCAAATATAAGTGGACGGCGTGCCACACGATCCCATAATATCATATATAAGTGGACGGCGTGCCACACGATCCCATAATATCATATATAAGTGGAACGCGTACCACACGATCCCATAAAATCATATATAAGTGGACGGTGTTCCACACGATCCCATAATATCATATATAAGTGGACGGCGTGCCACACGATCCCATAATATCATATATAAGTGGACGGCATGCCACACGATCCCATAGTATAGTGTATAAGTATCTGACTTCATATTGTAGACCCCTTCAGGGGAGAATAACAACTCAATACCTTTAACCCGACAAGGGTATAGCTAACAGCCCAAAATATCCCGACACGGGAGAATATATATATCAGTCTACACATCCCAGCAAGGGTGTATTCACAACACATTCTCCTTTTAAATCAGTCTTCCTCAATCGTTCACATTATATGAAACATTCAAATAAACAAGGAACTTGTGTCACATTATTCGAATTAAAAGCAATCAAGACTCACGGTCATGCTAGACTCCGGTGCATAGATAACCGTCACCATGCCTATACACCGTACTCCACATTAGCAAGTAGCAAATATCATCCTAAGCCTATTTCCTCAAGCCAAAGTTAGAACAAGCACTTACCTCGAATGCTCCAAACTCAACTCACGCTTCTAGTATAGCTTTACCTCTTGATTCCACCACCAATCCGCTCGAATCTAGTCATAAGTTACTTAATCACATTAATAATTACTAAATGAATCATCCCCAATGCATGAAAATAGATTTTTCAAGGTTTTTCCCAAAAAGGTCAAAAATACCCCCGGACCCACGTGGTCGAAACTCGAGGTTCGGACCAAAACCCGGTTACCCATTCCCCCATGAATCCAAATATATGATTTGTTTTTAAATCGGACCCCAAATTGAGGTCCAACTTCTCAATTTGTAGAAAACCTAGGTTCTACCCAAAACACCCAATTTTCCCCATGAAAATCTTTGATTTGAAGTTGAAATTATGTTAAAAGATGTTAAGGAATAAAGAAATTAAGTTAGAAATCACTTACCAATCGTTTTGGAGAAGAAAAGTTGTTTGGAAAATCGCCTCTTAGGTTTTGGGTTTTTGAAAAGTGAAAAATGACTGAGATTTTCCGAACTTGTATACCTTTCTGAGGACCTGGCGCGGACCGCACAAAAATGTGTTGCGGACGCGCCGAGTGGGAGAAAAATTGGGGCTTCTCTGAACCCTTCCAGCGCGGACCGCACTGTTTTGGTGCGTGACCGCACTGGTTAACCTGAAACCCTTGCCCTCAGACTCAGCCACGCGGACCGCACAAAAATGCATCGCGGCCGCGCGGCTCCAGCACGGACCGCGCGGAAATGACCGCGGCCGTGCTGTTGTCTGCAACACCTGAACCTGCATTTTCTTAAGTCCAAGACCTCCCGGGCCCCATTCAAAACTCACCCGAGCCCTCGGGGCTCCAAACCAAACATGCACACAACCTTAAAAACATCTTACGGACTTACTCGTGCGATCAAATCGCCAAAATAACATCATATACATAGGATCAAGCCTCAAACACATGATTTTCTTTCTTCAACTTTCATAACTCAAATTCTCCATTTTTAGTCCGAAACACGTCATATGACGTCCGTTTTTAGCCAAACTTTACAGATAGTGCTTAACACATATTTAAGACTTGTACCGGGCGTCGGAACCAAAATACGAGCCCGATACCTATATTTTCTAACTCCTTTTCATTTCAAATTTTCATATCAAATTTCAGAAAATAATTTCTTTCAAAAATTCATTTCTCGGGCTTGGGACCTCGGAATTTGATTCCGGGCACATGCCCAAGTCCCATATTTTCCTACGGACCCTCCGGGACCGTCGAATCAGAGGTCCGGGTCCGTTTACCCAAAATGTTGACCGAAGTCAACATTATGCATATTAATACCAAAATTCATCAAATGTTTCACATAATTCTAACATAAAAACTTTCCGAACTGCGCATGCAAATCGAGGCGACTAAAAGCGAGGTTCTCAAGGCCTCGGGAGCACGGAACAAGGAAGAATTACGGTGATGACCCCTTGGGTCGTCACATTCTCCACCTCTAAAACAACCGTTCGTCCTCGAACGGACAAAAGAAAGAAGTACCTAAGTCGGGAAATAAATGAGGATAACGGCTCCACATATCGGACTCGGACTCCCAGGTCGATGCCTCAGGAGGCTGACCTCTCCACTGGACACGCACCGAAGGAAAACTCTTCGACCTCAACTGTCGAACCTGCCGGTCTAGAATAGCCACCGGCTCCTCCTCATATGACAGATCCTTGTCCAATTGGACAGTGCTGAAATCTAACACGTGCGATGGATCTCCGCGATACTTCCGGAGCATAGATACATGAAACACGGGATGCACAACTGACAAGCTAGGTGGAAAGGAAAGTCTATAAGCCACCTCTCCCACACGATCAAGAATCTCAAATGGGCCGATGAACCTAGGGCTGAGCTTGCCCTTCTTCCTAAATCTCATCACGCCCTTCATAGGCGATACACGGAGCAATACCCGCTCACCAACCATGAAAGCAATATCTCTGACCTTGCGGTCTTCATAACTCTTCTGTCTGGACTGAGCTGTACGAAGTCTATCCTGAATAATCATGACCTTGTCCAAGGCTTCCTGAACCAGATCCGTACCCAATAATAGAGCCTCTCCCGGCTCAAATCATCCAACTGGAGACCGACATCGCCTACCATACAACGCCTCATACGGAGCCATCTGAATGTTGGACTGGTAGCTGTTGTTGTAGGCGAACTCTGCTAAAGGCAAAAATTGGTCCCACGAGCCTCCAAAATCAATGACACAGGCTCGGAGCATGTCCTCAAGAATCTGAATAGTCCTCTCGGACTGACCGTCCGTCTGGGGATGAAATGTTGTACTCAACTCAACCTGGGTGCCCAACTCTCGCTGAACCGCTCTCCAGAAATGCGAGGTAAACTGCGTACCCCGATCCGAAATGATAGATAGCGGCACCCCATGAAGGTGAACAATCTCCCTGATATAAATCTCGGCTAACCTTTCGGACGAATAGGTGGCTGCAACAGGAACAAGCGCTGACTTGATCAGCCTATCAACAATGACCCAAACTGCATCAAACTTTTTCCGAGTCATCGGGAGTCCAGTAACGAAATCCATCGTAATCCTCTCCCACTTCCACTCGGGAAGTGTAATCCTCTGAAATAGACCACCGGGTCTTTGATGCTCGTACTTAACCTGCTGACAATTCAAACACCGAGCCACGTGCGCAATGATGTCTTTCTTCATCTTACGCCACCAATAGTGCTGCCTCAGATCCTGATACATCTTCGCGGCGCCCGGGTGAATAGAATACCGAGAACTGTGGGCCTCCGCTAAGATCAACTCTCGAATCCCATCAACATTGGGCACACAAACTCGCCCCTGCAATCTCAATACACCATCATCATCTAAGGTTACTTTCTTGGCACCTCCACGCTGCACCGTGTCTCTCAAGACACACAAATGGGGATCCTCAAACTGCCGCTCGCGGATACGCTCTAATAGTGAGGAACGAGCAACCGTGCAAGCTAACACTCTGCTAGGCTCAGAAATATCCAACCTCACAAGACGATTGGCCAAGGCCTGAACATCCAAAGCAAGCGATCTCTGGCTGACTGGAATATAAGCAAGACTACCCATGCTGGCGGACTTCCTGCTCAATGCATCGGCCACCACATTGGCCTTCCCCGGGTGGTATAAGATAGTAACATCATAATCCTTTAGCAACTCTAACCACCTCCTCTGCCTCAAATTCAACTCTTTCTGCTTGAATAGATACTGAAGACTCTTGTGATCAGTGTAAACCTCACACGTCACGCCATATAAGTAATGCCTCCAGATCTTCAGGGCATGAACAATGGCTGCCAACTCGAGATCATGAACCGGATAATTCTTCTCGTGGATCTTCAACTGCCTCGAAGCATAAGCAATGACTTTGCCTTCCTGCATCAACACTGCACCAAGCCCAATACGAGACGCATCACAATAGACCGTATATGGCCCTGAACCTGTGGGCAAAACCAGTATTGGTGCCGTAGTCAAAGCCGTCTTGAGCTTCTGAAAGCTCGCCTCACACTCGTTCAACCACCTGAACTGGACGCCCTTTTGGGTCAATCTGGTCATAGGGGCTGTAATGGATGAAAACCCCTCCACGAACCGACAGTAGTAACCTGCTAACCTCAGGAAACTCCGAATATCCGTAGCTGAAGCTGGTCGAGGCCAGTTCTTGACTGCCTCTATCTTCTTCGGGTCTACCTGAATACCTGCTGCTGATACGACATGACCCAGGAATGCAACCGAACTCAACCAAAACTCGCACTTTGAGAACTTAGCATACAACTGACTATCCTTTAGGGTCTGAAGGACCACTCTGAGGTGCTGCTCATGCTCCTCCTGACTGCGGGAGTATATAAGAATATCGTCAATGAAGACTATCACGAACAAGTCCAAATAAGGTCTGAACACTCGGTTCATCAACTCCATGAACGTTGCTGGGGCATTAGTCAATCCAAATGACATGACCAAAAACTCATAATGCCCATACCGAGTGCGAAATGCTGTCTTAGGGACATCAGACGCCCTAATCCTCAGCTGGTGGTAGCCAGATCTCATATCTATCTTTGAAAACACCCTCGCACCCTGAAGCTGGTCGAATAAATCGTCGATCCTCAGCAGTGGATACTTATTCTTAATTGTAACCTTGTTCAATTACCGGTAATCGATGCACATTCTCATCGAACCATCCTTTTTCTTAACAAACAACACCGGCGCACCCCAAGGCGAAACACTGGGTCTAATTAAACCTTTCTCAAGCAAATCCTGTAGCTGTTCCTTTAACTCTTTCAACTCCGGCGGGGCCATACGATATGGCGGGATAGAAATGGGCTGAGTGCCCGAGGCCAAATCAATACAAAAGTCGATATCCCTGTCGGGCAGCATACCCGGCAAGTTTGAAGGGAAGACCTCAGGAAACTCCCGAACAACAGGCACAAAATCAATAGAAGGGGCCTCCGCGCTAGAATCGCGAACATACGCTAAGTAGGCCAAACATCCCCTCTCGACTACACGCCGAGCTTTCACATACGAGATAACACTGCGGGTACAATGACCAAAAGTCCCTCTCCACTCTAAACGGGGTAAATCCAGTAAGGCTAAGGTCACGGTCTTGGCATGGCAATCCAAGATAGCATTGTAGGGGATAACCAATCCATCCCAATATAACATCGAAGTCGACCATGTCCAAAAGTAACAAATCAACACGGGTCTCAAGACCCCCAAACACTACGATACAAGAACGATGAACTTGGTCGACCATAATAGAATCACCCACCGGTGTTGACACATAAACAGAAATACTCAACGAGTCACTAGGCATAACCAAATAGGGTGTAAAATAGGACGACACATATGAATACGTAGATCCGGGATCAAATAGCACAGAAGCATCCCTATCACAGAACAGAATGGTACTAATGACTCAGCCTCTAGCCTGGCTGGCAAAGCATAACAACGGGGCTGGGCCCCACCTCCCTAAATCATATCTCTGGGACGATCTGCTGCTAGCTGATCCCTACCTCTAGCGGTCTGAGCTCCACCTCTAAGACCTCTATCTCCACCTCTATGTCCTATACCCCTCTAGCTGGCTGGGCAGGCTATGGGGCAACTGGTGCCTGGATCATCGGGCGAGGACCCTGCTGCTGCGAGCTGCTGGAAGCTCGAGGGCAATATCTGGCAATGTGACTCACATCGCCGCAAGTATAACAAGCCCACGGCTTCTAAGAATAACGAAGTGGTGGTGCACTGATAGGTGCTGATGGTGAACTGAAGAGCTGCTGGTCAGAATACTGCGGCTGAAAACCACGACCACCTGGTGTACCATGAGAAGCCTGGAGAGCTGACTGAAAGGGCCTCGAAGGATGGCCTCTACCATAAGAATCCCTACCTGCAGACGAGGTACCACTGAATCTACCAGAATGACGGGGCCTCTTATCAGACCCATGACCACCTCCCTGAGCATGTGCCATCTCTATCCGGCGGGCACCATCTTCCGCCTCCTGAAATGAAATCTCACTATCGGCACTCATGGCCATCTGAACATGGATCGGCTGAATCAACCCATCAACAAACCTCCGCACCCTCTCTCTCTCGGTGGGGAGTATCACAATGGCATGCCGAGCGAGATCTATGAACCGGGTCTCATACTAGGTGACCGTCATAGGACCTTGCTGGAGACGCTCAAACTGCCTGCGAAGAGCATCTCGCTGAGTAACTGGTAGAAACTTCCCCAGAAATAACTCTGAAAACTAATCCCAGGTCAATGATGGTGACCCTGCTGGCCTGGCTAAACAGAAATTCCTCCACCAAGTCTTGGAGGATCCTGCCAGGCGAAAAGTGGCAAAGTCGACCCCAATGGTCTCTACAATAGCCATAGTCCGTAGAACCTCATGACAGCTGAATATGAAATCCTGAGCATCCTCTGAGGGGGTGCCACTATATGTGGTAGTGAAGAGCTTGATGAAACGATCAAGCCTCCACAAAGTATCCGCGGACATAGCCGCACCATCTGACTGGGCTGCCACAGCATGCTGAACTGCCACGACTGGCTGAACTGCTAGAACCTGGGCCTGAGGATCTACCGACTATAGAGTACGAGTATCGGGAGTCTGAACTCCTCCCCCAGCCTGAGATGTGGCTGGAGCTACGGGAAGCAAACCCGCCCTAGAAATGCCCTCCATAAAGTCTACCAGTCGGACCAAAGCATCCTGAAGCACTGGAGTGGCTATGAAACCTTCTGGGACTTGAGCTGGGCCCACTGAAACAACTGGGGCCGGAACCTCCTCCTCAAAATTGACCTGAGGCTCCGTCGCTGGAAATGCTGCTCGAGGCTGAGCTCTGCCTCGTCCTCGGCCTTTGGCACGGCCTCGGCCTCGCCCTCTGCCCCTAATAGGGGCTACTTCTGGGGGCTCAGGCTATTGCGCGGTAGAAGAGGAAGCACGTGTCCTCGCCATCTGCGAAAGAACAGAGTGGAAAGACAATCAGTACTTGAGAAACAGAATCGCACGACAAGAATGAACAGGGTGAAGTTTTCCTAACTTAGTAGCCTCTGCGGGATAAAGACAGACGTCTCCGTACCGATCCCTCAGACTCTACTGAGTTTGTCCGTGAGTTGTGAGACCTAAGTAACCTAGAGCTCTGATACCAACTTGTCACGACCCGGATTTCCCACCATCGGGTGTCATGATGGCGCCTACTATCGGAGCTAGCCAAGCCAAATATTTAAAACACCTTTCCTGCTTCTTTCAAACAATATAATAAACGAGACAAAATCTAAGCAGAAGACTTTAAATCTAAGAAGTTGAGAACCAAAAGTGCGGAAGTTTGAACCAAAATGCTACCTAGAGTCTGGTGTCACTAGCTCACGGACTACTACAAAATACTACAATCAATGTCTGAAGGGAAAATACATCATGTTTGTCTGATACAAGATAAACAAACAAAAAAACATGGGAAGGGACTTCGGCCTGCGAACGCCAGCTAGGCTACCTCGAGAGTCCCTGGACTGAAGATAGCTCCCAGAAGTCCTACTGCTGCGGTCCGTAAGCTGCTCCCTGATCTGTGCACCAAAAATGCACAGAGTGTAGCATCAGCACAACCGACCCCATGTGCTGGTAAGTGCCTGGCCTAACCCCGGCGAAGTAGTGACGAGGCTAGACAGTACCTACCACAATTAACCTGTACAGATATATATACAACAAGTGCAAGAAAACAATAACAAGATAATACAAAGTAAAACTGGGAGGGGACATGCTATCGGGGAGTAACAGATAAAAATGAAATATCGGAAATAAACAGAAGAAACTCCGATTTCCATGATGTATATATATATATATATATATATATATATATATATATATATACATAGTGGACGGCGTGCCACATGATCCCATAATATCATATATAAGTGGACGGCGTGCCACACGATCCCATAGTATAGTATATAAGTGGACGACGTGCCACACGATCAAAATTCATATCATATGTAAGTGGATGGCGTGCCACACGTTCCCATAGTATAGTATATAAGTGGACGGCGTGCCACACGATCCCATAATATCATATATAAGTGGACGGTGTGCCACACGATCCCATAATATCATATATAAGTGGACGGCGTGCCACACGATCCCATAATATCATATATAAGTGGACGACGTGCCACACGATCCCATAATATCATATATAAGTGGATGGCGTGCCACACGATCCCATAATATCATATATAAGTGGACGGCGTGCCACACGATCCCATAATATCATATATAAGTGGACGGCGTACCACACGATCCCATAATACCATATATAAGTGGACGGCGTGCCACACGATCCTATAATATCATATATAAGTGGACGGCGTGCCACACGATCCCATAGTATAGTGTATAAGTATCTGACTTCATATAGTAGACCCCTTCAGGGGAGAATAACAACTCAATACCTTTAACCCGGCAAGGGTACAGCTAACAACCCAAAATATACCGACACGGGAGAATATATATATATCAGTCTACACATCCCGGCAAGGGAGTATTCACGACACATTCTCCTTTTAAATCATTCTTCCTCAACCGTTCACATTATATGAAACTTACAAATAAACAAGGAACTTGTGTCACATTATTCGAATTAAAAGCAATCAAGACTCACGGTCATGCTAGACTCCGGTGCATAGATAACCGTCACCATGCCTATACACCGTACTCCACATTAGCAAGTAGCAAATATCATCCTAATCCTATTCCCTCAAGCCAAAGTTAGAACAAACACTTACCTCGAATGCTCCAAACTCAACTCACGCTTCTAGTATAGCTTTACCTCTTGATTCCACCACCAATCCGCTCGAATCTAGTCATAAGTTACTTAATCACATTAATAATTACTAAATGAATCATCCCCAATGCATGAAAATAGATTTTTCAAGGTTTTTCCCAAAAAGGTCAAAAATACCCCCGGACCCACGTGGTCGAAACTCGAGGTTCGGACCAAAACCCGGTTACCCATTCCCCCATGAATCCAAATATATGATTTGTTTTTAAATCGGACCCCAAATTGAGGTCCAACTTCTCAATTTGTAGAAAACCTAGGTTCTACCCAAAACACCCAATTTTCCCCATGAAAATCTTTGATTTGAAGTTGAAATTATGTTAAAAGATGTTAAGGAATAAAGAAATTAAGTTAGAAATCACTTACCAATCGTTTTGGGGAAGAAAAATTGTTTGGAAAATCGCCTCTTAGGTTTTGGATTTTTGAAAAGTGAAAAATGACTGAGATTTTCCGAACTTGTATACCTTTCTGAGGACCTGGCGCGGACCATACAAAAATGTGTTGCGGCCGCGCCGGGTGGGAGAAAAATTGGGGCTTCTCTAAACCCTTCCAGCGCGGACCGCACTGTTTTGGTGCGCGGCCGCGCTGGTTAACCTAACCCTAGCCCTCAGGCTCAGCCACGCGGACCGCACAAAAATGCATCGCGGTCGCGCGGTTCCAGCGCGGACCGCGCGGAAAGGACCTCGGCCGCGCTTGTGTCTGCAACACCTGAACCTGCATTTTCTTAAGTCCAAGACCTCCCGGTCCCCATTCAAAACTCACCCGAGCCCTCGGGGCTCCAAACCAAACATGCACATAACCTTAAAAATATCTTACGGACTTACTCGTGCGATTAAATCGCCAAAATAACATCATATACATAGTATCAAGCCTCAAACAAATGATTTTCTTTCTTCAACTTTCATAACTCAAATTCTCCATTTTAAGTTCGAAACACATCATATGACGTCCGTTTTTAGCCAAACTTTACAGATAGTGCTTAACACATATTTAAGACTTGTACCGGCTGTCAGAACCAAAATATGAGCCCGATACCTATATTTTCTAACTCCTTTTCATTTCAAATTTTCATATCAAATTTTAGAAAATAATTTCTTTCAAAAATTCATTTCTCGGGCTTGGGACCTCGGAATTTGATTCCGGGCACACGCCCAAGTCCCATATTTTCCTACGGACCCTCTGGGACCGTCGAATCACAGGTCCGGGTCCGTTTACCCAAAATGTTGACCAAAGTCAACATTATGCGTATTAATACCAAAATTCATCAAATGTTTCACATAATTCACATATTCTAACATAAAAACTTTCCGGCTACGTGCTTGAACTGTGCATGCAAATTGAGGTGACTAAAAGTGAGGTTCTCAAGGCCTCGGGAGCACGGAACAAGGAAGAATTACGGTGATGACCCCTTGGGTCGTCACAGTTTACTGCCTTGCTTAACATCTCTAATCCTGCTTTGTTCAATATGTAATTAACGTGTGCAAACTATAGTTGTCCATTTGATGTTTGTACAACATGTCTATTCACCCTTGTCTATTCTCCTTCACTAAGGAAATCATGTTAGTTACCCAATCTTTAAGGCATTCGACTGACTCTGGTTGTGTGCTTGATTCTTTCCAGTGTTTCTTTGCTTTCAACATGGCTCTATTACCTACCATCATGACTAACCTATTAATTCTATAAGCTCCTAAGTGTTCTATGCATTTTGTTTTCTATATGCCTCCCTGAGCCCTGTCATGTGTTCTCTTAATGTGAATTCTATGTGTCCCAAATCCCTTTATCCATGCGTGAGATTTGTTTGTTGAGTCTTTCTGAATCTGGGTGCTTTATGACCAAGTGATTGTTTGCTGTTTTCAAAAGTTTTTGGGTACTCTTCTCAAACTGTTTTCACTACCAAACTAGTTCCTATTTCAGAAAACCTTTTCACTCTTAGAGTCATCTCTATACTGTTTTCACAGAATCTTTCAAACTATGTCAAGCACTCTCACTTCTACTCTTAGACCATTAAGTTCTTCCCTTCTGGTATGCGTACTGCTTAGGGATCCTTGAGATCTCTCTGAACTCTGGCATACCAAGGTTGGCCTTTCCACACTGCATGTAATCAATCCCATTTGAGAAATGGTCTTGGTGTGAGCACTGACCGGGATCCTTGAGGTCCTTAGGGAACTCTGACACACTTGGACACTTATTGGCTATGATATTCTTGGCACTTATGTCTACACTGAAGGCCTGGTCCTCCCAAGTTTATTTTGGGCCTGCTTCAGGCTCCCTATAGTATAAGTTTACATTTCATTTATGTAATTTATGCAATCCCGGTCTGTAATAATTATTTGTAAACAGATATTGGGGTAACTAGTAAAAAGGGAGGGTAGCTGTATGATTCTTTGGGGTAAACTAGGTAGAAACCATGTTTTAGGTTTTACATTATGCAAAGTTGTTGTGAAAATCATGATGCATTAGATATCATGCTTTAGGATTGCTATGCTTATTCGCATTAAATCATGCTAAATTTGTGCATTAGATACCCTGTCTTGGGACAATCATGTTTACTGCCTCTGCATATTACATATTATAGTTCATCACTTCACTCCTAATTCTGCATAAGTCGCTATCACTTAGGAATCCTGCTACTAAGTTAATAATACAGCTTAATAAAAATGACCAGCTCTTTGTGCATTAGAAATCTTGCCTCAGGACTCTGTTTGCATCTGCTTTAAATGATGTCTATATCATCTAAATAAACAACTATCTATAAAAAGGTTTAAAACAATCCCAACACATAGATATCACGTCCTACTGTCAACATGCCTAAAATCAGTTTTGTCACTTAGATAAGAATGCCTATAGGACTAAATAACCTCGAGCTATTTGGTTAATTCCCAGATTATGACTGCATATAGACACACGCCTAGGCAAGCCTTAGGCTATTAAATAACTGTGAAATCAGGTTCTGTGTGAAAGTGTTCAGGCTTAACAGGCTATAAAATCAGTAGGCAAGCTAACTAAGGGTTCTGCTACTTTGATTTAATCGGTGCATATTCTGTCTCTATGATGTTCATCTAGATATCATGTTCCTAGGCTTCTTTGAATTTCTTCAAAATCTGTGTTTGAGACGTGCTGTCTATTTGCCTATGTATATGTGGAGGTAAACATGAGCCTTCTATCTGCTTCCTATTTGTCAGTCCTACGTTTTGTTTGTTGTCGCCTAGTTTTTTGCCTTATAAACACCTTAGGATTGTCTCGAACTGCCTAAGTCTAGAGGTCCTAAATACCTCCGGGACCACGAGGAAAGGACGGGTAAAGCACGCCTAGAGTTTGTTAATTAAACTCGCTTATATAACTACGAGGGGGTAATGGGTAGTAAAAGGATATGATGACTTGTGCACTAATGTCACGTGTATCCCCTCTAGTTGAGGAGGATTATCGGGCATTGTACAGATTGATCCTATAGGCTAATCAACTTAGGACTTCCTTCCCCAATTAACTTTTGTGTGCTTGGACCATCTAAACTTTCTTAATTGTACATGTGTTAGACTATGAAACTACCTTTATTTGCGAATGTATGCTTAGACGGCTTACTTATTAAATGGCTAATTCACATAATTAAGTTCGGTCGGGACCTACCGTTGTGGACCGCGAGGGTGCCTAACACCTTACCATCAAGGTTATTTCGAGCCCTTACCCTAATATCTGGTAATGTAAATTGGTTAATTGAGTTAATTGCTCTTGGTGCCCTAATACACCTTAATCATCTAGGTGGCGACTCTCCAAATACCCAATTCCCAAAAGAAAATGAGTTGTTCCCCCATGAATGTCGAAACTCGGACTCTATGAAGAAAAAGGGGGTGCGACAACCGGTGATGAAAGAATCACGCATAACCGCTTAACCACTAACCTGATCAATAAGCCAAGAAAATCCCTCGTCCGACTAGGGCCATTGTCCAAATCCTCTACAAAATATAGTACTATTCTTCCAATCCTTCCTTATCCCAACACAATAGTGCAATTCTCAGGTCTAGAAACCTCACCTCAGCCAATACAAGCAGCGCCATTAACAAGTATCAAAAATAATCATATGGAGCCCCACATTGTTACGCCCTACAATATTACGTCGATGTTACGTCCCACAGTATTATATTACGATGATGTTACGTTTCGTAGTATTATATTACAATGATGTTATGTCCTGTAGTATTATATTACGATGATGTTACGCCTTGTAGTATTACATTACGATGATGTTATGCTTTGTAGTATTAAGTTACGATGATGTTGCACCCTATAGTATTGTATGTTGAATTTGTCGTAAGTTAATTGACATCAGTCCAAGAAAAAGATTATTCGAAGATTATAAGGATTATGCTATTTCACAAGTGATGAGTAAATTCATGGAAGTGAAATGGGAAGCAAGTTAAAGGAAATAAATTTTCTGTGATGACCCGAAAGGTCATCACTTATTTTAGAAACAAATCTTGTGTTTCAAGGCCTTAAAACCTCCTTTTTAGCTCACCTCAATTTGCGTGCATAGTCCAGACCTATATCCGAAAAACCTTTTATGTGAAAATATGAGAAATAGAAATTTCTAAAGTTTAAATTTAATTATGGTTGACTTTGGTAAACATTTTGATCAAACGGACATGGATCCGTGTTCCGACTACCCCAGGAGGTCCGCAAAAAAATATAGGACTTGGGCGTATGCCCGGAAATGAATTCCGAGGTCCCAATCCTTAGGAATCAATTTTTGAAAGAAATTATTTTGCTGAATTATCTATGAAATAAAGAAAAGAATTAATGTTTGAAACCATTGGTATCGGCCCCGTATTTTGGTTCCGTAGCCCGGTACAAACTTGTTATAGTATAAAGGATAACTGTGAAATTTGGTGAAAATGAAGTTTATTTGACGTGATTTGGACTTCCGGTTGAAGAGTTATGAACTTTAAGTGTTCTTGATAAACATGATGAGTTTCGAGGTTTAATTCATGGTTTTATGTGTTATTTTCATGATTTGATTGCATGAGCAAGTCCGTATGATGTTTTTAGGTTGGTGTGCATGTTTGTTTTGGAGCCCTGAGGGCTCGGGTGAGTTTTGGATATGTCACAGAATGGAATTTAACTTAGGATGTTGCAGATTTTTAACTGATATGTTGCAGGCCTGTAGGCTTTGCATTTGTGAAGCTTGGCTCGCAAATACGACCAACCTATTGCAAATGCGAGAGAAGGCCTGGGCAGGGCTGATCGCAAATGCGATCCTTCCTTCGCAAATGCGAAGTGGCCCAGCAATTCCCTTTGTTGCAAATACGACTCCCTTATCGCAATTGCGAGTTTGCAAATGCGAGAATAGCAGAGCAATTGCGACACCCTGGTCGCAATTGCGACATCTGCGACATGCAAATTTATAACTTAGCCGAAAATCTTCAATTTTTCAAACCCTTTCAAAACCAAAACACTCTTGGGCGATTTTTCAAGGATAAGTACTCTTCCAAATCGATTGTAAGTCATTTCTAACTTGTTTTCATCCATCTTAAACATCTTTTCTCTTAATTTCAACTCAAAATCAAAGGTTTTCATGGGAGAAATTAGGTGTTTTGGGTAGAACCTAGGTTTTTCAAAATTTGAGGATTTGGACCTCGATTTGAGGTCCGATTTCAAAACAAATTATATATTTGGCTTCGTGAGGGAATTGGTGATCGGGTTTTTGTTTGAACCTCGGGTTTTGACCATGTGGGCCTGTGAGCGATTTTTGAATTTTTGGGAACAACTTTAGAAAACCTATTTTCATGCATTGGAATTGATTCATTTAGCATTTATTGATATAGTTAAGTAACTTGTGGCTAGATACGAGCGAATTGGTGGTGGAATCAAGATGTAAAGCGATAATTGAGACTTGAATTGTGTTCGTGGCATCGAGGTAAGTGTTTGGTCTAACCTTAACTTGTGCCTTTGGTATTGTTCTCTTGCCGGGATTTGGTTGTTGAACTATTGTTCCCTTGCTGGGATTTTATTGTAATTTTATTTATTTCCTTGCCCTATTGTTTGTGATTGTTGTTTGGGTAAGGAAGAGCGTAAACGCATGAAGGGTGATGCCGTGCATTATTTTGGTGAGAGAGTGTTAAAGCACAAAGGGTAATGCTGTATATGATTTTATGAGGAAGAGTGTAAAAGCACGAAGGGTGATATCGTGCCGCACGATGTACAATTCCGTGCTGATTATATTGATTTGATGGTGAGGACGAGATTAAAAGCACGAAGGGTGATGTTGTGCAGTTTATATTGATTCTTATGGTGATGACGAGAGTAAAAGCACGAAGGGTGATGTCGTGCACTTGTCTGATTTCTAATCCTTGTTGATACTTGAGCATGGTGTTCTTTGTATTTACCTGTTGTCTTTCTATTATCATTTAATGTTTCCCCGCAGCATATTTTCCCCTCCCGTTCTTAACTGTACATTACTGTTCTTCCTTTCCGCTGTATATGATTTAACTGCACAGGTTTATTTGGTAGTCTGTTCCTAGCCTCATCACTACTTCGCCAAGGTTAGGCTAGGCACTTACTAGCACATGGGGTTGGTTGTGCTGATACTACACTCTGCACTGTGTGCAGATCCAGGAGCAGCAACATATGGACGGTAGCTTTAGGTGGCTGCCTTCAGTCCAGTCGGAGATTCCGAGGTAGTCCTGCAGGCGTCCGCAGGCCTTGGCGTCTTTTCCTACCCTTTTAGTCTGTTTCTTTTATATAATTCAGAGGCAATGTTGTAATAAATATTTTGGACCTTTATTTGTAGTATTCCTAGACAGTCTGTGGAATTGTGACACCAGTCTTGGGTAGTTTTGTATGGATTGGTGTTGGCATCTTTCTTAAATTATTTCATTTCAGTTTTCCGCTTATTATTTTTTCGCTGTTTATCTAATGTTGGATGTTAATTGTTAAATGACTAAAATGGGAAAAAGGTAAATAATTCAAATGGTTGTCTTACCTAGCTTTCATTAGTAGGCGCCATCATGACTCCCGAGGGTGAGAAATCTAGGTCGTGACATTTTCGTCCAAGTTTGGCATGCGGGGATATAATACGGGTCGAACATTAATACCCGATATTTACGGACTAGTACCATACAAGGTACCATATAATCATGATAGTAGGATATATAAAGTGTATTAAAAATAAGTATAATTTAAAGTAATTTGAGATAATTCTTAATTATTTGGGTAATTGGTTAATTATTGATTAGTGGGGAATTACCAAATTAATAAAGAAATTGATAATTATCTATGATATTTGGATAAGTCTTGGAGTTTGACATGGCAGCAATACATCTTATAATTGATGACTCTTAATTTACTTTGAAAAGGTGGCAAAGTAATGTGTTAAGTGCAAGACACATCACAAAATCAAATGTGAAGCTTTGGAAAGTTAGTAACGTTTCCAACAATTTTAATACCAAAAGAATGCTACAATCAGAAGTGAATAAGTTTTCGACAAATTTCATTCACTAATATCTTAGCAATTTCTTATAAGTTTTTCAACGTGACTTCTTGCAACCAAAGATCCAACGAGAATTATTGAAACTTTAGCAATGTAAAAATTTTGCGGTTCTAAAGGAGTATGCTGCAACTTTTTTCAAGAATATCATATGAATTTTTCCCTACTTTAGGTATGTTAAGGCTCTCCCTTCTTTCTTTTGGCATGATCCATACGATACAAATGAAATGAGCAAAATATGCAACTTTCGTAAATGACTCTATTCATAGAAATACTAGGGGTGTCTATATTCTTGATTCCCCATGAGAATTATTATTATATCTTCTGTTCATGTGTCTCAAAAAAATACATATTTGATAAAGTTTATCCGAAATACATATTGATTTTTATGGCATTCCGAGAAAATCTTATTAACATATTTCTTATTAATTTTATGCATTTATACATACACATTGACCCATGACCAGATGGCGTTATATATATATATATATATATATATATATATATATATATATATATATATGGGATATGGGAAAAGGTTACGACGTTATATATGCACCACCACCTGATCATCTAGTATACATTGATGATTTTGCCCACAGTGGCCGAGATGATATGATGGAATGTCCTCAGAGGCTTGATGATGTTATGAAACATGTACCTATGCACGACATGATATTTATACGCATATGCATGACACTATAATTATTTCATGATTTACAAAGTTATCCAAACTTACAGGTTGAGTCATTTACTCTATATTTCCTTCCATGTCTGTTATGTACTTATTTATGTGCCTTACATACTCGGTATATTATTTGTACTGACGTCCCTTTTGCCCGGGGATGCTGTGTTTCATGCCTGCAGGTCCTGATAGACAGGTCAAGAGCCCTTTAAGTAGGCTATCAGCTTAGCGAAAGACGTTAGTGCGCTCCATTTGCTTTGGAGTTGCTTGTTTGGTTATTATGATTTAAATGTGTATTGTTTGGTATGGCGGGACTCTGTCCCGACCTTTATGAACATTATGTAATCTTAGAGGCTTGTAGATAAATATCATGTATGTAAAAGATTGTATGACCTTGTCGGCCTATATTCAGTATATGAGTGGTTATTTTGGTCTTATAGGGCCGTATGTCTTATGTATAAGTTGGTATCACATGTTGTATTTTACTTATCTCATGGCAGCCTTCCGACTCAATTATCTATGATAGTATGAGATGAAAATATACATTATATTGGTACTATGTTGACTAAGGTATCGGGTGCCCGTCGCGGCCCATCGGTTTGGGTCGTGACAAAAGTGATATCAGAGCAGTTGTGTCCTAGGGAGTCTACAAGCCGTGTCTAGTATAGTCTTGTTTATGAGTGTCTGGTGAACCACACTTATAAGTAGGAGGCTACAGGACATTTAGGACTGTCACTCTTTCTTCTTACTCTAGATCGTGTGGTAGAGCTCAGTTATAAGAACTCAATTTCCTAAACTTGATATTATTTATAATACGGTGATGCCTATATGTAGAAAGATGGTTGGAAAATGATTGAATGCGGTTGTGAAAGAGTTGAGTTAGAAGAACCAGGTGAGCATCTGGAAAAGGAGACTTAAGGAAAGAATATATATCCACCTTTATGGTGAAAGACAATGGGAGATTCAGAAGGTAAATACAAGTTTTAACAAGTAAAAGAAGTAAGGTGAATGTGAGGCCCCGTGAAAATTTCCACTCAAAACCCGAATCTCGTAGTGCCAAGTTAGGGTCAAGTGTTAGAAATTCATAAAAAAAAAGTTCGGACCCTTTGGGTTGATCACTGCATTAAAAACTTAAGGAGTTATGTTTTCCAGAAAAGCACGATTCTGCGGTCGAGAATGCGGTCGCATATCAGGTATGCGGACCGCATAGTCGCCGCAAAGTGAGTCAGTGTCTTGGCCAAATTTAAGACCAACTACGCGGTCAATTATGTGATCGCATATCAGGTATGCCAATCGTATAGTCGCTGCAAAGTGAGTCAGTGTGTTGGCCAAATTTAAGGCCAACTATGCAGTCAGTTATGTGATCGTATAACCGATATGCGGACCGCATAGTCGTCGTGTAATCGCCTTGGAGTTTTGGTAAAGGGCAGTTCTGCGGTGCATTATGCGACTGCAGAATAGGTATGCAGACCGCATTTCTGTCGCATACCCAAGTAGATTGTATAGGTTTTTGGGAGCATGTTTGCGGTCCATTCTGCGGGCCGCATGTCAGCTTTTGAGATCGCAGATCTGACTCAGGGCTCCAATTTTCTAAATTTTAAACCCGACCCCCTATCGTTATATACGGTGTAATAGCTCATTTTGAGCCTGTTTTCCTGATGCTTTTAGAGAGAGAGAGAGAGAGAGAGAGAGAGGGTCTTAGAGAGGGGAAGTGCCTTTTATCAATATTGATCCACAAATCCTTGTTAAAACATTGAAGATAATCAAGTGAAGACACCTAAATCTTTACCCCGAGAGGTAAGAAACTTGGCCCCTAATCTCCGGATTTAAATTCACACAAGAAAGAGTACTTAGCTTGGGGGTTCATGGGTATAATAATGGATTTCTTGCATGCATATCAAACCATAGAGTATTGGGAGGTAGTTAACTAAAAAGAAAGCAATTGGGGTATAAAATGATAGAAATTTCTCTCAAGGACCTAAGACCACAATGCACCTTTAGTGTTTGATAATATGCTCAAACAAGCTAGAATCTCAATCTCGTCTCTAATTCTCGGTTCAATTTGTAATTCTTACACAATAGATCGAAGTGCTAAGAGTTCTGGAATTTTGTAAGGATTAAGGAAAGCTATATTGAGGTATGTATGGCTAAAACCCCGTCTTTTATAAATTGAGCTTCATCGGTGATTGTATGAACATGGTAAGATTAAAGTTGAATTGTTGCATTGCTTGTTATTTTACATGAGTTGGTGTTGTAACCCTATATGTGTGAAAAAACATGATCAACGTGCTATCTTGACAACTTGAAAGGGGCAAAGGTATGAATTATGTATTAAAATGTATAGACCTTAAATCGAGATTGCAGCTAAATATATTGTGCCATCTACGTGAAGTCTTATCTATTCTTACAATTTAAATTGCTCTTGTGTGCACCTACTATCCTAAATGGCAAAGCCAATATTAAAAATGGGAACGATGTATAATGCAGCCTAGTGCCAAGAATAATATGATAAGTTATGGCACCAAGTGCCTATGACATGTTATATGTGAAACGAAATGATTGATGAGAAGGAACAACGCCTTGGCAAGGTGGCCTAGCCGATCGAGCCGAGATCGGACTCCGCTCAAGAAAGCGGTGGTATTGTGAATGTACTCCGGAGAAAAAGGAAAATGATATTGTGATCGGAGTATATGTCTCGAATGAGGCAACCTAGCCGATCAGGTCGAGATCGGACTCCGCTTAAGGTAGTGGTGGTATTGGAAACATATGATGAATAGCATGGAATGCCCTAAACTTAAAAGCTATGGAAAAACGATTTGGAAGTTGTACGATTCTTTTGATTGATAATGTGGTAATCGTTTGAAGTTTTGAGTTATATTTGTGAATTCCTGTTCTTGTATAGTTCCTTCTAACTAGATGGTGTTTATTTATACATACTAGTACTATTCCATGGTACGAACGTCCCTTTTGCCAGGGGTGCTACATTTTTAAATGAATGTAGGTGGATCCATAGCGGATAGTGCCAATCGTGTGTAGTAGAGCATCCTCTTATCAAAATCTTGGTGAGCCCCTTCCTCCTTCAAGGGGTTTTGTGATATGCTTTTGTTATAGATGTCTATTTTGAGGTATAGCCGGGGCCTTGTCGTCGGAGTTGTTATCACTGTCTTGGGTATCCTTAGAGGCTCCGTAGACATATGTGTGGGTTATGTATGGGTGTTGGATGGGTCTATGAACTACGTTGTAATCCTAACTCTTGCTTCCCTAAGGTGTAATTGTATGTAATCTTGGAAACTTAACTACAGATAAATGTTGTGATTTAAAATGAACTAACCTTGTAGAATGCACTATCTTTCCTCATCTAAATAAATGAATGAAAACATGGTTTCCTTATTCGTATCGAGTTGGGTAGGAAGTGTTTGATAAGGCTTGCTCAGTTGGGTTTACTCGATTGAGCGTCGGTCGCGCTTCCCAAGGTTGGGGCATGATAGTGAAGAAGGGTAGTTAATAAAGATTATCCTTATTTACCATTCAGGAAGAGAGATATAAGCATTTTGAGTTACCTTCAACAGTAACAGAGGTATGTATAATTGGCCACACCGATCTAAGTTATGCTCTATGGAAACTAACAAATATGGTTTAAGAGAAGGACATAATATCACGATCTGGCTGGGGTTAGAGTAACCCAAAATGATAATTAGATATGAATCCTAGCATTATCGAAAAAATCTCCGAAGATAGGCACTGAAAATATTACCTTAGTGTGACTCTCGTCCCTTCTAGAGAGAGGATGTTGAACAACCCGAAGAGCCGATGAATGAAACAAGGAAAGCTAAAAGCGAAAGAATGTCTTGTTGACGTTTTCATAAGAAAGAGATATGCAGGAATATTAGTAGAGTAATGGGAAGAGAGATAAGGAAGAATTATGAGTGAGACGTGATACATGGATGACAACGGTAGAGTGTTACAGAATTTATAGTCAAATGAAAAAAGTGACGAGAGGAGCCAGGCCTTGAGACAACAAAAGAGTATAGGTCATACAGTCACATCCTCATTTCGAGAAATAAGTTTGTGATTCTAATGTGATTAACAGAAGGAAAAGTTAGACCCTAAAGTAATAGAAATCAGTATGGGCTAGTGAAAAAGGTAAGCTAAACATGAATTGGGAACTAAGTAATTTGATAAAGGTCAATATCATGGGAATTTTAGAGATTGCATTCCGGCAATAATAGAATGGACAACAGAAGAAGATTCATAAGAAATTCAGAGAATAGTCATTCAGGAAGACGCTTCCCTAAAGTAAGCAATGTGAGCAAAGTTAAGCTCAATGGACTGTATGTTCCAGTTACACTAAGTGTCACTATTGCAAGTAAGGAATTTTGTTATCTTTGGTATAGAAGGATTACCACAAGGCGAGTAAGGTTCATCGATGGTAAGAAAGGATGCCGAAGATGAAGAGGTAAAATATCTATAGGTAGGTCGTCATAGCTCCAACTCTTAGTATCCCCTAAATGAGGGTATATGATGTGATGTGGCATTAAATAAGAATTAAGTGATTCTAGTAATTATGGAATGGTAAAGGAAGAATGCGATAAAAATGAGATTGCACTTATTCAAAGCCTACAAATATACTACGACTCTAAAACATTATGCAAACACAACATCAAGGAAAGGAAGTAAGGGTTCTTGCCCGAGATGTTATTGATCGATAAGGAGCCAGTGTGAGACGTAAGTTAAGACAAAGGAAATAACCCAAGAAAGATTACAAGAAACATTAATATGAGAATGGGCCAACGAGTAGTTAGTAATTGGTTCGGGAAGAGCCTAGTTATGGATAAACATGATATTAAAGATGAATCAGCAGATTTTTCAGGATAAACATAGTAAAACCCAATATAGTGAATTTAGCTTCGCAGTTATGACATCGTGATCATTGAGAAATATTTAGATAAGAGTTGGGGTAGTTAAAGGTACCATATGAGCGTTACGGAATAAAAGAAAGTGCCACTGGGAAGTCAGTCAAAATATCAAGTTTAGAAGCAACCCTACAAGCACAAGGGGTGGAAGTAAGTAACTACGGATAATTATAGGAAAGGAAGGACATTAAAAGGTCCGCAACAAGCTCACAGCTTTACGAGAGTCAAAGGTTCTCCCTAAGTACTACAACGAAAGACTAGCTGAGAAAGTAAGGAAGGAAGTTTCAACCAAAGCACATTGACCTAAATAGGAAAGGGTTGTGTAACAATAGTCTAACTACAAAATTGTATGCACTCCAAAAGAAAGTTGCACCTGCCATGGCTAATGAGTGTCGCGCCCCCTTTTTCCTTGCGGAGTCCGGGTTCCTACATTCATTGGGAACAACTCCTTCCCTTTTGGGAATTGGGTATTTGAATTTGAAGAGTCACCACCTAACGAATTTAAGGTGCGTTAGGGCACCGAAAGCAAGTAACTTATAATACTGATTTGCATTACCAGATATTTGGGTAAGGGCTCGAAATAACCTTGAGAGGAAGGTATTACGCACTCCTCGCGGTCCACAACGGTGGATCCCTATGATGACCCAAAAGGTCATCACTTGCTTTTAAATTGAATTCTGTGTTCTGAGGCCTTAAAAACCTCATTTATCATTGCCTCGATTTGCGTGCGCAGTTCGAGCACATAGCCGGAAAGCCTAAATATGAAAAATCTATGAAAAATGATAAGTTTTGACTATAAAATGAGTTAATTTTATTTCGGTCAATGTTTTGGGTAAACGGACCCGGACCCATGATGTGACGGTCCCAGAGGGTCCGTAGGAAAATATGGGACTTGAGCGTATGCCCGGAATCGAATTCCGAGGTCCCAAGCCCGACAAAAAGAATTTTTGAAGAAAATTATTTTCTGAAATTGTTTAAAGGAATTTGAAATGAATTTTGATTAGAACATGTTGGTATCGGGCCCGTATTTTGGTTCCGGCGCCTGGTACATGTCTTATATGTGATTTAAGATAACTCTGTGAAGTTCGGTATGAAACGAATGTCATTTAACGTGATTTAGATCTAAATTGCAAAATTTGATGTTTTAAGAAGTTTGAAATAATTCATTGATTTTGAGGTTTAATTCAATGCTAATGATTTTAATTTGGCGATTCGATCGTACGGATAAGTTCATACGGTGTTTTCGAGTTAGTACATATGTTTTGTTTGGAGCCCCAAGGCCTCGGGTGAGTTTCAGATGTGTTTCTGAAGGTTTTAAACTCTTAAAAAGTTACAGTTTCTCAGTTGTTGGTATTTTGATATTTCCTTCTCTGCGTTCACGGGAGGACCCTCGCGAACACGATGTGTTAATTATGCTGAAGGAAATTCCTTCTACGTGAACATGTAACCCAGGTCGCGAACGCGAGACGTTGGGGGGTCTTCCCTTCGCGAACGCGGGCCAGGTAACGCGAACGCGAAGGCTAATTGAGCCTGGGCAGGGGTGGGGCATTAAACCTACGCGAACGTGACCACATGAAAGTGAACGCAAGTTCTCAAGGGGTCATTTCTCTTTGAACGCAGGCTGTCTTCCGCGAATGCAAAGGCCTAGCAGGCCTAACCCATCGCGAACGCGATGAGTAATTTCGCCCAGTTATTTGAGGTTCCAAAAACAGAACACATTACGGGATTTTCATTATTTTTCACAACCTTCATCTTCTCCACACCTCTTGGGCGATTTTTGAAGAACTTCTTCACCATAACCTCTTGGGTAAGTAATCTTTAACTTGTTTTCTTCCATTTTTATCAACACCCACTAGATTTCTAGGCCAAAAATATGTGATTAAGGGTAGAAAATTAGGGATTTGGGTAGAGTTAGGACTTTTTGATTATTTGGGAATTTGACCTCGTTTTGGGGTCGGATTTGAAAACAAATCATCTATT
This sequence comes from Nicotiana sylvestris, assembly GCF_000393655.2. Taxonomy (NCBI): domain Eukaryota; kingdom Viridiplantae; phylum Streptophyta; class Magnoliopsida; order Solanales; family Solanaceae; genus Nicotiana; species Nicotiana sylvestris. Next base: position 154,434,104 of record NC_091060.1, read on the forward strand.
AAGGCTCGTGGGTGAATGGGTGATCGGGTTTTGGTTCAAACCTCGTGTTTTGACCAAGCGGGCCTAGGGCCAATTTTTTTGACTTTTTGGAAAGAATGACTAGAAAGCTATAATTAAGCATTGGAATTAGATTGTTTAGCGTTATTGATATTATGAAGTCGATTATGTACAGATACAATCGATTTGGAGCCTAATTCGAAAGGAAAGGCAGTGTTTTTGAGGCTTGAGTTGGCCGTGGAAGTTCGAGGTAAGTGTTCGGTCTAACCTGAGCTTGAGGGGTTAGGAGTTGTGTCCTATTTGCTATTTGCTTCTTGTTGAGTACGACGTATAGGCATGGTGACGAGTATCTATACGTTCGTGTCGAGCATGACTATGAGTCTTAAATTGATATTTGTTGTGTTCTTAAATGATACTACGGATGCTTTAATTGGTGATTCTCGATATTGAGCAAGGATTCAGTTTATTTTCGTGGAAAGTAATTATTATTGAGTATTGGTGTTAGCTGAGATGAGTAGGGATTCAGTTAATATTGGTTATAACTGATTCTCCCTTGCCAGGACGTATATACTTTTACTATTGAATTTCCTTGTCGGGATAATGTAGCTTATTGTTGATCCCTTGCCGGGACTCGTGGTATGGTTGAGTTTAAGGTATATAAATATATTGGATCGGGTTGCACGCCCCAACATTATTATATATTGGATCGGGTTGCACGCCGCAACAATATTATATATTGGATCGGGTTGCACGCCGCAACATTATTATATATTGGATCGGGTTGCACACCGCAACAATGTTCTATTGGATTGGGTTGCATGCTGCAACAATGTTCTATTGGATCGGGTTGCAAGTCGCAACAGTAATATAAATGGATCGGGTTGCACACCGCAATAGTGTTAAATGATAAGGGATCGGGTTGCGCGCTGCAACAGTGTTATCATTGTTTGTTGTAGAACTTGAACTGTTCTCTCTTATCACTTTTTAGCTTCCGTTGGATTTGATATGTTCCCCGTAGCATGTACCCCCTCCCATTTACATTGTTTATTCCTGTTTATCTTTTTTTGCTGTATATTATATAACTGCACAGGTTTATTTGGAGTCTGGTCCTAGCCTCGTCACTACCTCGCCGGGGTTAGGCTAGACACTTACCAGCATATGGGGTCGGTTGTGCTGATGCTACACTCTGCACTATGTGCAGATACCAAAGCAGCATTTGGACAGTAGCACTTGGGGAGCCAGCCTTCAGTCCACTCAGAGATCGCGAGGTAGTCCTGCAGGCATCCGCAGGCCTGACGTTCTCTTCTATCTATTTATATGTTCTGTTTCTACTTGTATTCGAGATAGACTGTATTTCCTTATTCAGACATTTGTATATAGTATTCATAGACAGTCCATGGATATTGTGATACTGGTTTCTGGGTAGAGACGCATGTTGGCATTTTCGTACTGATTTTTGTATTATATTGGTTTAAGTCTTCCGCTTAATGTCATCTTTTGCTATTATTTAAATGTTGATCACCTGTTAATTCAATTCGTTAAAAATGAAAGAGATTAAATTTTCTATATTTCGTGGCTTGCCTAGCTTCTACGAGTAGGCGCCATCACGACTCCCGAGGGTGGGAAATTCGGGTCGTGAGAAGTTGGTATCAGAGCTCTAGGTTACATAGGTCTCAAAATTCATGTACAAGCTTAGTAGAGTCTGAGGGATCGGTACAGAGACGTCTGTATTTATCGCCAGAGGCTACAAAGTTAGGAAAAAACTTCACATTTGTTCTTTCTTGTCGTGTGGTTTGGTTTCTCAATGCTAACTGAATGTCTACTCTGTTCTTTCGTAGATGGCCAGAACACTTGCTTCCTCATCCACCGATTAGCATTCCGAGCCCCTAGCAGCAGCTCCCACGCGGGGCAGAGGGCGAGGCCGAGGCCGTGCTAGAGGCCGAGGTAGGGGCAGGGCTCAGCCCAAGGCAGCAACACCAGCGGCGGAGCCTCAAGTTGATTTTGATGATGTGGTTCCGGCCCCAGCAGTTTTGGTGGGCCCAGCTCAGGTCCTAAAAGGGTTGATTGCCACCCTAGTTCTTCAGGATGCTCTGGTCCGTCTAGTGGGCCTTATGGAGAGTATCACCCGGGTAGGCTTTCTTCCTATAGCACCAGCCATCTCTCAGGATGGAGGAGGAGCCCAGACTCTTGCTACTCGCATTTTGGAGCAGGTAGCTCCCCAGATTCAGACTCCAATAGTTCAGCCAGTTGGAGCAGTTCAGCCGGGTGTGGTAGCTCAGACCGGTGATGGAGCAGCTATGTCTGCCGATGCTTTGTGGAGACTGGATAGGTTCACCAAGCTCTTCACTACTACTTTCAGTAGTGCATCTACTGAGGATCCCCAAGATTATCTAGACAGCTGCCATGAGGTTCTCAGGAACATGGGATTTGCCAAGACTTGGTGGAGAGATTATTGCTTGGCTAGACCAGCCGGATCACCAGCCTTGACTTGGGAGCAGTTTGCATAGCTATTTCTGGAGAAGTTTCTCCCCATTACTCAGAGAGAGGCCTATCGGAGGCAGTTTGAGCGTCTCTAGCAGGGTTCTATGATTGTTACCCAGTATGAGACCAGATTTATCGACTTGGCTCATCATGCTCTCATCATACTTCCTACCGAGAGAGATTGGGTGAGGAGGTTTATTGACGGTCTTATTCAGCCGATTCATCTTCAGATGGCTAGGGAGGAGGGGAGTGAGATTACTTTCCAGGAGGCGACCAATGTGGCCAGGAGAGTGGAGAGGGTTCTGCCGTAGGAAGGTGGTCATGGGTCGGATAAGAGGCCCCATCATTCAGGCAGATTCAGTGGTGCCTCGTTTGGAGGCAGGGATTCATATGGTAGAGGCTATCCTCCTAGGTCCTTTTAGTCAGCCCTTCAGATCTCTCATGGTGCTTCAGGTGGCCGTGGTTCTCACATGCAGTATTCTGATCAGCAGCCCTACAGTGCACCACAAGCTTCTATCAGTGCAGCGCCGCTCTAGAGTTTTTGGGGTGATCATTCAGGTCACCAGGGTCAGTCTCAATTTCCTCAGCCGCAGCACTCAGGTGGATGCTCTGACTGTGGTGAGTATGGTCATATCCGGAGGGCTTGTCTGAGGTTGGTGGGTACTCAGTCGCAGCAGCAGGTTTCCTATGCCATGGTTCAGGCACCAGGTGTTCCACAGACCGCCCAGCCAGCTAGAGGTGGGGGTAGAGGTGCTAGAGGTGGAGGTAGAGGTGCTAGAGATGGAGCTCAGACCGCTAGAGGTGGAGGCCAGCCAGCTGTAGGCCATCCTAGGGATCTAGTCTAGGGTGGTGGGGCCCAACCCCGATGTTATGCTCTTCTAGCCGGGCCCGAGACTGAGGCTTTAGATGCGGTTATCACAGGTACTGTTCTGGTTTGTGATAGAGATGCTTTAGTGTTATTTGATCTAGGGTCTACGTACTCGTACATGTCATCTTATTTCGCACCGTATCTGGTCATGCCTAGTGATTCATTGATTGTTCTTGTTTATATGTCTACACCGGTGGGTGATTCTATTATGGTAGATCGAGTCCATCGTTCATGTATAGTTGTGATTGTGGGTCTTGAGACTCGCGTAGATTTGTTGCTTTTGGACTTGGTTGATTTCGATGTTATATTGAGAATGGACTAGTTATCACCTTACCACACTATCTTGGTCTGTCATGCCAAGACTGTGACCTTAGCCTTACTGGGTTTGCCTTGTTTAGAGTGGATAGGGACTCCTGGCCATTCTACCCGTAACGTTATCTCTTATGTGAAGGCTCGACATATGGTTGAGAAGGGGTGTTTGGCCTATTTGGAATATGTTCGTGATTCTAGCGCTAAGGTTCCTTCTATTGATTCTATGCCTGTTATTCGTGAGTTTCCTGAGGTTTTCCCTTTAGACCTGTCGGGTATGCCACCCAACAGGGATATTGACTTTTGCATTGATCTATCTCCGGACACTCAGCCCATTTCCATCCCGCCGTATCGTATGGCCCCGCTGGAGTTGAAAGAGTTGAAGGAGCAGTTGCAAGACTTGCTTGAGAAGGGTTTCATTAGATCCAATGTTTCGCCTTGGGGTGCGCTAATGTTGTTTGTTAAGAAGAAGGATGGGTCAATGAGAATGTGTATCGATTACCGGCAGTTGAACAAGGTTACAATCAAAAATAAGTATCCGTTGCCGAGGATTGATGATTTGTTTGATCAGCTTCAGGGTGCCAAGGTATTTTCAAAGATTGACTTGAGATCCGTGTACCATCAGTTGAGGATTAGGGCATCCGATGTCCCTAAGACAACTTTACCGCACTCGGTACGGGCATTTTGAGTTCTTGGTTATGTTATTCGGGTTGACAAATGCCCCAGCAACTTTTATGGACTTGACAAACCGAATGTTCAGGCCTTATTTGACTCTTTCATGATAGTCTTCATTGATGACATCTTGATATATTCCCGCAGCCAGGAGGAGCACGAGCAACATCTCAGGGTGGTTGTTCAGACTCTAAGGGATAGTCAGTTATATGCTAAGTTCCCGAAGTGTGAGTTCTGGTTGAGTTCAGTTGCATTCTTGGGTCATGTTGTATCGGCAGAGGGTATTTAGGTTGATCCAAAGAAGATTGAGGAAGTCAAGAACTGGCCCAGACCAACATCAACTACAGAGATTCAGAGTTTCATAGGATTGGCAGGCTACTATCGTCGTTTCGTGGAGGGGTTCTCCTCTATCGCAGCTCCGATGACTAGGTTAACCTAGAAGGGTGCCCAGTTCAGATGGTCGGACGAGTGTGAGGCGAGCTTTCAGAAGCTCAAGACAGCTCTGACTATGGCACCGGTGTTGATTTTGCCCACAGGATCAGGGCCTTATATAGTTTATTGTGATGCATCTCGTATTAGCCTTGGTGTAGTGTTAGTGCAGGATTGAAATGTCATTGCCTATGCTTTGCGGCAGTTGAAGATTCATGAGAAGAACTATCCGGTTCATGATTTAGAGTTGGCAGCCATTGTTCACGCGTTGAAGATTTGGAGGCATTATCTGTATGGCGTGGCATGTGAGGTGTTCACAGATCACAAAAGTCTTCAGTATTTGTTTAAGCAAAAGGAGTTGAATTTGAGACAAAGGAGGTGGTTGGAGTTGTTTAAAGATTATGATATCACCATCTTATATCATCCGGAAAAGGCCAATGTGGTGGCCGATGCTTTGAGTAGGAAGTCAACCAATATGGGCAGTCTTGCTATATTTCGGTCGGTGAGAGACCGCTTGCTTTGGATGTTCAGGCTTTGGCGAATCAGCTTGTGAGGTTGGATGTTTCTGAGCCCAGCCGTGTGTTAGCTTGCATAGTCGCTCGTTCTTCGTTGTTGGAGCGCATCCATGAGCGGCAGTATGATGATCCCCATTTGTGTGTCCTTAGAGACATGGTGCAGCACGGAGGTGCCAAGCAGGTTACCTTAGGTTATGATGGAGTTTTGAGATTGCAGGGTCGAGTTTGTGTGCCTAATGTGGATGGTCTTCAAGAGTTAATCTTAGAGGAGGTCCATAACTCCCATTACTCTATTCATCCGGGTGCCGTGAAGATGTATCAGGATTTGCGGCAGCATTATTGGTGGTATAGAGTAAAGAAGGACATCGTTGCATATGTGGCTCGGTGTTTGAACTGTCACCAGGTTAAGTACGACCATCAGAGACCCAGTGGTTCATATCAGAGGATTGAGCTTCCCGAGTGGAAGTGGGAGCGGATCACTATAGATTTCATTGTTGGACTCCCACAGACTTGTAGGAAGTTCGACGCAGTATGGGTCATTGTTGATAGGCTGACCAAGTCAGCGCATTTCATTCCTGTGGCAGTCTCTGATTCATCCGAGAGGTTAGCTGAGATCTATATCCGGGAGATTGTTCGTCGTCATGGTGTGCCTGCATCTATCATTTCGGACCGAGGTACGCAGTTTACCTCGCATTTCTGGAGAGCAGTTCAGCGATAGTTGGGCACGCAGGTTGAGTTGAGCACAACATTTCATCCTCAAACGGACGGACAGTCCGAGCAGACTATTCAAATTTTGGAGGATATGCTCCGAGCTTGTGTTATTGACTTTGGAGGCTCGTGGGATCAGTTTTTTCCTTTAGCGGAGTTTGCCTACAACAACAGCTACCAGTGGCGGTGTCGGTCTCCAATTGGATGGTTTGAGCCGGGAGAGGCTCAGTTGTTAGGTATGGATCTGGTTTAGGAGGCCTTGGACAAGGTCAAGATTATTCAGTATAGGCTTCGTACAACTCAGTTCAGGCAAATAAGTTATGCCAACCGCAAGGTTCGAGATTTGGCTTTTATGGTCGGTGAACGGGTATTGCTCCGAGTGTTGCTTATGAAGGGCGTTATGAGATTTGGGAAGAAGGGCAAGCTTAGCCCTAGGTTCATTGGTCCGTTTGAGATTCTTGATCGAGTAGGAGAGGTGTCTTATAAACTTGCATTGCTGCCGAGCTTATTAGCCGTGCATCTAGTGTTTCATATGTCCATGCTTTGGAAGTATCACGATGATCCATCCCACGTGTTAGATTTCAGCACTATCCAGTTGGACAAGGACTTGTCTTATCAGGAGGAGCCGGTGGCTATTCTAGACCAGCAAGTTCGTCATTTGAGGTCGAAGAGTTTTCCTTCTGTTCGTGTTCAGTGGAGAGGTCAGCCTCCTGAGGCATCAACCTGGGAGTCCGGGTCCGATATGCGGAGCCGTTATCCCCATTTTTTCCTCGACTCAGGTACTTCCTTCTTATGTCTGTTCGAGGACAAACGGTTGTTTTAGAGGTGGAGGATGTGATGACCTTTAGGTCATCACTTGCTTTTAAATTGAATTCTGTGTTCCGAGGCCTTGAAAACCTCATTTAACATTGCCTCGATTTACGTATGCAGTCCGGGCGCATAGCTGGAAAGCCTAAATATGAAAAATCTATGAAAAATGATAAGTTTTGACTATAAAATGAGTTAATTTGACTTCGTTCAACGTTTTGGATAAACGGACCCGGACCCATGATGTGACGGTCCCGGAGGGTCCGTAGGAAAATATGGGACTTGGGCGTAAGCCCGAAATCGAATTCCGAGGTCCTAAGCCCGTGAAATGAATTTTTGAAGAAAATTATTTTCTGAAATTGTTTAAAGGAATTGGAAATGAATTCTTATTAGAACATGTTGGTATCGGGCCCATATTTTGGTTCTGGCACCCGGTACTGGTCTTACATGCGATTTAAGATAACTCTGTGAAGTTTGGTAAGAAACGGAAGTCGTTTGGCGTGATTCGGACCTAAATTGCAAAATTTGATGTTTAATTCGATGTTAATGATGTTAATTTGGCGATTTGATCGCAAGGATAAGTTCATATGGTGTTTTCGAGTTAGTACGTATGTTTGGTTTGGAGCCGTGAGGGCTCGGGAGTGTTTCAGATGTGTTTCTGAAGGTTTTAAACTCTTAAAAAGTTGCAGGTTTTCAGCTGTTGGTATTCTGATATTTCCTTCTTCGCGTTCGTAAGAGGACCCTCGCGAACACGATGTGTTAATTATGCTGAAGGAAATTCCTTCTACACGAACACGTAACCCAGGTCGCGAACGCGAGGCGTTGGGGGGTCTTCCCTTCGCGAACTCAGGCCTGGTAACGCGAACACGAAGGCTAATTGAGCCTGGGCAGGGGTGGAGCTTTAAACCTACGCGAACGTGACCAGATGGACGTGAACGCGAAGGCTCGAGGGGTAATTTCTCCTCGAACACGAGCCATCTTCCGCGAACGCGAGCCGTTGTCCACGAAAACAAAGGACTAGCAGGCTTAACCCATCGCGAATGTGATGGACCTATCGCAAACGCGATGAGTAATTTCGCCAAGCTATTTTAAGTTTCAAAAAATAGAACATATTACGGGATTTTCATTATTTTTCACAAACTTCATCTTCTCCATACCTCTTGGGCGATTGTCGAAGAACTTCTTCACCATAACCTCTTGGGTAAGTAATCTTTAAATTGTTTTCTTCCATTTTTATCAACATCCACTAGATTTCTAGGCAGAAAATATGTGATTAAGGGTAGATAATTAGGGATTTGGGTAGAGTTAGGACTTTTTGATTATTTGGGAATTTGACCTCATTTTGGGGTCGGATTTGAAAACAAATTATATATTCAGGCTCGTGGGTGAATGGGTGATCGGGTTTTGGTCCGAAGCTCGTATTTTGACCAAGCGAGCCCTGGGCCAATTTTTTGACTTTTTGGGAAGAATGATTAGAAAGCTATAATTAAGCATTGGAATTGGATTGTTTAGAGTTTATTGATATTATGAAGTCGATTATGTATAGATACAATCGATTTGGACCCGAATTCAAAAGGAAAGGCGGTGTTTGAGGCTTGAGTTTGCCGTGGAAGTTCGAGGTAAGTGTTCGGTCTAACCTTAGCTTGAGGGATTAGGAGTTGTGTCCTATTTTCTATTTGCTTCTTGTTGAGTACGACGTATAGGCATGGTGACGAGTATCTATACGTTGGTGTCGAGCATGACCGTGAGTCTAAATTTATATTTGTTATGTTCGTAAATGATACTACGGATGGTTTAATTGGTGATTCTTGATATTGAGCAAGGATTTAATTTATTTTCGTGGAAAGTAATTACGATTGAGTATTGGTGTTAGCTGAGATGCGTAGGGATTGAGTTAAGATTTGTTATAGCTGATTCTCCCTTGCCGGGACGTATATACTTTTACAGTTGAATTCCCTTGCCGGGATAGTGTAGCTTATTGTTGATCCCTTGCTGGGACTCGTGGTATAGTTGATTTTAAGGTATATAAATATATTGGATCGGGTTGCACGCCGCAACATTATTATATATTGGATCGGGTTGCACGCCGCAAAATTATTATATATTGGATCGGGTTGCACACCGCAACAATGTTATATTGGATTGGGTTGCACGCTGCAACAATGTTCTATTGGATCGGGTTGCAAGCCACAACAGTAATTTAAATGGATCGGGTTGCACACCGCAATAGTGTTAAATGATAAGGGATCGGGTTGCGCGCCACAATAGTGTTATCATTGTTTGTTGTAGAATTTGAACTGTTCTCTCTTATCACTCTTTAGCTTCTGTTGGATTTGATATGTTCCCCGTAGCATGTACCCCCTCCCATTTACATTGTTTATTACTGTTTATCTTTTTTTTGTTGTATATTATATAACTGCACAAGTTTATCTAGAGTCTGGTCCTAGCCTCGTCACTACCTCGCCGGGGTTAGGCCAGACACTTACCAGCACATGGGGTCGGTTGTGCTGATGCTACACTCTGCACTATGTGCAGATACCGGAGCAACATTTGGACAGTAGCACTTGGGGAGCCAACCTTCAGTCCACTCAGAGATCCTGAGGTAGTCCTGCATGCGTCCGCAGGCCCGACATTCTCTTATATCTATTTATATGTTCTGTTTCTACTTGTTTCCGAGAGAGACTGTATTTCCTTGTTCAGACATTTGTATGTAGTATTCATAGACAGTCCGTGGATATTGTGACACCGGTTTCTAGGTAGAGATGCATGTTGGCATTTTCGTACTGATTTTGGTATTATATTAGTCTAAGTATTCCACTTAATTTCATCTTTCGCTATTATTTAAATGTTGATCACCTGCTAATTAAATTCGTTAAAAAGAGTTAAAATGAAAGATATTGGATTTTTTATGTTTCGTGGTTTGCCTAGCTTCAACGGGTAGGGGCCATCACGACTCCCGAGGGTGGGAAATCTGGGTCGTGACAGTCCCGACTGAACTCAAATTTTGTGAATTAGTTTTATAAATAGATAGACAAATTGGTATTACATTTAAAACAAGGGATAAAAGGGGTCCTAGGTTTTTTAGCCTACAAGATCACTTCTGTACAATGCTTGGTAATCGTCCCCAAGTTGGGGTGCTACACATAGCATTAGCGCACATGTCATCATATCCTTTTACTACCCAATACCCTCCCTTTAGTGGTTGTATAAGCACCTTTAATTAAATAAACTCTATTCGTGCATTACCCATCCCTTCCTTATGGTCCTGGAGGTGCTTTACGACCTCTAATTTATGCAGTTCTTGACTTTGCTAAGGTACATAAAGGAAAAATCTAGGCGACAAGCAAGAACAAATAGGAAATTCACATAAGGTCAATTAAGGGCTCATTTTTTACCTCCTCACATAAGTAAATAATAGCACATCTCACATAGCAGGATTTCAGATATTTCCAAAGATACTAGAGAAGAATATCTAGGTGAGCATGACAAAACGGAATATGCATCATTGTGTTAAGGCGAGGTAATAGAGACTTAATCAGTTTGCCTACTGATTTTAGGACCTGTTGAATCTGGGTAGTTCACAAATAATTAAGCAAAGCACATTTTACCAATTGCGCAATTTTAATTACCTACAGGCTCGCCTAAGCGTGGATCTGAGATGCCCAATAACATAGTATCTAACTATTAATTAGAAATCTAATAACCAATTTAAAACCAGCTGTTTGAGTTTCATTATTTCCTAAAGGCATGCTGTCTAGGTGAAAACGTTATAGAAAAGTTTTTATACACATTATCTCTATAGGTGTGATACCTAAGTGTGGAGGCTGCTTTTTAAACTTACTCTTATAGATGTAGTTGCTACTGAAGAAACTAATTTTGTACGATCTAAATGTAGTTAGAGTATTTAGGCGAGGGTAATAAAAAGTCATAAAACATGGTTTCTAATGCACATAAGAGAATACACATGATTATTAGGCAGAATTAATAGCAACCTAGTGATAGGATTTCTAAACAGGCATGACATATGCATAACTTTAGAAAGCAGAAGTTTTAGAACAAATGATATGATGCGCCTATAAACATGCACAAAATAATCCCATAAGCAAGTAGATAATCACAATGGTCCTAAGAGCATGATTTCTACCCGATTCCCCACAAAACACACACACACACACACACATATATATATATATATATATATATATATATATATATATATATATATATATATAAAGTCTGTATTTTACTAATATCCCCTATATCTCTTTTACAGGGATTATTATAGACCATAAAACAAATGAATTACAAAATAAACCAAGCTATGCTATAGGGAGCCTGGATAGGCCCAACATGAACCCGAAAAAACCAAGCCTTCAAACAGTCCAAAGTGCCATAGTCTCATAGTGCACCCAATGGTATCCTGGTGTATCAAAGTTCCCAAGGGCCTCAGGGACCCCGGACAATGCTCGTACCAGAAAACTTTCAAAGCAACCCTTTTGGTGAGCAAGTTTAGAAAGACAACTCCATTGTGTCAAAGTTCATAAGTCTCATGGACTCCTAAGCCACAATGGAGGGGCAAGACCCTAAGTGTTCTAAGAATAGGAGTGGAAAACAAGAGATATTTTTTAAGAAAATAGTTTTGGATTCTCAGAATGTAAGGAGCAAACAGGGTCATTCAATCATTGTAGCTCAAACAAAGGTCCTAGAAGTCAGATAGTATACAGAAATAGGATCATTCAAAGTTTCAATTTATTTTACTAGATGTTACTAGGTGAGCAGACACTAATCAAAGGCATGACATGTTGGGATCACTCAGACAGTCACATTCAAATGGGGTAGTAGGGATGGGAGCCATATTGGTCAGGAGTCTGTGAGAGGTGAACACTTAAATAGTATGCTAGTGAAGAGGTAAACAGACATAGGTCTAGTTTAGACATGAGAAAGTATACATACTTGCTGAATGCATAAGCACATAGGTGTCGTGCCCCTTTTTTCCTTCGCGGAGCCCGGGTTTCGACATTTATTGGGAACAACTTGTTTCCTTTTGGGAATTGGGTATTTGAAGAGTCGCCACCTAATGAATTAAGGTGTGTTAGGGCACCTAGAGAAATTAACTCATGTAACCAGTTTGCATTACCAGAGATTAGGGTAAGGTCTTGAAATAACCTTGAGGAGAAGGTATTAGGCACCCCTCGCGGTCCACAACGGTGAGTCCCGACCAAACTTAGTTATGTTAATTAGTCATTAATAGGTAAATAGTCTAAGCACCCATTTGCAAATAAAGGAAGTTTATACAGTCTAAGCACACATATATAATCAAGGAAGTTTATATGGACCAAGCACACATATGTAGATTTTAGACTGTCTAAGCACACATACTTAAACTAAGGAAGTTTAGGCAGTCTAGGCACACATATGTGAATTAGGAAAGGGAAGTCCTAAGTTGATTAGCCCATAGGATCACATCTGTACAATACCCGATAAGCCTTCCTTAACTAGAGGGGTTACACGTGGCATTAACGCATAGGTCATCATATTCTTTTACTACCCATTACCCTCCCCTTAGTGGTTCTATAAGCGAGTTTAGTTAATGAACTCTAAGCGTGTTTTACCCGTCCCTTCCTTGTGGTCCCGGAGGCGTTTAGGACCTCTATACTTAGGTAATTCTAGACATTCCTAAGGTATTTGAAAGGTAAAATCTTAGTGACAACAAAAACACATAGGACTGTCAAACATGGAAGCAATTAGGGGCTCATGTTTACCTCCACACATAATCAGATACATAGCACGTCTCAAACATCTGATTTTAAAGAAACTCAGAAAGCCTTAGAACATGATATCTAGATGAACATCACAGATACAAAATATGCAGCATTTTATTTAAAAGCAAAATGGCAGAACCCTAGTCAGCTTGCTTATTGATTTTATAGCCTGTTAAACCTAGACAATTTCACACATAAACAGAGCTTGATTTCACAGTTATAAGACCATTAAATTACCTAAGGCTTGCCTAGGCGTGGGTCTGTATGCAATCATAATTCTGGGAATTGGTCAAGACAACTTGAGGTCATTCAATCCTATAGGCATACATAAATTAGGTGATTAATGTTATAGAATTGATTTCACGCATGTTTACACCAGAACATGATATCTATGTGTGGGACTATTCTTAAACCTTTTTATAAACAATTATTCATTCAAGCGACGTAGATATGGTTTAGAGCCAATACAAATAGAGTCCTAAATCAGGATTTCTAATGTATAGAGAGATGATCATTTTTATTAAGCATGATTACAACGGTAGTTTAATGACATGATTTCCGGGTGATAATAACTTATGCAGAGTCAGAGAAAGAAGTGATGCACTTATAACATGTTTCTAATATACAGAATATGAACATGAGTGTCCTAGGGTAGGTTTTTTTAATGCAAATAATGTAGACTTATGACATATTTTGATGCAATTAACATAGCATATGTGTCTAAAGCATGATTTATATCATAATACAAACTCAAAGCAGAATTTCTATTTCAAATATATATATATATATACAAACTAAGAGCATAATTTCTACCATGTATCAACCTAAAACACGATATCTACCCAGTTTCCCACAAACATCATATAGGAACCCTCCCCTTTTATTAATCACCCAACATCTATTTACAAATAATATTATTACAGACCAAGATCAAATGAATTACATAAGTAAATGAAGCTATACTATAAGGAGCTTGAATTAGGCCCAAAGTAAACCTGAGAATGCCAGGCCTTCAATACAGTCTCAGAAGCCAAAGATCCCACAGCCAATAATGTATGCCTTGGTGTGTCAGAGTTCAGTAAGGACCTCAAGGATCCCCGACAATGCTCACACCAAGACTTTTTCTTAAAAAGGGATTGGTTATATGCAGTGTAGAAGGGCCAACCCTAGTATGCCAGAGTTCAGAGAGATCTCAAGGATCCCTAAGTAGTACACAAACCAGAGGGGCAAAACATAATAGCGTAAGAGTATGGTAAGAGTGCTTGACATAGTGTGAAAAGACTTAGTAAAACAGTTTTTTTAAAGATACTAGGAGTGACCAGTTTTGAGAAGAAGGCTAAGAGTAGGATAAACAGTTTTGGGATCATTTTGAGAAAAGCATACTCAACAAACAACCCAATTGATCATAGAGTACCCAGATTCACTCAACAGGTAGACTTATTGGGAACATATAGGTTTGAAACCACATAAGCAGGGAAACATTTGATACAACAAATGTACAGAGCAATTGGGAGTCTACTGAACAAGTTGGTCATGGTAATAGATAGTTAAGACATAGAGAAAAAATGTAGCAAAATCATGTTGAAGACAAATATGTGTTGAACAGAATTGGACACAATCAGGACCAATTGAATGCAATGGAAAACTACGTAACTAATATAGTCACACCAATTAAAGGGAGGGGGTAAGGGAACTAAGTAAACATGCTGGAAAAGTATCAAAGAACTAAGTAAAGTCTGAAATGTTTATTACACATAAGACAGAATTTAAACATGCTTAGGAACAACAAACAGAGAAACAAGTTGAATAACTAGTACATGAACAAGCATGGATGTATAGACATGGAACACATAAAGTTGAGTTTCAAAATCTAACTAGAGACATACCAGTTAAAGAAGAAAATGCATAATGTGAAAAACAGGTGCAATTCCACTATCTAGCCTTGGTTTTCAGCCGACTAGACCCACAATTAGCACAAATAGCAAAGAAAGAAGAATGTTTGAATGTATGTGTGTGTATTCTGAACTATTTTTCGTGTATGGAATGGAGCAGAATGAGAGTGCTTATATAGCAGTTCAAGAGTAGAGCCAAAATAAGGCAAAAGAATCAACATTCAATCAATTAAGGAAATCATAGGATCACAGAATCCAATCACATAAAGGAGTTCAGAATAGACTCCTTAATTAGGGGTAATTGATCAAACAATAATAATAGGGGTGTAATTAAGGAAAAATTCCCAATCATACCATGTAAAGGAATCAGTAAGAATCCACAAAACCATGTAGATAGCTTATTAAGGCGAGGCAGGTAAATATTGCAAATAAGGTAAAGGAAGAAATCAAATAATCAATCAATCTTTACAAGGGACAGAAAATCAACGAATTATTCCCATAAATGACTCGGATTGAGTTTCAAATAAGACACAGAGTGGGTTTAACAGTCAGTTAGGGTTAGAGCACATAAATCAAGCAATCAATCACATGAATAAGGCAATCATAGGTAATTAAAGACCAATCAAAGGTCAGTTAACCCATAAATAGGCAAGAGATGTAAATTAAGAGCCTCAGGATTAAGGGAAACAAACAGAAATCAGTAATTTACTTCAGTAAGCAAATGAAACCCTAGATAATTAGGCTAATCAATTTAATTATTCCAACAATAACGGACAAGAGGTTGAAATCAAACAATGAATAGTCAGTCAATTAAACCAGAAACATAATCATGCGAGAAAGATTAAACAAAACATGGGGATCTTAGAAAACCTTTTTCAAAAATAGAAGAATTAGAAAAACCCTAATTTGAAAAAACATAAGGTTGATTGATAGTGCAGAAATCAAAGGACCCTTAAAGAAAACAACCGTGGAAACTTGAAACACTTCAAATAGGCAGGGATTCGGACAACAAATAACAAAGAACCAAAAACCCTAGAATAACATAGTGCTGAAAATCGATTAAGAGTAAGGAATTAAGAGAACCTTAAAGAAAATGAGTGATGAAGTCAGAATTTCAACAGATCTACAAAGATATAAACCGATTCAAGTCCAAACATTAGGTTTTTGAAGAAAAAAGGAAAGGTTAAAGGGAAATCTGGTCTTGAACCAGAGATTTGAACAGTAAAACATCGATAGAAAAAGCACTCACAGACCATCGACGAACTCTCAGAGGGTCTTAAACAAAATCTGGACTAGATCTCTTCAATTTATTTCCATAAAATCACAAAAACGAGCTACCAGGAAACGAAGGAGACAAGTAGAAGTCTCAAACATCCATGGGAATCCGTGGATCGAGTGGGAATCGGAGGAGTTGGGGCTGGTTTGGGTGGCGGCGGCTAGAGTTAGGGTTGGGGTCTTAGAGAGACGGAGTAGAGAGGATTATTAGGGTGGTTTTTTATATCAAATGAATTAGGTTAAGGGGATCGTTAGGTTAAAACTGGTAAGGAGTGATAATGGCCGTTGATCTCTGTGATCAACGGCCAGGATTTAGAGGGTTTGGGGCTGGGTTTAATTTGATTTGGGCCTGATCTTAATGGGTTAGGGACATGGGGGTTGAAATTGTGCTGTTCAATTAGGCTAGATCCGAAAATAAGTGGGCTATTTATTAAATACCCAAGCAATTGAGTAAACATTATTTTATAAAATAATTAACAATAAGAAAAAATATTCTTAGAAGTGCTTTAAAAATAATTATTCAATATTTTAAAAATATAATGGACCAATATTCGGTAAAATAATGCACTGATGTATGCATGAGTTATAATTGCAACATTATTGCAATTGTAACCAAAAGGTGTAATGACTATTTGTGAAATAATTTGAACTTAATATGACTATAAATAGCAAAATTAAATCAATGAAATGTTATAGAGCCATTTGTGATGCAATTTTGTAATTATTTATATAAATAAAATACGAGAATAAATTAATTTAAAAATATAGAAATTATGAAAAATTATCAATTGATGCAAATGCATAGGTTTGAAGGTATATTCACTTTAAAAATATTACAGGAAAAAATTGGGTATCAACAGCTGTCCCTCTTTACCTGGGAAGGATGAAAGAGTTTTCGTGTAAAGAAATGATGACCAATTTTGACTGAATGTGATGTTTGTAGAAAAATTAGAGGCCGAACTCTGGTCTTTGAGCTACCTACATATCTCTGGTTTTACAGGAATCAGGCTATGTGTAGTTCCGGATCCACCGGTGAATGAAGCCGATGGAGTTGTTATAGGAATGGTAGCCAATTTCGGCAAAGGTTCTTTTATGACGGGTAATGTCGTATGGAGCTATGATTTTGGGTTTTGAGTGTATCAGATGTATTATAGGGTAGATAGCTGGATATCACGAGGTAGGATGGGTAACTGATGAGAATCGGTAGTGAAAATGGTATGAGCAGAAACCAGAGCAAAGGTTGCTCCTGTTTGAAAAATGGTTACCTCCGGGACCACCTGCAAACTCAAAATAAGATGCATGCAAGTACGTAGGTTACTACGAAATTTAAACGTGATACAAATTCCCTTTGGACCATGAAAGATTGCCCTTAAACGGTGCGGATAATGTCCTTAGACTATGATGTCCCGGGCCATGGATTGTGAGATAGGATATTCGCAGGCCATGAAATGATATTCTCGGGCCGTGAAAATAGTGCCTCCAAACCATGACGCCTTTGAATAATGATATGCAGATTTGAGAGATCCTCATGCCATGGCATGGTGTCTTCTGGCTATGAGGATGATGCCTTTAGACAATGATGCCTTTGGACAAACTGGCGATATTTCAGCCCATTAGATGTAATAATATGATGCTAAAATTAACAAGACAAGGCTTAGTCTTGTGAGGTTGAGGGCAAAGCTTAGCCCGAAAGAGGAGCAAATATATAGTGCCGGAATAGAGCAACATTTATGCAATGAGGGACAATGCTTAGTTCCATGAGAAGGCAATGCTTAGCCTTATGTAGAATGGTGATAGAGCTTAGTCTCATGCAAGATGCGGGACAAGGCTTAGTCCCATGCAAATGGAAGACAGAGCTTAGCCTCATGCAAATATGGAAGCAAAGCTTAGCCTCATGCAGGATGCCGGACAAGGCTTAGTCCCATGCAAATGGAAGTCAGAGCTTAGCCTTATGCAAACATGGAGGCAAGGCTTAGCCTCATGCAAATATGGAGGCAGGGCTTAGCCTCATGCGATGTGGGACAGGGCTTAGTCCTATGCAAATGGAAGGCACATCTTAGCCTTATGCAAATATGGAGGCAAGGCTTAGCCTAATGCAAGATTCAGGACAAGGCTTAGTCCCATGCAAGTGAAAGGCAGAGCTTAGCCTTAGTAAGATTCGGGACATGGCTTAGCCTCATGCAAGATTCGGGACAGGGCTTAGTCCCATGCAAGTGAAAGGCAGAGCTTAGCCTTATGCAAATATGGAGGCAAGGCTTAGCCTCATGCAAGATGGATACAGAGCTTAGTCTCATGCAGGATGCGGGACAGGGCTTAGTCCCATGCAAATGAAAGGAAGAGCTTAGCCTTATGCAAATATTGAGGCAGAGCTTAGCCTCATGCAAGATTCAGGACAGGGCCTAGTCCCATGCAAGTAAAAGGCAGAGCCTAGCCTTATGCAAATATGGAGGCAGGGCTTAGCCTCATGCATGATGTTGATAGAGCTTAGTCTCATGCAGGATGCGGGACAGGGCTTGGTCCCAAGCAAATGGAAGGCAGAGCTTAGCCTTATGTAAGATTCGGGACATGGCTTAGCCTCATGCAAGATTCAGGACAGGGCTTAGTCCCATGCAAGTGAAAGGCAGAGCTTAGCCTTATGCAAATATGGAGGCAAGGCTTAGCCTCATGCAAGATGGATACAGAGCTTAGTCTCATGCAGGATGCGGGACAGGGCTTAGTCCCATGCAAATGAAGGGCAGAGCTTAGCCTTATGCAAATATGGAGGCAGGGCTTAGCCTCATGCATGATGGAGACAGAGCTTAGTCTCATGCAGGATGCGGGATAGGGCTTAGTCCCATGCAAATGAAAGGAAGAGCTTAGCCTTATGCAAATATTGAGGCAGAGCTTAGCCTCATGCAAGATTCAGGACAGGGCCTAGTCCCATGCAAGTAAAAGGCAGAGCCTAGCCTTATGCAAATATGGAGGCAGGGCTTAGCCTCATGCATGATGTTGATAGAGCTTAGTCTCATGCAGGATGCGGGACAGGGCTTGGTCCCAAGCAAATGGAAGGCAGAGCTTAGCCTTATGCAAATATGCAGGCACGGCTTAGCCTCATGCAAGGTGCGGTATAGGGCTTAGTCCCATGCAAAGAACGAATAGCAAATAAGAGTAGAATGTTTCTTAGCTGGAGAGATGTTCGGCGTCTGGTGGCCGGATTGATAGTGATTTCGCTGCATGTATATATTTGCGAACGCTACTGTTACGTTAGATGTGCATGCACTCAAAGAAAAATTGTAAGTTTTGTAAGGGGAGGTTGGTTCGTGCCTTTCATTTGTTGACTCTGCTCCTCCGCTATGGAGGCCTTATTCTCCCTGGGTAACACCTAACTGTTATAGAGTCTTCAAAAATATGCAATTATTGGTGAAAATAGAGTTATTTTAGAAAAAATAGTGAAATATCACGTAATTTTAGATGAACTAGTGACTGTAACACATTTCAAAGACATTGTAGCTTTCTTGTGTTAGAATTTTGAGAGTCCTCCTCAAAATTCTGCCCCAGTTCGGTAGATGATCCTCGGCCATTTGCGAGTGACAAAACTTGTTAAACCTTCTTAGGAATTTTGAGAATCCTTCTCAAAATTCTGCCCTAGTATCTTAACCAATTTTTGACTTTCTGGCATGCGATGGCGTTAGCTGGACTTGCTCCGGAATTTTGAGATTCCTCCTCAAAATTCTGCCCCAGTTTCTGGTTCTGGGGGGGGAATGAAAATTTTATTATGATATGACCGAACCCACAGGGCTGCCTATGTATCCCCTCTTAAATGTGAATCAGGTCAAGCGTAGTTCAGTTACATCTGATGAAGAAATGTATATAGTCTAAACATAGTATCTCTTTACTGCGTCTGAATTGATTGGTTTTGGCCAAACTTCTCCATCAATTTCTGCAAGTATGAGTGCTCCTCTTATCATCACCCTGTGAACTATGTAGGTACCTTGCCAGTTGGGAGAGAATTTCCATTTGGCTTCATTTTTATGGGGGAAAATTTTCTTTAGTACCAACTATCCTGGTGCAAACTGTGGTTTGACCCTTTTGTTGAAATCTCTGGACATTCTGTTATGATAATGCTGACCGTGACATATTGCGTTCATTCTTTTTCCATTTATAAGGGCCAATTGCTCATAATGGCTCCTTATCCATTCTTCATCGCTGAGTTCGACTTCTTGTATGATCCTTAAAGAAGGAACCTCTACCTCGGCTGGGATGACAACTTCGGTACCATAAACTAGTATGTAGGGAGTTGTCCTGGTTGATGTGTGAACTGTAGTGCGGTATCCTAACAAAGCAAATTGTAGCTTCTCGTGCCATTGTTTGTGGTTTTCTACCATCTTCCTTAGTATCTTCTTGATGTTTTTGTTGGCGGCTTTTACGACTCCATTCATCTGAGGTCTATAGGCTGTGGAATTCTTATGCTTGATTTTGAAAGTTTCACACATAGCTTTTATCTGATCACAAGTGAGATTGGCGGCATTATTAGTGATAATGGACTCGGGAACTCCGAATCGGTAGACAATACAATCCTTGACAAATTCTGTGATGACTTTCTTGGTTACAGCTTTGTAGGATGCATCCTCTACCCATTTTGTGAAGTAGTCAATGGCTACTTGAATAAACTTGTGCCAGTTTGAAGTAGTGGGCTCGATCAGACCGATGACATCCATTCCCCAGGAGGCAAATGGCCAAGGTGAGCTGGTGGCATTGAGCTCATTTGGCAGCACTTATATAATATCGACATGTACTTGACATTGGTAGCATTTTTGGACATACTGGACGCAATCTGTCTCCATGGTCATCCAAAAATAATTGGCCCTAAATATCTTCTTGGCCAAGACAAAACCATTTACATGCGGGCCGCATGTCTAGCATATATCTCCTCAAGTAGGTTAGACTCCTCTTTTGCGTCGACACATCTTAGCAATCCCAAATTAGGAGTTTTTCTATACAAGTTTCCTCCACTAAGGAAGAAGTGATTGGATAGCCTCCGGAGTGTGCGTTTCTGAGTATGGTTCGCATGCTCCGAATATTCTCCTTTTGCCAAATATTCTTTGATATCGTGAAACCAAGGCTTCCCATCTGTTTCTTCTTCAACATGGGCAAAATACGCTGGCTGACTATGGATCCTTACTGGGATAGGATCGATGAAGTTCTTGTCGGGATGCTGTATCATGGATGACAGGGTGGCTAATGTATCGGCAAACTCATTCTGAATTCTGGTCACATGCCAGAACTCTATCTACTTGAATCTCTTTCTCAATTCCTGTACATGGTGCAAATACGGTAATATCTTGGAACTTTTGGTGGCCCATTCTCCTTGTACCTGGTCCACAAGCAGATCTGAATCACCGATTACCAGCAGCTCCTGAATACTCATGTCGATTGCCATGTTGAGCCTTAGTATGCAGGCTTCATATTCTGCCATATTATTGGTACAAGAAAATCTGAGTTTGGTATATACCGGATAATGTTGACATGTTTCTGATACCAGAACTGCTCCAATGCCCACTCCTTTGAAGTTTGCAGCTCTATCAAAGAACATCCTTCAACCGTTGTAAGCTTCATTAATGTCCTCTTCCAAGAATTATACTTCTTTATTGGGAAAATACATTTTTAGGGGTTCGTATTCTCCTTCCACAGGATTCTCAGCAAGATGGTCTGCTAGTGCCTGTCCTTTGACCGCCTTTTGAGTTACATAGATGATATCGAACTCACTTAACAGTATCTTCCACTTGGCTAACTTCCCAGTCGGCATGGGTTTCTGAAATATGTACTTTAGGGGGTCTATCCTGGATATAAGGTACGCGGTGTAGGAACAGAAATAATCCCTCAAATTATGAGTTGTCCATGTCAAAGCACAACACGTGCATTCTAACAAAGGGTATCGTGCCTCGTAAGGTGTGAATTTCTTACTCAGGTAGTATATGGCTTGCTCTTTTCTCCCTGTCTCATCATGTTATCCTAGAGAACATCCGAAGGCTCCATCTAATACAGAAAGATAGAGTAGCAAAGACCGCCCTGGTTCTGGCGGGACCAAGACCGGTGGTGTGGGCAGGTACTCCTTGATTTTGTCGAAAGCTTTCTGACAATCCTCGGTCCAACTTGTTTTGGCATCATTCCTCAATTCCCCGATGACCGACAATGAATCCCAATAACTTTCTTGCGGGAACCCCGAATGCACATTTTGCGAGGTTCAGTTTTAAGTTGTACCTCCTTAACCTATCAAACAACTTTCTCAAGTTTTCTATGTGATCTGCTACCCTCTTGGATTTTATAATGACGCTGTCAACATACACCTCTATTTCTTTGTGTATCATATCATGGAAGATGGTTGTATGGCTCTCATGTAAGTAGCCCCAATATTTTTTAGACCAAATGGCATCATCTTGTAGTAGTACACCCCCCCACGGTGTAATAATTCTCTACGTTTTCTTTATCCATCCAGATCTGATGATAACCCGTGAAGCAATCTACAAAGGATTAGAGCTCATGCTTGGCGCAATTTTCGATCAGGATGTGTATATTTGGCAGTGGAAAGTCGTCCTTGGGACTTGCTCTATTTAAGTCTTGATAGTCAACACATACCCTGACTTTCCCATATTTCTTCGGAACTAGCACGATGTTGGCAAACCAGGTTGGGTACTCAACCACCCTGAGAACTGTGGCTTTGATCTGCTTAGTAACTTCCTCTTAGAATTTTAGGCTCATATCTGGTTTGAACTTTCTGAGTTTCTGCTTCACCGGTGGACACATTGGATTGGTAGGAAACTTGTGAGCCATTATGGACGTGCTCAAACTGGTCATGTCATCATATGACCATGCAAAGATATCCTCATACTCCTTCAAGAAACGAATGTAATCCTCCTTCTCTGTTGGTGATAGATGAATGCTTATGCGAGTCTCCTTGACGGTTTTGGCATCTCCCAAATTTACTGCTTCGATTTCATCTAGGTTAGACTTAGGCTTATTCTCAAAGTTCTCAACCTCTCTGACGATCTCCTCGGGTATTTCTTCTTCTACCTCCAAGTCACTATCCTTATACTGCATTGCCTCATTATATGTCACAGTCACCAGTTCATCAGGAAAAGTAACAATAACGCTGTAGAAAGAAAAGTGTGGAAGATGATAATGAATAGTAAATAGCAATGCATTAATTAAAACTGAAAACATCCAAAACAAGTACGGCTCGATGAATCGAGCAATTATCTTGAAACAAGTGAGTCTTCAAAACAAAATTACTGAAAATATCTTAGATGCCTAGCATGGCTATAGAAATAAAATTAAGTTTATTGCCAAGCTACTCAGGGACTCAGCGGGCCCAGGATGGTGTGGCAGTCCAATTCCTGAGAACAACTCCCTTCTCCACAGTCTGAATGGTGAGGCCTTCCTCTTCCTCCTCCTCAATTATTGTATTGCAATCCATATCCTCGTCCTCTAGGAACAGATTCCTTAGCTTAGCTAACGCTTCTTCTTCTGCAGTTCCCCATATTGTATCAGCTTGGTGAAACGTCTAACCTAGATATGGCACTGGTTGCTCGAGAGGATAATAAAGTCCTGTCTATGGAGGCGACCAATCATTATACTCCTGCCATGTATACTGGTATCCGAGCCCGAAGGTGGTACCATGACGTTTCAGCTGGGTTCATACCCAAACCCAAACCCAAACCCAGCTGGATACTGGTATCCCAAGCCCTTTGCCGGGTTCATACCCAAACCATACTAGTATGCTTTCTATCTTGTTACTCCACCATTTGTCTTTCTCAACGGCATTGACATGTTCGATATGATGATAATTTTTCCATCCTAGCCTTCTTCTATTCCCGATAACCGGGATGGTTTGACTGGTGTAGATGGGGTTGCTCCCGTTTCCGTGAATGATCACCTCCTGATGATTCCATTCAAACTTCATGGCCTAGTGTAGTATGGAGGCCACAGCCCCATCGGCATGTATCCAAGGTTGGCCTAACAAAAGATTTTATGAAGATGATATGTAAAGCACTTGGAATATGACGTCGAACCAAGTTGGCCCCATCTGCAAACAAAGATTAATCTCCCCAATCGTGGCCCTTTGAGACCCATCAAAGGCTTTTATGTTCATGCTTCCTGCCCGTATTTCATGGAAACCTTTGCCCAATCTTTTCAGAATATCCAACGGATAAGTATTGAGGCTCGAACCTCCATCGATCAGAACTCTGGCAATGGATTTGTCTTTAAATTGTACCATGATATGCAATGCTCGGTTATGATTCAACCTTTTAGGCGGGAGTTCATCCTCGTGGAAGATTATCTTATGACTTTCCAACACTTATCCTGCAATGTTGGCCATCTCTCCGCAGGTGATATTGTTGGTACATAAGCTTCACTTAACACCTTCATTAAAGCATTCTTGTGCACCTCTAAATTTTGCAACAATGATAGGATGGATATCTGAGCTGGGGTTTGGTTCAAATGATCAATGATGGAGTATTCCCTCGCCTGTAATTTCCTCCAAAGGTACTCTAGTCCTATTTCAATGACAGGTGGTAGTGAAAGCCTTATTTGGTCCTCCCAAGTGTTCAGGTGTATAGATTCTTTCGGTCCTGGTCATTCCTTATGCAGCATCAGATTCTTCCATCTTTGCCTTTCCTTTTCGCCTAGCTTCGACAATGTAATCCCAGGGTATTGCTTTTGAATCGAAAGGAGGTATGGTTGATACTGTCACTGTGAAATGTGTGGGCACTTCTACTTCAAATGGAACAGGTGTGGTTGCAGGTGGAGCTACCTCTACCTCAAATGGAACTGGTGCAGCTACCTCAACCTTGACTGGCGACTGCGTCTGTACTACAATAGGAGTGAGTGTGACTGCAGGTTTGAAGTCATTGCCCGCTCGAATAAGCCCGATTGACCCCTCAAGAATCCATTCTTCATCTATCTCTATCACATGTATTCCACCCCCCTATGATCTGAGAGAGGATTGTTGCGGACGTTGGGTGTTGCTTCTTTTGCATGTATGATCTTGTTGTCAATCAGTGTCTGGATTTTGACTTTCAATGTCCGACACTCGTCGATGGTGTTCCCCTTCATACCAGAGTGATATGCACAGGTTTTGTTTTGGTTGACAAATTGAGATGGGTTTTCCACTGCCACAGCGGGAATAGGAGTGACGTAACCAACGACCTTCAACCATTCATACAGCTGGTCGATGTGTTCAACAATAGTGGTGTATTGTTTGGGTGGTTTGAGGTCAATATTGGGTCGCGGTCTTGGGTAATTTTGACGAGCTAGAGGTGAATGGAAATGAGATGGTTGGGAATTATAGGTGTGGTAGAAAATGGCTAGTTGGGAATATCTAGGAGATGAGGGTTGATATATAGGTGGAGGTGCTTGGTATGTGGGTGGGGGTGTTTGGGCGGAGATGTTTGGTATGTGGGTGGAGATTTTGGGCCTTGAGCCACCATCACTGCGCTGACGTCTTTCTTCTTTAATATGCCGCCTGATTGTAGTGCTTTATTTGTGCCCTGTAGTGCCTCAAAGTTTATTACCATTCTGCTCTTGATGCCTTCTTCGATCCTTTCCCCAGGTTTGATGATGTCAGAGAACTTATGATTTTCAATAACCATCAACCTTACATAGTATTGCGGATCCTGTGCTCTAACGAAGAACTTGTTCATCTGTTCCTCGTCCAATGCTGGCCTGACCTTGGCCGCTTTCGACCTCCATCGAGTAGCATACTCGCGAAAAGTCATGAAAGGCTTCTTCATGAGGTTTTGAATGTAGAAAACATCCGGTGCATTTTCTGTGTTGAACTTGAATTGGTCCATTAAATCAGACTACATACTCACCCAGTTGGACCATTTCTTAGGATCCTGGCTAATGTACCAGGACAAAGAATCTCCCGTAAGACTCCTCATAAAAAGTGTCATCTGAATCTTTTTATCCTTTCCGAACCCGACAAGTTTGTCATAGTAAGTCCTTAGATGGACCCTGGGATCACCTGTACCGTCAAACATCTCGGACTTGGGAGGTTTGTAACCCTCTAGTAGTTCTACATCCGGTTGTATGCATAAGTTTTCATAATTCTAACCCTCTATCCCTTTGCCTCTTCGACACCCTGAACTCGACTTGTCACTTTCTTGAGTTCCTCCACTATGTTCTTGATGAGCAGGTCCTTCTCAGTGGATTCTGGTGTATAGGAGATTGGTTGAGTAGAGTGAGGTACGGTTTCCACATATATAGGGTTGTTTTGGTGAGTGCCATGAATCCGGGTATAGTGGTGGTCAATGGTTGAATTTTTAGGATCGGGAATGGGTTGTGGTGTGTTCTGGGGAGTGTGATAAGTAGATATTGGTGGGTACTGGAGTGGTTGATGATGGTGTTGTCGTGGAGTGGGTATCGGTAAGGGATTGAGATTTTGAGGTGGAGTTGCATATTGATGTGGTGCGGGAGGGTTTTGTAGATGCCGGTTTAGTGTATTTTGGGGAGATGCTGGGTTTTTGGTGTTTTATTGGTTGATATCGGGGACATTCAGGGTGAGGGATAGGTTTTCTAAGTTGCGGACCTGATCAAGTCCTCCCTGTAGCTCTAGTATCATTTGTTCCAACCGTAAAACCAAATCATTTGGTGCCGGAGTAATCCGACCATCTGAAGTTTCTGCAATCTCTGCATTTTCCTTTCTAATACCACTTAAGTCATCCATTTTAGCTTTCCCTTTCCTCTTTGTATTACTTGGATGAGGAGGGGGTGCATGGCCTCTAGATCTGGTGTGATATGCTGATGATGCCAGTATGTGCGAACCAACCTTAGGGGATGGGAATAAAGAATAATAAAGAAAAACAAAAGGTAATCAAGTCAGTAAGTGTTCTGAAATGTTTGCAGTATTTAAACACATATTGCGGGAATGTAAATTCGTTGTCCTAATTTGGGAGCCTCGTTGTGCCCTAAGTAGGCCTAGCGACAAATAGATTTGGAGAAATTCAGTGCCAATAATTGCCTCATTTCATTAATGTAAAAATAAACGACCCAAACGACACTAAATATGTTACTAATGGCACTTGAACTTATTACATTTAAAAGAAAAGCAAGTAAATCTAATCTACTTGGTCCCAGAAGGACCCTCTCCAGACCGGATGCTATTGTCGATCAGCTCTCCCAGCTCGTACAGGTTCAGTAGTAAGAATGCCCTTGCCAAATGCCTTCCTTCGTTTCCCTCAGCGTTCTGGTAGTCGGTGAGTCTCTTTATTATCTTCCCTTCCAACTCCATTAAGCTGTACTCTAGATATTCTAGCCTTTCGCTGGATTTAACAGCTCTCTCTTTCCACTAATTATTCATTTCCATATCGGCCTTATGTTGTGCCATATGCTCAGTTTCAGACTATCGAACATTTTTGCGTAGCTTGTTATAATTCACCTCTGCTTCGGCAAACTCATCTATGACCCTGTTTCCTGGACTAACCCTTGGCTCAAAGATTCCTGATAGATTATCATCCAACCATGAGGGGTAAAAGTGTGAGTGGCCCGCATGATATCGGTCCGGCTCGATGGTATCCTTTTCTATGATAATCTTCAATGTCCACATATGTTGTGCATCATTCTTATATGATATGGTGTCACCTTGAAAATTAGCTATGAAATGACTCATTTTAGCGACCTGTGGTATGACCTGTCTCCTACCTATCTGGCTCATAACCCTGAGAGGAGCAAAAGGATACATCCCCATTAACCCAATCAACACTAAGTGTGGGAAGTCTCTAGATCTATGATGAACTCGTCGGTGGGGAACCACTCGAACATCCACTGAATTCGGTCCTCAGCTAAACATGTCTGGAATGTAAGTCATTCTCTTAGGGTGATGGAAAGCTATGTGGTCATTCCACGGACTTCGTGGAAACTCTTGTCGGTATTGACTGCTTTGGAGATGCTCTAACAACCAAAGCTATAGCAGCAAATTGCAACCGTCAAAGAATCTGGACCCTTCTGGAAGCGTTCCAAGACCCAGTACATATCTGCAATGATCATAGGGACAATGGTATATGTCTGCCTCTCAATCCCGTCCATCAAAGTTTTGGCCACTATGGCCAACCTAGTATGGATTCTATCCCCTTGGATTGGGAATATCAGCATGCCCAAGAAACACATAACGAACACGAAGACCTTATGATGAACCCAACCCAAGGAGGTGATTGAGAACTCATTATCAAAAATACGGTAAGAGCTATTGTGACAGTATCTTTCATAGAGGAAGTCAAAAGGTATGTAGGAGTTCTTCAGGCACTCCAAATCATCATTTTTCTTCAACCCTATCATCTTAAGGAACCCTCTAGCGGTGCAATTTTCAGGTGCTAACAGACCAGGGCTATCCCAAGGCAACCCAGCAAATCCTCCTATATCTTCTAGAAGGGGAGTCATTTCTATGTCCCCAAAGAGGAACACGATCCTTTCCTTGTCCCAAAAACCTAGTGGCAGCCTCGATTAACATTTTGTTTGGCTGTAGATCCAACAGTGAAGGCAAATTTCCTAAGACTCATTTCACATGATTTTGGTCACTCGAGGGAAGATCCCTCCACCAATATAGTAAAAGTGGAGGTATGCTACCGACCATACCTAATCTGGGGACTTCGTGCCTTATTTTCTGCAAATACACCTTTTCGAATTTAAAGGGTGATATATGGGAAGACCGCAAACACTCATCAAGCGTTGCTATAGGATTGATTACGCACGAGTGGAATATGATGTTGAGCATGATTTATGCAACAATAAATAGCATATTTCATGTATTTGCACGTTTAAAAACAATAAAATCAGTATTTAAATAATTGAAAGACAGTTACGGAAAAAGAAAACAAAGAGACAAGTCAGTTTTAGGAAATAAAGGAAATCATAAATGCTTGAAAATAGGCAGTTAAATCCAAATCAGGGGGAGGGTGCACGGGTTAAGGCAAGCTTAAGACTAATTCACAAAATAAGTTTGTTATGTTAAGAGCCTAAAATTTCCCCAGCAGGGTCGCCATGCTGTCGCGCCCCATTTTTCCTTCGCAGAGTTCGGGTTTCAACATTCATTGAGAACAAGTCGTTTCCTTTTGAGAATTGGGTATTTAAAGAGTCGCCACCTAACAAATTAAGGTGCGTTAGAGCACCTAGAGCAATTAACTCGTGTAACCAGTTTGCATTACTAGAGATTAGGGTAAGGGCTCATAATAACTTTGAGGGGAAGGTGTTTGGCACCCCCTGTGGTCCACAACGGTGGGTCCCGAACGAACTTAGTTATGTGAATTAGTCATTAATAGGTAAAAAGTATAAGCACCCATTTGCAAATAAGGGAAGTTTATATAGTCTAAGAACACATATATAATCAAGGAAGTTTAGATGGTCCAAGCACACATATGTAGATTTTAGACAGTCTAAGCACACATACTTAAACTAAGGAATTTTAGGTTGTCTAGTGTTACATCTCGCGTTTTCGTACGTTAAAATTTCATTTTCAGTTAATCGACGTAGACTTGGGGATGAGATTATCTTGAGGTTAACATATTTACGCTATTTGTAACAAGCGATAAATAAGTGTCATGAAGGATAAAGGGTACATGAGTTAAAGAAAATGAGTTTCGTTGAAAGTGGCCAATTTGGAGTAAAATACAGGTCGAGCGATAATACCCGATAATTATGAACTAGTACCATGCAAGGTACCATACGACCACAGTAGTATAATATATAAAGTATATATGAAGTATTTAAAATTAAATACAATTTTAAGTAATTTTTAAATTATGCGGGTAATTGATTAATTACCGAGTAACATGACATTACCCAGTTAATTAATAAGTAGATAAAAAATTAATAAAATAACCCCCCACCCAAACGTGGAAAGAAGCCACAAAACTAGACAATGACTCTTTAGTATGCTATCCTAGGTGGCTATCTATGATGTATCTAAATTATACAACTAAATAAGTTGTTATCCTAATTCATTTTGGGAAGGGGCAGTAATGTTAGGCATTTCAAATCAGCAAAACAAACTTTACCTTTCTTAGTTTGAAATGTTAGGAGCTAAGGAAAAATATTAGAAGTCAATTTCGTTCAAATTCAAAAGCAGAAGCTTCATTCTCTCGTTCCAACATATTTCACGGAAGCAGAAGCTTCACTTCGATCAAATAGTTCAAGAAACAGGTATGTTAAGTCCATCCCTTCTTTCTTTTGACATGGACCAAATTATACTGAAGAAACGAGCAAACACATAGTTTCCATAAGTTACTCTATCCATAGAGATACTAGGGGTGTTTATATTCTTGATTCCCCATGAGAATTATTATTATCTTCTATTCATGAGTCTCAGAATAATATGCAGTTGAAAAAGTTTATCCGGAAGAAATATTGAGATTTTTACGTATTTTTCATGCATTTTACTCATTTATACATGTGCATTGACCTACGACCAGATGACGTTATATACACGTATATATATGTAAATATGTGTATATGGGATATGGAAAAAGGTTACAGCGTTATATACGCGCCACCAACTGATCAGCTGGTATATGTTGATGATGTTACCCACAGTGGCCGAGATGATATGATGGGATGCCTTCAGTGACTTGATGATATTATGTACACCCATACCTATGCATGGCACGACCTTTATACTCATGTGCATGACATTATAAACGTTTCAGATTTACAAAGTTATTTAGATTTAAAGATGTGTTTCTATATGCCATGTTTCATCTATGTCTTTTACGTACTAATTTTCATGTCTTACATACTCTGTACATTTTTCGTACTGACACCCTATTTTACGGGGCTTGCATTTCATACCCGCAGGTATAGGTAGGCAAGCTGATGATCCCTCTCCTTAGGATCCCTGATCAGCGATAATTGGTGTGCTCCATTTTATCCGAAGCTGCTTTGATTTTGGTACAATAAGTTTATATATATATATATATATATATATATATATATATATATATATATATATATATGGGTATTATGTGGCTCAGTCCCATCTTTGTACAGTTATGTTTCTATTAGAGGTTTGTAGACAGTATGTCTAGTTGGGTTGTACGTGGCCTTGTCGGCTTTCAGTTCTGGATGTATAGTTGTCTATAGCATCCTTGCCGGCTCGCTACTGCATCCTGCCTGTATACGTACATATGCCTTGTAGGCAAGTTTCTTTCATGTATGTTATTTTCGTAATTCAGCAGATGTTATTTAGGTTCATATCTTAGACGCATGCTTAGAGGTGTTTGATAGGTAGGACTCAAGTACCCATCGAGGCCCATCGATTTGGGTCGTGACAAAAGTGGTATTAGAGTAGTTTTGTCCTAGGGCTGTCTACAGACTGTGTCTAGTAGAGTCTTGTTTATGGGTGTGTTGTGCACCACACTTATAAATAGGAGGCTACAGGACATATAAGATCGATGTTATCCTCTCTTTTATCTCAGATCGTGCGATACAAGAATTCATGTCCCTAACAATATGCTATATTTTCAGCAATGCTCCAAAGAGTACGGCAGCCTAGAAGGGAAGTCCTTGGCCGGTGAGACTACTAGTCGAGCGCCAGTTACCAGGGATCGGGGAGAGTCTCATGGTGAGGTTCCATCTCAGAAAATACATACCCTACCCTTTCTAGAAGAGCTCCGAGGGGCACCAGCTCCAGCACCCACCCGTGTACATTCAGCACCTCAGCCGGATGCACCAGGTCAGGAGATGGGAGATGCTATTCAGCTATTAACCTGATTAGTAACTGTGCAGGCTTGGCATCAGGAAGTAGGTATTAGTCAGGCAGATAGGTCCATGAGTGCGAGGGTTTGTGACTTTATTAATTTAGACCCTCCAGTATTCATTGGGGCAGACCCAAACGAGGACCCTCAGGTATTTACTGATAGAGTAAAGAGGACGTTACTGGTAATGAAGGCCACTGCGATCGAGTTAATTGAGCTAGATTCCTATAGACTCTGAGATGTTTCAGTTAATTGGTACGAGTCTTTGGAATTGTCCAGAGGTGAGGATGCCCCTCCAGCGGTATGGCAGGAGTTTAAAAAAAAAAATTCTTCGTCATTATCTGCCACCAGAGCTTAGGCAAGCCAGAGTTGATAGGTTCTGGACCCTTTGACAAGGTAACATGAGTGTTCGGGAGTACAGTCTTCAATTTGATTCATTGGCTAGGTATGCTCACACTATTGTATCTAAGATGGATGACCGAGTTCACTGGTTCATGATGGGATTAGAGCCTCACTTGCTTAATGATTGTATGTCGGTCTCATTTCAGCCATACATAGATATTTCTCGTATGCAGGCATATGCTTAGGGTGTAGAGGAGCATAAATAGAAACAGATGTTCGATCGTGAGCATGATAGGGCCCAGAGTAAGAGAGCAAGGTCTTCGAGTCCTTCTGGTGAATTTTGAGGTGTTCATAGGTAGCAGTACTCGAGGTATCAATCCCAACCCTCAGCTAGCGTGCCCCCTCAATTTGGCAGTAAGAGATTCGATCGTTCTACATATTCAGGGTCTGGTCAGAATTTGAGGGCCTTAGGTTCACAGTATAGGGGTGAGTCAAATCAGATGAGGACGCCCTTGCCACTATGTGCTTAATGTGGTAAGCAGCATACCGAGCAGTGCCGTATGAGACTAGGTGTTTGTTATACTTGTGGTTATTCGGGCCACGTTATGAGCGATTGTCTGATGAGAGGTGATGTTAACATAGCTTAGCCAGCGGGATCTGTAGCTGGTTCATCATCATCACTAGCCCCCCCCCCCGGGCAAGGTCCCCAAGCACCAATGAGTCGTGGTAGAGGCAGAGGCAGAGAATCTAGCTCGAGCAGCCCTCAGAACTGCATTTATGCGTTGGCAGGACGACAGGACCAAGAATCATCGCCTGATGTTGTTACAGGTATATTATCAGTCTCCTCCTATGATGTGTATGCACTGATTGACCCATGTTCCACCTTATCATACATCATTCCGTTGGTTTCTAGTAAGTTTAAAATAAAACCTGAATTGGTTAAACCTTTTGAGGTGTTTACACCTGTTGGGGACTCGGTGATAGCTAAGCAGGTATATAGGGGTTGTATAATAATAGTTCATGGTTGACCTACTATAGCAGACTTAATCGAGTTAGATATGGTAGAATTTGATATTTTAATGGGTATGGATTGGTTGGCTTCTTGTCATGCCAACGTTGATTGTAGATCAAAGATAGTCCGATTTCAATTTCCAGGGGAGCCTGTTTTGGAGTGGAAAGGTAATACGACATCGCCGAGAGAAAGATTCATTTCCTATCTCAAGGCAAGGAAGATGATCAAAAAGGGCTGTATTTATCACTTTGTTCGGGTTTAGGATGTGGAAGTAGAGTCACCATCCATTCAGTCCATCCCTGTGGTGAATGAGTTTCCTTATGTTTTCCCCGATAAGCTTTCGAGTCTCCTGCCAGAGCAAGAAATTGAGTTTTCTATCCACCTACCACCAAATACTCACCCGATATCTATTCATCCCTATAGAATGTCCCCACATAGAGGTTAAAGCGTTGAAAGAACAATTAAAGGACTTACCCAAAAAAGGCTTTATCAGACCTAGTACGTCACCGTGGGGAGCACCTGTTTTGTTTGTTAGAAAGAAAGATGGTTTCTTACGAATGTGTATTGATTATAGGAAGCTGAATAAGGTGAAAATCAAGAATACCCACTCTAGAGAATTGATGATTTATTTGATAAGTTACAAGGTGCCAGTGTTTTTCAAAGATAGACTTGAGGTAAGGGTTAAGGATGAAGATATTCCGAAGACAGCATTCAGGACTAGATATGGGCACTTTGAGTTTCAGGTTATGTCTTTCGGTCTGACCAATGCCCCAGCAATATTCATGGATTTGATGAACCGTATGTTCAGACCTTTTTAGATCTGTTCATAATTGTATTTATTGATGATATATTGGTGCATTCTTGTTCAGAGGATGAGCATGCTGGTCATCTGCATACTGTGCTTAAGGTCTACAAGAAGGGAAGTTGTATGCAAAATTTTATAAATGTGAATTCTGGTTGAACTCTGTAACTTTCCTTGGGCATATCATCTCGGGTGAAGGCATCCGGGTGGATACACAGACATTGAGATAGTAAAGACTTGGCCTAAGCCTACAACACCAACAGATGTTCATAGCTTTCTTGATTTGGTAGGTTATTACAAGAGATTTGTAGTGGGATTTGTTCCCCTTTCAGCACCTTTGACAAAGTTGACTCAGAAGGGAGCAAAGTTTCAATGGACGGATGTTTGCAAATGAAGTTTCTAGACATTAAAGTATATATTAACATCAGCACCTGTTCTAATGCTTCCAGAAGGGAACGAGGGTTACATTATCTATTATGACGCTTCAGGTATTGGGTTGGGTTGTGTGCTGATGCAGCATGGTAAGGTTGTGACTTATGCTTCTAAACAACTAAGAAAGCACGAGAAGAACTACCCGACCCACGATTTAGAGTTAGATGTGGCGATTCATGCACTAAAGATGTGGAGGCACTACTTGTATGGCATTCATGTTGATATCTATACGGATCATAAGAGCTCTAGTACATCTTCAATCAAAAGGAATTGAATCTATGTCAAAGGAGATGGTTGGAGTTACTTAAAGACTAGGACGTTGACATTTTATACCATCCGGGGAAGGTGAACATAGTAGCCGATGCTCTCAGCCGTAGATCTATGGGTAACCTGTCATATTTGCAGCTAGAAAAAAGGGGAATATCCCATGAGGTTTATCAGCTAGCTAGTCTTGGAGTTCGGTTACTGGACTCAGGTGACGTTGGAATTACTCTTCAAGATATGGCAATATCCTCTTTAGTAACTGAAGTAAAGGAACGCCAGTACGAGGATCCTGTGTTAGTTCATTATATTGATACCACCTTTCAAAAGGAGAAGTCACCGTTTGAAATTACAGAAGATGGGGTCCTCAGATATCATGGGCGATTATGCGTGCCTAATGTTACAGAGCTGCGTCGGCGGGTTATGGGAGAAACTCACTATTTTCGTTATTTTATTCATCCAGGAGAAACAAAGATGTATTATGATATCAGGGAAGTGTATTGGTGGGACGGAATTGAAAAGGATATAGCAGAATTTGTTGCCCAGTGTCCGAAGTATCAGCAGGTTAAGATTGAGCATCAAGAACCCGGTGGATTATTGCAGGCTATGGAGATTCTGACTTGGAAATGGGAAATAATCAATATGGACTTTATCGTAGGCTTACCTCGTACCCAGCGTAAGTTCGATTCGATATGGGTGATTGTTGATAGGCTTACAAAGTCAACCTATATTCTGCCCGTTAGAACTACATATTCCTCAAAGGATTATGCAAGGCTTTATATCAAGGAGATAGTACGACTGCATGGAGTCCCTGTATCTATTATCTCGGATAGAGGAGCTCAATTTACAACTAACTTCTTGAGGTCCTTTCAAAAGGGATTGGGGACTCAAGTAAGTTTTAGTACAACATTTTATCCCAAGATAGAAGTACAGGTTGAGCGTACTATTCAAACACTGGAGGATATGATATGAGCATGTGTAATAGACTTCAAAGGTAGTTGGGATGATCATCTGCCATTTATTGAGTTCGCATAAAATAATAGTTACCATTCCAGTATTCAGATGGCTCTATACGAAGCACTTTATGGACGAAAGTGTAGGTCGCCTATATGGTGGTTCGATGTTGGAGAATCTGAATTATATGGGCCAGACCTAGTTCATCAGGCCATAGAAAAATTAAAGCTTATCCACGATCGACTATTGATAGCTCAGAGTCGTCATAAGTCATATTCTGATGTGCGGTGAAGAGACTTAGAGTTCGGGTTGATGACTGGGTATTCTTAAAGGTGTTGCCTATGAAGTGTGTGATGAGTATTACATCTCGCGTTTTTCGTACGTTAAAGTTTCGTCTTCAGATAATTGACGTAGACTGGGGGATGAGATTATCTGGAAGTTATCATATTTATGCTATTTATAACAAGCAATAAGTAAGTGCCATGAAGGAAAGGGTACACAAATTAAAGAGAATGAGTTTCATTGAAGGTTGTCGATTTGGGATAAAATACAGGCCGAGCGTTATTACCCGATATTTATGGACTAGTACCATACAAAGTACCATATGACCGTGGTAGTAAGATATATAAAGTATATTTAAAATAAGCAGAATTGTAAGTAATTTGAAATAATTCTTAATTATGCAGGTAAGTGGTTAATTACCGGATAACGGGCCATTACCTAATTACCTAATAAGTGATAAAGATTAAAGAAAACCCCACCCAATGTGGTAGCAAGCCACTAGAAATTAAGTGACACATGGTCACATTAGAATATGTGGCATTTTAGTGACTTATTTACAAAACACCTCCTACTTTAAAATCTTCAAAGCAAACCTTAGAATTTCATTTTCAAAGGTTTCAATAACAAGACCAAAAACATATTCATTCTTCAAACTCTTATGAAGGCATTAACAAAAGGGGGGAAACGTCAGTTACTCTCAAAATTTCATTCTCAAAAGACACTCCCAAATCAGATTTTAGTCATTATATAGCAGCGTACATTCTCAACGAAGAATTTTAGAATTTTAGCAACGTAAAATCTTGTGGTTCTAAGGGAGTACGGTGTAACCTTTTTCAAGAACATTATATGGATTTTTTCCTACTCTAGGTATGTTTAGGCTAGGCTCTTCCTTCATTTTGCATGATCTTGTAATTACACGAGTTTGATAAAGAGTCATAAAGAAAAATTCATATCCCGGAATTTACGTATATTTTGCTAGTCTCGCGAGTTACATATATTTTCCTAGTTTTGTAAGTTACGATATTCTATTTATCGGGGTTTCATATTCAATTTAGTATTTCCTTCTTCCCATCAAGAGAGCAGAGAATTTATATATACAGTATTAAAGTATTTTCATTACCATAGAGCTATAATCAATGGGCAGGCCCCTATTAGGCGACCTCTGATCAGATGGTAAGTTATACACCGGCCTACTGTGGCCGAGCGACTATAAGGGAGCCCAATTGGCAAAGATACAGAGCCTAGTATGGCTGAGCGCCTATGGGTGAGCCTACTACGATGGAGCAGTTATATATATAGATACCAACCTTTATAGGGTCGGACAACTATTTTACTTATTATATTGAGAGAATTGAGTCAGTATCAGCAGGTAAGCATATGTTTAAGTTATCACTTCAGTTTCAACTTTCAGTATATTGACTTACATACTCGATACATTATTTCGTACTGACGTCCCTTTCTAGGACGCTGCATTTCATGCGTGCAGGTTCGGACGGATAGACGGGTAGACCTCCTTAGTAGGTGTTTGCCCGAGTTCAGCCTTATCGGTAAGCTCCGCATCTTTCGGAATTACTAGGTTTGGCAGTTTGGTGTACATCTTGTGTATATGTGTAGATGGGTTATGGGTAGGTCAGGCCCCTGTTTTGATCATAGTACATCTATCAGTAAAGGCTTGTAGATATATACTATTAGTTAGTGCAGTATGTTGGGCTTGTAGTCCCTGTATGTATATTTTGTTGGCTTGTCAGTTGTAGTAATTATGACAGCCTTGCCGGCCCAGTTTTATGTTGACATTTAGTCAGCGTTAGTCTCTATTCAGTTTTATATTTTGTATCGTACATTATCTTGCAATGTGGCCCATGGCCAAAGTATGATATTATATGTTCAGAGTCTCTTATTCGCAAGTGGTATGCAAGGATTGGTGAGGCACTACGTGTCGGTCTCGCCCCCAGGCTCGGGGCATGACAATGAGGTTTGCCAAGAAAGGCAAACTTAGCCCACGGTATATTGGGCCTTATAGGATCATTCAGAGAGTGGACCAAGTAGCTTATGAGTTAGAATTGCCCTCGGAATTAGAGTTTGTCCATCCAGGTTTTCACGTATCTATGTTACGAAAGTGCATTGACGATCCTACCTGAGTGGTGCCCACGAATGATGTACAAAATACAGAAGTCTTATCATACGAGGATGTTCCGGTTGTCATCCTAGACCGACAAATCCGCAAGCTGCGGAATAAGGAGGTAGCCTCCGTGAAAGTACTATGGAGAAACAACAATGTGGAAGAAATGACTTGGGAGGCTGAGGAAAACATGAAGTCTAGATATCCCTACTTATTTCCTCCTCCAGAGAAGGGTCCGACTGAGACATCATAATCATAAGGTACATGTATAAATTTTTGTGTTGGTTATTGTCGTTGGTCATGTGAGGCCATTGTTGTTATTCATAATTATGGTCATGTGTGTCGTTGGGTTATTAAGCTTTGACGGGGAGAGTTAGTAGTGGTGTTGTTACAGAGGCGACCTTGCCAAAGTTATATAGATCATGGGGAGTTGAACATTCGAGGACGAATGTTTCTAAGGGGGGAAGGATGTTACATCTCGCATTTTCGTACGTTAAAATTTCATTTTTAGTTAACCGACGTAGACTCGGGGATGAGATTATCTTGAGGTTAACGTATTTACGCTATTTGTAACAAGCGATAAATAAGTGTCATGAAGTATAAAGGGTACACAAATTAAAGAAAATGAGTTTCGTTGAAAGTGGCCAATTTGGAGTAAAATGCGGGTCTAGCGATAATACCCGATAATTAAGAACTAGTACCATGCAAGGTACCATATGAGCACGGTAGTATAATATATAAAGTATATATGAAGTATTTTAAAAATAAATAGAATTTTTAGTAATTTGTGGTAATTTTTAAATTATGTGAGTAATTGATTAATTACCAGGTAACAGGACATTACCTAGTTAAATAATAAGTGGATAAAAAATTAATAAAATAACCCACTCCCCCCCCCAAACGTGGCAAGAATGCACAAACCTAGACATTGACTCTTTAGTATACTATCCTAGGTGGCTATATATGAGGTATCTAAATTATACAACTAAATGAGTTGTTATCCTAATTCATTTTGGAAAGGGGCAGTAATGTTAGGCATTTCAAATCAGCAAAACAAACTTTACCTTTCTTAGTTTGGAAGGTTAGGGGCTAAGGAAAAACATTAGAAGTCTTTTGTCTAGGCAATTTTGTTCAAATTCAAAAGTAGAAGCTTCATTCCCTCGTTCCAACATATTTCACGGAAGCAGAAGCTTCACTTCTATCAAATAGTTCAAGAAAGAGGTATCTTAAGGTCATCCCTTCTTTCTTTTGGTATGGCCCAAATTATACTAAAGAAACGAACAAGCGCACAGTTTCCATAAGTTACTCTATCCATAGAGATACTAGTGGTGTCTATATTCTTGGTTTTCTATGAGAATTATTATTATCTTCTATTCATGGGTCTCAGAATAATATGCAATTGAAAAAGTTTATCCGGAAGGAATATTGAGATTTTTACATATTTTTCATGCATTTTACCTATTTATACATGTGCATTGACCCATGACCAGATGACGTTATATATGCGTATATATATATATATATATATATATATATATATATATATATATATATATATATATATATATATATGGGATATGGGAAAAGGTTACGGCATTATATACGCACCACCACCTGATCAGCTGGTATATGTTGATGATGTTGACCACAATGGCCGAGATGATATGATGGGATGCCCTCAGTAGCTTGATGATATTATGTACACCCATACCTATTATAACACGAACTTTATATGCACATGCATGACATTATAAACGTTTCAGAATTTACAAAGTTATCCAGATTTAAAGATGTGTTTCTATATCCCATGGTTCATCTATGTCTTTTATGTACTAATTTTCATGCCTTACATACTTAGTAAATTTTTCATTCTGATGCCCTATTTTACGGGGCCTGCATTTCATGCCCAGAGGTGCATGTAGGCAAGATGACAGTCCCCCTCCTTAGGATCCCTGGTCAGCGAGAATTGGCGTGCTCCACTTGATCCGGAGCTGCTTTGATTTTGGTACGATAAGTTTGTATATATATATATATATATATATATATGTATATGGGTATGACGTGGCTCAGTCCTGTCTTTGTACAGTTATGTTTCTATTAGAGGTCTATAAATAGTATGTCTAGTTGGGTTGTACGTAGCCTTGTCGGCTTTCAATTCTGGATGTACAGTTGTCTATAGAGCAGCCTTGCCGGCTCGCTACTATATCCTGCCTGTATACGTATATATGACTTGTAGGCAGGTTTCGTTCATGTATGTTATTTTTGTAATTCAGCAGATGTTATTCAGGTTCATATCTTAGACGCATGCTTAGGGGTGTTTGACAGGTAGGACTCAGGCACCCGTCGCAGCCCATCGGTTTGGGTCGTGACATCTAGGCACACATATGTGTATTGGGGAAAGGAAGTCCTAAGTTGATTAACCTATAGGATCACATCTGTACAATACCTGGTAAGCCTTCCTCAACTAGAGGGGTAACACATGACATTAGCGCACAGGTCAATCATATCCTTTTACTACCCATTACCCTTCGCTTAGTGGTTATATAAGCGAGTTAGGTTAATGAACTCTAAGCGTGCTTTACCCGTCCCTTCCTTATGGTCCCGGAGGCATTTAGGACCTCTATACTTAGGCAGTTCTAGACACTCCTAAGGTATTTAAAAGGTAAAATCTAAGCGACAACAAATAACACATAGGACTATCAAATAGGGAAGCAATTAGAGGATCATGTTTGCCTCCATACATAATCAGATACATAGCACATCT
The DNA here is from genome assembly GCF_000393655.2 of Nicotiana sylvestris. Classification (NCBI taxonomy): domain Eukaryota; kingdom Viridiplantae; phylum Streptophyta; class Magnoliopsida; order Solanales; family Solanaceae; genus Nicotiana; species Nicotiana sylvestris. Next base: position 154,474,509 of record NC_091060.1, read on the forward strand.
CAAACAACTGATTTTAAAGAAATTCAGAAAGCCTTAGAACATGATGTCTAGATGAACATCACAGATACAGAATATGCAACATTTTGTTTAAAAGCGAAGTGGTAGAACCCTAGTTAGCTTGCGTATTGATTTTATAGCCTATTAAACCTGGACAATTTCACACATAAATAGAGCCTGATTTCACAATTATAAGACCATTAATTACCTAAGACTTGCCTAGGCGTGGGTCTGTATGCAATCATAATTCTGGGAATTGGTCGGGACAACTTGAGGTCATTTAATCATATAGGAATACATGAATTAGGTGATTAATGTTACAGAACTGATTTCACGCATGTTTACACCAGAACATGAAATCTATGTGTGGGACTATTCTTAAACCTTTTTAGAGACAATTATTCATTCAAGCGACGTAGACATGGTTTAGAGCCAATGCAAACAAAGTCCTAAATCAGGATTTCTAATGCACAGAGAGATGATCATTTTTATTGAGCATGATTACAGTGGTAGTTTAATGACATGATTTCCAAGTGATAATAACTTATGCAGAGTCATAGAACGAAGTGATGCACTTATAACATGTTTCTAATATACAGAATATGAACGTGAGTGTCCTAGGGCAGGTTTTCTAATGCAAATAATATAGACTTATGACATGTTTTGATGCAAGTAACATAGCATATGGGCCTAAAACATGATTTCTATCATAATACAAACTCAAAGACGAATTTCTATTGCAAATATATATATATATATATATATATATATATATATATATAAACTAAGAGCATGATTTCTACTATGTATTAACCTAAATCATGATATCTACCTAGTTTCCCACAAACATCATATAGGAACCCTCCCCTTTTACTAATCACCCCAACATCTATTTACAAATAATATTATTATAGACCAAGATCAAATGAATTAGATAAGTAAATGAACGTATACTATAAAGAGCCTAAATCAGGCCCAAAGTAAACCTGGGAATGCGAGGCCTTCAATACAGTCTCAGAAGCCAAAGATCCCACAACCAATAATGTATGCCTTGTTGTGTCAGAGTTCCCAAAGGACCTCAAGGATCCCGGGCAGTGCTCACACCAAGACCTTTATCAAATAGGGATTGGTTATGTGCAGTATGGAAGGGCCAGCCCTGATATGCCAGAGTTCAGAGAGATCTCAAGGATCCTTAAGTAGTACACACACCAGAGGGGCAGAACTTAATAGCCTAATAGTAGGGTGAGTGCTATAGATAGTGTTAAAAGACTTAGTAAAACAGTTTAGAAGTGAAAAGATTCAGAAATAGTTTTTTTAAAGATACTAGGAGTGACCGGTTTTGAGAATAAGGCTAAGAGTAGGAGCAGCAGTTTTGGGATCATATTGAGGAAAGCATCCTCAACAAACAACCCAATTGTTCATAGAGTACCCAGATTCACTCAACAAGCAGACTTACAAACATGGGTGAAGGGGATTGGGAACATATAGGGTTGAAACCACATAAGCAGGTAAACATTTGATACAACAATTGTACAAAACAACTGGGAGCCTACTGAACAAGTTGGTCATGGTAATAGACAATTAAGACATAGAGAAAGAATGTAGCAAAATCATGTTGAAGACAAAGATGTATTGAACAGAATTGGACACAATCTAGACCAATTGAATGCAATGCATAACTAAGTTTCACACCAATTAAAGGGAGGGGGTAAGGGAACTAAGTAAATATGCTGGACAAGTATCAAAGAACTAAGTAAAGTTTGATATGCTAATTACACATAAGGCAGAATTTAGACATGCTTAGTAATAGCAAACAGAGAAACAAGTTGAATAACTAGTACAGGAACAAGCATGGATGTATAGACATGGAACACATAAAGTTGAGTTTCAAAATCTAACTAGAGACATACCAGTTAAAGACGAAAACGCAGAATGTGAAAAAACAGGTGCAATTTCACTATCTAGCCTTGGCTTAGTCGGCTAGACCCATAGTTAGCACATGTAGCAAAGAAAGAAGAGAGAGTTTGAATGCATGTGTGTGTATTCTGAACTACTGTTTGTGTGTTTAATGGAGTAGAATGAGAGTGCTTATATAGCAGTTCAAGAGTAGAGCCAAAATAAGGTAAAGGAATCAGCATTAAATCAATTAAGGAAATCATAGGATCACAGAATCCAATCACATAAAGGAGTTCAGAATAAACTCTTCAATTAGGGGTAATTGATCAAACAGTAATAATAGGGGTCTAATTAAGGAAAGAATCTGTCACGACCCCGGTACACCCTCCGTGAACCATCGAGACGACACCTAATCTCTACGACTAGGTAAGCCTAAATTGCGGAAGATAAACCAATTTGCGGAATAAAAACAATTTAAAATAGAAATATAGTGATATAATAGTGTTTAAAAGTGCCTCTCGGCATACACAACATTAACTCTCAAAACCAATACATATTTTCCAAAACCTGAAAAACCATGAATCACAAGCTAAGGATGACTACATAGTGCTCTAAATCCAGAATAGTCTAAACAACATAAATACAGAAGGGTTGTAACTATAAGAGAGAGTGGAGAGAGATTCCTCGGTCTACAGACGTGGTAGATATACCTCGAAGTCTCCGAACGGTCGCCTCGCCTCAAGGATGGTAAGTCTGAGTCGAAGTACCTGGATCTGCACATGAAAAACATGCGCAGAAAGGGCATGAGTACACCACAGTAGTACTCAGTAAGTGCCAAACCTAACCTCGATCGGGAAGTGATGAGGAAGGTCAGGGCCCTACTGAGATAAAATAAAAATATAAGATATGACGATATAAGATAAGCAGTGCAGTTCAAAACTAACACTAAGAATTTAATACATGAAAACAAGGAATTCAATAACTGAAACGGAGGCAAAAACAAATCACAAGGAAATAACTAGGGATCTCTCAGTATCCCAAGGATCTCTTAGTACCCTCAATATATGTCAGGGATCTCTCAGTATCCTCAATATATGCTAGGGATCTCATGGTATCTCGAGGATCTCTCGGTATCATCAATATATGCAAGAGATCTCTTGGTATCCCAAGGATCTCTTGGTATCCTCATTATACGTGCTAGGAATCTCTCGGTATTCCGAGGATCTCTTGGTATCCTCAATATATGTGACAGAGATCTCTCGGTATCCCGCACCTCGGTGAAAATCATAAATACGTACAGGGGATCTCCTTGGATGTCGTCCCGTAGTTCCAAAGTAAAACACACAGCAGCAACACAAGAATACTCAATTAAGCTCAATTTCGTATCAATTAAATAGGTAATTCTAATCTAACATGCTTCACATAATTCAATTAAGGCAGTTTAAGCAAATAAACAGTTAAGTCAATTAGACATACTTTTTCTGAGCTAACAGCAGGTTTAAATTTCAAGTAAAATGAAATAGGAAAAGGAACACAATTGAAATTACTTAAAGAAAACCTGATTTTCAACAATTAGCTCAAGTACGCACTCGTCACCTCACGTACAAGGCATTTCAAGTATCAAATATACCAAATCCTAAGGGGGAGGTCCCCCACACAAGGTTAGACAAGCCACTTACCTCGAACCGACTCAATAATCAACCCGAAACCACGTTCTTGCCACGAGTAGTCGACTCCAAATGGCCCAAATCTATTCAATTCAATTGCATAATGTAAATAACACTTCAAGTAACTGATTCTACAAATAATTTCTAAACTAATACGTGAAATTAGGTAAAATGACCAAAATGCCCCTCGGGCCCACATCTCCGAATCAGGTAAAATTTATATTTTGAGAATCCTCACACTCTCATGAGTTCATGCATACCAAAATTATCCAAATCTAAGGTCAGATTTCCAATCAAAAGTCGAATTCTAGGGCTAAGAACTTTCTTCCAACTTTTCCCCAATTTTCATCTCCAATCCGAAATTAAATGATGAATTTGTGTTTAGATTAATGGGTTACAAGAAAAAAGGAGTAAGGAATCGTTACCCAATTGATATCTCTGAAAATCGCTCAAAATCTCGCTCAAATCTGAGCTCCCAAACTCTAGTTTTGATAAAAATGGCTAAACCTTCGACTTTGAAATTTTATAATCTGCCCAGGTAAATCCTTCTTCGCGAATGTGGAAGTACCCTCGCATTCATCAAGCACAACTTTGCTTGTCCCAGATTTCCTTCATTGCGAACGCGATGCCCCTGTCGCGAACGCGGTAGCAGCCTTCTCCCTCCTACACGAACGCGGGACCCTCTTCGCGAACGCGCAGGCATACGACATCATATCTTCGCGAACGTGGGGCCATCATCGCGAACGCAAAGTGTTATGCTCCCACCACCCCCAGATCCTCTTCGCGAACGCGAGACCCCACTCGCGAATGCGAAGAAGGAAACCAGAACTGGAGACTTGTTGCATTTTCTGCAATTCTCTAAGTCCAAAAATTACCCATTGAGCATCCGAAACACCTGAGGCCCCCTAGACCTCAACAAAATATGCCAACCAATCATAAAACATCATTCAAACTTGTTCCAACCTTCGAAACGCTCAAAACAACATCAAAACACCTATTTTTCATCGGATTCAAGCCTAAGAATTTCAAAAACTCTAAAAATACGCTTTCGATCAAAACGTTTATCAAACCTCGTCCGAATGACCTGAACTTTTGCACACACGTCACATTCAACACTACAGAGCTACTCCAACTTTTGGAATTCCATTCCAACCCTTGGATCAAAATCTCACTATCGAACCAGAAACTTCAAAATTCGACCTTTCGGTATTTCAAGCCTAAATTAGCTATGGACCTCCAAAACACAATCTGAACATGCCCCTAAGGCCGAAATCATCCAACGGAGCTAACAGAACCATCAGATTTCCATTCCGAGGCCATCTTCATACTGTTCCAACTATGGTCAACTTTCCAACACTTAAGCTCTCATTAGGGACTAAATGTCCCAAAACTCTCTGAAACTCAAAACCGAACATCCCGGCAAATCAAAATAGCAGAAATAAACTCAGGGAAAGCTGTTAATAGAGGATCAGGGCATTAATTCTTAAGACGACCGGTTGGGTCGTCTCAGAATCCCAATCATACCATGTAAAGGAATCATGCAGATAGCTTATTAAGGCGAGGTAGGTAAATATTGCAAATAAGGTAAAGGAAGTAATCAAATAATCAATCAATCTTTACAATTGACAAAAAATCAAGGAATATTCCCATAAATGACTCGGATTGAGTTTCAAATAAGGCACGGAATGGGTTTAACAATTGTCACACCTCCTTTTTTACCTACACCCTCGGAAGGATGTGTAAAGGAGTTTTTTTCCAACTCAAAGTGACAATCGAAACGGGATTATTTATTAAAATATTCAGAGTCGCCACTTGGGAGATTTATGGTGTCCCAAGTCACTGTTTAGAATCCCGAATCGAGGAAAAGATTGACTCTGTTTAACAGTCCGCGAACACAGAAATCCGGGTAAGGAATTCTGTTAACCCGGGAGAAGGTGTTAGGCACTCCCGAGTTCCGTGGTTCTAGCACGGTCGCTCAACTATTATATTCGGCTTAATTATCTGATTTTAGTACATATTCAAACCGATGTGCATTTTCAACCTTAACCGCTTTTATTCAGTTTTAGGAAGATTGCGACATTATTAAAACACATCTTGAACCACGTCACATAAATGCACCCGTGGTCTTTGACATATTTTAACATCATTGAGATTTGGATTTGGGTCACATAAATGCGCACCCGAGTTTAAGAAAGTAAATTATTAAAAGAATGCGTCTACAACAACTACGCGCTTTCAAATTTGCGAGGGCCATGGAAAATTCAACTAAATGGCATACCTCGATTTCTAAGAATTAAAATTAATTAAATGAGGGCCATACATTTGAGATTTTGTTTGGCATGGCAGCATGTAGGAAACCTTTTCAAATCTGAGCCTATCTATGTATAATTATTATTCTAAGAAAAAGAATTAAGTAATAACCAATTTCAACAAATAGAAATCAACAATCATACAATGACATATGAATTGTATAACATGTATACACACGGTCATTCTCAGAATTAGCCAAAGACTTCATTTATGGAGTCCAATTGCTAAAGAAAGAAAAAAAATAATGATGGCCTTGAATATTTAACTTCCTCCACTGATTCACGATTTACAACAAATAAAATATTGCTATTATCGAATCACAAAGCTGTATCACCAAGCCTTAACTAATTAAAATAACCCACTTAGTGATTCACATAGACAACTCACAGAAAATAAATTTTATAGAGCCGATTTGCAGCTCATGTCTCTTGAAGCCAAGCTTAAAATTGCATACTACCGGTTTTTGAAGAAAATAAACGATACAAACATAGGCATTCAATAAAGCAACCACATCTGATCCATTACAGGAGATCTATTCAAATATTTCAAGTAATTCAGTCTATGGCCAGTTAATAAGATCAAAGACTAAACCAAACAAAAGCATAATAGTGGGCTTGAAGCTTCATTGCTTTTCAAAGATTAAAATATAAAACGGAACAAACGCACCTAGAAATCACGGATTGCTTAAAATACCGAATAATGGATAAAAGAGTGAAGATGAAGCTCAGCGTGACAGCAACAACAACAACAATTCATGGTAGCAAGATTTCATTATCAGCTTTTGTAGCCAAAATCTCGAGATTTTCTGCACCTCTTTTCTAGCTATAGTACTTGTTATTATTTGAACAGAATCAATGGAAATGGAAACGAAGGTCGAGGAAAGGGTTCTATTGCATTTTGTGTTGAAGAAGAAGAACAGTGGGGAAAGGGGTCGTTTGGAGAAGACCACGCGAAGGGGGGTGGGTCTGTTATTTCGCTCAACAAAAAGCCATGGATGACTGCTTTTAGAAGATCCTCTACGAGAGGGTAGGGTTCTCTGTGTCTTATAAGCTTTCAAATCTCTTTTCTCCTAATTTTAAGCCTTAGTGGACAATTAACTATACTATCTTTAACCCTTAAAATCATCAAGTGTTGTCTTCACTACTAGTTGTCTTTCCCTTTTTACAATCCCACTTACTTAGTGTTTATTAACTAACATTATTGTGTCCCAAGCTTTTTTAACGGAAGTGTAGTCCAAACAATTGATCAACACAGTTTCAATTCAAGTTCTTATAAGAGTTCAACGCAAAATACCTAAATATCGAATTAAAAGAAAATCACACAATTTAACTTAAACATTAAAAATGCAAAATACCTATTTTTTTAAAATTTTCATATATTTATTAATTAATTCCAAAATGTCAAAGTAAATCCTAAAATTAACTACGATATATATTTTTGTATTTTTTATTAATTTTACAAATAAACATGCACAAAGAAATGCAAACAATAACAGAAAATATCATGAAAATTCACAAAATTGCATACGAAAATAAAAATTATTTTATTTTGAATTCTTTGGGAGTAATTCGTACAAGGCAAAAATCACGTGCTCACAACAATTAGTTAATGTTAGAGCCCATAAATCGAGCAATCAATCACACAAATAAGGCAATCATAGGTAATTAAAGACCAATCAAAGGTCAGTTAACCCATAAATTGGCAAGGGATGTAAATTAAGAGCCTCAGGATTAAGGGAAACAAACAGAAATCAGTAAATTACTTTAGTAAACAAATGAAACCCTAGATAATTAGGAAATTTAGTTTAATTATTCCAACAATAACAGACAAGAGGTTGAAATCAAACAATGAATAGTCAGTTAATTGAACCAAAAACATAATCATGCGAGAAAGATTAAACAAAACATGAGGATCTTAGAAAACCTTTTGCAAAAATAGAAGAAGTAGAAAACCCCTAATTTGAAAACAATTAAAGTTGATTGACAGATAGAAACCAAAGGATTCTTAAAGAAAACAACCATGGAAACTTGAAACACTTCAAATAGGTAGGGATTCGGTTAACAAATAACAAAGAAACCAAAAACCCTAGAATAACATAGTGCTGAAAATCGATTAACAGTAAGGAAGTAAGAGAACCTTAAAGAAAATCAGTGATGAACTCAGAATCTCTCCAGATATACCAAGATCTGAACCGATTCAAGTCCAAACATTAGGTTTTTAATGAAAGAAAGGAAAGGGTAAAGGGAAATCTGGTCTTGAATCAGAGATTTGAACCGTAAAAAATCGATAAAAAAGCACTCACAGACCATCAACGGACTCTTAAAGGGTCTTGAACAAGATCTGGACTAGATCTCTTTGAGATCTTTCCATTAAATCACAAAAACGAGCAATCGGGAGACGTATGAGACAAGTAGAAGTCTCAAACAGCCATGGGAATCTATCGATCGAGTGGGAATCGGAGAGGTTGGGGCTGGCTTGGGTGGGGGCAGCTAGGGTTAGGGTTGGGGTCTCAGAGAGACGAAGAGGAGAGGAGTTTTAGGGTGGCTATTTATATAAAATGAATTAGGTTAGGGGGGTCGTTGGGTTAAAAATGGTAAGGAGTGATAATGGCCGTTGATCTCTGTGATCAACGGCCAAGATTTAGAGTGTTTGGGGCTGCGTTTAATTTGATTTAGGCCTGGTCTTAATGGGTTAGTGACCTAGGGGTTGAAATTGGGTTGTTCAATTAGGCTAGATCCGAAAATAAGAGGGCTATTTATAAAAACCCAAGCAATTGAATAAAAATTATTTGATAAAATAATTAACAATGAGAAAAAATAATTTTCATGCATAGAAGTGCTTTAAAATAATTATTCAATATTTTAAAAACATAATGGACCAATTTCTGGTAAAATAATGCAGTGATGTATGCATGGGCTGTAATTACAAAATTATTGCAATTGTAACCAAAAGGTGTAAATCTGGCCATTTGTGAAATAATTGGAACTTAATATGGCTATAAATAGCAAAATTAAATCAATGAAATATTATAGAGCCATTTGTGATGCAATTGTGTATTTATTTATATAAATAATATACTAGAATAAATTAATTTTAAAATATAGAAATTATAGAAAAATATCAATTGATGCTATGCATAGTTTTGAAGGTATATCAACACTTTAAAAATATTATAGGGAGAAATTGGGCATCAACAATAGGTCTGGCTAAAACAAAAGTAAATAGGTTGAAAACAAGACACATAGGTTGATCAAACAGAAGTAGACATGCAATTGCAGTAACATATAGGTTGAACAGAAATAGACATGCTTATTGTAGTAAACACATAGGTTTGTTTAAACAAAATAAAGGAATGTTGATTATGAGGAAACACATTGAATAGCAGGAAGCATATAATCTAATTGAAGCAAGTAAAAATCCAAAGAATACTTATTTTGTTGGGAAGAATTTGTTCAAATCCCTAGTAGAAATCAATTAAGTAAAAAGAATCCCAAAGAATACTGGTTTTAATAGAAAAATTGTTCAAAACTAAGAATAGAATCAGTCAATACAACTGGTTCACAGAAATAACGCAATAGCGAAAAAAATTGAAAAAATCAATATCACAAACAGGAACATCTAGGATTTAAAAATATACACAAAAATTAATTAGACTTGTAAAGAAATATTAGTTTAAACACCGAAAGGTTTAAAAAATCTTTGAAGAAAAGTCTGGTATGAGCCCTAATTTCAGAAGAGTAAACGAGTCGAAACAATTAATTAAACCAAGAGATTCTTGAAGGAAAACACCGAATGATACTCGAATAACTTCAGATCTTCAAAGATCTGAGAAGATTCAAACACTAGTGAAACTAGGTTTTCAGAAAATAGTAAAGATAAAGAGAATCGACCGAAAACCCATGGATTCGTACTAGAAGATAGAGGAAATCCATACTCACAAACGTAAGTGGCCCGAGACAGGCTAGTAAACAACTTTCAAGCCAGAACAGGTTGAATTTCCATGAGATCTTCTCAAGGACTCATGAAATCAAGCAGCCATAGAGTATAGGAGACCGGTGGTGGTTGGAGAATGCACAGAAACACCATGGAAGGGAGGTCTTCGCCGGTGACGGCGATTAAGGTTAGGGGCGAGTTGAGAGAGAGAGTTGGAGAGGTTAGAGAACGAAGGGGGGAGGACTGTAACAAATGGGCTAGGTTAGGGGGGTCGTTTGGATTAAAAATGGTAAGAATAAATAGGGGCCTTTGATCTTAGAGATCAACAGCCAAGATGAGAAGGGGCCTGAGTCGGTTGGATTTTAATTGGGTTATGGTTGTTTTGAATTGGGCTTGGATTAATTAAATTGGATTGGGGGTCCGATTTTGAGGTGTAAATTAGGGGCTATTTGTTAAATACTCATTTTAGTAAATAAAATAATTTTAAAAATGGCTAATTAAATGATAAAAATAATTTTCAAGCATGAAGATTATTTAAAATAATTATTTAATATTGTAAAAATATAAAAGTCATCTTTTGTAAATAATATAGTTATGCATATGTAGTGGCTATTTTTTACAAAATATGCAATTATAGTCTTAAAAATGCAAAATATAATTATAAAAATGCAATTAAAATATTTGAACACTCATATGAATATAAATGATGAATTTAAATAATTAAATCATCATAAAATAATATGAGGAATAATTCTGAACATTTATGTAATTAAAAATGCATGTGATAATGGACTCGGGAACTCCGAATCGGCATACAATACGATCCTTGATGAAGTCTCCGATGAATTTCTTGGTCACGGCATTGTAGGATGCAGCGTCTTTCCATTTTGTAAAGTAGTCAATGGCCACTAAATGAACCGGTGCCCGTTTGATGCAGTGGGCTCAATCAGACCGATGACATCCATTCCCCAGGCAGCAAAAGGCCAAGGTGCACTTGTTGCATTGAGCTCATTGTGTGGTACCCTTATCATGTCTGCATGTACCTGACATTGGTGGCATTTCTGTAAGTATCGGATGCAATCCGTCTCCATGGTCATCCAAAAATATCCAGCTCTGAGTATTTTCTTGGCTAGAACAAAACCATTCATATGTGGCCCACAAGTTCCAACATGTATTTCTTCGAGCAATCTGGAAGCTTCCTTTGCATTAACAAACCTTAACAACCCTAGATCAAGAGTTCTTCTATACAGCGTCCCTCCGCTTTGAAAGAAGTGACTGGATAGCCTCCGTAGCGTGCGTTTCTGAGTGTGGTTTGCCTGCTATGGATATTCTCCTCTTGCCAAATATTCTTTGATGTAGTGAAACCAAGGTTTTCCATCCGTTTCCTCTTCAACATGAGCACAGTAAGCTAGTTGATTGTGGATCCTCACCGGGATGGGATCAATGAAATTCTTGTCTGGATGTTGTATCATTGATGACAAAGTGGCCAGTACATCTACGAACTCATTTTGAATTCTGGGCACATGTTTGAATTCTATCTTTGTGAATCTCTTCATCAATTCCTGTACGTGATGCAAGTATGGTAGTATCTTGGTATTCTTCGTAGCCCATTCTCCTTGAACCTGATGTACCAGAAGATCCGAATCACCGATTACCAGCAAGTTCTTTTATATTTATATTGATGGCCAGATTGAGCCCATGATGCAAGCCTCATATTCATCCATGTTGTTGGTGCATGGAAACCTAAGCTTCACAGATACAGGGTAGTGTTGACCTGTTTCTGATACCAAAACCGCTCCAATGCCCACTCCTTTGAAGTTTGCAGCTCCATCGAAGAACATCCTCCAACCATCGTAAGCTTCAGTAATGTCCTCTCCTACGAATGACACTTCTTCATCTGGAAAATACGTTTTTAAGGATTCGTATTATCCTCCAATAGGATTTTCAGCAAGATGGTTTGTCAATGCTTGTCCTTTGACCGCCTTCTGAGTTACATAGACAATATCAAATTCACTTAATAGTATCTGCCACTTGGCTAACTTCCCGATTGGCACGGGCTTCTGAAAGATGTACTTTAGATGGTCCATCCGGGATATGAGGTATGTGGTATAGGTAGTGAAGTAATGCCTCAGTTTCTGGGTCGTCTAGGTCAAAGCACAGCAAGTACGTTCCAATAGAGAGTATCGTGCTTCGTAAGGTGTGAATTTCTTACTCAAGTAGTATATGGCTTGATCCTTTCTCCCTGTTTCCTCATGTTGTCCCAAAACACATCTGAAAGCTCCATCTAATACTGATCGATAGAGTAGCAAAGGTCTCCCAGGTTTTGGCGGGACTAGGACTGGTGGTGGATAGGTACTCCTTGATTTCATCGAAAGCTTTCTGACAATCTTTAGTCTAACTCGTTTCAACATCTTTCCTCAACATCTTGAAGATGGGTTCACATATAACTATGGGATGTGCTATGAAGCGGCTGATGTAGTTGAGATGCCCTAGGAAATTCATCGCATCTTTTTTGCTCTTTGGTGGTGGTAACTCCTGGATAGCCTTAACTTTGGATGAGTCCAACTCGATTCCCCAGCGGCTGACAATGAATCCCAACAGCTTTCCTGGGGGAACCACGAATGCACATTTTGCGAGGTTCAGTTTTAAATTGTACCTCCTTAACCTGTCAAAGAACTTTTTCAAGTCTGCTATGTGATTTGCGGCCCTCTTGGATTTTATGATGACGTCGTCAACATACACCTTTATTTCTTTGTGTATCATATCATGGAAGATAGTTTTCATGCCTCTCATGTAAATATCCCTAGCATTCTTTAGACCAAATGGCATTATCTTGTAGCAGTACACTCCCCATAGTATAACGAAAGTTGTTTTCTCTACATCTTCTTTATCCATCCAGATCTGGTGATAACCCGCGAAGTAATCTATAAAGGATTGGAGTTCATGCTTAGCACAATTGTCGATCAAGATGTGTATATTTGGCGGTGGAAAGTCATCTTTGGGACTTGCTCTGTTTAAATCTCAATAGTCAACACATACTCTGACTATCCCGTCTTTCTTTGGAACTGGTACAATATTGGCTAGCCAGGTTGGGTACTCAACTACCCTTAGGTCTTTAGCTTTGATCTTCTTAGTGACCTCTTCCTTGATTTTCAGGCTCATGTCTGGTTTGAATTTTCTAAGTTTCTACTATACTGGCGGACACATTAGATTAGTAGGCAATTTGTGAGCCACTATGGATGTACTCAGGCCGGTCATGTCATCATATGACCATGCAAAGATATCCTCATATTTCTTCAAGAAACGAATGTACTCTTCCTTTTCTGACGGTGATAAGTGAATGCTTATGCAAGTCTCCTTGATGGTTTCAGTGTCTCCCAAATTTACTGCTTCGGTTTCGTCCAGGTTGGACTTAGGTTTATTCTCAAAGTTCTCAACCTCTCTGACAACTTCCTCAGGTATTTCATCATCTTCTTCTAAGTCATTATCCTTATGTTTCATTGTCTCATTACATGTCACAGTCATCGGTTCATCAGGAAAAGTAATAATAACGATGTAGGAAAAAAAGTGTGAAAATAATGAATAATAATAGACAACATTGATAAAAATTGAAAATACCCAAAACAAGTATGGCTCGATGAATTGAGCAATTATTTTGAAACAAAACACGTCTTTAAAACAAAATTACTGAAAACATCTGAAATGCCTAGTGTGGCTATAGAAATAAGCTTTAGGCTAAATTCCAAGTTACCCAGGGACTCGGCGGGCCCGGGATGGTGTGACAATCCAATTCCTGAGAACGGCTCATTTCCCTACAGTCTAAATGGTGAGGCCTTCTTCCTCCTCCTCCTCAATTATCGCACTGCATTCCATATCCTCGTCCTCTAGAAACAAATTCCTCAGCCCAGCTAAAGCTTCTTTCTCTGCAGTTTCCCATATTGTGTCATCCTGGTGAAAAGTTTGTCCTAGATGTGGAACTGGTTGCTCGAGAGGGTAATAAGGTTCACGCCATGGAGGCGACCAATCATCATACTCTTGCCATGTATACTGGTATCCGAGCCCAAAGGTTGTACTATGACATTTCAGCTGTGTTGGTTTAGTAATGCCCTGGAGATCTTTGTCAGGTTCATACCCGGACCATGCCAGTATGCTTTCTATTTTGTTACTCCACTATTTGTCTTTCTCAACTGCATTGGCATGTTCGATGTGGTGATAAGTTTCCCCTCCTAGCCTTCTTCTATTCTCGATAACTGGGATGGTTTGACTGGTGCAAATAGGATTACTTCCATCTCCATGAATGATCACCTCCTAATGGTTCCATTCAAACTTCATGGCCTGGTGTAGTGTGGAAGCCACAGCCCTAGCGGTATGTATCCAAGGTCAACCTAACAGAAGATTGTATGTAGCTGATATGTCAAGCATTTGGAATTCAACATCGAACCAAGTTGGCCCCATCTGTAGACAGATTAATTTCCCCGATCGTGGCCCTTTGAGACTCATCAAAAGCTTTCATGTTCATACTTCCTGCCGTATCTCATGGAAATCTTTGCCCAATCTTTCCATAGTAGTCAATGGGCAAATGTTGAGGCTTGAACCTCCATCTATTAGAACCCTAGAAATGAATGTCTTCAAATTGTACCATGATATGCAGTGCTCTGTTGTGATTTAACCCTTCAGGCGGTAATTTATCCTCGTAGAAGGAGATCTTATGACTTTCCAACACTTGCACTACCATGTTGGCCATTTCTCCGCATGTAATATTGTTAGGCACATAGGCTTCACTTAACACCTTCATCAAAGCATTCTTATGCGCCTCTAAATTTTGCAATAGTTATAAGATGGATATCTGGGAGGGGGGGGGGTTGTTCAAATTATCGACAACAGAGTTTTCCCTCGCCTGTACTTTTCTCCAAAGATCATTTGGTCTAGTTTCAATGACAGGTTTCTTAGTAGCAGCCTCCTTGCTCGATCCTCCCAAGTGTTCAGATGTATAGATCCTTCTCGTTCTGGTCATTCCTTGTGCAGCATCAGATTCCTCCATCTTTGCTTTTCCTTTTCGCCTAGCTTTGGCAATGTAATCCCAAGGTATGGCCTTGGAATTGAAAGGAGGTGTGGTTGATACTGTCACTGTGAAAGGTATGGCCACTTCTACCTCAAATGGAAAAGGTATGGCTGTAGATGGAGCTAGCTCTACCTCAAATGGAACCGATGCAGTTACCTCAACCTCGACTGATGGTTGTATCTGTACCATAATAGGAATGAGTGTGACTGCAAGTTTAAAGTCGTCGCCTTCCCGAATAAGCCCGATTGACCCCTCGGGATCCCATTCTTCACCCGTCTCTATAACATGGACCCCATCACCCCGATGATCCGGGAGAGGGTTGTTGCGTACGTTGGCTGCAACTTCCTTTGCCTATATGATGTTGCTATCAATCAATGTTTGGATCTTATTTTTCAATGTTTGGCACTCGTTAATGGTGTGCCCCTTCATACCGGAATGATATGCACAGGTTTTGTTTGGGTTGACCCATTGAGATGAGTTCTCTACTACCACAGCAGGAATAGGAGTGACATAACCAGCATCCTTCAACCTTTCATACAGTTGGTCGATGGGTTCATCAATAGCGGTGTATTGTCTGGGTGGTTTGCGATCAAAGTTGGGTCGGGGTTCTGGTAATTTCGACGAGTTGGAGGTGAATGATAGTAGGCTGGTTGGGTGTTATCAGTATAATAGGCAGTGGTGGGTTGAGAATATCTAAGAGATGAGGGTTGGTATGTGGGCTGAGGTGTTTGGTATGTGGGTGGAGGTGTTTGATATGTGGTTAGAGGTGTTTGATATGTGAGCGGAGATTTTGGGCCTTGAGCCACCATTACTTCCCCCACTTTCCTTTTCCTTGATATGCTGCCTGATTGTAATGCTTTGTTCGTGGCCTGTAATGCCTGGAAATTTGTCACCATTCCTCTTTTGATACCTTCTTCAATCCTTTCTCCGAGTTTGAGTATATCAGAGAACTTTTGATTCTCAATGTCCATTAGCCTTTCATAATACTGTGGGTCATGTGTCGTGACAAAGAACTTATTCATTTGTTCTTCTTCTAGTGCTGGTCTGACCTTGGCTGCTTCTGATCTCTACCGAGTAGCATACTCATGGAATGTCTCAGTTGGCTTCTTCTTTAAATTCTGGATTTAGAAGACATCTGGTGCATTCTCCGTATTGAACCTGAACCGGTCCATAACTTCTGTTTCCATGCTAACCCAATTGGCCCAATTCTTAGGGTTCTAGCTTATGTACCCGGATAGGGCATCTCCAGTAAGACTTCTTATGAAGAGCTTTATTCGGATCCTTTCATCTTTTCTAACCCCCACAAGCTTGTCACAGTAAGTTCTCAAATGGACCTTGGGATCACCTGTTCCGTCAAACATTTTGAACATGGGAGGTTTGTAACCCTCCGGCAGTTCCACGTCAGGTTGTATGCACAGACACTTAAAATCCAAACCTTCTACCCCTTTGCCTCATTCGACACCCTGAACTTGACTTGTCAATTCCTTGAGTTCCTCGGCCATGTTCTTGATGAGCAGGTCCTTCTCAGTGGACTCTGGTGTATAGGAGATTGGTTGAGTAGAGTAAGGTACGATTTCCACATATATAGGATTATTTTGGTGAGTGCTAGGGACTTGTGTGTAGTGGTGGTCGTTGGTTGAGTTTTGAGGATCGAGAATGGGTTGTGATGTGTTCTAAGGAGTGTGATAGGTAGTGATTTGTGGGTACTGGATTGGTTGATGATGGTGATGTGGTGGAGTTGGTATTGGCAAAGGATTGGGATTTTGAGGTGGAGTTGCATATTGATATGGTGCGGGAGGAGGCTGGTTTGGTGTATTTTGGGGAGATACTAGGTTTTTAGTATTTTGTTGGTTGATGTCAGGGACGTTCAGGGTAAGGGATAGGTTTGCTAAGTTGCGGACCAGCTCAAGTTCTCCCTGTATCTCTATTATCTTTTGTTCTAACCGCAAAACCAAGTCATTTGGTGCCGGAGTACTCCGACCTTCTGAAGTTTCTGCATTCTCAGCATTTTCCTTTCGAATACCACTTAAGTCATCCATCTTAGCTTTCCCTCTTCTATCGTATCACTTGGAGGAGGAGGAGGAGGTGGTGGAGGGCTTCTAGATCTGGTATGATATGCTGATGATGCCAGTATGTGCGAACCAACCTTAGGGGTTGTGAATAATAAAGAATTAATAAGACAAAATGTAAACAAGTCAGTAAGGATTCTGAAATGTTTGCGGTATTTAAACACATATTGCGGGAATGTAAATTTGCACCCTAATTTGGGAGTCTCATTGTTCCCGAGGTAGGCCTAACAAAAAATAGATTTGGAGAAATTCAGTGTCAATAATTGCCTCATTTCATTAATGTAAAAATAGACGACCCAAAATGACACTAAATAAGATAATGCTACTAATGGCACTTGGCCTTATTACATTTGAAAAGCAAGTAAACCTAATCTACTTGGTCCTAGAAGGACCCTCTCTAGACTGGATGCTTTTGTGATCAGTTCCCCCAGTTCGCGCAGGTTCAGCAGTAAGAATGCCCTTGCCAAATGTCCTCCTTAGTTTCCCTCAACGTTCCGACAATTGGTGACTCTCTTTCTCATTTTCCCTTCCAATTCCATCAGATTGTACTCCAGATATTCCACTCATTGATCATTTCCATGTTGGCCTTATGTTGCTCCATATGCTCAGCTTCAGACTCGTGAATTCTTTTGTGTTGTTTGTTATACTTCACCTGTGCCTCTGCAACTTCGTTTATGACCCTGTTTGTTGGACCAACCCTTGGCTCAAAGATTCCTGCTATGTTATCATCCAACCATGATGGGTAAAAGTATGTATGACCCATATGATATCGATGCGGCTCGATGGTATCCTTTTCCACGATAATCTTCAAGTGCCACATGTGTTGTGCTTTATTTTTATATGGTATGGCATCACCCGAAAGTTGGCTATGAAGTGACATATTTTAGCGACTCGCGGTATGACCTGTCTCCTGTCTGCCTGTCTCATAACCCTGAGGGGAGCATAAGGGTATATGCCCCTTAACCCAATCAATACCAAGTGGGGAGCATCCCGAGATCTGATGATGAACCCGTCGGCAGGGAACCACTCAAACATCCATTGAACCCGGTCCTCAGTTGAATTGTTGAAGAACTGCACCCATCCTACAACATCCTTAGGTTGAGCAAACATGTCTAAGATATAGGTCATTCTTTTGGGATGATGGAAGGCTATGTGATCATTCCACGGCCTTCGTGAAAACTCCTGACGGTATTGACCCTTTTGGAGATGCTCTAACAACCAAACCTGTAGCAACAAGTTGCAACCCTCGAAGAATCTATGCCCCTTCTGACAACGCTCTTGGGCCCGGTATATGTATGCGATGATCATAGGGACAATGGTATATGTCTGCCCCTCGATCCCGTCCATCAAAGTTTTGGCCACCATGGCCAGCCTGGTGTGCATTTTGTCCCCTTGGATCGGGAATACTAGCATGCCCAAGAAACACATGATGAACACAAAGACCCTACAATAAATCCAACCCAAAGAGGTGATGGAGAATTCATCATCAAAAATACGGTAAGAGCTGTTGTGACCATATCGTTCATAGAGGAAGTTGAAAGGTATGCAGGAGTTTTTCAGACACTCCAAGTCATCGTTTTTCTTTAACCCCATCATCTTCAAAAATCCTCTAGTGATGTGATTTTCAGGTGCCAATAAACCATGGTTTTCCAAGGGCAACCCAGCGAATCCCCCTATTTATTCCAAAATAGGGGTCATTTCTATGTTTTCAAAGCGGAACACAACCCTTTATTTGTCTCAGAACATGGTGGCAGACACAATTAACATTTTGTTTGGCTGAAGGTCCAACAAAGAAGGCAAATTTCCTAAGACCATTTTCACATGATTTTGGTCACTTGAAGGAAGATCTCTCTACCAATTTAGCAAAAGTGAAGGTATGCTACCGACCATGCCGAACCTGGGGACTTCGTGACTCATTTTCTACAAAACAAAATATAGGTTAAGCCCTTTCCCCCTCCAGGTTCATCTATTTATACAACAATGATTAACATATTGGCACTTATTTCTCCAAATTAATGCACACAATCATGGTTGCGTCCATTGGGATTATGGAAAACTCGATGGACTTTTGGGTGAGGCTTAACTTAAAGGGTTATTATGTGGACAACATATTAACCTGGCTAGGTTTGACCATGATGCATGTACAATTAATCAGAGTAAGGTTGCTATAGAGGTCTAGACTAGGACCCTCAAGTGGATAACTTGAGGGGAAAAAGCACGGAACTGTCGACTGCACCGTTGATCGACCCGTTTAACCGCAAAAACGCCTTTCCAAATTTAAAGGGTGATATATAGAAAGAGCTCAAACACTCATCAAGTGTTGCTAATTGATTACGCACGAGTGGAATATGATGTTTAGCATGATTTATGCAGCAATAATAACATGTTATCAAGTATTTGCACATTTAAAATGATAAATGCGGTATTTAAATAATTGAAAGACAATTACAAAAAGAAAACAAGGAGACAAGTCAAAGTTAGGAAAATAAAAGAAATAGTAAATGCTTTAGAAATAAGAAATTAAATCCAAATAAAGGGGAAAGGAAAAGGGTACACATGTATTAGCAGAATAAAGCATGCTTAAGACTAATTCACAAAAACAAGCTCGTTATGGTAAGAGCCTTAAATATCCCCAGCAGAGTCGTCATGCTGTCGCGCCCTCTTTTTCCTGGCGGAGTCCGGGTTTTGACATTCATTGGGAACAACTCCTTTGCTTTTGGGAATTGGGTATTTGAATTTGAAGAGTCGCCAGCTAACGGATTTAAGGTGCATCAGGGCACCAAAAGCAAGTAACTCATAAAACCGGTTTGCATTACTAGAGATTTGGGTAAGGGCTCGAAATAACCTTGAGGGAAAGGTGTTAGGCACCTCTCGCGGTCCACAATGGTGGGTCCCGACCGAACTCAAATTATGTGAATTAGTCTTATAAACAGACAGACACATTGGTATTACATTTAGAACAAGGGATAAAAGGGGTCCTAGGTTTTTTAGCCTACAGGATCACTTCTGTACAATGCTTGGTAATCGTCCCCAAGTTGGGGTGCTATACATTGCATTAGCGCACAAGTCATCATATCCTTTTACTACCCAATTACCCTTCCCTTAGTGGTATTATAAGTGTTTTTAATTAAACGAACTCTATGAGTGCATTACCCATCCTTTCCTTATGGTTCTGGAGGTGCTTTAGGACCTCTAATTTAGGTAGTTCTAGACTTTCCTAAGGTACATAAAGGAAAAATCTAGGCGACAAGCAAGAACAAATAGGACATTCACATAAGGGCAGTTAAGGGCTCATTTTTTACTTCCTCACATAAGCAAATAATAGCACGTCTCAAACAACATGATTTCAGATATTTCCAAAGATACTAGAGCAGAATATCTGGGTAAGCATGACAAAACCGAATATGCAGCATTATGTTAAGGCAGGGTAATAGAGACTTAATCAGTTTGCCTACTGATTTTAGGACCTGTTGAATCTGGGCAGTTCACAAATAATTAAGCAAATCACATTTTACCAATTGCAAGATTTTAATTACCTAGTGGCTCGCCTAAGCATGGATCTGAGATGCCTTATAACATAGTATCTAACTGTTAATTAGAAATCTAATAACAAATTTAAAACCAGCCGTTTGAGTTTCATTATGTCCTATAGGCATGATGCCTAGGTGCAAACGTTACAGAACAAGTTTTTTTATACACATTTTCTCTATAGGCATGATACCTAAGTATGGAGTCTTCTTTTTAAACTTACTCTTATAGACGTAGTTGCTACTAAAGAAACTGATTCTGTGCGATCTAGATGTAGTTAGAGTACTTAGTCGAGGGTAATAAAAAGTCCTAAAGCATGGTTTCTAATGCACATAAGAGAATAAAGATGATTATTAGGCAAAATTAATAGCAACCTAGTGACAGGATTTTTAAACATGCATGACATATTTAGAACTTTAGAAAGCAGAAGTTTTAGAACAAATGATATGATGCGCCTATAAACATACACAAAATAATCCCATAAGCAAGTAGATAATCACAATGGTCCTAAGAGCATGATTTCTACCCGATTCCCCACAAAAAATATATATAAAAAGTCCCTCCCATTTTACTAATATCCCCAATATCTGTTTTACAAGGATTATTACAGACCATAAAACAAATGAATTACAAAATAAACCAAGCTATGCTATAGGGAGCCTGGATAGGCCCAACATGAACCTGAAAAAACCAAGCCTTCAAACAATCCAAAGTGCCATAGTCTCATAGGTCACCCAATGGTATCCTAGTGTGTCAAAGTTCCCAAAGGCCTCAGGGATCCCGGGCAACGCTCGCATCAGAAAAATTTCAAAGCAGCCCTTTTGGTGAGCAAGTTTTGAAAGCCAACTCCAGTGTGTCAAAGTTCAGATGAGTCTCATGGACTCCTAATCAATGCTCACACTGGAGGGGCAAGACCCTAAGTGTTATAAGAATAGGAGTGGACAACAGGAGATAATTTTTAAGAAAATAGTTTTGGATTCTCAGAATGTAAGGAACAAACAGGGTCATTCAATCATTGTAGCTCAAACAAAGGTCCTAGAAATCAGATAGTATACCGAAACAGGATCATTCAAAGTTTCAATTTAGTTTACTAGTTATTACTAGGTGAGCAGACACTAATCAAAGGCATGACATGCTGGGATCACTCAAACAGTCACATTCAAAGGGGGTCGTAAGGATGGGGAGCCATATTGGTCAGGAGTCTGTGAGAGGTGAACACTTAAAGAGCATGCTAGTGGAGAAGTAAACAGATCTAGGTCCAGTTTAGACATGAGCAAGTATACAGACTTGCTGAAAGCAGAAGCATATAGGTCTGGCTAAAACAAGAGTAAACAGGTTGAAAACAAGACATATAGGTTCAATCAAACAGAAGTAGACATGTTATTGCAGTAACATATAGGTTGAACAGAAGTAGACATGCTTATTGTAGTAAACACATAGGTTTGTTTAAACAAAAGAAAGGCATGCTGATTATGAGGAAACACATTGAATAGCAGGAAACATATAGTCTAATTGAATGGCAGTACACATGTTGATTAGGAACAATAAGCATGAAGCACATAGGTTTAGTAAAAGATAGGCAGGCTGATATAAAGATCCTACTGATTTAATAACAGGAAAGTGAACATGTTGATAACAGGGCACATAGTTGAATTAAAGTAGCAGTAGACATGCTGAGCAGGAAAACATACAAGTTCAGAAAAAGGCATACTAATTATAAGAAAAACACATAGGTTTAATTGAATGGCAATAGTGAGAGCATAATAGTTAAGGAAGCAGAAACAGAAGGTAAAGTAGGCAGGATTCAACAGCCTAGCCTTGGCTTTCAGTCGTCTAGACAAGCAATGAACATAAGTAACAAAGAGAGAGATGAGAGAAAGCTTTTGTGTATGTGTGTCTTTGAACTATTGTTCGCTGTTTAAAGAATCAGAATGAGAGTGTATATATAGAACTTAGGGAGATGAAACAAACAAGGTAAAAAAGGATTTGGAGCTCATAAATAAAGTAGATAGATTTAATCAATTAGTTAATTGGGGCTAATCCCCATTAATTTGCACAAATAAATCCAGGAAGATCATATCAGTACAAAGAGAATCCATTACCAACCATGATTAGGGCTTAAATAAGGTAACAAATCTTAAATTGACTGTAAATTAACTAATCAGCAGGAATAAAGCAAGTAACACTAATTACATGCCACAAATAAGGAAAGTAAGTAAAAATCCCAAAGAATACTGATTTTAACGGGAAGAATTAGTTCAGATCCCTAATAGAAATCAATTAAGTAAAAAGAATCCCAAAGAATAAAAGTTTTAACAAAAAAATTGTTCAAAACTAAGAAAAGAATTAGTCAATACAAAACATTAGTTTAAGCATTGAAAGGTTTAGAAAAATCTTTGAAGAAAAGTATGGTATGAGCCCTAATCTCTGAAAGAGTAAACGAAGTCGAAACAACTAATTATACAATGAGATTCTTAACGGAAAACACCCAGTGATACTCTAATAACTTCAGATCTACAAAGATCTGAGAAGATTCGAATAGTAGTGAAACTAGGTTTTCAGAAAATAGTAGAGATGAAGAGAATCGATCGAAAACTCATGGATTCGTATTAGAAGCTAGATGAAATCCATACTCACAAACGAAAGTTGCCTGAGACAGGTCGGTAAACAACTTTCAAGCCAGAACAGGTTGGATTTCCATGAGATCTTCTCAAGGACTCATGAAATCAAGCATCCAGAGTGTATAGGAGACCGGTGGTGGTCAAAGAATGCATAGAAACACCATGAAAGGGAGGTCTCCGCCGGTGACAGTGATTAGGGTTAGGGGCGAGTTGAGAGAGAGAGTTGGAGAGGTTAGGGAACGAAGGTCGGCGGAGTGTAACAAATAGGCTAGGTTAGGGGGTCGTTTGAGTTAAAAATGGTAAGAATGAATAGGGGCCATTGATCTCAGAGATCAACGGTCAGGATGAGAAGGGGCCTAGGTCGGGTAAGATTTTAATTGGGTTAGGGTTGTTTTGAATTGGGCTTGGGTTAATTAAATTGGATTGGGGGGGTCCAATTTTGAGATGTAAATTACGGGCTATTTGTTAAATATCCATTTTACTAAATAAAATAATTTTAAAATGGCTAATTAGATGATAAAAATGATTTTCAAGCATGAAGATGATTTAAAATAATTATTTAATATTATAAAAATATAAAAAGTCATCTTCTGTATAGATAATATAGTTATGCATATGTAGGGGCTATTTTTTACAAAATATGTAATTATAGTCTTTAAAATGTAAAATGTAATTATAAAAATGTAATTAAAATATTTGAACGCTCATATGAACATAAATGATGAATTTAAATGATTAAAACATCATAAAATAATATGAGGGATAGTTTTGAACATGTATATAATTAAAATTGCAGGAATAAATTGATTTAGTGCCTTTAAAAAATTATAAGAAATTGTAAAAACACTTGTGCATGTTTGTAAATGCATGTATAATATTTTAAAAGTGTTTATGCATATTTAAATATATATGAGAGAAATATTGGGTATCAACAATGAGGGGGGAGTAAAAATCAAAAGTAATATTCCAGACCATATGAGTTGCACAAAAACTTCGTCATGTATGAGAACTCAGATACGCTAAGTATGCATGCAAAAGGGGCAAAAAGACCAGGAAAAGCAATTGCTTACATTTGAAGAAAGCTGAAATAGAACGAAAGGAATTATTTGATTAATGATCTGCCATGGAAGACTCTAGTATAAGCTAAAAGAAGAAATTGGGTGCAGGTCATAGACAAAGGATTGAATCATTACAAGATTGTATCATGGTTTTCCATAGCATCTATGAAATTTTATAGTAATAACTAAATTCCATGAGCCGCAGATCAGAAGTTAGCTTAAGCCTACATAAAGGCTGACCAGAAGGAAAAGGAAACTAAAGAGTTACATCAACTAAGTAAATTAAGAATCTACTTATTGGACCCAGAGAGTTACAAACATCATGATTGAGAACATTGTAAAATCACTCATAATATCAGAGGTACAAGAGAAATAGTATAGTAGCCACATTCTATAATGCCTCTACGATAAAGCTAGTTAGAAGAATACCAGTATGAAGCTACCACCAGATTGTGTGTGCACCAAAGGTGAAAGTATTATAAAAGAGCTTCAAGTTATGGATGTGATTATATCTAAGTGGAAGGGAGGTCATGAAAGAGATAAAAGATATAATGTGAGACTTTAAGATAAGTAAGGTAAAGGTGGACAACATATGAGATACTCAAATGCAGAAGGTTATGAATAGTCCTTACTTCGGATAGAAGGCTAAAGTGGAGGATTCAATATCTAGGAATAATAGTGGCATCGTCAGTAGCATATCCTCCATACTATGGTCTAGGTATTGAGAAGCCTGATTAAGAGAGTAAAGAAGAGTTAGAGACGATGTGATATATTGCTTGATATTCCAAAAGGACATAAGGAAATCAATGATGCAACCAAGTTGAAAGGTTGCAAGAATATTACGTAGATATTACGTCCTGCAGTATTATATTACGATGATGTTACGTCCCGCAGTATTATATTACAATGATGTTACGTCCTGCAGTATTATATTACGGTGATGTTACGCCTTGCAGTATTACATTACGATGATGTTACACTTTGCAGTATTAAATTATGACGATGTTGCACCTTGTAGTATTGTACGTTAATTTGTCGTAAGATAATTGACATCAGTCCAAGGAAAAGATTATTCGGAGATTATAAGGATTATGCTATTTCACAAGTGATGAGTAAATTCATGGAAGTGAAAAGGGAAGCAAGTCAAAGGAAATAAATTTTCATCCAAGTTTGGCATATGGGGATAAAATACGGGCTGAGCGTTAATACCTGATATTTACGGACTAGTACCATACAAGGTACCATATGACCATGATAGCAGGATATATAAAGAGTATTAAAAATTAAGTAAATTTTTAAGTAAATTGAGATAATTCTTAATTATGTGGGTAATTGGTTAATTATTGATTAATGGAGAATTACCAAGTTAATAAAGAAATTGGTAATTAGCTAAGATATTTGGATAAGTCTTAGAGTTTGATGTGGCAGCAATACATCTTATATTTGATGAATCTTGATTTACTTCGAAAAGGTGGCAAAGTAATGTGTTAAGTGCAAGACACATCACAAAATCAAATGTTAAGCTTTGGCAAGTTAGTAACGTTTCCAACAATTTTAATACCAAAAGAATGCTACAATCAGAAGTGAATAAGTTTTCAACAAATTTAATTCACTACAATCTTAACAATTCTTATAAGTTTTTCAACGTGAATTCTTGCAACCAAAGATCTAACGAGAATTATTGGAACTTTAGCAACGTAAAAATTTTGCGGTTCTAAAGAAGTACGGTGCAACCTTTTCCAAGAATATCATACGAAATTTTCCCTATTCCAGATATGTTAAGGCTATCCCTTCTTTCTTTTGGCACGATCCATACGATACAAATGAAACGAGCAAAATATGCAACTTTCATAAATGACTCTATTTATAGAAATACTAGGGGTGTCTATATTCTTGATTCCCCATGTGAATTATTATTATATCTTCTGTTCATGGGTCTCAGAAAAATACGTATTTGATAAAGTTTATCCGAAAGGCGTATTGATTTTTGTGGCATTCCGAGAAAATCTTATTAACATATTTCTTTTTCTTTTCATGCATTTATATATATATATATATATATATATATATATATATATATATATATATATATATATATATATATATATATATAGGATATGGGAAAAGGTTACGGTATTATATACGCAGCACCACCTGATCAGCTGGTATACGTTGGTGATTTTTCCCACAATGGCCTAGATGATATGATGGGATGCCCTCAGAGGCCTCATGATGTTATGAAACATGTACCTATGCATGACATGACATTCATATGCATATTCATGACACTATAATTATTTCATGATTTACAAAGTTATCCAGACTTACAGGTAGAGTCATTTACTCTATATTTCCTTTCATGTTGTTATGTACTTATTTATGTGCCTTAAATACTCGGTACATTATTCGTACTGACATCCTTTTTGCCTAGGGACGTTGCGTTTCATGCCCACAAGTCCTGATAGATAGGTCAAGAGCCCTCTAAGTAGGCTATCAGCTTAGCGGAAGATGTTGATGCGCTCCATTTTCTTCGGAGTTGCTTGTTTGGTTAGTATGATTTAAATGTGTATTGTTTGGTATGGCGGGACTCTGTCCCGACCTTTTTGAACATTATATATTCTTAGAGGCTTATAGATAGATGTCATGTATGTAAAAGATTGTATGGTCTTATCGGCCTATGTTCAATATACGAGTGGTTATTTTGGTCTTATAGGGCCGTATGTCTTATGTATAAGTTGGTGTCACATGTTGTATTCTACTTCTCTCACGGCAGCCTTATGACTCAGTTATCTATGATAGTATGACATGAAAAGATATGTTATGTTGATACTCGGTTGAGTAAGATATCGGGTGCCTGTCACGGCCCATCAGTTTGGGTCGTGACACACACAAACCGGTTCCGTACACCAAACAAGTAACAATTCAGACATGACAGATAACAGTAAGTAAACTAGATAAGAAGACTACTAAGCAAGTTAAGAAGACAGAGAAATTTTAACATTTACTATGAACTATTTTCAACAAGGTTAAAGCAAAAATACATGAAATAGTAGTAAGGAGTTACGTTTCATCACTGTACCGTTGCATCATGCACCTCGATCCAATCATATCAATCCATATAGAGTACCCATCGAGCCATAATACTCGGGCGCACTAATCACTTGTGCATCAACATCAAACACATAGAGTGCACAAAATATAACTGTGGGGAAATTATTAGGAAGAAACAATACTGAGAAGGACATGCACAACTATAGTGCAATAAGCAAATTAACATCACGAAGGCTACCTCGCCCATAATGCCATGAGGCCTAAACTAAATCACAATATGCGCGCGAAGAATCATGGAACCCTCACAACTTGTAATAGCATAAGAGAGAAACATATGACATAAACCAAGGCGCGAATAACATCCATTCCGCCTGATGATATACATGTGGGAACAATTGTGCACGAACAAACAAATCTGCTCCGATACAGAACACACATTCTCATTAGGCTCAAAAGCAATCCCCAAACAAATTTTCGATCATCCCTAAACATGAAATTAACCTTCCAAAGGCCGTAGCAACCTTTCCATAACACCTACTATCAATCATCCAATCCTCAACAATTTTTCTCAGCTCGCAATCAAGAAATAGTTTGCCAACAAGAACACCCCATCTCCGAACCTCACAAATACCAGAATCTTCTTACCCAATCCCAACTCTGCTGCTCAAATGGATGACACGTACCTCATATTCCATCATCTTACGGATATGCACCCAAAAGTCAAAACACAATGTACCTGCCAATAGGCGAACTCTCCTCTGGGGGAAACTCATAGTGCCAGCAAAACCTTAAACACTCGAAATCATCCATGTCATCAAGAACTCATATCCTTCCCTCCAAAACTAACTGCAACCTTGTACATGCAACTTTTCAACCTCCATACGGTGCATCGCCTCTAACATGCTAACTCGTAACAGTACGATAGTCTCATAGTTAACTCTGAACAATAAGAAAATTGAACACCTCAACAATCTAGAATCTTTCATTTAACTTAATCCAGGAGAACACCACCACACGCAATATAGCTCCTATACTTGTAGAAAACATCGACTCCGACCGTGGTTATAACCATGCTAAATTCTTTGGAACTCATTAACACATAATTGACTAATCAGAACCAATCGCCTCTAACTCAACCAAGTCACGCAGACTACCAACCCGAAAGTAGCTCAATCCAATATGACCGCCTTGAGGGAACCTCCTGGGAACCCGAAGCCATTTCTTGCATCACTCCAACATTGACATGTAGACCTTTCTTAACAAGGAAATACTGCAGATCTAATTACTATTCCATACCAATTTCAAGCCTGCCCGTAGACAAATTCAAAAGTCCTTAAAGGCTACTTAAGACCTGGAACTCGCCAGAACCTTCTCGATAACCACTCATCTTACTTTGATCTTTAACACACAGCTAATACGCGCCGAGTAACCCGTGCTTCACCAACATATGACCATTCAAAGAAATAACCAAGCAATCTCTCAGTCCAAAAACCGATACGACCCATGATCCTACAATATGATCGTTATTAGCAGACTCTACCACTTAGCTCGAAGCCATAGAACACCTCATCAACACCCCAAAGTACCATATCTTCACAGAATGCCCCGATCCCGCACGACTATTTAGCTTAATACTTCTAAAATTCATCCAATACTGATTATAGAACACCCCGAAGATTATGACAAATGCTTACCCATCATTGCAATAGCCAAACAACTTCCCCAAATGCTCTTAAATGACAATGTATGCACTCCACTAAATGGAAACCTCATACGAGACACACGATCCAAACTCATCATTCCGGAGATGGCCCACTGGTTATACTCAAATCGACACCTTGCCATAAACCCACCTTAATCACAATATCCAGGCCACCAACCAATCTTCCAAAATCTGTGCTTACCCACCAGACATATGAACTCGCCTCACACAACAAATGAACGACTAGAAGATTTAACACTGCTTTTGCTTCTGAGCCTAGACAATACATCGCGATGATAGTCAAGCGTCCAGAGCCCATCATAATCTATTTGCAGCATCACTGATCGTTGGCACATAGCGAATGATAAGTGCACAACATTGCATATGAGCGATTGGGAAGAGTCAAAGTCATAGATTTCAAGCTGAAACAAGGTTGCACTATAAGGAAAGAAGAAAGGAAAATTTCCTAGATGCCCTGTAGCCTTCCAAAGATAGGTATGGACGTCATCATACCAATCCGCATCACTCTACTAGAAACATACTCATTGTGAGCACGTGATTTTTGCCTCACGAAAACTACTCCAAAATAAATCAAAAAATAAAACAAAATTCTCTTAGTGTGCAATTTTTAGAATTTATGTGGCATTTATTCATTATTTGTGTTTTGTCCGTAAATGTTTACTTTGTTATAGTTGCATGCATATCTAGGATTTAATTATGCATTTAAGAATTGATTAAATTCAAAAAGAAAATCACAAAAATATGTATTTATCTTATTTTCGTCATTTAATTATGTCATTGTGTGATTAATGTTTTGTCTATGTGTTAATAGTTGTTAAAAAGTAATTAATATTTTTGCAAAGGTAATGTTTTATAATTAAAGTTAGGAATTTAATAATTAAAAGGAAAATAAGAAAAGAAAATTGGGTTGGGCCATTTTTAACAAAAAATCAGGCCCAAAATGGGTAATGACCCAGTCCAAGATCAGGTCTCAACCGGCTCCCAAACGACGTCGTGTGGGTATTATCAATCTGAGCCGTTGATCGAACAAATCAAACGGTTCAGGGCAGCCCTGGTTTGATATGAAACGACGGCGTTTTAAGCAATCAATCTGAACCGTTCATCTATCTTGATCCAACGGCCCCAAAAACTCACCAAGACCCAATCCACTTCACCCCCCGGGCCAACCCTTTCCCCAAACTTAAACCAAACGACATCGTTTGGTTAAGTGAGCTGATCCTGACCGTGGATCATGTTTGATCTAACGGCCTAGACCAATCCACCCCTCCCCTATATAAGCCTCAAGTTCATACCCCGGCCCCCTAACTAAGCACCCCCATTCCTCTCCTATTCATCATTGTCTTCAGACGATACCCCCAAAACCCTAGCCGCCCTAACTCCCCCTTGCTTGAAACCCGGCGGCAACAACGCCGCCGGTTACCACCTTAACACCCCTGAACCCCCTGACCATCCTCTATCCGAATATGATAACCACTGAGCTCGAATCCTCCTGGAGTTTCTCGAATCTTCATTTGAAGATTCGAGCGAAACTCAGATCCAAACCAACCAGGCCCTAATCAACACCATAGTACCCCCTGACCGGCCTCGTTATGGATCTATTGTTCGTTCACCTCAAATCTTCCTGGAACTGCTCGAATCTTCATTTGAAGATTCGAGTAAAACCTAACCCTACCCCAATGTACCGCAAACTCACACCAGTTATCCACCTGACCTCCCTCGTGCTTAAAACACCGTTGGTTGGGTTCGAATATGTCTATAAGTGTTCGAAATTTAGATCAAAGAATCTGAAACCCTAAAAAATTCCAATCGTGGAATTTGCCCAAATTAAATGAGGGATTGAGGTCTAAGAGACTTTAATCGGGGTATTCTCAATTGAGAATACTTCGAATAAAGTCTGTTCAGCCTCAAAAGGTCCGAATCCAAAGTTGAGCTTTTGTCCGTATAAATTTAAAGGTTCAAAGGTATTTTTCGTACTCCTTTTTGTATTCTGTGTATATTGTTGTTTGTTTCAGTAGTCTGTGTAATTTTCCTATTTGTTTATTTGATTCTGTCTCATACCCGTCTATTTGATCAAATAATGGCATTGTTTTTGTTGGTTGTGATTATTTACAATGTGTGTAATCGACTCGATTAAGTTCATCGATTAGTTATATTATAAAATCGTGTTTGTGATAATGCTGATTGAAATAACCTGTTTATCTACTTATAGACTGTTTGTTGACAATCATTGTAGATAGTCAGTTGATTAGTACTCGTAAATTAAATTATGCTTGTTTGCAAATCAGTAAGTTCATCAAATGGATGTTATGTATGTTGGTTTCTGGGTAGTAAGTTTTAGGGCACTGTCAATATACTGACAATGCCCCTGCATTCATGCTGATTTCAAATTCAGTTTAAATTGTGCTGTTGAGTTCTATGTGATGTTGGGTTTGAATTCAGTTTTACGAATGATGGTTAGATATAATTGGGTTAGAAGGTTGCATTTTCAGTTAAGATTTAATCCAAAAAACTGGCTGCTGTTGGTAGAAGCTGTAGTTTGAGGGATTTTCAGGGGTACTGTTGGGAATGAAACAGTGAAAGTAATATGATAGTATTAGTGTGCTAATAGTGGAATGTTAATGGCTATAATCTAATAGGATAATGGGAGACAAAGGGAATTGGGAGTGCTGAAAATAAGGGAAAAAGTATCTTTAGTGGCTGATTAATTAGAAAATCAGCCTTAGAGTTATTTGAGTGGAGATTTTCTGATTTTTAAAAGAGAAAAGGGGTCCAGACAGTAGGCTGTTAAAGGGGGCAGACTTGTATAAGAAGGGGGTTTAGGGACTGATTTTGAAGAGAACCATATGTCGACAGTGAGGAGAACCATATAGAGAGAAGAAAAACAGAACTAAGAGAAAAAAAGAGAGAGAAACTGGACAGTGGAAAAATAGAGAGAGAGAAAAAAAACTGAAAGATAGACAGAAAAAAGAAACAGAAAAAAGAACACTCACACACACACACAGAATCTGAAACAGATATAGAAGAAGGAAAGAAAATCAGAAACATAGTTTTCCTTGAATCTGTCTGGGTCTGTTTGTTGATATTGTTTGGTTTAAATCTGAAATTTTTCTTAAAATTCTGTTACTGCTCGTCTGGTTCCAAGGGTCTTGTTATTTTGCTCAAATCTGCTGAGTTATTTGTCATTTTCTGCTGATTTTGTTGCTGCTGTTACTGCTGAAATTTGCCTCTTTTACCCTCATTTCCAGGTATATATTTTTAGACTCATGTTGTGGAAAGCTTCAACATTACCAAATAAATGAAGTTTGGAATTATAATTATGTCTTTTACTCGTTTAAATCTATTAGTTTAAATTTCAGTTTTGTTTCAGTTGGTTAATATAGTAGTATGCTTGACATGATGACTATTAGTTAATCATTCCCTTTTGAAGTTCGTATAAGCGTTGTAATAATGTTATCTATTTCAGAATTTCATTAAATATAAGTTATGTTCGAATTGTCAAGATAGGGAATATGGCAGAAAGTTGGCCATTAATTAAATCTTGTGATATTGTTAGCTAAGTAAAGAATAGTATAGAAATATCAAAAAACTATATTATTAGCCTATTTTGTCAAATATCCGATTTTGTTTAAGGCTAGATAATGTTAGTTGTATTTCGCTCATATATGGCATAATAGCGGTTATGTGAATAGCCATGGTGAAAAATGTGAATTGATATAATCTGTCACGTTTGCGATGTTGGAATATGATGAATGGTTCAGACGTACCACTACGTTGCATGTGATGCCATTTTATTGAGTCAATTTGTATAATAGTTCTCTTTCTTATCAACTTGATTTTGTCTATCATCGCAAACAAATTAACCAAACAATTATAACTTTGGACTAAAAACAAGTATATGAGAAGGAGGTGGGATTTATAAGTACGAATTGCAACATTTTATGTCAAAGATATGTAGAAATAGAGTTCGCACTAAATATAACAATGAAAATTCTTCGGAAACTATTAATTGGTTTATCAAATTAATTATTTTCCCAGTTTTGTATGCGATTCGCTTTTTGGGTATACTAATGTTGTATTCACGATAAAAATGGTAGTTTTAGTTACATGTTGTTTGTTTTTTATATCATTAATTCTTTAAAATTTGAATAGTTTTGAGGTATATAATTCATACGCGTAAAATAAGACTTGCGGTCAACACATAATAAATTTTGAATTCTTTTCAAGAAAATTTGAAGGCTTCCAAATCAGTGTTTCTCTATGACTTTCATATTAAAAATAGATGGATATAATAAACATTTGTAGAGAATTATAAAGAATATTTTGTGTAATTAGGGATGCGTTCGCGTGACCTGATTATACTTCTAAAGGCAATTCGAATTATGCGTTCGCGCAACTCCGAGCAAACTTTTAATAAAAGAGGTTCTTCAGGGGATGTTAAATTAAACCCGAAATGTGCAGTTCACTATTTAATCATACAAGAGTGACGATGTTCTTAACTTTATTTTTAAGCACAATTTCGAACATAAGTTTTTATATAATAAAAATATGCAAAAAATAATATTATCAATCTTATCATGTACACGTATGCGTGACACGATTCTTCACGTTTATAAAAAATATATAATACAAATATACGTACGCGTGATTCGTTTAAGGGTCTATAATTATGAACAATCTAAAGCGGTAACAAAATCATGCAATAAAAAATGTATTTAACAAATCAAGATAATTAAGCCAAGTATAATAACGGTTAAGCGACCGTGCTAGAACCACGGAATTCGGGAATGCCTAACACCTTCTCCCGAATTAACAGAATTCCTTACTCGGATTTCTGGTTCGCAGAATGACAAACAGAGTCATATTCTCCTCGATTCGGGATTAAAACCGGTGACTTGGGAGGCCATAAAATTCCCAGGTGGCGACTCAGAAACAAATAAACAAATCCCGTTTCGACTGTCCTTTAATTGGAGAAAACTCCCTTCACCCCTCGAAGGGGCGGAAAAAGGAGGTGTGACACTCATGACTCGTAGAACCTATGAACCTAGTGCTCTGATACCACCTTATCACGACCCAAAAATGACAAGTCGTGATGGCACCTAACACGACCCGCTAGGTAAGCCAACTAACAACCAATACAGGTCAAATGAAATTATAGGAAAATAGAGAAGGAATAGCTGAACTTTTACTTATTAACCCAAGAACTGGTAGTACGAATCATGAGCTTCTAAAACTTAGGATTTACAAACTGATATGAATAAATACACGTTCTTTTTGAAAATACATAAATAGAATAGTAAAATCTAAGCTACCAAGGACAAGTGGCAACTAAATCTAGAACGCACGAACATCTTCAGAGTCAGCACCCGACATCCCTAGCAGCTCCGCTTCCAAGAGAAAATCTGCACGCAATGTGCAGAAGTGCAGTATCAATACAACCGACCCCGTGTACTGGTAAGTATTTTGTCTAACCTCGTCAAAGTAGTGACGAGGTTTTTAGTTAAAAGATGCTTATTGTTATAACATGTACATTAGACTAACAGTATAGGCAGTTCAAAAACATGACAGATAAGAGTATCGTATACAACCCTGTGAGATAGTCAACAATTACTAGAAAGAATCATAGTAAAAGATTTGTAATCTTTCCTGGTATGAGAAGTATATCCAAGATATCATGTCAAATGGCACGGTAACACCTTTCGTGATTTTATCTCTTCCTCACCATATATAAATAATTTATATGTCAAATCAATTAGCATGCCAACACCCTTCATGCGTTCAATTCATCCTTATTAAATGTACGTATAACAGAACCAACCAGATGACAGAAATACCGATAACAGGAATTACAAAGTAGGAAATACGCAAGTAGCAACAATGAACGAGGATATACATATGGGCAACAATAAAAGACTAGGCGGAAAGCACGTGAGTAATAATAACAATATGAAAACAAGGAATATCAACTTCAATTAACTAGCATAATGGAGGCCTAAGTACAAATATAATAAATAAGAAGAAAACATGTGATCTTTACAAGTTAAAAAGTAAGGTCATGAATGACTAGCATGGTGGAAGGCTTGTACTAAAGTGCAACAGAATAGATACGACATGAGTATAATCATAAAGTTAGGAAATATGCATGGTATTTGAAAGTTAAGCAAGTAGAAGGTATGAGAAACACAACAACAATTGAGATATAGATCAATGACAGAACAATGGCAACAAGTCATATCAGATCTATAATTATGATAATAACAGTTCAAAGTAAAGACATGAATGTATACACGGAAGACAGATATCAAACATAATGCATGTCCCTCAGCCTCTCCTGCACAGAACCACCCATCGTGCCATGACCTCACGATAACATACAATACAATATAAATGAAATGGCACGGTATCACCCTTTGTGCTTTTACTCTCAATAATATGGCACAACATTATCCTTCGTGCTTTACACTTTCCCTCACATGATAATATATACAAAGGAACGATATCACCCTTCGTGCTTTACACTCTTCCTTACCAAGCATATGTATATAAATGACAACCAAGGCAGGAAGCATAAATAACATCAAGGAGAGTGTTTAAACAAATATTCTAACAAGTCCAAATCACAACTTCCCAAGCCAACAATGATTCAATAAACCCTTAGGAACCATATAATTCAAGTACTTTCACAAATCTCATAAATGATCAACGCCACAAGTATAGAATCTAGCGTCTCAAGAAGATCGACTATAGCGATGTATTAATGATTACGCATAGAGATGACCGAATTAGACACATCAACGTATTCTTAGAATTTTCATCAAATTTGATCAAGTTATATTAGGTTAGGTCTTGATTTCTAATATTTAATACTATGTTTTTAATATCTAGAAGTCACATGAGGCATGAAGCAAGAAGGTTACGTAGTTCTACAAGATGCAATTATAACATAATTTACCCCCGAGCATGATTAACCTTGGCACATACATATACGCTCGTCACCTCATATATGTATCATCCCCACATGTAGCAAACAATATCAAATAGGAGGAAAAATTCTCTCAACAAAGTTAGGCAAAATACTTACCTCAATTCAGCTAACTCAACACTCAATTTAGCCTTTTTCCTTTACCAATTCACCTTCGCTTGGCTCAATCTAGCCACAGACGACTTGAATACATCACACAGTGCAAGAGAAAACAATTTCAATTAATAAAGCTATGATTTTTATTAAATTCCTAAAAGGTCAAAAAAGTCAAACCTCGGGACCACCCAGTCAAAACCCGGGTCCAAGGGTAGATCTTGACAACTCATAGCCTCATGAGTCCAAATATGTGTTTTGTTTTCAAATCCGAGTCCTATTCGACTCTCAAATCTCAAGTTTTCATTTTTCAAAACTTTGACAAAAATCCTCAAATTGTTCCATAGATTTCTCATGAATTTGATGTTAAATCTTATATAAAATCATGAAATATAGTTGGAAATATATTAGAGGTACTTACGCAATGATTTGGTATGAACATTCCTTCACAAAATTGCCTCTCATTGAAGCTAGGGTTCAAAATATAACAAAATGAAGCTAAATCTTGGAATTATCATCACTTAACAGGTTGTAGATGTCGTATTTGTGACAGGGGGTTCGCAATGCGACCCTCGTAAATGCGAATAATGTATTGCAAATGCGAATTGGTGGGCCTTTTGCTTAGGTCGCAATTGCGACCCTACGCTTCGCAAATGCGAAGGCAGAAATCTCGCAAATACGGCAGGGTTCTTCGCAAATGGGAATCTTCCTCAGTAGCCCAGACTTTGCAAATGCGATGGCTGCTTCACAATTGCAACTGTTGCATTTGCGACGAATACATCGGAAATGCGATGACACCAACACCAGCACTCAGTATTAAGGAAAATCATTCCGAAACCAATCTGAAACTCACCCGAGCCCTCGGGGCTCCAAACCAACCATGCACCCATGTCCAGAAACACAACACAAACTCGTTTGCATGCTCAAATCATCAAAATAATATCTAAAACCTCGAATCGAATGCCGAAACATATGAAGATCAAACTAAATTTCAAGAACTTCTAGAATTGCAACCAAGTGTCTGAACCATATCAAATCAACTCCGAATGGAACATAATTTTTGCAGCCAAGTTCTATATGTCGAAACGAACCTACTCGAAGCTTCAAATCACGCATAACAAGCTTGAAACGATGAATCACATCTCAAGTCAAAATCAAAGATCTTTGAAACTTCAACTTCTACAACCGATGTTGAAACCTATCAAATCACCTCCAATTGACCTCAAATTTTGCACACAAGTCACATTTTCCCTAAAGACCTATTCTACCTTCCGAAATTCGAATCTGACCCTGATATCAAAAAGTCCACTCCCGGTCAAACTTTCAAAAAATCCAACTTTCGCCAATTCCAGACTAATTCGACTACGGACCTCCAAATTACAATCCAAATGCACTCCTAAGTCAAAAATCACCCAAAGAAGCTAACATAACTGACAGAACTCCATTCTGATGTGAAATGCTAAAAAGTCAAACTTGGTCAACTCTTTCAACTTAGAGCTTAAATCTTGAAGCTCATTCTTCCAAATCACTTCCGAGTAACTTGGAAAACCAGTACCGATGATTTAAAAAAGTCATATTACATCACGCGAAGGTACTCGACCCCTCAGAATAACGAGCGAAGTGAAGATACTCAAAACAACCAGTAGGGCTGTTACAAATCCGCACCTAGAAAGAACTGGCACTTAAATACGGGTGGAAGGTCAAAAATATGGTAACTTGGACTCATCTTGTCTTTGCTTTTTGCGTGAGGAAATTGATTAATCCTTTCTCTCTTTGCTGAATTTAGATCTACCCCAAGGCTCAGTTGTCGTGCCCGAGGAGGATGTTTTAGCTGATCTTGCTGATGCGGCGAGGCTGCTTCAGGAGGCGTTTACTCACACATGTGTCTTCAGGCCTGCATTAGGCACAAGTGTCTCATTTCGGAGTCCCCATCCAGAGAGCAAGCAAGCAAAAAATATACATTCGTTCACGGCATGGGGGAAAAAATTAAAGGGCAAGGAGTGTCGTGCCCAAATTGTCTCCAGATTATGTGGTGTCGACATTCATGCTTGAGCCAGTCATAAATACCGTGGTTATCGATGATGATGGAGAAGCTAGTGAAAAGGGGGATTCTCTACATAGAAGATGATGACCTTCATCAATTCAACAGAATGCCCAATCTAATGAGTTAGTTACACCAACCAAGGATGATGCCTCTACTCTAGAGGGAGTTTGAAATGGTGGAAACTGCCAACTCTTATTTTTAGATCCCAGTCGCTGCACCTGGTGTTGTGATGCTGAGTACCGGGTCCTTGTCGTATTCGGTTGACGAGCAACGAACAACGAGCATTGTGTTTGCACAGCTGCTTCTCACCCTTCAATGCCATCAACTTCATCTCCCTTTTTACCAACTCTACCACCAACAACTGCTACATCATCTCTATCGGCCGCATTTATCCGAGAAAAAGATGTTCCTCTCCCCTAGTCCCAGTTCATGGGAATTTATGGCAAAATTATGCCTCCCCCTCAGAAGACCCACAAAGGAGGAGGAACGTTACTCTCTCGGTCTCTACCGGATGCAATCTGTTGTCCTGGTTAGTGGAACTTGCTAACTATCTGAAGCCTTTGGCTTCAGAAAAAGATAGGGAAAATATACAAGCTCTCTTGGGAGAGTGCTTGTTGAATAATGTCATCCACAATGCTGCAACGGTATATCCTTCATTTCCTTCATTATTTCTTCTACCTTTGATACAATATTATTCTGAGTTTGCATTTTATGTTTTTGATAAGTGGGGATTTTGACTACTTATTAGTGCCTTTTAGCTTTCGTTTTAGTCTAAAAGTGTTTAATTGTATTCCCAAAACTGATAAAATATGCTTAACTGTAGGGGTATTGGAAAATAAGCCACTAAGATGAAATCCAACTCAAGAAGAAGTGATCTAAACTCAAGGACAAAATCAGGCACAAAAGCTCAAAGTTCGGACCATGGATTTCCATCCGCGGCCGCAAATTGTGAAGGAAAGTTTATCAGAGACAAAGTGCGAAGTGCGGTCCACACATGAAATGTGCGGCCACAGAAGCTAAGCAAGAGTAGAAGTTCAGAGAGTTCTCATTTCAAACTCAAAGGAAGTGCGGACCACACAATTATTGTGCGGCCGCAGAAGTCATCTACGCGGTGGAACTCACAAATGTGCGGTCCGCAGAAGAGCCCTGTGTGGCCTCACCCAAAAATGTGCGGACCGCAGAATATGAGAGATACAGCCGCATTTCAGAATTGTGTGGCCGCAGATTCAAATCCTGTATAGACTGAAGCAAAGTACGGACTGCACATAAAATTGTGATGTCGTAGAACCTCCGAAAGGGCATTTTTATCTGAAAATTCCATCATTGTATAAATAGAAGAGTTTCATGAAATTAGGTCAATTTTGAATATTAAAAGTGCTGAAGCCATTTCTTCTTGCTTCTTTAGGCAACTTTAACTTATTTTGGTAATTTAACATTGGATTTTTATATTTTAATCTTTCAATATGAGTTTTATTATATTTTCTTCTTTGTTTTCTTCTATACCCACTATGAGTAGCTTGATTTTTACTAGGGTTGTAACCCAACCCTAGTGTGTAAACCTTATTGGTGAATAATTTTATGCTTGTTTATGAATGAGTATTTGTTATTTAGCTAGGTTCATGATTCAATTGTTAAATTAATGGTTGCAAATATTGATTTATGTTTATTGGACTTAGTCTCTTCTTGAGAAAGAGAGGCCTAGTCTAGGTTAACTTAACTAACAAGGAATTGGGTCAATTAAGAGATTGATTAACCCAATTAAAGGGTTCAACCTAGAGATAGTAACAACCCGACATAAGCTCTTATCAACCATTCGCAGGCCAATTTTCTTGCTTTCGAGGGCCTCCAAATGTTGATTAGAGATAAAGAGGAACTTACCTCTAAGCGGGATCAACTTTTGGCCGAGCGGGACCAAATTGCTACTCACCTCTCCGAACTAAAAGCTAAAGCTGCTGAGGCAGTTGTGTTGGAGGCTCGGTTGCAGCAAAGCGAGTAAGAATTAGATACCCTTATCTAAGAGATTTCCCCATTGAGGGATCAATTAGAAGAGGTTAGGGAAAAATGGGTTGATGTCCATAGTGTCGTTCTTGCTGCATCTGATCGCGAGGTTGCCTATGCTGAAAGATTAAATAATTTGGAGTTGGCCTTGAACCCCAAAACCGAGGAGTTTGCTACTGCCAGGGTTAAGTATGCCCAAATGGAGAAGAAGTATAAGAAGATCATTGAGCATATCAACTTTACGATTCGTGACCTCGATTTCAGCCTTCGGTCCGTTAGATCCGCGTAGAAAAATCTTTATGCCGAGGTTGACCAACTTAAAGAAGAAATTCAGCACACGAGCGACTTTCCCTCATTGTTAAGAAAAAGCATTCTATGTATAGCATGCGGAGAAAAATCTTGGAAGAGGCCAAAGAGGGTGTCATAGATTTTGACGCCGGAATTGCTAAGGCCCTCGAGCTGGAGTTAGCTGCAAAAAGAGGTATTCCGGTCAGTCCTGATGCTACCGATTCTTCTTGTTCTAGTTTTGAGTGCTCGGGAACTGAAGAGGAACCAGAACGTGATGATGCTGAGGGCCAAAATGTTGAAGGCCAAGATATCAAACCGGTGGTGGATCTACCTCCTTCTTCTGGGGGCACAGATACTTCTTTTCCTCCGAGTTCTGGAAATGCAGCATCTTAGCTTTTCATTTCTTTTTCCAACTTTTATACTTGTGCCATTTGGCACATTTGTTATAAAAACTCTTTGCTTAATTACTACATGAACTTTCCTTTCTGCGCGCTTTCGTTTAAACATTATGCAAGTTTAATCTTTTGCATCTTTTTTATATAAGTATTTGTGCATATTTCTTTCTTGCATCTTTTTTCATTTAAGTATTTGTGCAAGTTTGTTTTTTGAGTCTTTTTGTGCAATGCTTTGGGTGTATTTTTCCTCAAAATCATTTGGATTTCGGGCATAAATTTTTCCGAAATCAACCTTTTATCGTGAGGGTTTTCATATGATAGGGCCCTCTTATGTTTATGGTGCTCTTGAAGAGGACATCTCCTGTTGATTACGGCATTTCCTGTTCATTACGGTACTAACATTTGAAGTACTTGTTTAACTTTCAAATGACAAAATTAGTTCATCGTTCAGACAAGAAACAAGATACAAATAAAATGACTTTACTTATTCCTTCCATTTTCAAAAGTACATAAGCATTCGTTGTGCCAAAACGACATTGCCATTTCTTGTGGCTAATTTTTAGAACTTGTTTTACGGGGCTGGCCGCGTAGTGCCGGATCCTAATGACATAACTATGCTTCTTGGTTTCATATTCTAGTTGAAGTGGCAGATGTTGTCGCCATATATTCGTATCATCCCCCTAGTGTTCGAATGCGAAGAATGCAAATTGGAATACTGGAAGTTTAGCACCTTCGAGGATTCCACCATTGAATTGCTAGATAATATTTAGTTTTGTAAAAAACTTCACTTCCCCTTGTGAGCACGTGATTTTTGCCTTACGAAAACTACTCCAAAATAAATCAAAAAATAAAATAAATTTCTTTTACTGTGTAATTCTTGAATTTGCGTGGTGTTAAATATTTGTGTTATGTCCGTAAATGTTTACTTTGTCATAATAAAATAAAAATTAAAATAAAATACATGTTGCATGCATATAGGATTTAATTATGTATTTGAAAGATAATTTAAATAAAATCACCAAAATATGCATTTCGTTCTATTTTTTATATTCCACTGTGTGATTAATGTTTTATCTGTATGTTGAATAGTTGTTATGAAGTGATTAATATTTTTGTGTAAGGTTAAAAATTGTTTTATAATTTTTGTTAGGATTTTTTTATGATAAATAATAAAATAGAATAAAAAAAATATAAGTTGTAAAATAAAAATTGGACCTGGATTAAAATCCAGACCCAAATCAAATTACCCCCCCCCCCACAGCCCAATCCAACATCCCCCTATCCGGTCCAATTCGAACAAGCCTAAACGACGCCGCATGAGATACCTCAAATCTGAGCCGTTGATTCATTGCAATCAAACGGTCCAGTTCAGCTTCTGCATAAATGAAACGACGACGTTTAAGGGCAACTAGATCTGAACCGTTCATCCATCTTGATCCCACGGTCTTAAAAACTCACCCAAACCCGATCCATTTCAACCCCGGGTTGACCCCTTTCCCCAACTTAAATCAAACGATGTCGTTTGGATAAGTGGATTGATCACAACCGTGCATCTTAATTGATCCAACGGATGAGATCAATCCACCCCACCCCTATATAAGGCTCAAGCTCCTACCCCGGCCCCTAACTGAACACCCCCCCTCCTCTCACTGTTCATCATCGTCCCCAAACCCCACCCCTAACCCTAGCCGCCCTAGAATCCCACCGCTTGAAACCCGGCGGCATCAACGCCGCCGGTCACCAAAATAACACCCTAGAACCCCCTGAACATCCTCTACACAAATCTGACCTTAGTTTCCTTCGAATCACACCCCAACTCTTCGAATACTAAATCGAAGGTGGGTCTGAAAACTCAAACCTTTCCAATGGCTTCCAAAATAACACCATAGTACCCCCTAGCATGCCTCGTTATGGATCTGAAGTTTGTTTGGCTCGAATCATTTCCGAGCTTCTCGAATCTTCTTTTGAAGATTCGGACCAAACAAGAACAAACTCAAATTCCTCCCAAATTAACACCAAATGACCTTTAGGATTCCCTCACCCTTGTGCCATCTTTGGTTTCCCTCGAATCCACCCAGAAGTGTTCGGATTTAAAAGCCAAGGTCTAAAACCCTAAATTTTCCAGCCTTGGCATCTTTTTCACTTCAGACGAAAGATTGAGGTTTAATCGACCTTAGTCAAAGTATTTTCAGTAGAAAATACTTCGACTAAGGTCTGTTTGATTTCAAACAAAATCCAAATCCAAGTTGAGTTGAGTCCGGTTGAATTTGAAGGTTCAGAGGTAATTTTCTGTTTCTTGTGTGTATTCTACGTATACTCTATGTTCGTTTCATTAGTTTGTCTAAATTTTCATAATTTTCTAGTCAATTTTGTTATATTGTCCCCTACCCGTCTACTTGATTCTAAATGTGAATTTTTTCTGTTGATTGTGATTATGTACAATGTGTGTAATCGACTCGATTAAGTTCGTCGATTAGTTGTATTGTGAATCTTGCTTCTGAAAATGTTGTTTGTAATACCCTGTTTATCTGTTTGGAGTTGATTATTATCATTGAAATTAATCAATTAGTTCTTCCCAATTAATTGATTCTTGTTTAATAAATCAGAAAGTTTGTCAATGGTGTGTATATGTTGATTTCTGAACATTGAGTTTCAGGGCATTGTCAGTATATTGACAATGCTCCTGTGTTTGTTTGATTTTGTTCAAAGTTAAAGTTCGTTTGAATCATTATACTGAACTCAGTGTAATATTGTTGTGATGTTAAGTTTGAATTCAAGTTTACAAAAGTTGGTCAAATACAATTGTGTTAGGAGGTTCATAGGATTGGTTATAACTGTAAATCAGAAGAATAA
This sequence comes from Nicotiana sylvestris, assembly GCF_000393655.2. Lineage (NCBI taxonomy): Eukaryota > Viridiplantae > Streptophyta > Magnoliopsida > Solanales > Solanaceae > Nicotiana > Nicotiana sylvestris. Next base: position 154,518,074 of record NC_091060.1, read on the forward strand.
TCAAGTTTATACAGATTATAGAATCAGTTTTGCAGTAGGTTCTGATTTTTTCAGTAATAACAGTAGGAGTCAGGGGGCATTTCTGGGATAAAACAGTAAGGGTAATGTGACATAATAGTGGGCTGAAAGTGGTTTGTTAATGGTTTTTAATTTAATAGGATAGTGGGAAACAAAGGGTAATGGGCTGCTGAAAAACAGGATAATAGCACTCAATAGGATTTAAAGTATTCAAAAGTAGTTTTAATGGAAAACTTTCTGATTTTAAAAGGAGAAAAGGGTCCAGGCAGCACTAGAAGGGTACAGGACAGCCCTGTATAAATAGAGGGGGATTGGGACTGATTTAGGGGCAGATTTTGAAAGAGAAAAATCTGATAAGAGAGATTTTTTTTGAAAGAGAAAAAAATCAGATTTGAGGGAAGATTTTAAGAGAGAAAAACAGAAAGAAAGAAAGAGATAGAAATAGAATCAGAAACAGAAATTTGAAAACAGAAACAGAAAAAATCTGATTGAGGAGATTTTTTTAGAGTTCAAGAAGAAGAAACAAAAAAAAATCAGAAACAGAAAAGTCAGAAACAGGAATTTGAAACAGAAGAGAAACTAAAATCTGAAATAATGTCCCTTGGTTAAATCTGTCAGGATTTATTTGAATCCATAGTTCAGTTAAAATCTGAAGTTTTCTTTTAAAATACTGTTACTGTGCATCTGGGTTTCTCAGGTCTCACTATTGCTCAAATCTGTGGAAAGACTGCTATTCTGCTGATTTTGTTACTGCTGCTACTGCTGAAATTTACTCATTCTACCTTCATTTTCAGGTACATGTCTTTTAAATTTTATGTTGGAAAGAGATTCAACATGACTAATCAATGAAGCTTGAATTGCAATTCTGTTTTCTATTTGTCCAAGTTCATCAGTTTAAATTTCATTTTTGTTTCATGTTAGTTAATTAGTAGTGAATTCAATTTGATAGTTATGAGTTAATTGTCTTACTTTGAAAATTCGTATAAAGCTTTGTAATAATGTTAGCCCTTCATCTCATTAGTTTAGTTGTATTTGAACTGTCAAGGTAGGAAACATGACATAAAGATTGACCATTAACTAGGCCTTGTGGCGTTGTTAGTTGAATAAAGAATAGCGTGAAAATGTCAAAACCATATTGCTAGTTTATTCTGATACTTGATTTAGTTATGGATGGAATGATATAAGTTGTACGTTATTATGTGGCATGATAACAGGTATCTATAGAACCATTAGTGGATGGTGAGTTGAGTTGTTATGGCTCATTATGATGTTAAAGTGCTATGAATGTTTCAAGACATACAAATATGTTGCATATAAGGCAATGTGGTTAATCAATTTGTATAATAATTCACATTCTCATCAATTCGATGCCTATCTACTATCGTAAACAAATCAATTAAAATAATTAGACTTATTAGATTAAAAGCAAGTATATGAGAATAAGATGAGATGTATAAAATGTAACATTTTATATTAATGGTAATTAGAAATAGAATTTGCACCAAATGAATTAAATAATGAAAAATTGTTCAAAAATACTTCTTCCCTTCATAAATCATGTTTGTTAGTTTCATATACAATTCATCCTTTGGCATATATATGTTGTATTTGCTAGAATCATATTTTTATTCTTTTCTTTGAACTTGAATAGTTGGGCTGAATATAATTTATATCCGGGAATTATAATCGACGGGCAACATTTAATAAATCGTGAATTTGTTAAAAGAATTCAAAGACATCCCTTGAATATGAATTTCTCAGTATTTTCATATAAAATGTATAGATATAACAAACAATTTGTGAAAAATTCATAATACCATTAAGAATATTTGGTATAATTAGGGATACGTTCGCGTAACCTGATTATACCAATAAAAGCAATTCGAATTATGCGTACGCGCAATTTCGAGCGAATATTTAATATAAGGGATTTCTTCGAGGACGTTAAATTGATTTCATAAAAACCCGAGATGTGCGGTTCACTATTTAAGAAAAACAAATATTCTTGATTCGACACAATTTCGAAAAAATGATTGTTTAATAAATATATTATCAAAAGTTATCGTGTACACGTACGCGTGACACAATTCCGCATTTTTAAATTTATAACACGAATATACGTACGCGTAATTCGATTCAAAGAAGGGTCCTCAATCACAATAAGTATAAGCGGTAGTAAAATCATGTAACATCAATATATTTAATAAAATCAAGATAATTAAGCCAATAATAAAAACAGTTAAGCGACCGTGCTAGAACCACGGAATTCGGAAATGCCTAACACCTTCTTCCGGATTAACAGAATTCCTTACTCAGGATTTCTGGTTCGCAGAATAACAAACAGAGTCATATTCTCCTCGATTCAGGGATTAAAACCGGTGACTTGGGACGCCTTAAAATTCCCAGGTGACGACTCTGAAATAATTAAATAAATCCCGTTTCGACTGTCCTTTAATTGGAGAAAACTCCCCACGCGCCCCGCGGGCGCGGTAAAAAGGAGGTGCGACAACTCTGGCGACTCTGCTGGGGAACATAACTTGTTATAACCCAGAACCACTGGTTCAGGGTTTAAAGAATTCGAGCTTAAAATATCTGTGTTAATTGGCTTTATTTACTATATGATTTTCAACTGTTTATATGCTAATATGCTAAATGTTGCTTTTTACCGCTTTAATATTATTTGAATTGTGAATATATACAACTGCTACGAAACCCCCTTCTTTCTGAGTCTTCTGAATTTATGGTGTACACGTGCGCGTGACCCACCTTTCTGTTAAAGTCATACCAAATAAGACGGAGTTGGGACAAGTAACTAGGCCGGGTAGACTTTCGTGCTCCCGGTACGTTGCCCCCGCTTCGGCTCAAACTGTCCGTTTGGGTAAGCCAGGTTTAGAACAATCAACCTCAGGTTTTACCTAGAATAACTCAGCCATGAACCGGATCCCTAGTAGGAACGTCTATTTGCATCATGTACATTTGGCCTTGGAGACTCAACACAGGGGTTGGGTCTGTCTAGGACAGGTGAACCCGAAATAAAAAGACCATCCTGATGCATCCTACTTGCTACTTGTGCATTCATTTGCCTCGAACATGCTTGTTGACCAGCTTAAATAAAATCATGGTGAGAACCGAGGAATAAAATGGGTTGTTTTAAAAGTTTCAAAGAAAAAGAAATAGTTTTAAATCTTGAAATAAAGGTGTTTAAAAAATAAAAAATTGAAAATGATTTTTTTTTTATGCATATTTTCAAAATGAGTCTTGACTTTATTAAATTAAATTTCAGATACAAAATGAGCACCACACAAAACCCCCCATCCACGAATATAGAAGAGTTTCTATTTCAGCTTCAAATGTGGTGGTATGATTTAGGCGAAGATGGTAAAAAATGGGTCGTCAAGCATTTGGGAAATCTCACGGACATTATGAAAGTTAAACCCCGTGATGATCTGATTGCGGCGTTAGTAACTTTTTGGGACCCTGTTCACAATGTCTTTCGTTTCTCTGACTTCGAGCTTACTCCTACATTAGAGGAGATAGCTGGATATGCTGGTTTTGACGGAAGTCTAAGAAATCAAAGCTTGATATTCACAAAGGCTCCTTCGGTACATCGATTCTTCGGTCTTCTGAACATCAGCAGTCAAATCAGGAAAAGCAATGTCATCAATGGATGTTGTTCCTTCAACTTTTTGTATTCAAGGTTCGGAAAGTCAGATGGGTTCGAAATTCATGAGAAAGGCCTTACTAACAAGCAAAACAAAGACACTTGGCAGATTCACCGTCGCTTTGCCTTCATGGTGGCTTTTCTAGGAATCATGATCTTCCCAAACAAAGAGCGAACAATTGATATTCGCACCGCAAAAGTTGTGCAAATCCTCACCACCAAAGAAAATCACACCCTTGTCCCCATCATTCTATCAGACATTTATCGGGCTTTGACTTTATGTAAATCAGGAGCAAAAGTCTTCGAAGGATGCAAAATTTTGTTGCAAATGTGGTTGATGGAACATCTCCAACAACAACCCATGATCATACAGTATGGGTCAAACAATGATAATTGCATCGAGAGTTATGAGGAAAGAATAAAAAACTATCAGGCTCTAGAAGGAATAGAAGCATGGGTATCTCATCTAAGGGCTTTAACGGCAAATCAAATTGAATGGACTTTGGGATGGCTCCCGATGAGAGAAGTAATACACATGTCAACCTCAAATAGTTATCTGCTACTATTGGGATTGAGAAGCATCCAGCCGTATGCGCCACTAAGAGTCCTAAGACAACTAGGGAGATATCAAGTAGTTCCTGATGATGAAGATTTGAGTATGCAAGTAATCGAATTACACCCAGAAGCCACTATTCCCGAGGCTCTACTTCAGCAGATGTGGAATGGATGTCGATACTTGAAAAGTGATACTCAAGTCCCAGACACTACAAAGGGTGAGATAAATCCTGGATATGCAAGGTGGTTTGAAAAACGGTCTCGCGTGGATGATGTACCAGAGCCTGAGCTAAGAAGGCCAACAAAAAGACCCCATGTTCAAAACTTCAATGATAAAATCCAAGAGCGGTTGATCTGGGGAGAAAAGGAAAAAGGGTACAAAGCAACTATCCATGCCCTAAAAGAAAATCTGAGAAGCCTCAGTCTGGAGAAAGATTTGCAAGCACAGGAAGCCGAAGGCGAGAAGAAGAGTCTAGCTTGTGAGAATGAAAATCTTCATGCTCGATTCCAAAAAATGAAAAGAGTTTCTGAAACACCAAAGAGAAGCTGGAAGGATCAAAAAACCATCGCCACTCTTTTTGAAAGAATGCAAGATTATGATTCCATTCTTACGGAAAACGAAAGGGCGTTGAGCAAAGCAAAGGAAAGGATCCAACAATTAAACGAAGAAGCCAGATCTAATAAGGAACGCCGAGATAGGCAATCCGAAAAAGGCAGGGCACAATTCAAGAAGGAAAAAGACCATTGGATACGATCAGAAAACCAGCTTCGTGCACAACTAGAAGAGGCAAGAAGATGCAACAGAGAACATCAACAAACAGACCTCGACAGGGAAAGAGCGCAAGCAAGATTAGAGCAGGCCAGACTCCGAGCTCTATTAGAATCAGCTCTAGATCGTGAAAACCGTGTCAGAGATATAGCCACCACTCGCCAGCAGCAATTGCAGGACCAAGACGAACGTCTCCAAGGTTTCAGGGCACAAATCCACGACCTGGCGGTCTACACATCTCAAAGTTGTGTAAACTGCCAAGGAATGGATTATGAAAGGTTTACAGAGTATGCACCCACTTTTGCTTGTCATCTAGCAATGGAGTTGGAAAGGATGTATCGTACGCTGGGAGGCCATCCAGGTCAAGCCCCACATTGAGCAGATAATCCAATAATTGACAACAAAAGTGGAAAGTGGGGCATGTTGTGAGATGTTAAGAATTGTATCTTTTATTTTGATTTAAGTGTGTGTGTTTCAAGCCATTTTCTTAAAGTGTTCAAATGTACTTCCATCTTTGTATAATGAATAAAAGTGATTGCCTTTAGACCGAACTACGCAAGGTCTGATTCATGTAAGGGCATGATACGTAGGCAATCTCTATAAGATTCGACCACCACGATAAAAGACATATATAATAAATAAAAGTGAATAACAATAAAAATTTCAAGAAAGCTGGGACGACACAAGCAGCCTAGCAAATACATAATAGAAAGGGATTATTTGTCTAGGAGCATTGCATCTCAACGTGTGATTATATATGTGTTAAACTCTCAAAACTAACAAGTTTGTTCATTTTCAGAATTCAGAATTCAGTTAGTTTCTCTAAAGAGTATACTGGCATATTATCATTATCACACGAGATCAAAAGGACCATTACCCGAAAGTATGTCTATCCCAGATGTTGACACAGGTATGGAGCTAGAGGAGTGGATGTCGGGAAAATGAAAGAAGAGATGCTTAAACTCAAGCAGCAAATGGCTGAGATGTACCAAGCCTGGTCTACAGGACAGTTACCCCCGTCTTATTAAACTAACCCTGCTCCATCAATGACCCAAACTCAGGATAATATTACCACTGAATTATCCCTAAATTTCCCCATTTACCAGCACTACCGAGGCACCACCTCTCAGACACCGCAGTCTCTACCTCCGAAACCAGTTCCATACTTTCCTCCACCTATGACTCCTGTTTTCGTAGCACCTCCCCCTACTACATTCCACAAATCTCCTAGTGAGCCTACATTCCAGGCCCAAGACAACCAATATTACCCCCGGAGCCCACCCTCAAAGCCTCCGAAATTAATTCAACTACTCCTCGTTTTGATCTCCCAACCGAAATTGACAAGCCAGCCAAAAATGCTGAACAAGAAGAGATGTTCAGGAAGGTCAAGAGTTTAGAAAAATCGTTCAGAGACATGCAAGGATTAGGTGGGCAAGTCAGTGTAGCATACAAAGATTTGTGCTTATTCCCCAATATACAATTACCAGTTGGCTTCAAGATGCCCAAATTTGACCTATACAATGGGCACGGCGACCCAGTAGCCCACTTAAGGGGTTTCTGTAGCAAGATGCGAGGAGCTGGGGGAAAGGATGAATTATTGATGGCTTACTTCAGTCAAAGTTTAAGCGGATCAGCTTTGGAGTGGTATACACGCCAGGACCATGGGAGATGGTACACTTGGGATGACCTGGCACAGGCATTCGCATACCATTTCCAATACAATCTGGAAATCATCCCAGATCGATTATCTTTGACAAAATTTGAGAAGAAACACAATGAAAGTTTCAGAGAGTATGGCTTCCGATGGAGAGAACAGGCAGCACGAGTGGATCCTCCTATGAAGGAGAGTGAAATGGTAGACTACTTCCTCCAAGCCTTGGAACCAACTTACTATGCCCATCTAGTTTCAGCGGTTGGGAAATCATTCAACGAAGTGGTGAAGATGGGAGGTATGGTGGAAGAAGGCCTCAAAACAAATAAAATTATGAGCTATTCAGCAATTAAGGCAACTACTCAAACTATTCAAGGCGGGGTAGGAGGAATCGGAAGAAAGAAGAGGGAGGAAGCAGCGGTAGTTGATTCAGGAATTTGGCCGGGACCCAGAGGTTCACCGCTTTACTATAAACAACAACGACCTCGCCAATCAGCTTACCACCATGATTCATCCCAACACTACTATCACCCTTCAGAGCCTTATTTTTCCATTAACCATGCTCAAACATACAATCAGCCACCTGTTCACACCAATTGGCGTGCTCCTGCCACACCAAATACTTACCCACGAGCCTATCCCGGACCAGGTTTCAGGCCTAGGCCAGCATTCAGGAGAGAAAGGGAACAGAAAAAGAAAACTTACACTCCATTGGGAGAGTCTTACACCAGTCTGTTCCACAGGCTGAGACAGCTAGACATGCTAAGACCAATACAATCCAAGCTACCCAATCCTCCTCCAAAGAATCTGGATTACACCATTAGCTGTGAGTATTGCTCCGGTGCACCAGGCCATGATACGGAGAAATGCTGGCATTTGAAAAATGCAATACAAGAGCTGATTGATACTAATAAAATCGAGGTTCAAACCCCCGAAGCTCCCAATATCAATAGAAATCCAATGCCAGCCCATCAAGAGGCCAATATGATAGAAATCATACAAGCTGATGGGGAGACAAAGAAGCCGTCACAAACTGTCATGATGATCAAGTCTCATGAAGCCAAACCATATAAGCAGTTAACAAAGGAGAAACCGGTACCTAAACAGAGCAGAAATGGCGATGAATCATCTGTGGTATACAAGGAGGGATCATCGAGCAAAGTTGCTCCAAAACAAGAAAGGCCGAAAGTGATAGTACCAGGGGTTGTTAACAAACCCATTGTATTCGTGGAAGGAGCCCGTACAGATCGGGTTATTATCGCACCTGTAATCCAGCTGCCGGTCATCAACAACAAAGCCATCCCATGGAACTACGAACGGGTGACTGTAATGTACAAAGGAAAAGAAGTCAAGGAAGAAGTGTGTGAGGTGCAAGGCTTGACTCGTTCGGGAAGATGTTTTACGCCCGAAGAGTTAAGAAAAACTAAAAACAATCCAACACCAATAAAGAGAGCTGTGACGGAAGAAGAGGCGGAAGAGTTTTTAAGAAAAATGAAACTCCATGATTATTCTGTTGTGGATCAATTAAAGAAGACGCCCGCTCAAATTTCATTGTTGTCATTACTGATCCATTCAGAGGAGCACCGTCTGGCTTTAATGAAAATCCTGAATGAGGCTCATGTTCCTGAAAAGATCTCTGTAAATCATTTGGGAAGAATAGCCAACAGAATCTTTGAGACAAACAGAATTACATTTGCTGATGATGAATTACCTGTGGAAGGTACCGAGCATAACAGAGCTCTTTACCTCACTGTGAAATGTGAAAACTCCGTAGTAACCCGGGTATTGGTTGACAATGGGTCAAGTGCAAACATATGTCCTCTCTCCACTTTAAGCAAATTAAAAATTAAAGAGGAGAGGATCCAGAAGAATAGTATCTGCGTACGGGGGTTTGACGGTGGAAGCAGAGATTCATTTGGCGACATAGTATTGGAACTAACTATAGGTCCAGTTGAATTCACAATGGAATTTCAAGTGTTGGACATAACTGTTTCTTACAATTTGTTGTTGGGTCGACCATGGATCCATGCTGCTAAAGCAATCCCGTCAACACTACATCAGGCTGTCAAGTTTGAATGGGATCATCAAGAAATAGTTGTGCATGGGGAAGAAAGTTTAAATGCTCGCAGCAGTACCATTGTACCAGTCGAGGGAACAGAAAATGACCAGGGACCATGGGTATACCAAGTGTCCGACACAGTGTCGGTGGAGAAAATTCCAGAGGGGAAATCCAAAGATATCCTCTGCATCAGTCATGGTAGCTTATGAAATGTTAAAGAATGGCTTTATACCCGGCAAAGGTCTGGGCTTATCTTTGCAAGGAATTATACAACCAGTATCTCTCCCCGAGAACTGGGGAACATTCGGTTTGGGGTTCACACCCACTGTAAATGACGTAATAAAGGCCAGGAAGTTGAAACACCAAGCATGGGTTCTTCCAAAACCAGTCCCACGTCTGTCAAAGTCTTTTGTCAAGACCGGTGTTAAAAACCGCCCGATAACAACAATTCCTAAATCCCGGGTCAATCCTGAGGAAGAATTAATTGAAAGATTCGAGAAATTGTTTGATGATGTGAATATGTTGGAAAATGGAGAAGGGTGTAGCGACGCAGAAGTTCAATTCGTTGGGCCAGAAACAAAGCTTAATAATTGGAAAGCCACTCCTCTCCCCATTCGAAAGGAGTCTTGGTAGTTTATTTTGATTTTCTTTCAAGTTTGTTTGGGTTACTTCAGGGTTGTAATCCCAAAGCTTATCTTACAGTTTGTTTGAAGTGTGCAAACCTTGTTATCTTTCATCATCCAATAAAAAGCAGTTTCCTTTTTATTGTCATTCCTGATAGTTTTCTTTTCTTTTTCTTTTTTCTGTACAGTTCTTTTTACGCTGGCTCTAGTGATATGGCATGCATGAGGAATCCTCAGCCCAGTCTTAAAAATCAATCTGGTTCCGAAGTAATAATTCAAGAAATATATTGTGATTATGAATCAGAATATGATGAAGATGAGGTTTTTGAAGAGATTAGTAAAGAGTTAATTCACTTTGAGGAAAAAATCAAACCTAACTTGAGTGATACCGAAGACATCAATATAGGGGACACGAGTAATGTCCGGGAAACCAAAATAAGTGTCCATCTCGAACCAAAGATCCGAGAAGAGTTAATTAAAGCACTCATAGAATTCAAAGATGTTTTTGCATGGTCATATGACGACATGCCGGGCCTGAGCACTGATTTAGTAGTTCACAAATTGCCCACCGATCCAACGGTGCCTCCTGTCAAGCAAAGGCTGAGAAAATTCAAGCCTGACATGAGTGTGAGAATTAAGGAAGAAATCACCAAACAATTGGAAGCAAAGGTCATTCGAGTCACTCGATATCCTGTTTGGTTGGCTAATATCGTTCCTGTACCAAAGAAAGACGGCAAAATTAGAGTATGCGTCGACTATCGCAATCTCAACAAAGCAAGTCCAAAGGATAATTTCCCATTACCCAATATCCATATTTTGATCGACAATTGTGCCAAGCATGATATAGGGTCTTTCGTGGATTGTTATGCCGGGTATCATCAAATTCTAATGGATGAAGAAGATGCAGAAAAGACGGCATTCATCACACCATGGGGAACTTATTGCTACCGGGTAATGCCATTCGGTTTAAAGAACGCCGGAGCAACCTATATGAGAGCAATGACCACAGTGTTTCATGATATGATACACAAGGAGATTGAGGTATACGTGGACGATGTGATCATAAAATCAAAGCATCAGGCCGACCACGTTGGGGATTTGAGGAAGTTCTTCTTAAGACTTCGCAGGTACAACCTCAAGCTTAACCCTGCCAAATGTGCATTTGGAGTTCCATCTGGAAAGTTGCTAGGATTCATAGTCAGTCGACGAGGCATCGAGCTAGACCCATCAAAAATCAAAGCCATCCAAGAATTGCCACCTCCCAGGAACAAAACTGAAGTAATGAGTTTGTTGGGAAGGTTAAATTATATCAGCAGGTTTATTGCTCAGCTCACAACAACTTGTGAGCCAATTTTCAAATTGTTGAAAAAGGATGCTGCGGTCAAATGGACCGATGAGTGTCAAGAAGCGTTCGATAAAATAAAAAGGGTATTTGTCGAACCCACCCATGTTGGTCCCGCTAGAGCCAAGAAGACCTTTGATTCTTTACTTAACAGTTTTGGAAAATTCATTTGGTTGTGTATTGGGGCAGCATGACCTCACTGGCAGAAAAGAACAGGCCATCTACTACCTTAGCAAGAAGTTCACAGCTTATGAGGTTAAGTATACTCATCTGGAAAAGACATGTTGCGCCCTAACATGGGTAGCTCAAAAATTGAAACACTATTTGTCATCCTACACTACTTACCTCATTTCTCGGTTGGATCCATTGAAATACATTTTTCAAAAGCCTATGCCAACGGGAAGACTTGCAAAGTGGCAGATATTGCTCACAGAATTTGACATCATCTATGTGACTCGAACTGCAATGAAGGCTCAAGCACTGGCCGATCATTTAGCCGAAAACCCGGTCGATGAGGAATACGAGCCGTTGAAAACCTATTTTCCTGATGAAGAAACAATGCATATCGACGAGGTGGAGCGAATTGAAAAACCTGGCTGGAAACTTTTCTTTGATGGAGCCGCTAACATGAAAGGAGTCGGGATAGGAGCCGTAATCATTTCTGAAACAGGGCATCACTATCCTGTTACGGCTCAATTGCGATTTTATTGCACCAATAATATGGCTGAATATGAAGCTTGCATTTTGGGGTTAAGGCTAGCTGCAGACATGGGTATCCGAGAAATCTTAGTCATGGGAGATTCGGATCTTTTGGTACATCAAATTCAAGGAGAATGGGAAACCCGAGACTTGAAGCTCATACCATACCGACAATGTCTACATGATCTTTGTCAGCGGTTTCAATCAGTGGAATTCCAACATATTCCAAGAATCCATAATGAGGTTGCCGATGCATTGGCTACCCTGGCATCAATGTTGCACCATCCGGACAAAGTTTATGTAGATCCGATACATATTCAAGTCCACTATCAGCACGCTTATTGCAATATGGTCGAAGAAGAATTTGATGGTGAACCATGGTTCCACGACATCAAGGAGTATATCAGGATGGGGATATATCCCGCACAAGCCACAGGAGACCAAAAGAGGACCATTAGACGATTGGCAAATGGATTCTTCTTAAGCGGAGGAGTTTTGTATAAAAGAACACCAGATCTTGGATTATTAAGATGCATAGATGCCAGACAAGCTACAGCTGTCATGTCTGAAATACATTCGGGAGTTTGCGGACCCCACATGAGTGGATATGTATTAGCAAAGAAGATCCTCCGTGCTGGTTACTATTGGCTTACCATGGAGCGAGATTGTATCAGTTTTGTGCGCAAGTGTCATCAATGCCAAATACACGGAGATTTGATTCATTCTCCACCATCCGAATTGCACACAATGTCGGCACCATGGCCCTTCGTTGCTTGGGGCATGGATGTGATTGGACCAATTGAGCCGGCAGCATCCAATGGGCACAGGTTCATTCTGGTAGCTATTGATTATTTTACCAAATGGGTTGAGGCCAAAACATTCAAATCAGTGACCAAGAAAGCTGTGGTCGATTTTGTCCACTCAAATATCATATGTCGATTCGGAATCCCAAAGGTGATCATCACAGATAACGGTGCTAATCTTAACAGCAACTTAATGAAGGAAGTATGTCAACAGTTTAAGATTACACATCGCAACTCTACCCCATATCGGCCCAAGGCGAATGGAGCAGTAGAGGCAGCCAACAAAAACATAAAGAAGATACTTCGGAAAATGGTAGAAGGTTCAAAACAATGGCATGAAAAATTACCATTTGCATTATTGGGATACCGCACTACTGTTCGCACTTCAGTAGGAGCAACTCCTTATTTGTTGGTATATGGCACTGAAGCAGTAATTCCTGCAGAAGTTGAGATTCCTTCCCTTCGGATCATTCGCCGAAGCAAAGATTGATGATGATGAATGGGTCAAAACCCGTCTGGAACAGTTAAACTTGATTGATGAAAAACGATTGGCCGCAGTATGTCATGGTCAATTATATCAAAGAAGAATAGAAAGAGCATACAACAAAAAGGTGCGTCCACGGAAGTTTGAAGTGGGTCAGCATGTGCTGAAACGTATTCTTCCACATCAGGTTGAGGCGAAAGGCAAATTTGCCCCGAATTGGCAAGGACCATTCATTGTGACCAGAGTATTGTCGAATGGTGCACTATGCTTAACAGATATTGAAGGCAAATGCATAGACATGGCGATCAATTCTGACGCGGTAAAGAGATATTACGCATAACTTTTTGAATGTTTGTATTTAGCATTATTTCAAAGATTGGAATGACAAAGGCAATTTATTCTGCTATCCAAATACTATACCCTTTGTTTCCCCTTTGAGACATACTTGTTTCTTTCCTACCCTCTCTTGGAATCAATGAAAAAAAATCACTATTATTTAGTGAACTACGTTTGACCTGATTCCTCAAAGAAGGATACGTAGGCGCCTCACGGCTCGGTCATAGGGTGCACAACATACACAATGTGCACGAAAAGAAACATTAAGAGACCCCAATCAAGAAACTGGGGCAGGAATTGTATTGGAAATAAGAAAAGATTCCAAGAGTTGTAATTTTAAACCCATACCAAAGCTATTTAGCTTTTAATACCTTTTCCATTTCTAACCCCATACCAAAAAGACCTTTCGATCAATCTTAGAAAAATGCTGAGACAAGCAAATGAAGATGGTTCATAACACTCTGGTACAAACAAGAAAAGAAAGTAAAAATGAGAGAGTCTTATAGGTGAAAACCCACACGGGCACCATAAGGCGACGGAAGTTGAGAGAAAAGTAAAATGAGAGAGTCTTATTGGTGAAAACCTTCGTAGGCACCATAAGGCGAAAAGGAAGTGAGAAATGAACAAATGAGGAAGGTTTATCGGTGAAAACTCTTTGAGACATTACAAGTCCAACAGGTCTGTGAAATGAAAAATGAAGTTGGATTACGGAAATTTTGGGGGAAAATAAAAATGAGACAATTGAAAGGAGATTGATTAAAAGACTGGGTTGATTAATCCAAAATGCATACCCTGATCATTGGCGCCAGTAACTCCAATCAGATAAGTTTTTATTCTTTCTCCAACAGTCATCCAAACTTGGATTTTCTTTTCATTCTATAATTGTCGAAATCAGCGTGTTTCGTCACTAATAATCTTACTTTTCTAAAAGCTTTGAGATAAGTTTTATTCCAAACAAATAATAAGGAATGTCAAGGTATACTACCAAGATTCAAGGTTACATGATGCAAAATACGGCCATGAAAGGCGGGAGATAAAAAGATATTGGTGTAAGAAAAGTGAAATCAAAAATGGATCAGCAAAGTTAGAAGGGACATATGATTACAGTTAAAAGGATTTGAAGGAAAACATACAGAGGGAAATCCTATAGTCAAGGATCAATTACAAGGACAAAACGGTCTTTTTCAACCATTCCAAGGCAATAAAAAAGAGACGAAGAGAAGCCTCACCATCGGCAAGAATACCCCAGTTAACCACCCTGCTTTAAACTAACGAAGTTTTCTTTGATTTAAAACAGGGGCAAAGACAATATTTGTGTCAGGAAATACCTGGTAAAGAAGAAGAAGTCAGGCGTCCACCTGGAGAATGAGGATGAGAATTGAAGAAGTCAGGCGTCCACCTGGAGAATGAGGATGAGAATTGAAGAAGTCAGGCGTCCACCTGGAGAATGAGGATGAGAAAAGAAGAAGTCAGGCGTCCACCTGGAGAATGAGGATGAGAATTGAAGAAGTCAGGCGTCCACCTGGAGAATGAGGATGAGAATTAAAGAAGTCAGGCGTCCACCTGGAGAATGAGGATGAGAATTAAAGAAGTCAGGCGTCCACCTGGAGAATGAGGATGAGAATTAAAGAAGTCAGGCGTCCACCTGGAGAATGAGGATGAGAATTAAAGAAGTCAGGCGTCCACCTGGAGAATGAGGATGAGAATTAAAGAAGTCAGGCGTCCACCTGGAGAATGAGGATGAGAATTAAAGAAGTCAGGCGTCCACCTGAAGAATGAGGATGAGAATTAAAGAAGTCAGGCGTCCACCTGGAGAATGAGGATGAGAATTAAAGAAGTCAGGCGTCCACCTGGAGAATGAGGATGAGAAAAGAAGAAGTCAGGCATCCACCTGGAGAATGAGGATGAGAATTAAAGAAGTCAGGCGTCCACCTGGAGAATGAGGATGAGAAAAGAAGAAGTCAGGCGTCCACCTGGAGAATGAGGATGAGAATTAAAGAAGTCAGGCGTCCACCTGGAGAATGAGGATGAGAATTAAAGAAGTCAGGCGTCCACCTGGAGAATGAGGATGAGAAAAGAAGAAGTCAGGCGTCCACCTGGAGAATGAGGATGAAGAATTGAAGAAATCAGGCGTCCACCTGGAGAATGAGGATGGAGAATTGAAGAAGTCATGCGTCCACCTGGAGAACGAGGATAAGAATTAAAGAAGTCAGGCGTCCACCTGGAGAATGAGGATGAAGAAGTTAAAAAGAAGTCAGGCGTCCACCTGGAGAATGAGGATGAAGAAAGAAAAGAAGCAGTCAAGGCACCCACCTGGAGAACGAGGGAATGCAATTGAAGTGTTGAAATCAAAAGCCCGCTCATATGAAAAAGGAGCACACTTAGAATCAATAAAGCAGAGGAATCCAACAAAATCCCCAGCAAGAAACAACAAGAGTCCCAAACAGATGAAAGAAATACGGGACACAATGAAAAGGAATACAGAATAAGCCAAATGCCCAAGAGTCACCAAGATATCAAGACAACAAGAAACGCAAGGGCATGATCTAGATAAGATTTTTATAATTCATGTATCATAGTCTAGTTTAGCTTTTTGTATTACCTTGGAAGTAAGGTGTAATAAGGAGGTCAGCAAGCAGTAAAAACAGCACGAAGCAGCAGTAACATCACAGCCCCAAGGTAGTCCCAGCTACCCAAAACTTCCCGAACTACATTGACCTGATTCCTTTATAGCCAAGGATATGTAGGAAACCTTTGAAGCAGAGGTTCGGTCAAATCTTTCAAAAAATGCTTCCCATGGAGTATTCGAACGGGCAAAAATCGCTCGTATCCGCTCACTTTATCTTTGCATGAAAACTCTTCGAGTTTCCGCACAAAGAGGGGCAGCTGTGAGCACGTGATTTTTGCCTTACGAAAACTACTCCAAAATAAATCAAAAAATAAAATAAATTTCTTTTACTGTGTAATTCTTGAATTTGCGTGGTGTTAAATATTTGTGTTATGTCCGTAAATGTTTACTTTGTCATAATAAAATGAAAATTAAAATAAAATACATGTTGCATGCATATAGGATTTAATTATGTATTTGAAAGATAATTTAAATAAAATCACCAAAATATGCATTTCGTTCTATTTTTTATATTCCACTGTGTGATTAATGTTTTATCTGTATGTTGAATAGTTGTTATGAAGTGATTAATATTTTTGTGTAAGGTTAAAAATTGTTTTATAATTTTTGTTAGGATTTTTTAATGATAAATAATAAAATAGAATAAAAAAAATATAAGTTGTAAAATAAAAATTGGACCTGGATTAAAATCCAGGCCCAAATCAAATTACCCCCCCCCCACAGCCCAATCCAACATCCCCTTGTCCGGTCCGATTCGAACAAGCCTAAACGACGCCGCATGAGATACCTCAAATCTGAGCCGTTGATTCATTGCAATCAAACGGTCCAGTTCAGCTTCTGCATAAATGAAACGACGACGTTTAAGGGCAACTAGATCTGAACCGTTCATCCATCTTGATCCCACGGTCTTAAAAACTCACCCAAACCCGATCCATTTCAACCCCGGGTTGACCCCTTTCCCCAACTTAAATCAAACGATGTCGTTTGGATAAGTGGATTGATCTCAACCGTGCATCTTAATTGATCCAACGGATGAGATCAATCCACCCCACCCCTATATAAGGCTCAAGCCCCTACCCCGGCCCCTAACTGAACACCCCCTCCTCTCACTGTTCATCATCGTCCCCAAACCCCACCCCTAACCCTAGCCGCCCTAGAATCCCACCGCCTGAAACCCGGCGGCATCAACGCCGCCGGTCACCAAAATAACACCCTAGAACCCCTTGAACATCCTCTACACAAATCTGACCTTAGTTTCCTTCGAATCACACCCCAACTCTTCGAATACTAAATCGAAGGTGGGTCTGAAAACTCAAACCTTTCCAATGGCTTCCAAAATAACACCATAGTACCCCCTAGCATGCCTCGTTATGGATCTGAAGTTTGTTTGGCTCGAATCATTTCCGAGCTTCTCGAATCTTCTTTTGAAGATTCGGACCAAACAAGAACAAACTCAGATTCCTCCCAAATTAACACCAAATGACCTTTAGGCTTCCCTCACCCTTGTGCCATCTTTGGTTTCCCTCGAATCCACCCAGAAGTGTTCGGATTTAAAAGCCAAGGTGTGAAACCCTAAATTTTCCAGCCTTGGCATCTTTTTCACTTCAGACGAAAGATTGAGGTTTAATCGACCTTAGTCAAAGTATTTTCAGTAGAAAATACTTCGACTAAGGTCTGTTTGATTTCAAACAAAATCCAAATCCAAGTTGAGTTGAGTCCGGTTGAATTTGAAGGTTCAGAGGTAATTTTCTGTTTCTTGTGTGTATTCTACGTATACTCTATGTTCGTTTCATTAGTTTGCCTAAATTTTCATAATTTTCTAGTCAATTTTATTATACTGTCCCCTACCCGTCTACTTGATTCTAAATGTGAATTGTTTCTGTTGATTGTGATTATGTACAATGTGTGTAATCGACTCGATTAAGTTCGTCGATTAGTTGTATTGTGAACCTTGCTTCTGAAAATGTTGTTTGTAATACCCTATTTATCTGTTTGGAGTTGATTATTATCATTGAAATTAATCAATTAGTTCTTCCCAATTAATTGATTCTTGTTTAATAAATCAGAAAGTTTGTCAATGGTGTGTATATGTTGATTTCTGAACATTGAGTTTCAGGGCATTGTCAGTATATTGACAATGCTCCTGTGTTTGTTTGATTTTGTTCAAAGTTAAAGTTCGTTTGAATCATTATACTGAACTCAGTGTAATATTGTTGTGATGTTAAGTTTGAATTCAAGTTTACAAAAGTTGGTCAAATACAATTGTGTTAGGAGGTTCATAGGATTGGTTATAACTGTAAATCAGAAGAATAATCAAGTTTATACAGATTATAGAATCAGTTTTGCAGTAGGTTCTGATTTTTTCAGTAATAACAGTAGGATTCAGGGGGCATTTCTGGGATAAAGCAGTAAGGGTAATGTGACATAATAGTGGGCTGAAAGTGGTTTGTTAATGGTTTTTAATTTAATAGGATAGTGGGAAACAAAGGGTAATGGGCTGCTGAAAAACAGGATAATAGCACTCAATAGGATTTAAAGTATTCAAAAGTAGTTTTAATGGAAAACTTTCTGATTTTAAAAGGAGAAAAGGGTCCAGGCAGCACTAGAAGGGTACAGGACAGCCCTGTATAAATAGAGGGGGATTGGGACTGATTTAGGGGCAGATTTTGAAAGAGAAAAATCTGATAAGAGTGATTTTTTTTTGAAAGAGAAAAAAAAATCAGATTTGAGGGCAGATTTTAAGAGAGAAAAACAGAAAGAAAGAAAGAGATAGAAATAGAATCAGAAACAGAAATTTGAAAACAGAAACAGAAAAAATCTGATTGAGGAGATTTTTTTAGAGTTCAAGAAGAAGAAACAAAAAAAATAAAAAAATCAGAAACAGAAAAGTCAGAAACAGGAATTTGAAACAGAAGAGAAACTAAAATCTGAAATAATGTCCCTTGGTTAAATCTGTCCGGATTTATTTGAATCCATAGTTCAGTTAAAATCTGATGTTTTCTTTTAAAATACTGTTACTGTGCATCTGGGTTTCTCGGGTCTCATTATTGCTCAAATCTGTGGAAAGACTGCTATTCTGCTGATTTTGTTACTGCTGCTACTGCTGAAATTTACTCATTCTACCTTCATTTTCAGGTACATGTCTTTTAAATTTTATGTTGGAAAGAGATTCAACATGACTAATCAATGAAGCTTGAATTGCAATTCTGTTTTCTATTTGTCCAAGTTCATCAGTTTAAATTTCATTTTTGTTTCATGTTAGTTAATTAGTAGTGAATTCAATTTGATAGTTATGAGTTAATTGTCTTACTTTGAAAATTCGTATAAAGCTTTGTAATAATGTTAGCCCTTCATCTCATTAGTTTAGTCGTATTTGAACTGTCAAGATAGGAAACATGACATAAAGATTGGCCATTAACTAGGCCTTGTGGCGTTGTTAGTTGAATAAAGAATAGCGTGAAAATGTCAAAACCATATTGCTAGTTTATTCTAATACTTGATTTAGTTATGGATGGAATGATATAAGTTGTACGTTATTATGTGGCATGATAACAGGTATCTATAGAACCATTAGTGGATGGTGAGTTGAGTTGTTATGGCTCATTATGATGTTAAAGTTCTATGAATGTTTCAAGACATACAAATATGTTGCATATAAGGCAATATGGTTAATCAATTTGTATAATAATTCACTTTCTCATCAATTCGATGCCTATCTACTATCGTAAACAAATCAATTAAAATAATTAGGCTTATTAGATTAAAAGAAAGTATATGAGAATAAGATGAGATTTATAAAATGTAACATTTTATATTAATGGTAATTAGAAATAGAATTTGCACCAAATGAATTAAATAATGAAAAATTGTTCAAAAATACTTCTTCCCTTCATAAATCATGTTTGTTAGTTTCATATACAATTCATCCTTTGGCATATATATGTTGTATTTGCTAGAATCATATTTTTATTCTTTTCTTTGAACTTGAATAGTTGGGCTGAATATAATTTATATCCGGGAATTATAATCGACGGGCAGCATTTAATAAATCGTGAATTTCTTTTAAAAGAATTCAAAGACATCCCTTGAATATGAATTTCTCAGTATTTTCATATAAAATGTATAGATATAACAAACAATTTGTGAAAAATTCATAATACCATTAAGAATATTTGGTATAATTAGGGATACGTTCGCGTAACCTGATTATACCAATAAAAGCAATTCGAATTATGCGTACGCGCAATTTCGAGCGAATATTTAATATAAGGGATTTCTTCGAGGACGTTAAATTGATTTCATAAAAACCCGAGATGTGCGGTTCACTATTTAAGAAAAACAAATATTCTTGATTCGACACAATTTCGAAAAAATGATTGTTTAATAAATATATTATCAAAAGTTATTGTGTATACGTACGCGTGACACAATTCCGCATTTTTAAATTTATAACACGAATATACGTACGCGTAATTCGATTCAAAGAAGGGTCCTTAACCACAATAAATAAAAGCGGTAGTAAAATCATGCAATAAAAACGTATTTAGTAAAAATCAAGATAATTAAGCCAATAATAAAAACAGTTAAGCGACCGTGCTAGAACCACGGAATTCGGAAATGCCTAACACCTTCTTCCGGATTAACAGAATTCCTTACTCAGGATTTCTGGTTCGCAGAATAACAAACAGAGTCATATTCTCCTCGATTCAGGGATTAAAACCGGTGACTTGGGACGCCTTAAAATTCCCAGGTGGCGACTCTGAAATAATTAAATAAATCCCGTTTCGACTGTCCTTTAATTGGAGAAAATTCCCCACGCGCCCCGCGGGCGCGGTAAAAAGGAGGTGCGACACCCCTTAGTAATTTATGCTATTGTGCCAAAGACTATCTAACAAACCCCTAATGGCTTGCACTTATGAACAGTTCGGTAACCTTTGTTCGATAGAAAACTTAACTTCCCGTAGGAACTTTGCTACCGAGCAAAAGATTATCTAACCATCCACATAATTCTTCGCTTATATGCCTTTTTATGAGAAGGTCTTATTGTTGCTGTTGAAACTTCCTTCATAGTATGCCTTCCGTTGCTGCCTTATCAAAAACCTTGCCAGAAAAACTCAATTGGGAAAAAAACTTGACGAAGGGAAAAAGAGTGCAGCACATACTTTCAGTACACGTGATGTTCATCAGCAATAATATCTTTTGAGTTATGCCACAATCTAGTTGCTTGGCAACTGTTCTCCATCTTGATTTTCCAAATCTTACGATCCTTTCCCGGTGACAACTAAAACCCGGTAGAGGCCTTCCCAAGTTGGATCTAGCTTCCCTGCATTGAGTTCCTAGGTGTGTTGAGTTACTTTTCTTAAAACCAAGTCTCCCAATTTGAAATAACGGAGGTTGTCTCTTCAATTGTAATATTTTTCTACTATTTTTTTTTGATCTGCCATCCTTATATGCGACAAGTCCCTGCGCTCATCGAGCAGTTCCAAATTGACCAACATTGCTTCGTTGTTTGCCTCTTCATTTGCCTGAAAGTATCTCAGGGTAGACTCCCCTACTTCTATCGGGATTAGGGCTTTTGCTCAGTACACACGGGAGATAGGAGTCTCTCATGTGCTTGATTTGGCCATTGTTCGGCACGCCTATAGTACTCCTGGTAATTCTTCAGGCCATCGCCTTGAGCTGCTTCCAATCTCTTTTTGATATGCTGAATAATCACTTTGTTTATTGATTCCACTTGATCGTTTACGCTTGGATGATAGGGCAAAGATGTGGTCCTTTTGATTTTCAGGTCTTTAAGGAACTTCGTGACGTTTGCGGCTATAAACTTGGCCCGTTGTTGCAGGTATCTCTTTTGTATCCCAAATCTGTAAATTATGTTTTCACACAAGAAATCTACCACTTTGTGTTTCCCAACCTTCTGATAAGGATCTGCTTCAACCCACATAGAAAAATAGTTAGTTAAAATCAAAAGTAACCTTACCTTACCAGGAGCCAGAGGCAGTGGCCCAACGATACCCATTCCCCACTTCATGAACGGCCATGGAGACAAAATCAAGTGCAACAGTTCTGTTGGTTGATGGTGCGTAGCGTTGACACTTATCGCATTTTTGAACAAAAGCTTTGGTATGTTGTTCCATTCGGGGCCAGTAGTATCCTACCCTTACCAACTTTAGTACCAAGGAATCTGCGCCCGAATGATTTTCCAGATATCCCTTCATGTACTTCTCGCATAATATTATTTGCTTCGGAAGCTCCTAAGCATCGAGCTAGCGGGCCTTAAAAAGATTTCCTGTACAATTGGCCTCCTTTGAAGCTATATCATGTTGCTTTAGCGTACAGTGCCCGGGATGCCTTAGGGTCTTCAGGCAACATTTCATGCTTGAGATAGTCAATGATCTCATTCCTCCAGTCCCAAACCCAATTAGTCACGTTTACCTCGTAATAGTTATCTGCATCCAGAACTTAGTGCGCTGTATGATCGTACCGGAGTCCGATCCCTTCATTTTTGTGGATGAGCCAAAGTTAGCTAACGCGTCCATTTCTACATTTTCTTCCCTTGGGATATGTGTAATTGACCATTCCTGGAATCGAGTGAGCATTGCCTCGACCTTCACTATGTATTGTTGCATGCACTCCTCTTTGGCTTCGAAAATCCCGTAGGCCTGATTTACCACCAGCTAGGAGTCGCATTTGATTTCTATGACCTCAAAATCTAGTACCAGGGCCAACTCGAGTACTGCAATCAAAGCTTCATACTCTGCTTTATTGTTAGTCAGTGAAACTATTCTTATGGCCTGCCTTAGGGTTTCTTCCGTAGGCATAGTTAAACTATTCTTATGTTTGTAAATAGGGTCTAAACTCCTAATGTCAATTCTGACGTCATTATTACTTTTTTAGTAGCCAAAGGTAGTAATCCCAGACTAATGTCGACTATAAAGTCGGCAAATACTTGTGACTTAATCATAGTCCCAGGTTTATATTCTATGTCAAATTCACTCATTCAACGGCCCATTTGGCCAACCTACCTAAAAATTTGGGTTTATGAAGGATATTATGCAGGGGAAAGGTGGTTACCACAACTATCAGGTGACAGTGGAAATAAGGCCTTAGCTTCCGAGTGGCGACTACAAGGGCAAAAACCAACTTTTCCAAATATGGGTAGGGAGTTTATGCTCCCATTAAAATTCTACTAACTTAATAAATGGGATGTTATGTACCTTCGTCCTTATGTACTAAAACAATTCTTATCGCTACCTCTAAAACTGCTAAATAGATTAACAGATTTTCGCCTTCCTACTGCTTTGATAACAGCGGAGGACTTCACAAGTATCTTTTCAAATCCCTCAAAGCCTGTTGACATTCTGGGGTCCATTAGAAGTTGTTCTTCTTCTTGAGTAACAAAAAGAATTGATGATGTTTCTCGGAAGACCGGGAAATGAACCTATTTAAAGCGGCCAATCTCCCTGTGAGCCTTTGAACCTCTTTTACGCTTGACACTTGGTCCAGAATGTCTTTGATGGCTTTGATCGTATTAGGGTTAACCTCAATTTCCCTCTGAGATACCAGAAGCCCTAGGAATTTACCGGAGCTGACCCCGAATGCACACTTCTCGGGGTTAAACTTCATGTTATGCTTCCTTATGATGTCAAAAGTTTCTTGCAAGTGTTTAAGATGATCACTTGCATTCAAATACTTAACGAGCATATTATCTATTTAAACTTCCATGGTTTTCCCTATCTGTTTTTCAAACATTTTGTTTACGAACCACTAATAAGTGGCTCTGACGTTCTTAAGCTCGGAGGGCCTCACATTGTAGCAATATGTGTCGAATTACGTCATGAATGAAGTTTTTTCCTGATCCTTCGGGTTCATCTTAATTTGATTGTACCCAGAGTAAGCATCGAGGAAACTCAATAACTCATGCCCGGCAGTCGCATCAATCATTTGATCAATATTTGGCAATGGGAACGAGTCCTTTGGGCACGCCTTATTCAAGTCTTTATAGTCTACGCACATGAAAAATTTATTATTCTTCTTTGGAACTACTGATATGTTAGCTAGCCAGCCCGGATACTTTACCTCTTGGATTGAACCAATATCAAGTAGGCGAGTTACCTCTTCTTTGATGAATTTGTTTCTGGCCTCGGCAATAGGCTATTTTTTCTGTCTTACTTGTGGGATGTTGGGATCCAAGCTCAGCTTGTGTACAACCGCTTCCGGCGGTATACCTGTCATACCCTGTGTGCAACCATGCATAATAATCTATGATAAATTTAAGAAATTCAATAAATTTAGACCTTAGTTCGGGCTGCAATCCTGTCTCTAAGTGGAATTTCCTTTGTAAGAACTCTTCGAATAATGCAACTTGCTCAAGCTCTTCCGCTGTGGAATTTGCTGTGTCTGTCTCTTTTGGTACCTGGAAATACCTTGGCACTTTATAAAATTCCGGTGCCTTTTCCCTACGATTGACCTCGATTGGATCGGGAGCAGGTGTCGGTTCTTGTAATTTCTATGTTGTATGCTCTTTTCCTTTGCTACTAGAGACCGATATAGCATTCATCTCCCTTGCTGCCGGTTGGTCACCTCTTATTTGTTTAATTTCCCTGGGAGTTGAGATATTTAACAACTGGCGATATGTCGATGGAACAATTTCATCTCGTGCAACCATGGTCTTCCCGGGATAATGTTGTAGCCCATATCACCATCCACTACCTTGAAAAAGGTCATCTTCATTACCCTTTCTGCATTGGTGGGAAACATGATCTCTCATTGGGTTGTCACGCTTGCTAAGTTGAAACCAACAAAGAGTTTTGTGACTGGAATGATGCTTCCGGTAAGTTTGGCTTGCTCCAATACCCTCTATTGTATAATATTGGCCGAATTCCCTGGATCTACCAAAATACATTTGAAGAAATTACCAACGCATCGTTGTGCTGTAACAACAATCCATCTGTATCTTCCTCCATGAAGGTGATGTCGTCTTTAGTGACTTCCTGGAGTCTCTTGTTGTGGGTTACTGATACCTTTGTCTTCTTTGTGTTGTCACGATTGCGACCAAAATTATTTTTAGCCCGGTCACTTAAGAATTCCCTGAGATGGACATTTCTTAGTAGTATCATAACCTCTTCGCGTAGATTCCAACAGAACCCAGTTCGATGACCGTTCATCTCGTAGTATTCGCAACATAAATTAGGATCTCTCTAGATGGGATCAGATCTCGTTGGCTTCGGGATCCATGCTTCTTTAATGTTCCTCATAGCTGATACCAACTCTACTAGACTGACATTATAGTTATATTTTGAAAGCCTGTGTGGGAGGAATCTTGAGAACCCGAAGTTTCCTTGTCCTGTAACGACCTGTTGCTCCGGATGCAATTAGTTCTTCTATCGGTCACAATCCTATCCGCCGACCAAAAACCTCTACCGCATACTTCGGCCCGTTCATAGGGCAAAAACTGGCTCCTCGAAGACCGTTGATCTTAGGGATGCTTATCGGATGGATTGGGCGGTTATTTACACTTAACGGTTTGGTTTATCGATTATCGGCTTTTAAATGTATTAATCCGCTAGCCGCCCGATAAGGTATCAGGTGGATTGGTATCGGTTTAGCTCTTATCGGGCGGTTATCGGGTAGTTTATCGGCCAAGCGAAATTATCAATGATTCTAGGAATCCAACAGTACTACCAGAAGAAGGAAAATAAGCAAAAAAATTAGGACTTGACATGACTTTGGTTTAAAAAAGAAGACAAGAAATGGCTACTCTTTGTGCTTCTGTTCGACAACAACTTCCTCTTAAAATCATTAAGGTTTTTGAAACGTGTGTTCCTTTTCTCTTTAGATTTCCCAACTTTCCCTCGATCGCAGAAATCATATTACACTAATTCTACAAGAGAAGCCAGGTCTAGTCTCATTAATTTCTCGGGGACAGATCTGTTGTTTCATCTAATTAATGTTCATAAAATATAAGCAATTTATGTATGTCATTTTGCTCCGGAAGTGATAGATAATGAATCAATTTCTTTTATCTTTGTTAGTGTTGTAATAAATCAGAAACTTTTTATTCAACTTCTTCTTCCAGTTAAATTGAATATATTCCTAGACTCCTATTTAGCAAAATTTGATCTATTCTATATTCCATTACTGGACTCATTATATATATATATCGGGTTAACGGATTATCCGTTAAGAAAATTAAATAATCCGCCCCCAAACCGATAAGCCATTAATAAAAAATATTCAATTTGTTCCCCGTCCGTTAAACCGTTAAGTCATTACGCCGTTACCAGTAAACCATTAATCTTTGGTTCGGTTCGGTTTTCGGTTTCGGATCGGTTTTGTACACCCCTAATTGATCTGTGTCGAAATCGTCTTTTGATTTCTCCTTATTTGTCTCCCGGCCCTTACCCAACACCGGCAAACCGAGCTGATCATCCTTAAACCTTATATTTGACTCGTACCGGTTGTGAACATCCTCCCAAGTTATTGCTTGGAACTCGAGCAAACTTTCTTTCAATTTTCGGGAAGCATCGGAACTCCTCAGATTTATTCCTTTGGTGAATGCTTCAGTCACCCATTTATCCGGAATGGCTGGTAGCTACATCCTTTCCTTCTCAAACTGGGTTACAAATTCCCGAAGCAACTCAGACTCTCCTTGTGAGATTTTGAAAATATTGGTCTTTCAGGACTGTAACTTTCTGTCCCCTGCATGAGCCTTAATAAAAGAGTCCACGAGCATCTCAAAAGAATCTATGGAATACTCGAACAAAAGCGAATACCATGTCAAGGCTCCTTTCGTGAGAGTCTCTTCGAATTTCTTTAGCAGCACTGATTCAATCTCATGGGGAGCTAAATCGTTCCCCTTCGTCGCCATTGTATAGGTGGTGATATGCTCCTAAGGATATGAAGTCCCATCATATTTCGACACGTCCGTCATTTTAAACCGCTTCAGAATAAATTCTGGTGTCGCGCTTGGTTTGTACGACAATTGAGTCCAACCCTTTTAGCACTGGTGGTGCACCAAGATTTGGTCTATATGGGCGTTTACTTCCCTCATAGATAGTATGAGTTTGTTTTTGAAGGGATCGCTCTCGTTGTTATAATCAAACCCCCCCCCCCCCCCCGACCCCATCGAAGCTGACCTCGCCCCTTAGAGTGTTATTGTTGAACCTCTATGTTGTTTGATTTACGGGAGCATAGGAGGAACTGGACCTCGCTCATTCGCATTATAGGAAACACCCGATAACGCCTGCATCAGTTCTGTCGTCACCTTATCCTGCCGTATGAGATGGCCTAGAATGGCCTCTTGTTGCTCCTGCATGGCCCTTACCGTTTCAACGACGTGCTCCTCTTTAGCACCATCAGGAGTCTCTTCACGAACATGTCGCGGGCATCACCTTCCGTGGATTGGTGTGGCCTCATTACCCTCACTGCGGGTATCGCTGATTAATCCTCATACTGAGGGTGATTTCCTTGGGCCTCAAGGTTGTGTGTGTTGTTAACACCATTATATGCCATTTTCTATAATTTTTTGGTAAGAACAAATAATCAAACACGTTAGTAAAAGAGACAAAGACCAACTTAATTACACAACTGTCTAAGTCCCCACGATGGGCGGCTGTGCGCCAAACTGTTTACCGTAAAACAGTACAGTTGAATTTATACATGGATTACAGACAAGTGAATTAATTTGATCTTGAAATAATATATGAATTAGAAAAAATGTAATACTTAGCCTTAAGATTTAGATAAAATAGTAGAAATAACAATTCCGGGAGCAAGGCTTTCGGGCACAACATCAATGATATCAAAGACCAAAAAGATAAAATTGTATTAAACTTTGAATAGAATGTAGCATATGTTTTCCAGAAAATTTGTGTCTCTTACAATGATAATAGAGTTTACTATTTATTATTGTAACTAGGCAACAAGGTCCTAGGATCAAGACACTCTTTAATGTCACTTATGAGGGCCATTAAGGAACGTATAATGGTAGCCAATGAATGTTATATTCCTTGTAACGGACCGTGTACTTAATGCTATAGAATGTTCCTCATTTAATGCTACCAGGTGGTAGACATTTATTTCATCTCTGTGAGTATTACTCTCTCTGGTAACAGATATGATCATCGCCTTCGGATTTAATTGCCTTATGTCTTCGACTCCACACTTCACTTCCTTATTCGATCATTTCATGTAAACATAATTTACCTTATACACTCATATTAAATATATATGTTTCATTTTTTAGAAGAATTCAAGACTCTAATTAAACGCAAAATATTTCATCCATCTCATCATACTATTGAAAAAGGAAAAGACTCAATATCACCCTTGTGATAATCAAAATGGCTCATTAGTACCCTCCATTTGCAAACTAGCTCATCAGTCCCCTAGTTGTTAATCGAGTGACCTATTACTACCTTTTTACACTAACGGATCTTTTAAATGCCATTTTTTCCTGAAATTCCATAGCTTTACACGTGTCATATTAAACTACCCCTTTAACATTGTTTTACCAATCCCCACCCTTTGAGCCTTTTCCCTTAAAAATATACTAAAAATAAAGACAAAGGAAATGTAAAATCTGTCACTTTCTTTCCCTACCCCTCGCTAATTCCCCCCCCCCCCCGTAACGACTCGGACGGTCGTTTTGATAGTTATAGCCCTGTTTCTCCATTTCTACTTTTTTGTGTTCTTCAGCTATATTATAATATGTTGGGTCAGTTGATTCGGGTCTGGAGTGGATTCGGAGAGGATGTGAGACACTTAGTCTCTTTTGGGAAGACTTTAGTTTGGAAAGTTGATCGGATGTTAACTTATGTGTAAATGATCTTGGATATAAATTATGATGGTTTCATTAGCTCTGTTAGGTGATTTTGGACTTAGAAGCACGTCCGGATTGTGATTTGGAGGTCTGTGGTAGGATTAGGCTTGAATTGGCAAAAGTTGGAAATTTGGCAATTTTGGTCGGTAGCGGAATATTTGATATTGGGGTCAGAATGGAATTCTAGAAGATGGAGTAGGTTCGTAGTGTCATTTGTGACGTATGTCCAAAATTTTAGGTCATTCTGAGGTGATTTGATAGGTTTCGACGTCGTTTGCGAAAATTGGAAGTTTAGAAGTTCTTAAGTTTGAATCTGAGGGTGATTTGGTGTATTGATGTTGTTTTGAGTGTTCCGAAGGTTCAACTAAGTTTGTAGGTTGATATTTTACTTGCTGATATGTTTCGTAGAGGTACCAAGGGCCTCGGGTTGATTTTGGGTGATTGATGGAAAAAGGTTGGAATTTGAAGAATTGCTGAAGTTGATCTCAGTTGTCCTAATTGCACTAGCGGAGTGGGGACCGTAGGTGCGATCCCGCAGAAGCGGAGAAGAGGCCACAGGTGTGGCAAAGGTTGAGGTGGCTGGAAGCGCATGTGCGATCTTTTTTGGCGCACCTGCGAGACCGCAGGTGCGATATTTTAACCGCATAAGTGGATCCTAAGAATTTAAGTGGGAACCGCACCTGCGATGGATATTCTGCAGGTGCGGCATCGCAGAAGTGACATGAGGACCACAGATGCAGAAGTTTAGGGAAGAATGAATAAAAGGTGGACTTTGCAAATTTTGGGTCATTTTCCACCTTTTTTAGTCGACGTTGGAGCTTTTGAGAGCGATTTTGAGGAGAAATTCAGGATTTTATAAGTAAGGCAAGTGGGTTGAGCCCTAATGCTCGTGTATGTTATGATTTCCCATTGTTTAATCATGTAATTAGTGAAAATTAGGGGTGAAAATGAGGGGTTAGGGCTTGGGATTTTTGGAGAGTTTGATTGAGGTTTTTAGGGGTCAAATGGAGTCGGATTTTGATAAATCTTGTACATATGAACTCGTGAGTGAAAGGGATTTCTAGATTTGTAATTATTGTTGGATTTCAAGATGTGGGCCCGGGGGCCGGGTTTGGGTGAATTTTGGAGTTTTGGAGTAAATTGATAGTTTTCATGTGGAATTGGTTCCTTGGCCTATATTGATTTCATTGTATTGGT
Organism: Nicotiana sylvestris; assembly: GCF_000393655.2. Lineage (NCBI taxonomy): Eukaryota > Viridiplantae > Streptophyta > Magnoliopsida > Solanales > Solanaceae > Nicotiana > Nicotiana sylvestris. The sequence continues at coordinate 154,547,723 of NC_091060.1, forward strand.
TTTGGTTAGATTCGGGATGTTTGGAGGCCAATTCGAGAGGCAAGGGCATCACAGAGTATTATTTTTGGCTTGATTGAGGTAAGTAATGTTTCCAAACTTGGTTCTAAGGGTTCGAAACCCCAAACTATGTGTTATGTGATTAGTACTGAGGTGACGCAAAAGCCAAGTGACAGGCGTGCGGGCGTGCGCCGTGAGAATTGTGGCATAGATCATTCCATGGAACTACTTAGTGACTCTTCCTTACTGATATTCGTGTTTCTATCATGTGATTAAGTAAATGTGTTGTAGATCATGCTAGATATCCTGTTAGGGCTTTACGATGATACTTTTGAGACCCAAGTGGTCGTTTTTTGCTGTTATTTCATTAGATTCATTGATATTCTGTACTTAGTCTAATTCATGCATATCATATCATGTCTCAGTCTCAGTCTCATTTGTTATTATTTGGCACATCATATCACACTTTCGGGCTAGCTTTATGGCATTGTGACCCTGTGTGTGTGAGACTAGAGAGTGATGACTGAGTGAGGCCGAGAGCCTGATTATGAGTGGCAGTTATGGAATTGGGCTGCATGCCATAGCGGTTATGTCGAAGATTATGAGAGCGTTTGGGCTGTAGGAACCCCTCCGGAGTCTGTAACATACCCCCAGTGTGCGCAGACTATATTTTGAGGGATGGATTTCTCTGGACATGAATTTGTCCGAAGTATTGATATATGGAGATGGATTTCTCCACAGGGTTGGATTACCCTTTTCCTCGGTATCGAATGGCTTATAGTTAGCGATGAGTATATGCCGGGATAGATTTCCCTGGGCCAGATGGCCATATGCGATGCTGAGTGGTTGAATGTGTATATATACATACCTGGAGATGGATTTCTCCTCAAGGTTGGATTACCCTTGTTCCTCGGTACTGGTTGACTTGCAGTCAGTGTTGTATATGTTCCGAGATGGATTTCCCTAGGCCAGATGGCCATATGCAATACTAAGGGGTTGAGCACTTAAGAGTAGGAGAAAATGGTGCATTTTATACATTCTGTGCATTGGCATGTAGAGTTAACTGAGCTTTGTATCTTGCATTGTTCAGATATGTATTTATTTTACCGTTTGAGCTATATTCTTAAACTGATAGCATGCCTACTTTTCCTGCACAGTTTATTTATATTGCCAGTTGAGGTTACATTCGTCACTACCTATTAGTCCATAGTTTGGACTTGTTACTTACTGAGTTGGTGTACTCACGTTCCCCCCTGCACCTTGTGTGCAGATCCAGGTATCTCAGGCCACGGTAGCGGCTATTAACTATTCCAGTCGCGGACTTTCATCGGAGATAGCGAGTTAGCTGCTTGGCGATCATAGTCCTGCCTTTCTCCTTCTTTATCTTTCTTTTAATGCATTTTGGCTACTCTCAAACTATGTTAGTCTTGCTATATTTTAGAACAGTTGTAGTATTTGCTCATGACTTAGTGACACCCGAGGTCGGGCTTTAATTTTCGTATTTTAGTTTTTGAATTAATCTTTTTTACGAAATTTCAGTATGAAAAAGGCTATTATCTATCTTTTAATGAAATATCGAATTGTTTGGGACTGTGTTTGCTTGCCTAGTTCCATAATAGGCACCATCACGACCGAGTTAGTTTTGGTTCGTGACAAGTTGGTATCAGAGCCTAGGTTACATAGGTCTCACGAGTCATGAGCAGGTTTAGTAGAGTCTCGCGGATCGGTACGGAGATGTCTATACTTATCTTCGAGAGGCTGCAGAACCTTTAGGAAAACTTCACATTCTTGAATTCTTGTCGTGCGAATCTATTGATTCTGGTTACTAAACTTCTGTTATTCTATTCTCTCACAGATGGTAAGGACACGTGCTACTGGTCAGGATGGATAGCCACCAATACCACCAGTTGGGGCTGCTAGAGGCTGAGGTCGTGGTCTAGTCTGTGGTAGGTATGAGATGAGGTTTTTGGAGTTAGCCCGTCATGCGGTTTGGTTAGTTACTACAGATAGGGAGCAGATCAAGAGGTTCGTTGATGGCCTCGCATATCAGCTATCGATTCTTATGACTAGAGAGAGGGTGTCTGGTGCTTCTTTTGAGGAGGTGGTTGACATTGCTTGGGAGATAGAGTCAGTTCGCTGCCAGGAGTGAGTTGAGAGGGAGGCTAAGAGGCCTCGGGGATCTGGTAGTTTTGGTAGTGTTCTTTTTGGTGGTCAGTTCCATCACGGCAGAGTCCGTCCATTCAGACATGCTCAGTCAGCTCGTCCGGGTCACCATAGTGGATCATCTGGCCATGGTTCTCACAATTCACATTAGGGCTACTCATCTCTCAGTGCCCTTCCAGCTCAGAGTTCGACTCATGCACCATCAGTTCAGGGTTCATCTATGCCTGCTTCTTCTAGTGGGTATCCCGGTGCTTAGGGCTCCCTTAAGTCCCCATTGCTAGTGGCTGTTAGAGGCTGCTTTGAGTGTGGGGATTTGAGTCATATCAAGAGGTTCTGTCCCCACCTTATGGGAGGTTCATCCTAGTAGAGGAGTCAGTTTCGGCTTCAGCAGCAGTTACATCCCCACCCGTCCAGCTAGCTCGGGGTGGAGGTCAGTCAACTACAGGTCGCCCTAGAAGGGGGAGGTCGATCAAATGGCGGTCATACCCGTTTCTATGCACTCCTTGCCAGACCGGATGTTATTACTTCAGATGTTGTGATCACAGGTATTATCTTAGTTTGTCATAGGGATGCCTCTGTATTATTTGATCCTGGTTCTACTTTTTCATATGTGTCGTCATATTTTGCTCGTTATTTAGATACGCCCGCGAGTCTCTTATTTCATCTGTTCATGTATCTACTGCTGTGGGCAATACTATTGTGGTGGACTGCATATATGTTACGCCCCGAAATATTACGTCAATATTATGTTCCGCAGCATTATATCACGACGATGTTATGCTCTGCGGTAATATGTTACAATGGTGTTACCCTCTGCAGTAATATATTACGATTGATATTACGCTTCACAGTAATAAGTTACAATGATGTTGCACCCTGCAGTATTTTACGTTGAATTTGTCGTAAGGAAATTGACATCAGTCCAAGGAAAAGATTATTTGGGGATTATAAGGATTATGCTATATCACAAGTGATTAGTAAATTCATGAAAGTGAGAGGGGAAGCAAGTCGAAGAAAATGAATTTCGTTGAAATTTGGTATTTTGGGATAAAATACAGCTCGAGCTAATATACTCGGTATTTATAGACTAGTACCATACAAGGTACCACATGACCATAATATTAAGGTGTATAAGGTATGTGAAAAGTGAGTAATATTTCAAGTAAGTGAGAATAATTCTCAATTATGCCGGTAATAGTTTAATTATCAGGTAATGGAACATTATCCAATTAACTAATAAGTGGATAAAGTTAATAATTATCTCAAAATAAACATGGCAGCCACCTAAAGAAATGACTAAAAGTCATTCTTATTAGGTGTCATGTAGATACACGTTACTACATTTAAAAATCTTTCAACATTCAAGACCTTGTATTATTAAAATCAAGGTAGGACATTTTAACAAGTTCCATTTTTAAACACAAAATTCATTCTCCAAAAACCTTTTAGCTAGTTGAGCCTTCACACTTCCTTGAAAAAAATATTCAGACAATCAATTATCAGGTTAATTATTAAATTAAGTGGGTAAGTGTAAGAATTGTCTTGTTCACGTGGGACCATGAAAATTAAAGGAATCTATGACTAATATGCATGCTACGTTGGTGTCACAATTTGGGAACAAGAAGTCTTGCTATGCATTAAAGTTATAAATGGGGCCTACCAACCAAGACTTTTAAAGAATGCATTTGAAACTCAAAGAATCATTTTGAAACAAAGTCTTTGGACGTAAGCTTGCTAAGATAAGAACGGATGGAGCTCACTATTTTTTTAAAGACTTCTTTATCTTGGAATCTCTTTATCCTTACTTTATTAAGAAATTCATATAAGATTATCCAAGATCTCATTGTCTACAAAGTGACGTATAGATTTATCAAAGAAAGAATTCCTGTGAATTCTTGAATTCATGTGAATTCTTTACAAGCAGTAGATGTAATCGCGATTTCTTCAGCAAACACATACAAAAAGTATGTCCAACAAGAAGCCACGAAATTCATACAAGAGTAAGACGATAGCGACGTGGGTTGCTACAACAAAACTTCATATGGATTTTCCCTACTCTGATTTTGCTGTCACGTGTTTTGTCACAGTTAACGTGTGTTAGAAGGATTTCTAAGAGAATTGACTCAGGTATGTTAAGGCTATCCCTTGTTTCTTTTGGCACGATCCATACGATATGAACGAAACGTACAAATGCACAAATTCCACAAGTGACTCTACTCATAGAAGTAATAGAAATATCTATATTCTTTAATTCCCATATGTCATAATATTTTATCATATGTTCATGGATCTCAGAAAAATACGAAAGTTGAAAAGATGTTACTTTATGATATTGCTCAAGAGGCAAAGTGGTCTTATGACCTTCTGAATGATTTTATTGACGTACTTTTCATGCATTGCATTCATGTGCATTGACTCATAACCAGATGGCGTTATATACGCGTATATATGTAAATATATGTATATGGAATGGGAAAAGGTTACGGCGTTATATACGCACCACCACCTGATCAGCTGGTATACGATGATGATGTTGCCCACAGTGGCTGAAATATGATTCAAATGGCGTTATATACGCATATATATGTATGCACTCAAACGGCATTATACACGTATATATATGTATGTATATATATGTATATGGGATATGGGAAAGGTTATGGCATTATATATGCACCACCACCTGATCAGCTGGTATACGATGATGATTTTGCCCACAGTGGCCGATATGATATGATGGGATGCCCTCAGAGGCTGATGATATTATAAAACATGTACCTATGCATGACATGACATTCATACGCATATGCATGACATTAAAAGTAATTTATGATTTACAAAGTTATTCAGACTTACAGGTTGAGTCATGTACTCTATATGTCTTCCATATCTCTCATGTATTTATTTATGTGCCTTACATACTCAGTACATTATTCGTACTGACGTCCCTTTTGCCTGGGGATGTTGCGTTTCATGCCTGCAGGTCCTGATAGACAGGTCGAGAGCCCTCCAAGTAGGCTATCAGCTCAGCGGAAGATGTTGGTACGCTCAATTTGCTTTCGGAGTTGCTCATTTGGTTAGTATGATTTAGACGTGTATTGTTTGGTATGGCGGGACTCGGTCCCAGCCCTTATGACATTTATGTATTCTTAGAGACTTGTAGACATATGTCATGTACATAAAAGATTGTACGGCCTTGTCGGCCTATGTTTTGAGTTTATAAAGGATCATGTTGGCGTATTAGGCCCGTATGCATGTGTATATGATGATCTATTAAGAAAGATACGTTACGTTGGTACTCGGTTGAGTAAGGTACCAGGTACCCGTCCCGGCCCATCGGTTTGGGTCGTGACAAAAGTGGTATCAGAGCAGTTCTGTCCTAGGAAGTCTACAAGCCGTGTCTAGTAGAGTCTTGTTTATGGATGTGTCGTGCACCACACTTATAAGCAGGAGGCTACAGGGCATTTAGGACTGTCACTCTTTCTTCTACTCTAGATCCTGTGGTAGAGCTCACTTATAAGAATTCAAGTCCCGAACTTCTATTCGTAATAAGATGATGCCTACATTCAGAAAGACGATTGATAAGAGATACGGGTATGGGATTATTAATTTAGAGGAACTCGATTTTGCATCTTGCTTATGATTAGTAAATGTGAGATCTTTAGCAAATCATGGGTGTACTGAAAGGTGTAAGCCTCTTGATAAGGGACCTTAAGGAAAGAATATTTATCCACCTTTATGATAAAAGATAATGCTTTTAAGTGGTAAAAGAAGCAAGGTGAAAAGGGTACGAGGCACCCAGTTAATGAAGATTATCGGTATTACAGTTCCGGTAGAAAAATATAAGCATTAAGAGTTACCCTCAACAGTAACAGAGATATGTACAATTGGCCGTACCCATCTCAGTTAAGCCATATGGAGGCTAACAGGTGTAGTTTAAGAAAACGATGGAACATCAGGACCTGGCTGGGGTTAGAGTAAACCAAAATGGTGAATGGATTGTTTGTGTTAGTGACATTTCCAAAGGATATTGCAAGTGTGCTAGTAGATCTCCTCGTGAGACACTTAGATGGTGCCCCCTAAAATATTAAAGCTAGATATGAGCACTGGAAGCCTTAAAGGGATAAATATTACTTTAGTATGGCTCCCATCCCTAGTAGAACGAGAATGTTTGGCAACCCGAAGAGCCAATGGATGAAGCAAGGGGATCTAAAAGAAAAAGAATGTCATGTTGAAATTTTTCAAAAGAAAGTGATTGGTAGAAATATTAGCAGAGTAATGAGAAGAGAGATAAGGAAGAATTATGAGTAAGATGCGACACATGGATGACAATGGTAAAGTGTCACAGAACCTATAGTCAAATGAAGAAAGAGACGAAAGGTGATGGGCCTTAAGACAATAAAAGGGTATAGGCCATACAGTCATATCCCTATTTCGTGAAATGAGTTCGTGACTCTAACGTGATTAACAACAGGAAAAGTTAGACCCTAGAGTAATAGAAATCAGTATGGACTGGTAAACAAGATAAACTAAATATGAATTAGGGACTGAATGATTGGAAAGTACTCAGCATCATGAGAATTTCAGATTTCGTTCTAGCGGTAATAGAATAGACCACAGAAGAAGATTCACAATGAATTCAGAGAATAGTCATTCAGGGAGACGTTTCCCTAGAGCAAGCAATGTGAGCAAAGTTAAGCTTAAGAGACTGTATGTACCAGTTACGCTAAGTGTCACCCTCGCGAGTAATGGAATTTGTCATCCTTGGTACAGAAGAATTGCCGCAAGGCAAGTAAGGATCATTGATGTTGAGAAACAACGCCAAAGATGAATAGGTAAAACAACTATAGGTAGATCCTCGTAGATCCACTTCTTAGTACTCCCCTAAAGGGGGGAATATGGAATGATAAAAGGAATAATGCGATAAAATGAGAAAAGGATGAGATTGCACTTATCTAAATACTACAGACATGCTACAATTCCAGAACGTTATCCAAACGTGACGTCAGGGAGAAGAACTAAAGGTTCCTGCCCAAGATGTTTTTAATAATTAAGGATCTAGTACGAGACGTAAGTTAAGACCAGGGAAATAACCCAAGAAAGATTACGAGGAATATTGATATAAGAATGGGCCAACGAGTAGTTAGTAATTGGACAGGAAGATCTCAGTTATGGCTAAACAGGAGGTTATAGACGAGTCATCAGATCATGTAAGATAAACATAGTAGAACCCAACATGGAGAATTCAGCCTCGGAGAATATCATTATAATACTTGAGATATATTCAAACAAGAGTCAGGGTAGTTAATGGTACCGTATGAGTGTTAAGGGAATAAAAGAAAGTGCCACTAGGAAGGCAGTCAAAACATCAGTTCAGAAGCAACCATATAAGTAGAAGGGCATGGAAGTAAGCAACTACAGATGATTATAGGCAAGTAAGGACATCAGAAAAGGTTCGTAATAAGCTCACAGCTTTACGAGAGCCAAGGGTTCTCCCTAAGTACTGCAACGAAAGACTAGATGACGAGATAAGAAAGAAGGCTTCAACCTAAACACAACGACCTAAAGAGGAAATGGTCGTGTAACAACAATCTCGCAACAACATTGTAAGCATTCCAAAGGAAAGTGTACTGTGGTTAATAAACGGGAAGTAAGAATTAAAAGTAATATTCAAGGTCATATGAATTGTATGAAAACTCTAGTAAGTGTGGGCACTAAGATAAGCTAAGTATGGATGAAACAAGGAGCAGAAAGACCAGGAACAGTAATAGCTTACGTTGAAAGAAAGCTAAGATGGAACAAAAGAATTATTCGATCAATGATCCAGAGCTAGTACATTATGGATACACTCAAGATTCTGGAGCATTATCCAGGCAACATGTTTGTTGACAATCATACAGCCATAGAAGACTCCGATATAAGTTAAAAAGAAGAATTGAGCCTATGGCATAGACATATGATTGAATTGTTAGAAGATTGTATCATGGATAGATATTCCATGAAAGATTGTATCATGGATGGATATTCCGTTACTCCCATGAAAGGCTAAGGTAATAACTGATACCATGAGCCACAAATCGGAAAATATCTTAAGCCTACATGAAGGCTGATCGGAAGGAAGAGGATGCTAAAGAATTACATCACCCAAGTAAATCAGGGGTCTGATTATTGGACGTAGAAAAATTATAGAAGTTGTGCTTGAGAACATGACACAATCACTCTTAGTATCAGATGTTCTAGAAAAATCATAACGACCATAATCTATAATGGCTCGACAAGGAAGCCAGTTAGAAGAAGTACTAGCCTCATAGGAAGACAGTATGAAACTCTCACCGGATTGTGTATGTACCAAATGTGCAAGTATTATAATAAAGCTTCAAGTAATGGACGTGAATTACACCTAGGTGGAAGGAAAGTTATGAAAGAGATAGAAGATATGATACGAGATTTTAAGTAAGTGAGGTAAAAGGTGAACAACATACGAGATACTCAAGGTAGAAAATATGAATAGTATATACTTCGGATAGAAGGCTAGAAGTGCTGGGATTCAATATCCATGAATGATAGAAGCATAGTTAGTGACATACCTCATAGCCTATGGTTTCTAAATACTGAGAGATCTAGTTAAGAGAGTAGAGAAAAGTTGGAGACGATGTGATGTCTCGCTTGACGTGCCAGAATAACATAAGAAAATCTATGGTGCAAGCAAGTTGAAGGAGAGTTGTGAGTAGTATAAATGGATATGTATAAGTCGCAAGCTAAAGTATGGTAGAGCGACAAAGTTTTAAGGAAACATGAGTGGGGATGAGGAAAGGAAAGTGAAAAAGTGATGAGCATGGATAAGTCCTTGGGATTTAGTCCATAGAAACAAGAGAGGTAATGATTTCTCTAAATTATTGAAAGTTCGGTATTGCGTAAGAAGTTTCAAAGATCAATATTGAAGTGAATCAATAATGGATGAACAAAAGTCACAAAGTATGACATGAGATTAGGCCATGATTCTTAAGACGAACGGTAATGGAGGGGGCATTAAAGGACTAAGATTTATACCTAAAGGGTAGGCAACAAAAGTAACTGGGAACTTGGTAAGCATGCCTCAGCAAAGGTAGATTGAAGCAAAAATTATGGTATAGTATAAACCATGTAAATGCAGTAATGTCGTGTGGATGGGTAACCAGATCTATGAAATAAGATATGGCCGTATTCGCAAGTTCTACAAAGTATCGAGCAAAGGACTTGGATATACCTATAGAGGCCTAGAGAGGCATCCTATTAAGACTTGAATATACAATGTAAGGCCTTCAAATTGACTAAAAGTTAAAAGGAAAAAGTAAAGATGAATCGCATAAGTGCACCTACAAAGCCAGGGTCATACAGGCTGCATGACAGGAAGTAACAGAAGTTGCAAGATTAGGTAGATTTCGACCACAGGTCATGATATGAGCAAAAAGACAAAAGTGGGGAATACCCTAGACTTTGAATGTATTCACAGAGCAACTGCTTAAATGGAAAGATGAGTATTAAGGTATTCATAAGAGCTAAACGTTACGGAAATGATAAGAGCATCAGTCAACATTCGAGGACGAATGTTCCAAAGGGGGGAATGATGTTACGCCCCGCAATATTATGTTCCGCAGTATTATATCACGACGATGTTAGCTCTGCAATAATATGTTACAATGGTGTTACCCTCTGTAGTAATATATTACGATTGATATTACGCTTCACAGTAATAAGTTACAATGATGTTGCACCCTGTAGTATTTTACGTTGATTTGTCGTAAGGAAATTGACATCAGTCCCAGGAAAAGATTATTTGGGGATTATAAGGATTATGCTATTTCACAAGTGATTAGTAAATTCATGAAAGTGAGAGGGGAAGCAAGTCGAAGAAAATGAATTTCGTTGAAATTTGGTATTTTGGGATAAAATAAAGCTCGAGCTAATAAACTCGGTATTTATGGACTAGTACCATACAAGGAACCACATGACCATAATAGTAAGTTGTATAAGGTATGTGAAAAGTGAGTAATATTTCAAGTAAGTGAGAATAATTCTCAATTATGTGGGTAATAGTTTAATTATCAGGTAACGGAACATTATCCAATTAATTAATAAGTGGATAAAGATTAATAATTATCTCAAAATAAACATGGCAGCCACCTAAAGAAATGACTAAGAGTCATTCTTATTAGGTGTCATGTAGATACACGTTACTACATTTAAAAATCTTTCAACATTCAAGACCTTGTATTGTTAAAATCAAGGTAGGACATTTTAACAAGTTCCATTTTTAAACACAAAATTCATTCTCCAAAAACCTTTTAGCTAGTTGAGCCTTCACACTTCCTTGAAAAAAATATTCAGACAATCAATTATCAGGTTAATTATTAAATTAAGTGGGTAAGTGTAAGAATTGTCTTGTTCACGTGGGATCATGAAAATTAAAGGAATCTATGACTAATATGCATGCTACGTTGGTGTCACAATTTGGGAACAAGAAGTCTTGCTATGCATTAAAGTTATAAATGGGCCTACCAACCAAGACTTTTAAAGAATGCATTTGAAACTCAAAGAATCATTTTGAAACTCAAGTCTTTGGACGTAAGCTTGCTAAGATAAGAACGGATGGAGCTCACTATTTTTTTAAAGACTTCTTTATATTGGAATCTCTTTATCCTTACTTTATTAAGGAATTCATATAAGATTATCCAAGACCTCATTATCTACAAAGTGACGTATAGATTTATCAAAGAAAGAATTCCTGTGAATTCTTGAATTTATGTGAATTCTTTACAAGCAGTAGATGTAAACGTGATTTCTTCAGCAAACACATACAAAAAGTATGTCCAACAAGAAGCCACAAAATTCATACAAGAGTAAGACGATAGCGATGTGGGTTGTTACAACAAAACTTCATATGGATTTTCCCTACTCTGATTTTGTTGTCACGTGTTTTGTCACAGTTAACGTGTGTTAGAAGGATTGCTAAGAGAATTGACTCAGGTATGTTAAGGCTTTCCCTTCTTTCTTTTGGCACGATCCATACGATATAAACGAAACGTGCAAATGCACAAATTTCACAAGTGACTCTACTCATAGAAGTAATAGAAATATCTATGTTCTTTAATTCCCATATGTCATAATATTTTATCATCTGTTCATGGGTCTCAAAAAAATATGAAAGTTGAAAAGATGTTACTTTATGATATTGCTCAAGAGGCAAAGTGGTCTTATGACCTTCCGAATGATTTTATTGACGTACTTTTCATGTATTGCATTCATGTGCATTGACCCATGACCAGATAGCGTTATATACGCGTATATATGTAAATATATGTCTATGGAATGGGAAAAGGTTACGGCATTATATACGCACCACCACCTGATCAGCTGGCATATGATGATGATGTTGCCCACAGTGGCTGAAATATGATTCAAACGGCGTTATATACGCATATATATGTATGCACTCAAACAGCATTATACACGCGTATATATGTATGTATGTATATTTATATGGGATATGGGAAAGGTTATGGCGCTATATATGCACCACCACCTGATCAGTTGGTATACGATGATGATTTTGCCCACAGTGGCCGATATGATATAATGGGATGCCCTCAGAGTTTGATGATATTATGAAACATGTACCTATGCACGACATGACATTCATACGCATATGCATGACGTTAAAAGTAATATATGATTTACAAAGTTATTCAAACTTACAGGTTGAGTCATGTACTCTATATGTCTTCCATATCTCTCATGTATTTATTTATGTGCCTTACATACTCAGTGCATTATTCGTACGGATGTCCCTTTTGCCTGGGGACACTGCATTTCATGCCCGCAGGTCCGGATAGACAGGTCGAGAGCCCTCCAAGTAGGCTATCAGCTCAGCGGAAGATGTTGATGCGCTCTATTTGCTTCGGAGTTGCTCCTTTCATTAGTATGATTTAGACGTGTATTGTTTGGTATGGCGGCACTCTGTCCCGGCCCTTATGACATTTATGTATTCTTAGAGGCTTGTAAACATATGTCGTGTACATAAAAGATTGTACGGCCTTGTCGGCCTATGTTTTAAGTTTATAAAGGATCATGTTGGCCTATTAGGCCTGTATGCATGTGTATATGATGATCTATTAAGAAAGATACGTTACGTTGGTACTCGATTGAGTAAGGTACCAGGTACCCGTCCCGGCCCATCGGTTTGGGTTGTGACAATATATTAGTCTTGTGTTATCACTATTGGGGGTTTGGAGACATAAGTAGACCTTTTGCTGCTTAGTATGGTTGATTTTGATGTGATATTAGGCCTGGATTGGTTGTCTCCGTGTCATGCTATTTTGGATTATCACGCTAAGATAGTGATGTTGGATATGCCTGAGGTGCCGCGAGTTGAGTTATGACGTTCGTCTGATTATGTTCCCAGTAGAGTGATTTCATATTTGAAGGCCCAGCAGATGGTTAGGAAGGGTTGTCATTATTATTTGGCCTTTATGAGGGATGTTAGTGCAGAGACTCCTACTATTGATTTGGTTCTAGTTGTGAGAAACTTTTCGAATGTATTTCCTACAGACCTATCGGGCATTCTGCCGAACACAAATATTGACTTCGATATTTATTTGGTGTCGGGCACTCGGCCCATTTCCATTTCATTGTATCGTATGGCACCAGCGGAGTTAAAGGAATTGAAGGAGCGGCTTCAGGAACTCCTTAATAAGGGGTTTATTCGGCCTAGTGTGTCACTATGGGTGCACCTATTCTATTTGTGAAGAAGAAGTATGGCACTATGAGGATGTGCATTGATTATAGGAAGTTGAACAAAGCCACACTTAAGAACAAGTAACCTTTGTCGCGTATTGATGATTTATTTGACCAGCTTCAGGGAGCGAGGGTGTTCTCCAAGATTGATCTCAGGTTAGGGTATCACCAATTGAAGATTAGGGACTCGGACATTCTTAAGATAGCTTTCAGGACCCAATATGGTCATTATGAGTTCCTTGTGATGTTTTTTGGGATGACCAATGCCGCAGCAACGTTCATGCATTTGATGAACAGCATGTTTCGGCCCTATCTCGACTCATTTTTTATTATATTTATTGATGATATCCTGGTGTACTCTCATATCCAGGAGGAGCACGCATAGCATTTGAGAGTTATATTGCAACGGTTAAGGGAGGAGAAACTTTATGCAAAGTTCTCTAAGTGTGAGTTCTGGCTCAGTTCCGTGGCGTTCTTGGGGCACATGGTGTCTAGTGAGGGTATTTAGGTTGATCTTAAGAATATAGAGGTGGTTCAGAGTTGTCCCTGACCGTCCTTAGCCGCAGAGATTCCTAGCTTTCTTGGTTTGGCGGGTTATTACCGCCAGTTTGTTTAGGGATTTTCATCTATTGGATCACCTTTGACCAAATTAACCCAAAAGGGTGCTCTTTTCAGGTGGTCGGATGAGTGTGAGACAAGCTTTCAGAAGCTCAAGACTGCCTTGACCACAGATCCAGTGTTAGTTTTGCCATCAGCTTCAGGTTCCTTACGATATATTGTGATGATTCTCGGGTCGGCATTGGGTGTATATTGATGCAGGAGGGTAGAGTGATTTCTTATGCTACTCGTCCATTGATGCCCCATGAGAAGAACTACCATGTTCATGATTTGGAGTTAGCTACCATTGTTCACGCGTTGAAGATTTGGAGGCATTATCACTATGGTGTATCTTGTGAGGTGTTTTACTGATCATCGTAGCCTCCAGCACTTGTTCAAACAGAACGATCTCAATTTGAGGCAGTGGAGATGGTTAGAACAGCTAAAGGACTATGATATTACTATTTTGTACCATCCGGGAAAGGCCAATGTGGTGGCCAATGCCTTGAGTAGGAAGGCAGTGAGTATGGGCAGTCTTGTATTTGTTGTTATTGGGGAGAGACCTCTAGCAGTTGATGTTCAGGCCTTGGCCAATTGATTTGTGAAGTTTGATATTTCGTAGCCCAGTCGGATCCTAGCATGTGTGGTTTCCCGGTCTTTCTTGTTTGATCGTATCAGAGAACGCTAGAATGATGTTCTTCATTTGCTTGTCCTCAAGGACAAGGTTCTGCATGATGATGCCAGAGATGTGACTATTAGTGATGATGGGGTATTGAGGATGTAGGGTCGGATATGTATGAACAACGTAGATGGGCTTCGGAAGTAGATTCTAGAGGAGGCCCACAGTTTGCGGTATTCCATCCATCTGGGTGCCACAAAGATGTATCAAGATTGGAGGCAACACTATTGGTGGAGGAGGATGAAGAAAGATATAGTTGGGTTTGTAGCTCGGTGCCTCAATTATCAGCAGGTGAAATATGATCATCAGAGACCAGGTGAATTGCTTCAGCAGATAGATATTCCAGAGAACGGATTATCATGGATTTTGTAGTTGGACTCCCACGGACTTTGAAGAAGTTCGATGCTATTTTGGTGATTGTGGATCGGTTTATCAAGTCCGCGCACTTCATTCCTGTGTGTACTACCTACCTATTCTTCAGAGCAGTTGGCTGAGATTTATATCCGAAAGATTGTTTGCCTGCATGGTATCCCAGTTTCCATCATTTGAGATAGAGGTACTCTGCTTATATTGCCGTTTTGGAGGGCCGTGTATCAAGAGTTGGGTACTCAAGTTGAGCTGAGCATAACTTTTCACCCTCAGACGGACGGACAGTCCGAGTGTACTATTCAGATATTGGAGGACATATTGCGTGCTTGTGTCATTAATTTTGGGTTTTATAGGATCAGTTTTTGCCATTCATGAAGTTTGCTTACAACAACAGTTATCAGTCGAGTATTTATTTGGCTCCGTATGAGGATTTATATGGGATATTGTGTAGATCTCTAGTAGGTTGGTTTAAGTCGGGCGAGATCAGGCTTTCGGGTACAGACTTGGTTCAGAATGCATTGGACAAGGTAAAAGTGATTCAGGAGAGTCTTCGTACAGCGCAGTCAAGGCAAAAGAGTTATGCTGATAGAAACGTTCGTGATGTGTCTTATATGGTTGGGGAGAAGGTTCTACTGAAGGTTTCACCCATAAAGAGTGTTATAAGATTTGGGAAGAAGGGCAAGCTGAGCCCTCGGTTCATTGGGTCTTTTGAGGTGCTTCGGAGGATTGGGGAGGTGGCTTATTAGCATGCTTTTCCACCTAGCTTGTCCAGGGTGCATCCACTATCTCATGTTTCTATGCTCTGGAAGTATATCGGCAATCCGTCCCATGTCTTGTATTTCAACACGGTTCATTTAGATGGTTATTTGACTTATGCTGTGGAGCCAATGGTTATTTTGGAGCGGCAGGTTCGAAAGTTGAGATCAAAGGATATAGATTCAGTGATAGTGTAGTGGAGAGGTCAGCCATAGAGGATGCTACTTGGAAGACCGAGCGGGAGATGAGGAGCAAATATCCACACCTATTTGAGGCTTCATATATGTTTCTAGACCCGTTCGAGGAAAAATGTTTGTTTAAGAGGGGGAGAATGTAATGACCCGACCGGTCGTTTCGGGAGTTATAGCCTCGTTTCCCCATTTCTGATTCCTTTTGTGTTCTTCAGCTATATTATAATATGTTGGGTCAGTTGGTTCGGGTCTGGAGTGGATTCGGAGAGGATTTGAGACACTTAGTCTCTTTTGGGAAGGCATACGTTTGGAAAGTTGACCGGATGTTGACTTATGTGTAAACAATCACGGATGTGAATTTTGATGGTTTTGTTAGCTCTGTTAAGTGATTTTGAACTTAGGAGCACATCCGGAATGTGATTTGGAAGTCCAGGGTAGGATTAGGCTTGAATTAGCGTAAGTTGGAAATTTGGCAATTTTGGTTGGCAGTGGAAAATTTAATATCGGGGTCGGAATGGAATTTTGGAAGTTGGAGTAGGTCCTTAGTGTCATTTATGATGTGTGTGCAAAATTTTAGGTCATTCGGAGGTGATTTGATAGGTTTCGGCATCGTTTGCGGAAATTGGAAGGTTAGAAGTTTTTAAGCTTGAATAGGAGGGTGATTTAGTGTTTTGATATTGTTTTGAGTGTTCCGAAAGGTCGACTAAATTCGTAGGTTGATATTTGACTTGTTGTTATGTTTGGTAGAGGTCCCGAGGGCCTCGGGTTGATTTCGGGTGATTGACGGAACAAGGTTGAAATTTGAGGAATTGTTGAAGTTGAACTCAGCTGTCATAACTGCACCTGCGGAGTGGGGATAGCAGGTGTGAGCCCGCAGAAGAGGAGAAGAGGCCGCAGGTGCGGCCAAGGTTGAGGTTGGATGGAAGCGCAGGTGCGAGCTTTGGTGCACACCTGCGAGACCGCAGGTGCGACATTTTAACCGCAGAAGCAGATTCTGAGGATTTTAGTGGGAACCGCACCTGCGATGGATTTTCCACAGATGTGGCATTGCAAAAGTGACATAAGGACTGCAGATGTGAAAGTTTTGGGCAGGATGTATAAAGGGTGGACTTCGCGAATTTTGGGTCATTTTCCACCATTTATAGTCGGCGTTGGAGCTTTTGAAAGAGATTTTGAGGAGGAATTCAGGGGTTTATTAGTAAGGTAAGTGGCTTGAGACCTAATACTCGTGTATGTGATGATTTCCGTTGTTTAATCATGTAATTAGTGAAGATTAGGGGTGAAAATGAGGGGTTAGGGTTTTGAATTTTGGAGAGTTTGATTGAGGTATTGAGGGGTCAAATGGAGTCGGATTTTGATAAATCTTTTATGTATGGACTCGTGAGTGAAAGGGCTTTCTAGTTTTGTAATTTTTGTCGAATTTCGAGACGTGGGCCCGAGGGCCGGGTTTGGGTGAATTTCGGAATTTTGGTCTAAATTGATAGTTTTTTGTGTGGAGTTGGTTCCTTGGCCTATATTGATTTCATTATATTGCTTTTGGTTAGATTTAGGACGTTTGGAGGTCGGTTAGAGAGGCAAGGGCATCGTGGAGTAGGATTTTTGGCTTGATTCAGGTAAGTAACGCTTTCAAACTTGGTTTCGAGGGTTCGAAACCCCGAACTATGTGTTATGTGATTAGTAATGAGGTGGCGCAAATGCCAAGTGACGGGCGTGCGGGCGTGCACCGTGAGAATTGTGGCCTGGTTCATTCCATGGCACCGCTTAGTGACTTTTCCTTGCTGATATCCGTGTTTCTATGATATGATTAAGTAAATGTGCTATAAATCATGCTAGATATCCTGTTAGGGCTTCACGTTGATATTGTTGAGACCCGAGTGGTCGTTTCTTGCTGTCACTTCATTAGATTCAATGATATTCTGTACTTAGTCTTATTTATGCATATCATATCATGTCTTAGTCTCAGTTGTTATTATCTGGCACATCATATCATAGTTTCGGGCTAGTTTCATGGCATTGTAAGCCCGTGTGTGAGAGACTGGAGAGTGATGACTGAGTGAGGCCGAGAGCCTGATTATGCATGGCGGTTATGGGATCAGGCTGCATGTCGTAGTGGTTATGTTGATGATTATGATAGCTCTTGGGTTGTAGGAGCCCCTCCGGAGTCTGTAACACACCCCAAGTGAGCGCAGATGATATTTTGAGGGATGGATTTTCCTGGACATTGATTTGTCCGAAGTATTGATATCTATAGAAAGATTTCTCCACAAGGTTGGATTACCCTTTTCCTCGGTACTGAGTGACTTATAATCAACGATGTGTATGTTCCGGGATGGATTTCCCTAAACCGGATGGCCATATGTGGTACCAAGTGTTTGAGTGTGTATATATATATATGATAAGTTTATGTTTAAGTTTCAATAATGATAATATTATCTTATGTTATATTTTCAGGACAAACAAAAAGGAAAGAATGAAGATGCTTAGCAAGATTGCTACTGGATTCAAAATAAAGAAAGAATGAAGATTCAGTTACTGCATTAATAATCAATCAATAAGCAGATTGACTCGTCCTTAATCAAGGGAACTCAGATTGTCAATCATGGTCACTCCATTTTTGAAGATCGCGCTTGCAAATTAATCTCTTCTTGAATTCAGCTGTGACAAGGAAGGTCACATTCAAATCTGGGTAGTCAAAGAGAAAGATTCGAAGAGGCACCCCTTGGGTCAAATCCCTTAATTAAAGATCTTGTGCCTCTAATTTCGAAAAGGACTCAACAGTTATTTTCTCTTCTATAAGAAGGTTGTTCTCTCAAGAAGAAGACCATGCAACTACACAAACTCTATTCCAAATCTGTCTACTTCTTAGTTCAAACACTGTAATTCTAAGTTAATAGTGTCACAAAAGATAGTGAGATCTAGAGTACAAAAGAAAGTTGTGTGAACTCAAGTGCTGATATTGTACGTTGGTGGTAAACGCAAAAAACCATAAATATTGTAACTTTGTTCAAAGATCTTAAGGTAACCCTTGTAACCCAAGGGAAACTGGATGTAAGTACCACAATGGTACCGAACCAGTATAAATAGTATGTGCCTTACTATTTCTCTTTACTACTTTCACTCTTTCTGTCTTGAAGTGAGTCAACTAATACTTATATTAGTCGACCAATTTAATTAGTAAACAATTCACCCCTCCCCCCCCCCATCTTGCACTTTCAATTGGTATCAGACTGAGGCTCACAACCTTTGCATTACCGCTAGTGAGAAAAAGATCAATAGAATCCAACACTATTGTCGATGCTCTCTTTCAAGAAGGAACCTCTCAGGTTCGACCCCCTTACTTCAATGGTCAGCATTTCTCTAATTGGAAAGTTCGCATGGAAACATATACCATGTCATATGACATCAAAATATGGCGTGAGATAAAAAAGGGAAACCTTCCAATTCCTCCCAAGAAGGATGCAAATGGTCAAGTCATCACATCAACTGATCCTCTGGATTTTGACGATTACACTGATGAACAAGCTGTTGTTATCACTGTCAATGCAAAAGCAAAAAATCTATTGTACAATGCTATCAGTGGAGAAGAATATAAAAAGGTATCCAGTTGTGAGACTGCAAAAGAAATGTGGGATAAACTAGAAGTCATTTATGAAGGAACCAACAAGATGAAAGAGACTAAAATAAATCTCATGGTTTGGGAATATGAATTATTTCAAATGAAGGATGCAGAATCTGTTGAAGAAATATTTTCCAGGTCAGCAAAATCCTTGGAGACCTAAAATCATTTGGAAGACCTATTAAAAGTGGCGAACAGGTTAGAAAGATCCTTAGAAGCCTACCTACAATCTGGCAACCAAAGGTCATAGCTTTAGAATGTCAAGATCTAGACAAAATCTCCTATGATGAGCTCAGAGGTGACTTGATTACTTTTGAGAAAACTCATCTTGACAGGCAAATTCAAGAGAAGAAGAAAGTTGTTGCTTTCAAGGCAACTATGGTTGAACCATAAAAAGAAGATGAAGTAGAAGGAGGAGAACAAGATAAAAACATTGCAATGCTCTCACAAGTTCTGACCAACATGATGAGAAGAAACAGGAACTACAAAAGAGGTAAGTCTAATTTCAAAAAAGGAAGGGCGAGCTATGAAACAGATAAAAATGATGGAAGATGTTACAAATGTGGAAAGTTCGGACACGTTCAAGCTGACTATCCTGAATTAAAAAGGAAGCTCAGCAGAAACGTGCAAAAGAAGAAAGCTTTTGGAGCATGGAGTGATGAGGAGGAATCTGATCATGAGGAAATTGCCAACATGTGCTTTATGGCTCTAAGCAACGATGAAGAATCAGAGGA
Source organism: Nicotiana sylvestris (assembly GCF_000393655.2). Taxonomy (NCBI): domain Eukaryota; kingdom Viridiplantae; phylum Streptophyta; class Magnoliopsida; order Solanales; family Solanaceae; genus Nicotiana; species Nicotiana sylvestris. Next base: position 154,567,598 of record NC_091060.1, read on the forward strand.
ACTTGGACTAATGGCAGACAACAACGATGAAGAAGATGATTCAAGAAAACCTCGTTCACCATTAGATGAAGGAACTAGTGAGGTACGTACTTCTTTTATGTCCAAACTGTTATGACCTTCAAAAATTTGTTGATATTGCTCTTGCATAGTAGTAAATGAACTCAAAAAGTCAAGAGAGAAAGAGAAAAAGAGATGAAGGATTGGTCCCTAAAACTAAAAGTATGCGAAATTGAACTTGATATACTTCAAGAAGAAGTAAACGAACTCAAGCTTCAATTGAATGGTCTTTAAAAACCTCAAGTTCTAGTTCAGTCAAGACTGATCAGAACGTTCCGTCTAAGAAAATAGCATGTTTCTTTTATGGTATAAATGGTCATAGCAGTAACAATTGTAGGAAAAGAATTAGAGCTGAAAATAATTCTAGCAACTTCAACAGCTCATCTTGCACGTACTGTGGTAAAAGAGGTCACACCTCAAACCATTGCAGGTTCAAAAACAACAAGAGATAGATTTGGAGACCAAAATCTTCAAATCAAACTAACTCTCAAAAATCTAACCATTCAGGACCCAATCAGGCTTGGGTACCTAAAAATAAGTAATCTTGTTTTGCAGGAACACCGCAAAAAGAATCAAAAAGGAAAATGGTATCTTGACAGCGCATGTTCCAGACATATGACGGGTGACAAACAATTGTTCAAATCAGTCACCAAGCTAGATGGAAGGATAGTTACTTTTGATGATAAATCCAAAGGAAATGTTATTGGTGTTAGAAAGGTTCCTTTAAGATCTACATGTGATGTGGATGAAGTTTACCTAGTAGATGAACTCGGCTGCAATCTTCTCAACATCAATCAACTATGTGACAATGATTATGAGGTTCGTTTTAAGAAACATGGATGGTTCATAGAAGACGAATCAGGAGTGATCATGGAGGAGAGTTTGAAAGCAGAGCATCTGAAAATTTCTGCAATGATCAAGGAATTTCCCATAATTTCTCTTCACCAAGATCGCCTCAGTAGAATGGTGTAGTAGAATGGAAAAACAGAACCTTACAGGATATGGCAAGAACCATGATAGTGGAAAACTCTTTACCTCATCATTTCTAGGCAGAATCCATAAGTACAACATATCGTATCATTAACAGGTGTCTCATTTGCCCTATACTCAAAAAGACTCCCTATGAACTATGGAATGGTAAGAAACCAAACATCAGCTACTTCTACCCTTTCAGATGCAAATGCTTTGTTCATAACAATGGTAAAGATAATCTTGGTAAGTTTGATCCAAAGAGTGATGAAGGTATATTTCTTGGTTACTCTCCCTCAAGTAGAGCTTATAGAGTTTATAATAAGAGAACCTTGTGTATTTAAGAATCTATTCATGTTGTTTTTATTGATACTAACCCTCGCTCAAGGAATGAAGGTGTTCCTGAAGACAAGGAAATTTCTTGTGCTCCAAAATCTATTATTATAGGTAAAGATCATCAAGGTGAGTCAGCTAACCTACAGACTCAACCAGCTGAAATTCCTCCAGAAGATCTGGACTTATCTCAACTAGCTCAATCGACTAACAATGAAAAGTTCTCTGCAGCAAATACTGCAAATGAATGGAAGAACGAATCAGGATACCCTCACAAATTCATTATAGATGATCCACAGGAAGGAATAACTACAAAGAGATCACAAAAGAACAAGTCTTATGTACCTGTCATTTCTCAAATTGAGCCCAAGAAGGTTGATGAAGCTCTAAAGGATTCTCATTGGATCAACGCTTTGAAAGAAGAATTAGATCAGTTTGAGAAAAACAAAGTTGGGAATTAGTTCCAAAACCTCAAAACTCCTCTATTGTTAGGACTAAATGGGTTTTTAGAAATAAATTGGATGAATTAGGCCAAGTCATTCGAAATAAAGCAAGACTGGTGGCTCAAGGCTACTCTCAACAAGAAGGAATCGACTATGAATCCATCTGAATCTTACTTGCCTTTGTTGCTCACAAAGGATTCAAACTGAATCAGATGGATGTCAAAAGTGCATTCCTAAATGCTTATATATCTGAAGAAGTATATGTGAAGCAACCTCCTAGGTTTGCAAATGCCACCTTTCCAAACCATGTATACAAGCTAACTAAAGCCCTGTATGGTCTCAAACAAGCTCCGCGAGTATGGTATGAAAGGTTAAGTTCTTTTCTTCTTAATCAAGGATTCAAACGAGGCAACATAGATACAACTCTTTTCATTAAGCAATCAAATTCTAGTAATCTCATTACCCAAATTTACGTTGATGACATTATCTTTGGTAGCCCTAACACTGTTCATTGTGAAGAATTTTCTCTTTCTATGAAAGGTGAATTCGAAATGAGCATGATGGGAGAACTAACCTTCTTCGTTGGACTTCAAATCAAGCTTTCTCCTAAAGGAATTTTTATCAGCCAAACTAAGTACACCAAGGAGATTATCAAAAAGTTTGGAATGGAAAATGCTAAGGCTATTGGAACTCCTATGAGTCCAACTATTGTGCTAGATGATGACAGCAATGGAAAAATGGTTGATGAAACCATGTATAGAGGAATGATTGGATCTCTACTTTATTTAACTGCTAGTCAACCAGATATTATGTTTAGTGTATGTAAATGTGCTAGATTTCAGTTAGCTCCTAAGGAATCCCATTTGACTGCGATTAAACGCATTATTAGATATTTAATTGGTACTACTGATTTTGGCCTATGGTATGATCATACTAACAATTTCTCCTTAAGAGGCTTGACAGATACTGATTTTGCAGGAGACAAAACTAATAGGAAAAGTACTAGTGGGACATGTCACTTGCTGGAAAATGCCTTAGTATCTTGGCACAACAAGAAATAAAATTGTGTTGCTCTTTCAACAACTGAGGCAGAATACCTAGTTGTTGGAAGTTGTTGTACACAAGTTTTATGGATCATGCATCAACTCCTTGATTATGATTTATATCTTACTACCACTCCTATTTTTTGCGACAACACCAATGCTATCTGCTTATCTAAAAATTATGTGCATCATTCTAGTGCAAAGCATATAGAAATTAAACATCATTTTATTTGTGATCATGTTGCAAAAGATGATATTACATTAGAGTTCAGTACTGATTCTCAACTTGCTGATATTTTCACTAAACCTCTTTTAGAAGAAAGATTTTGTATCCTTCGAAAAAAGATTGACATTTTGCCAAATTTGTAAACCAATTGCTTTTTAAAAATGGTGAAATTATTTTACACGCTTTCAGTATATTTTATATCATAAATTATCTATGTACTAATTAATTTTACTGTGGAGGTATAATTATTTCTTGCATTCAGAACCATCACCTCCGTCTATACTTGACCCTTCCAGTAACCAAGACGCCCTTTCACTTATCTCAAATCTCTTGTTAAAAACCTCCCACTTCCAAATACTCTCCTCATTCTCTACCAAACTACCAATTTCTCCATGGCCAAGAAAAACCCTTCCTCTACAACCAGATGAAGCCGTAGGTTTCAAAAACCTCTCAATATAGAAGAACCTCTGGATGTAGAATCATCCATTGACTCAGACCTTCTCAAAACTGACAATGATAGTAGTGCCTCATCTCAAAATCACCCCATTAGCTAGAAAAAGTCCTGAAAATGACCCATGGAGCAAACCCCCAAAAAGGCTGCATGCAAAAAGGGCAAGGTAGAATGCTTGGATTTTGGTCCAGAAACAAGCTGGTCTTCTATGGCCCAGTGAAAAGGCAAGGTTTGAGTCCTATAAGTCAAAATACATGTGTTATGGACGCTTTGTAAGTCTCTCTCTTATGCAAAGTCTTCATTGTGATGTGACTGCAATCTTTGATCTTCAGCACATTTCCCTCTGTTTGACACTCTTGAAAATTCTGTGTATGAAGAAACTGTGAGAATGTTTTATGAAAATCTATTTGTGAATGATAAGGATGACTTAGAATCTATGGTAGTAGGAACTAGAATTGTGTTGGACTGCTACCAATTTGAAAAAACAAATTCTGCCAAATTTAGTGGGTATGATGTGTTAATCCAAAATTCTTGGCCCAAAGAGTTTAAAGTGTCTCTTGAAGAAGCAAAAAAAAATTTGTCTGATAACCCCCCTGACATTGGCCCCAAAAATCTGAAGTTTGAACACCTTGTTTTGGCCCACATGATTGCCATATCTCTCCTTCCCAGGTCTGGGTCCCTAAGTTCTTTGTCCACTAGAGACATTTTTGTCCTCTACTGTCTGGTCAACAACAAGTGTCTTGATTGGTTTGTATGGATTCGTCAATATATGCTTGAGAGTATCAGGTATATTTCCTAATATACTACTTGTCTATCCTATGGTATTCTTATCTCTCATATCCTGGAAGTTATGAAGGTTTACTTGGCACCCTTCACACCCAAGCACATCTCCAGTACTTATGATAAAACTGCATTTTCTATGATGGGATAATAATTGGATGAAAGTGGATGGGTTAAGCGAGCCAAGGTTGAAAGTGCTCCAGCTTCGGTTGATGTTCAAGCTGATCAACCAGCTCCTCAGTCGACTACCTCTCCGAACCTTCCACACATACAATAACACCTTGATGAAGTCAACCTGCTGGTTGTGGAAATGAAAGAACAGGTAGATAAGATCAGAGATGTCACTAAGGAGACATGTTCAGATGTAGCAAAGCTTCGGATAGACATAGGAGCTACAAGGAGATATGGAACCAGGGCCTTCAATTCCATGACTGAAAAGATGGACAAGCTCATCAAGGATGTTGAAAACTCCTATGACTCCTTCTGCACCAAAGTGATCAACACCCTCAAATACTTTCTAGGATGTCATTAATTATCTCTTGTTGATTTTGTGACAAACAACTTATGTTTTTTTGTTGTTTCTGATGATGGCCTTTAGACAATTATTTTTTGGTTTGTACTAACTTAAGCCTCCGCTGAAGGCTCTACTGCTCTAACCTATTTTACTATGTACATTATATTACTCTATGTTTCTGTATATTATGTTACTCTTTCCTTTTTAATTGATGTGAAAAGGGGAGAAAATATGTGAGTAAACACTCAGGGGGACACATGGGCACAACATTCAAAACATAGGAACAATTCAAGGAAAGCACTAGCTCAGGGGGAGCAACTCCTTAAAAGGGAAGTATCTTAATTTACTTTACATTTGTTTACTCCTTGTTAAATATCATCATCAATAAGGGGGAGATTGATAGGTTTACGTTTAAGTTTCAATGATGACAATATTACTTTATGGTATATTTTCAGGACAAACAAAAAGGAAAAATGAAGATGCTTAGCAAGATTGCTACTGGATGCAAAATAAGGAAAGAATGAAGATTGAGTTACTGCATTAATGATCAATCAAGAAACAGATTGACTCGTCCTCAATCAAGGGAACTTAGATTTCCAATCATGGTCACTTCATTTTTGAAGATAGCACTTGCGAATTAATCTCTCCTTGAATTCAGCTGTGACAAGGAAGGTCACATTCGAATCTGGTCCAGTCAAAGGGCAAGATTCGAATAGGCACCCCTTGGGTCAAATCCCTTAATTAAAGATCTTGTACCTGCAATTTCGAAAAGGACTCAACATCTCTTTTCTCTTCTATAAAAAGGTTGTTCTCTCAAGAAGAAGACCACGCAACTATACAAACTGTATTCCAAATTTGTCTACTTCTTAGTTCAAACACTGTAATTTTGAGTTAACAGTGTCTCAAAAGATATAGAGATCTAGAGTACAAAAGAAAGTTGTGTCAACTGATTAGAACTCAAGTACTGATATTGTACGTTGGTGGTAAATGCAAAAAAAAACCATCAATATTGTAACTTTGTTCAAAGATCATAAGGGAACCGTTTTGACCCAAGGGAAACTAGATGTAAGTACCACAATAGTACAAAACCAGTATAAATCGTGTGTGCCTTACTATTTCTCTTTACTTCTTTCGCTCTTTTTGTCTTGAAATTAGTCAACTAATACTTATATTAGTCGACCAATTTTAATTAGTAAACAATTCACCCCGCTCTTGTACTTTCAATATATACCTGGAGATGGATTTCTCCTCAGGGTTCGATTACCCTTGTTCCTCGGTACTGGTTGACTTGCAGTCAGTGTTGTATATGTTCCGGGGTGGATATCCTTGGGTCGAATGTCCATATGCAGTACCGAGTGGTTGAACACTTGAGAGTGGTAGCACATGGTGCATTTTATACATTCTCTACATTGGCATGTAGAGTTAACTGATCTTTATATCTCGTATTGTTCAGATATATATTTATTTTACTTCTTGAGCTGTATCCTTGGACTGATAGCATGCCTAAATTTCCTACATAGTTTATTTCTATTACCTGTTGAGGTTACATTCGTCACTACCTATCAGTCTATAGGTTGGACTTATTACTTACTGAGTTGGTGTACTCACGTTATCCCCTACACCTTGTGTGCAGATCTAGGTATCTCAGGCCACGGTAGCGGTTGTTGACTATTTCAGTCGTGGACTTTCATTGGAGATAGCGACGTAGCTGCCTGGCGATCACAGTATTTCCTTTCTCCTTCTTTATCTTCCTATTATTGTATTTCGGCTACTCTCAGACTATGTTAGTCTTACTATATTTCAGAACAGTTGTAGTATTTGCTCATGACTTAGTGACACCCGAGGTCGGGCTTTTATTTTTGCATTTTAGTTTCAGAATTAATCTTTTTTACGAAATTTTAGTATGAAAAAGGCTGTTATCTGTCATTTAATGAAATATCGAATTATTTGGGAGTGTGTCGGTTGGCCTAGTTCCATGATAGGCACCATCACGACCGAGTTAGTTTTGGGTCGTGACAAGCTGGTATCAAAGCCTAGGTTACATAGGTCTCACGAGTCATGAGCAGGTTTAAAGTCTTGCGGATTAGTACGGAGACGTTTGTACTTAACTTTGAGAGGTTGAAGAACCTTTAGGAAAACTTCACATTTTTTATTTCTTGTCGTGTGTATCTGTTGATTCTGGTAACTAAACTTCTGTTATTCTATTCTCTCACAGATGGTGAGGACACGTGCTACCGGTCAAGACTAGCGGCCACCAGTTGGTGCCGCTAGAGGCCGAGGTAGCGGTCGAGGCCATGGTAGGGGAAAGGGTGTAGCCCACACAACGGCTAGAACAACACCTACAGATTCGCCAGTTACCCTAGTTCATGATCAAGCCCCAATTGTGGATGCCCCAGTGGGACCAGCTCAGGCACCGGTTGTGCCTATTGTTATCCCAGGTCTTTAGGAGACCTTAGCTCGAATTTTGACCGTGTCCACCAATCTTGCTCAGGCGGTCACCATTTCTGCTACAATAGCTACTTCCCAGGCCAGTGGAAGCACTCAGACTCCCGTCCCCCGTACACCCGAGCAGGTTGTTCAGGGACTTTATACACCGGGGGCACCACCAGCCTAGCCGGTTGCACCTGCTCAGGATTGTGTGGTTCAAGTCATACTTGATGACGAGCAGTGTATATTGGAGAGAATTGGTAGACTTATGCCTCCAACTTTCAGTGGTGCAAAGGGAGAGGATGCCTAGGGTTTCTTGGATAAGCGTCAGAGAATTCTTCGTACAGTGGGTATTCTGGAGACCAGTAGGGTCTCGTTCACTACCTTTCAATTCTTGAGAGGTCCCTTTACTTGGTGGGAGGCTTATGAGAGGTGTAGGCCTATTGGTACATTGCCTCTTAGCTGGAAGCAGTTCTCCATTCTCTTTCTGGAGAAGTATGTGCTGCATTCCCGCAGAGACGAGCTGCACAGATAGTTTGAGAAATTGCATCATGATGATATGACTGTGATGTAGTATGAGATGAGGTTTCTGAATTAGCCTGTCATGCTGTTTTGTTGGTTCCTATAGACAGAGAGCAGATCAGGAGGTTCGTGGATGGCCTCGCATATCAGCTACGGATTCTTATGACCAGAGAGAGGGTGTCAGGTATTTATTTCGAGGAGGTGGTTGACATTGCTCGGGAAATAAAGTCAGTTCGCTGCCAGGATTGAGTTGAGAGGCAGGCTAAGAGGCCTCGGGGATGTGGTAGTTTTGGTGGTGTTCCTTCTGGAGGTCAATTTCAGCATAGTAGAGGTCGTCTATTCAGACATGCTTAGTCAGCTCGTCCAGGTCACTGTGGTGGATCATTTGGCCATGGTTCTCACAGTTCACATCAGAGCTGCTCATCTCTCAGTGCCCTTCTAGCTCATAGTTCGACTCATGCACCATCAGTTCCGGGTTCATCTATGCCTGGTTGTTCTAATAGGTATCCTGGTGCTCGGGGATCTCTTAAATCCCCATTGCCAATGGCCGGTAGAGGTTGCTTTGAGTGTGGAGATTTGGGTCATATCAAGAGGTTGTGTCCCCGCCTTATGGGAGGTTCATCCCAGTAGAGGAGTCAGCCTTCGGCTTCAGCACCAATTACTTCCCCACCCTCCTAGCTAGCTCGAGGTAGAGGTCAGTCAGCTAGGGGTCGCCCTAGAGGGGGAGGCCAATCAGGTGGCGGCCAGACCCGTTTCTATGCACTCCCTGATAGGTCGGATGTTATTGCTTCAGATGTTGTGATCAGAGGTATTATCTTAGTTTGCCATAAGGATGCCTCTATATTATTTGATCTTGGTTCCACTTTTTCATACGTGTCATCATATTTTGCTTGTTATTTGGATACACCCCACGAGTATCTTATTTCATTAGTTCATGTATCTACTCTTGTGGGCGATACTTGTAACGACCCGACCGGTCATTTCATGAGTTATCGCTCAATTTCCCCCATTTCTGCTTCTTATTGCCTTGTTTAGCTGTATTTTGTATTATCGGGTTAGTTGGCTCGGGTTTAGAAAGATTTTGGTTAGGTTTAAGACACTTAGTCTCTTCTGAGTAAGCTTAAGTTAAAAAAGTCAACCGGATGTTGACTTGTGTGAAAAAGAGCTCAGATGTGAATTTCGATGGTTTGGATAGCTTCGGGAGATGATTTGGGACTTAGGAATGTGATCGGAATGTGTTTTGGAGGTCCATGGTAGGTTTAGGCTTGAATTGGTGAAAATGGTATTTTGGTGTTTTCCGGTTGATAGGTGAGTTTTTTATATAGGGGTCGGAATAGAACTCAAGGAGTTGCAGTAGGTATGTTGTGTCATTTGGGATGTGTGTGCAAAATTTCAGGTCATTCGGATGTGGTTTGATAGACTTTTTGATCAAAAGCGTAATTCGGAAGATTTTGGAACATTAGGCTTGAATCTGATGTGTTTTGGTTGATTCAATGTTGTTTGAGGTGGTTTGAAGATTGGTATAAGTTTGGATAGTGGCATAGGTCTGGTTTGTGCTTTTGGTTGAGGTCCTAGGGGCCTCGGGGTGATTTTGGATGGTTGGCAGAAAGTTTGAAGCTGAGTTGGGGCAACTGAAGTATTTTGTTGCTGTCATAACCGCACCTACAGTAGGGAGGCCGCAGGTGCGATGCTCGCAGAAGCGGAAGGCAGCCACAGATGCGGCCAAGAAGAAGATCATCAGGAACTGCAGAAGCATTTGAGGAAGCGCATATGCGATAGCACAGGTGCGGGATTTGCATCGCAGATGCAACGCCTGGATTTTTAAGTGGAGACCGCAGATGCGGTGTCTTGGACTGCAGAAGCGGTACCGCATAAGCATTAATGGGGCCGCAGGTGCGGAATCCTGGGCCAGAAAGTATAAAAGGCTTCCTTTGTGATTTTTGAGTTGTTCTTCACCATTTTTATTCGGGTTTGAGCTTAGGTAAGCTATTTTGAAGAGGGATTCAAGGAATAACGCTTGGAGGTAAGATCTTTGAACCTAATAATCAATCTTATGGCATAATTTCACTGATTTGGACTAAGAGTAATGGAAATTAAGGGTTAAAAATCGGGGATTAGGGCTTGGTATTGGAGATCTTGACTTGAGGATTTGAGGGCTATTTGTGGTCGGATTTTAGTACTTTTGATATAAATGAACTCATGGGGATATAAGGAGTCTACTGATGTAAATTTTATCGAATTTCGAGACGTGCGCTCAGGGGTCGGGTTTGGTTAATTTCGGGATTTGCATGGTATTTTGATTACTTTCAATTAGGCTTTGTTCTCTTAGTACATTTTGATGGTTATGTACTGATTTTGGCTAGATTTGGAGCATCTCGAGGCTGATTCGAGAGGAAAAGGCATCGCGGGCTAGAGTTTGGATCGGATAGAGTTGAGTAATGATTGTAAATGTTGTCCTGAGGGTATGAAACCCCGGATTTCACATCGTTGTGCTATTGAGGTGACGCACACGCTAGATGACGAGTGTGGGGCCGTGCATTGTTGGGGATTGTGACTTAGTCCATCCCGAATGACGATTTTACCGCGTATTTGATTGAATACTGTTTGCTATCATCCTGTTTTGGGCTAAACGCCATACTTGGGCCCCGTGGCAACTATTTAGACCCTTAAAAGATTTTTACTGCTATTTTCTCACTGTTTTGATTTTATACCTGTACTTAGTCATGCTATATTATACTGTTTTTATCATAACTCAGCCATGTTTACTCTATTTTAATACTTTAAATTATATTTTGGGCTGAGTATCATACTTTACTGTGCCCGAGTGGCTTGTAGAGATTTCTGACTGAGTAGGATCGAGGGCCTGTGTTATGAAGATTATTATGGGATCGGACTGCACGTCATAGCAGTGTTGTACTGATTATGATTATGAGGCCGAGGGCCTGAGTTATACGCCACAAGGTGGCTTGAAATGACGCCAAGAGCCTGATTGATTATGCCACGAGATGGCTTGATATTGTGCTTGAGCCGTAAGGGGCCTCTCCCGGAGTCTGTACACTCCCAGTGAGCGTGGGTACCCATTGTGATATGCAATATAGCCCGAGGGGCTGAGGTTGTTCCATGTTATTACCCGAGGGGCTGATTCTAATGACATTGTTCCCGAGGGGCAGATTTTATGTGTTTCTCTTTTCTAGCTGCCTTTCATTTACTTGTTTAACTATTAAAAAGGTGTTTAAAAGAAGCTTATACTAAACTAAGGTGTTTTATAAGATTTCACTGTTTTATTGCATTTTTATTGGTTTTACGCTTCCTCTTGGTAGCATGTTGTTGTGTTTTACGCGATTTCTTATCGCTCAATCTCCATTTATTGTTATTACTCACTGAGTTGGAGTACTCACTTTACTCTCTGAACTATGTGTGCAGATTCAGGAGCTTCAGGTCCCGCCAGTGAGGGTTGATTACTCCCAGCAGGCCATTTGGAGTCCACTAGGTAGTTGCTTGGCATTTGCAGCCCAGTGTTTCTCCCTCTCATCTTATTTTCTGTTTCTAGTTATATAATAGACTGTATAAACTCCTTCAGACTCTTAGACACATGTTAGATGCTCATAACTGGTGACACCCCGATGTAGGGCTGTGTCTGTTTTCGCAAATTGTACTAGTTCACTTTTATTATGGGATTTATCATTGTTAATGACTTAATTTGTGTTATTATAATTGTTAAAATGAATTGGGAGTTGTGTCGGCTGGCCTTGTCTTCACGAGAGGTGCCATAATGACCGGGTCCGAATTTAAGGTCGTGACAAGTTGGTATCAGAGCCTAGGTTACATAGGTCTCACGAGTCATGAGCAGGTTTAGAAGAGTCTCGCGGATCGATACAGAGACGTCTGTATTTATCCTCGAGAGACTGTAGAACCTTTAGGAAAAACTTCATATTCTTGAAATTCCTGTCGTGCGAATTTGTTGATCCGAGTACTAAACTTATGTTATTCTATTCTCTCATAGATGGTGAGGACACGCACTACCAGTCAGGATGGACGACCACCAGTACCTCCAATTGTGGCCACTAGAGGCCGAGGATGCGGTTGAGGTCATGGTAGGGGCAGGGGTGTAGCCCGCACAACAGCTAGGGCAGCACCTGCAGATCCACCAGCCGCCCCAGTTCAGGATCAGGTTCCAGTTGTGGATGCTCCAGCAGCACCAGCTCAGGCAACAGTTGTGCCTATTGTGATTGCGGGTCTTTAGGAGGCCCTGGTTTAGATCCTATCAGTATGCACTGGCCTAGCTTAGGCGGTCTCAGTTACTATAGATGCAGCTACTTCTCAAGCTGGTAGAGGCACTCATACTCCTGCGCACTCGCACACCTGAGCAGGTCGTGCAGGGACTTCAAACACCTGGGGCACATCCAGCCCAACCGGTTGCAGCTGCTCAGGACAATGTAGCTCCAGCCATGCCAGAGGACGAGCAACGCAGGTTGGAGAGGTTTGGTAGACTTCAGCCTCCGACTTTCAGTGGTGCAGAGGGCGAGGATGCCCAGGGTTTCTATTACACCCAATATTTTCGTACATGAAAATATGCCATAAATAAAATAATGAAAACCCGGAAGTGAGATGTCACGGCCCGTAGTATTACATTACGGTGATGTCACATTTCACAGTATGAAGTTACAACGATAATGCACCCTGAAGTATTGTACATCAAAAATTTTGTTTTCAGTTAACCGATGAGATCATCTTGACCTTAACGTACTTACGCTATTTATAAAAAGCGATAATTAAGTATTATGAAGGATAAAGGGGTACACGGATTAATGAAAATAAGTTTCGTTGGAAGTGGCCAATTTAGAATAAAATATGGGTCAAGCGATAATACCTGATAATTATGAACTAGTATTATGCAAGGTACCAAATGACCACAGTAGTATAATAATATATAAAGTATATATGAAGTATTTTAAAAATAAATAGAATTTTAAGTAATTTGTGATAATTTTTAAATTATGCGGGTAATTGATTAATTACCGGGTAACAGGACATTACCCAGTTAACTAATAAGTGGATAAAAAATTAATAAATTAACCCCCCCCCAAAAAAAACATGGCAAGAAGCCACAAAGCTTGGAAAATGACAAAAAAGTCATAAATCTAGGTGTTTACCTAGGGATAACTTAATAGTGACTTAAAGACTAAGTCTTATAAAGACTTGAAAGATTTTATCATTCTGTGTTTTGCCTCATTTTAATGTCTTGGATTGAAACCAAGAACACATGAAGCAAAAGCAAATTTTAATTTCAAACAAGTCTCCATTCCAAGAAAATTCCAGACACAAAAACGTTAGAAGTCTTAAAACGTAAAAGCAGAATCAATTCGTCTAACTTCAACAATTTAAGCAAACTTTCGTCCAATTTCAGAAGAAGAAGCTTCACTTCGATCAAATAATTCAAGGAACAGGTATGTTAAGGCTATCCCTTCTTTCTTTTGGCATGATCTATACGATACGAACGAAACGTGCAAATGCACAAATTCCATGAATGACTCTATTCATAGAAGTATTAGAGATATATGTGTTCTTGAATTTCTGTGAGTCATAATATTTTATCATCTGCTCATGGGTCTCAGAAAAAAATACGAAATTTGAAAAGAGTTTACTTTATGATATTACTCAAAGGCAAAATGGTCTTATGAAGCTCCGAAAGATTTTATTAACGTACCTTTCAAGCATTGCATTCATGTGCATTGACTCATGAACAGATGGCATTATACACGTGTATATATGTATGTATATGTATATGGGATATGGGAAAAGGTTACGACGTTATATACGCACCACCACCTGATCAGATGGTATATGATGGTGATGTTGTCCACAGTGGCTGAAATATGATTCTAACTGTGTTATATACGCGTATATATGTATATATATGTATATGTATATGGGATACGGAAAAGGTTATGGCGTTATATACGCACCACCACCTGATCAGCTGGTATACGATGATGATTTTGCCCATAGTGGCTGATATGATATGATGGGATACCCTTAGGGGCTGATGATGTTATGAAACATGTACCTATGCACGAAATGACATTCATACTCATATGCATGATGCTAAAAGTAAATTATGATTTACAAAGTTATTCAGACTTACAGGTTGAGTCAGGTACCCTATATTTCTTCCATGTCTCTTATGCACTTATTTATGTGCCTTACATACTCGGTACATTATTTGTAGTGACGTCCCTTTTGCCTGGTGACGCTGCATTTCATGCCCGCAGGTCCAGATAGACAGGTCGAGAGCTCTCCAAGTAGGCTATCAGCTCAGCGGAAGATGTTGGTGTGCTCCATTTGCTTCGGAGTTGCATGTTTGGTTAGTATGATTTAGATGTGTATTGCTTGGTATGGCGGGACTCTGTCCCGCCCTTTATGACATTTATGTACTCTTAGAGGCTTGTAGACATATGTCGTGTACGTGAAAGATTGTGCGGCCTTGTCGACCTATGTTTCGTATTTATAAAAGATCATGTTGGCCTATTAGGCCCGTATGTCACATGTATATGATGATGTAATAAGAAAGATATGTTACGCTGGTAATCGGTTGAGTAAGGTACCGGGTACCCGTAGTGGCCCATCGGTTTGGGTCATGACAAAAGTGGTATCAGAGTAGTTCTGTCATAGGGAGTCTACAAGCCATGTCTAGTAGAGTCTTGTTTATGGGTACAAGGCATTTAGGACTGTCACTCTTTCTTCTTACTCTAGATCGTATGATAGAGCTCACTTATAAGAATTCAAGTCCCGAACTTCTATTTTTATTCGTAATAAGTCGATGCCTACATTCAGAAAGATGATCGATAAGAGATATAGCTGTGGAAGTATTGAATTAAATGAACTCGACTTTGTATCATGTTTATGATAAGTAAATATAAGGCCTTCAGTAGATCATGTGTGGACTAAGACGTATAAGCCTCTTGATAAAGAGTTTTAAGGCAAGAATATCTATCCATCTTTATGGTAAAAGATGATAAGAGAGTCAGAAGATAAATACAAGTTTCAAGAAGCAAAAGAGGCAAGATGAAGAAGGGTACGAGGCGCCCAGTTAATGAAGGTTAACAGTATTTACAACTCAAACAAAGGAATATAAGCCTTTTGAGTTACCTTCAACAGTAACGGAGGTATGTACTATTGACTGCACCGATCTAAGTTATGTTGTATGGGAGCTAACAAATATGGTTTAAGAGAAGGACATAATAACGATCTGGTTGGGGTTAGAGTGACCCAAAATGGTGGATGGATTGTTTGCATGAGTTAACATTCCCGATGCATATTGCAAATGTGCTAATAGATCTCCTTGTGAGACACAAGATGGTGCAGTCTAAAATAGTACAGCTAGATATAAGTACTACAAAGATAGGCACTAAAAGCCTGGAAGGGATAAATATTACCTTAGTGTGGCTCGCATCCCTAATAAACCGAGAATGTTAAGCAACTTGAAGAGCTATTGGATGGAGCAAAGCAAAGCTAAAAGCAAAAGAATGTCTTGTTCAAGTTTTCCGAATAAAGTGATAGGCATAAATGTTAGCGGGAAATAAGAAAAGAGTTAATGAAGCATTATGAGTAAGATGTGATGGATGACAACGGTAGATCAAAAGATGACAATATTACAAAATCGATAGTCAAGTGAAGGAAGAAATGACAGGACTTTGGACAACAAAAGAGTATAGGCCATACAATCATGCCCTCATTTTGAAATAAGTTTGCAACTCTAGCGTGATTATCAAGAGGAAACTTAGACCCTAGCGTAATAGAAAACAGTATGGGCTGGAGAATAAGATAAACTAAATATGAATTAAGGATTGAGTGATTTGGTAATAGTCAGCATCATGAGAATTTCAGATCGCATTCCGAAAATAATAGGATAGACAACAGAAGAAGGTTCATGATGAATTCAAAGAATGGTCTTCAAGGAGACGCTTCCCTAGAGCAAGCAATGTGAGCAAAATTAAGTATAAGAGACTATATGTGCCAGTTACGCTAAGTGTCACCCTAGCGAGTAAGGGAATTTGTCATCCTTGGAATAGAAGGATTATCTCTAGGCGAGTAAGGATCATTAATACTGAGAAACGACATCAAAGATGAAGAGGTAAAATATCTATAGGTAGATCCTCGTGGCTTCAGCTTTTAGTACACTCTTAAAGGAGGGAATATGGAGTGATGTGCATTAAGTCAAAATTTAGTGGTTCTACGGATTATGGAGTGGTAAAGGAAGAATGCGATAAATGAAAGAGGAATGAGATGGCACTTATCCAACTCTTACAGATACGCTACGATTCAAGAATATTGTGCAAGCACGACGTCAAGGAAAGGAAGTAAAGGTTCCTTCCTGAGCTGTTATTAGTAAATAATAAGCCAGTGCGAGACGTAAGTTAAAACAACGTAAATAACCCAAGAAAGATTACGAGAAATATTGATATGAGAATGGGCCAACGGGTAGTTAATAATTGTTCAGGAAGATCCCAGTTATGACAAAACAGGAAGTTACAAACGAGTCATTAGATCATGTAAGATAAACATAGTAGAACCCAACATGGAGAATTCAGCCTCGGAGAATATCAGTATAATACTTGAGATATATTCAAACAAAAGTCGGGGTAGTTAAAGGTACCGTATGAGTGTTACGAGATAAAAGAAAGTGCCACTTGGAAGGCAGTCAAAATATCTGTTCAGAAGCAACCATATAAGCACAGGGGCATGGAAGTAAGCAAGTACGGATGATTATAGGCAAGTAAGGACATCAAAAAGGTCCGTAATAAGCTCACAGCTTTACAAGAGTCAAAGGTTCTCCCTAAGTACTACAACGAAAGACAAGATGAGAAGATAAGAAAGAAGGCTTCAACCTAAGCACAACGACCTAAAGAGGAAATGGTCGTGTAACAATAATCTCGCAACAACATTGTAAGCATTCCAAAGGAAAGTGAAACCTACCATGGCTAATGAACGGGAAGTAAGAATTAAAAGTAATATTCAAGATCATATGAGTTGTATGAAAACTCTGGCAAGTGTGGGAACTAAGATAAGTTAAGTATAGATGCAACAAGGTGGTAGAAAGACCAAGAAAAGTAATAGCACATTGAAAGAAAGCTAATATGGAACAAAAGAATTATTTGATCAATGATCCAGAGTTAGTACGTTATGGATACACTCAAGATTTTGGAGCGTTATATAGGCAGCATATTTGTTGACAATTATACAACCATAGATGACTCTGGTATAAGTTAAAAGAAAGAATTGAGCCTAGAGCATAGATAAAGGATTGAATTGTTAGAAGATTGTATTATGGATATTCCATAACGCCCATGAAAGGCTAAGGTAATAATGAATACCATGAGCCACGGATCGGAAGATAGCTTAAGCCTACATAAAGGCTGATTAGAAGGAAGAGGAAACTAAAGAATTACATCACCCAAGTAAATCAGAAGTCTGATTATTGGACCTAGAAATATTATAGAAATTGTGCTTGAGAACATGACAGAATCACTCTTAATATCAGATATTCAAGAGAAATAACACAACAACCATAATCTATAATGGCTCTACAAGGAAGTCAGTTAGAAGAAGCACCAGCCTCATAAGAAGACAGTACGAAGCTCTCATCGGATAGTGTATGTAGTAGAGGTGCGAGTATTATAATAGAGCTTCAATTTATGGACGTGAATTATACCTATGTGGAGGGAAGGTCATGAAAGAGATAAAAGATATGATGCGAAATTCTAAGGTAAGTAAGGTAAAGGTGAACAACGTACGAGATACTCAAAGGCAGAAGATCGTAAATAATCCATACTTCGGATAGAAGACTATAAGCGCGAGGATTCGATATCCAGGAATGATAGCAGCGCCGTCAGTAGCATATCTTCTAGCCTATGGTCTAGGTATCTAAAAGCCTGATTATGAGAGTAAAAATAGTTAGAGACAATGTGATGCCTCGCTTGATGTTCCAGAACAACATAAGGAAATCTATGGTGCAAGCAAGTTGAAGGAAGGTTGCGGATGGAATAAATAGACATGTATAGGTCCGAAGCTAAAGTATAGTAGAGCGACAAAGTTTTAATGAAACATGAGTAAGGATGAGGAAAGGCAAGTGAAAGGTGACGAGAACGGGTAAGTCCTCGGGATTAAAACCCATAAAAACAAGAAAGCTAATGGTTTCTCTAAGTTATAGAAAGTTCAGTATAGCTTGAATGAACTCAAAGGAATCTAACACTAATAACATTCAGAAGAGATGGAATGTTGCCCTGTTAATAGAATGAGGGTGTAATTATTATAGGGAAAAAATGACGTTTGGGCCTTCGATTGAGTAATGATCTGACGAATAAAAGAAAGGGATCTTATGAATTGGACAGGATTAAAATACCCACGCAAGGTAAATCATATGGGATGCCATGAGATACGGTTATGAAAGCAGGGTATCATCCCAAGTGGATCAATCTAATCATTTCAGATGTTCCCCCGATAAAACATGAATCCTAGCAGCAATATTAGATAAAAGGTTAAGTTATCATGGGTGGATTATGGATCAAAATTGAGTTGAATCAACAATGGATGGGTCAAATTTATAAAGTATGAGAAGAGATTAGGTCGTCATTCCTAAGATGAACAGTAATGTGGAAGCATTAGAGGACATAGATTTATACGTATAGGATAAGTAATGAAAGTAACCTGGGATTTGGTAGAAGACCTCAGTAACGAGAAGTCGAGGCAAGAGTTATGGTATAGTATGACCTATGTAGTTACAGTAAAGTCATATGAATAGATAACCACTTCTATAAAATAAGATATAGCAATATTCGTAAGTTTAACAAAAAGTGAAGAACTTCAGGATTGGTTAAAACTGGAGGAAAAAAGAGAGGAGAGTCACACAAGCACACTTACAAGGTCAGTATCGTAGAAGCTGCATGATGGGAGGTAGCAATAGTTATGAGGTTGGAAGGAATTTGATCACAAGTCATGGCGTGGGAAAGAGGCCTAAAGGGGGGGAATACCCTGGCCTTTGGACTTATTCACAGAACAGTTGCATAGATGGAAAAAGGACTACTAAAATATTCACAAGAGCTATGGGATATGAGAACGATAAGCGCATCGGTCAACATTCGAGGACGAATGTTCCAAAGAGGGGAATGATATTACACCCCATATTTTCGTACATGAAAATATGCCATAATAAATTAATGAAAACCCGGAAGTGAGATGTCACGTCCCGTAGTATTACATTACGGTGATATCACGTTTCGCAGTATTAAGTTACAATGATGATGCAGCCTGAAGTATTGTACGTTAAAAATTTCGTTTTCAGTTAACCGACGTAGAATCGGGAATGAGATCATCTTGACGTTAACGTACTTACGCGATTTATAACAAGCGATAAATAAGTATTATGAAGAATAAAGGGGTACACAGATTAACGAAAACAAGTTTCGTTGGAAGTGGCCAATTTAGAATAAAATATGGGTCGAGCGATAATATCTGATAATTATGAATTAGTACCATGCAAGGTACCATATGACCACGGTAGTATAATAATATATAAAGTATATATGAAGTATTTTAAAAATAAATAGAATTTTAAGTAATTTGTGATCATTTTTAAATTATGCGGGTAATTGATTAATTACCGGGTAATAGGACATTACCCAGTTAATTAATAAGTGGATAAAAAATTAATAAATTAACCCCCCCCCACAACATGTCAAGAAACCACAAAGCTTGGAAAATGACTAAGAAGTCATAAATCTAGGTGTCTACCTAAGGATAACTTAATACTGACTTAAAGACTAAGTCTTATAAAGACTTGAAAGACTTTATCATTCTGTCTTTTGCCTCATTTTAATGTCTTGGATTGAAACCAAGAACATATGAAGCAGAAGAAAATTTTAATTTCAAACAAGTCTCCATCCCAAGCAAATTCCATACACAAAACGTTAGAAGTCTTAAAAACGTAAAATCAGAATCAATTCGTCCAACTTCAACAATTTAAGCAAAGTTTCATCCAATTTCAGAAGCAGAAGCTTCACTTCGATCAAATTATTCAAGGAACAGGTATGTTAAGACTATCCGTTCTTTCTTTTGTCATGATCCATAGGATACGAACGAAACGTGCAAATGCACAAATTCCATGAATGACTCTATTCATAGAAGTATTAAAGATATCTATGTTCTTGAATTTCTGTGTGTCATAATATTTATCATTTGTTCGTAGGTCTTAGAAAAAATATGAAAGTTGAAAAGAGTTTACTTTATGATATTACTCAAAGGCAAAATGGTCTTATGAAGCTCCGAAAGATTTTATTAACGTACCTTTCATGCATTGCATTCATGTGTATTGACCCATGACCAGATGGCATTATATACACGTATATATGTATGTATATGTATATGGGATATGGGAAAAGGTTACGGCGTTATATACGCACCACCACCTGATCAGCTGGTATATGATGATGATGTTGCCCACAGTGGCTGAAATATGATTCAAACGGCATTATATACGCACCACCACCTGATCAACTGGTATACGATGATGATTTTGCCCACAGTGACTAATATGATATGATGGGATGCCCTCAAAGGCTGATGATGTTATGAAACTTGTACCTATACACGACATGACATTCATATGCATATGCATGACGCTAAAAGTAAATTATGATATACAAAGTTATTCAGACTTACAGGTTGAGTCATGTACCATATATTTCTTCCATATCTCTTATGTACTTATTTATGTGCCTTATATACTCAGTATATTATTCGTACTGACGTCCTTTTTTCCTGGGGATGCTGCGTTTCATGCCCGCAAGTCCAGATAGACAGGTCGAGAGCTCTCCAAGTAGACTATCAGCTCAGCAAAAGATATTGGTGCGCTCCATTTGCTTCGGAGTTGTGTGTTTGGTTAGTATGATTTAGACGTGTATTGCTTGGTATGGCGAGACTCTGTCCCGACCTTTATGACATTTATGTACTCTTCGAGGCTTGTAGACATATGTCGTGTACGTGAAAGATTGTGTGGCCTTGTCGGCCTATGTTTCGTGTTTATAAAAGATCATATTAGCCTATTAGGCGCGTATGTCACGTGTATATAATGATGTAATAAGAAAGATACGTTACATTGGTACTCGGTTGAGTAAGGTACCTGCTGCCCGTCGCGGCCCATCGGTTTGGGTTGTGACAAAAGTGGTATTAGAGCAGTTCTGTCCTAGGGAGTCTATAAGTCGTGTCTAGTAGAGTCTTGTTTATGGGTGTGTCGTTCACCACACTTATAAGCAAGAGGCTACAAGACATTTAGGACTGTCATTCTTTCTTCATACTCTAGATCGTGTGATAGAGCTCACTTATAAGAATTCAAGTCCCGAACTTCTATTTTTATTTGTAATAAAATGATGCCTATGTTCAAAAAGATGATTGATAAGAGATATAGCTGTGGAAGTGTTGAATTAAAGGACTCGACTTTGTATCATGCTTATGATAAGTAAATGTAAGGCCTTCAGTAGATCATGTGTGGACTAAGACGTATAAGCCTCTTGATAAAGAGCTTTAAGGCAAGAATATGTATCTATTTTTGTAGTAAAAGACAATAAGAGAGTCAGAAGATAAATACAAGTTTCAAGAAGCAAAAGAAGCAAGATGAAGAAGGGTACGAGGCACCCAGTGAATGAAGGTTAATAGTATTTACAACTCAAACAAAGGAATATAAACCTTTTGAGTTACCTTCAATAGTAACAGAGGTATGTACTATTGACCGCACCGATCTAAGTTATGTTGTACGGGAGCTAACAAATATGGTTTAAGAGAAGGACATAATAACGATCTGGCTGGGGTTGGAGTGACCCAAAATGGTGGATGGATTGTTTGCGTTAGTTAACATTGCCGAAGGATATTGCAAATGTGCTAATAGATCTCCTTGTGAGACACCCATATGGTGCACTCTAAAATAGTAGAGCTAGATATAAGTACTACAAAGATAGGCACTAAAAGCCTGGAAGGGATAAATATTACCTTAGTGTGGCTCGCGTCCCCAGTAAAGCGATAACGTTAAGCAACTTGAAGAGCCATTGGATGGAGCAAAGCAAATATAAAAGCAAAAGAATGTCTTGTTCAAGTTTTCCGAATAAAGTGATAGGCATAAATGTTAGCAGGAAATAAGAAAAGAGTTAATGAAGTATTATGAGTAAGATGTGATGGATGACAACGGTAGATCAAAAGATGATAATATTACAAAATCTATAGTCAAGTGAAGGAAGAAACGAGAAATGGCAGGCCTTAGGACAACAAAAGAGTATAGGCCATACAACCATGCCCTCATTTTGAGAAATAAGTTTGCAACTCTAGCATGATTATCAAGAGGAAAAGTTATACCCTAGAGTAATAGAAAATAGTATGGGCTGGAGAATAATATACACTAAATATGAATTACGGATTGGGTGATTTGGTAATAGTCAGCATCGTGAGAATTTCATATCGCATTCCGGCAATAATAGGACAAACAATAGAAGAAGGTTCATGATGAATTTAGAGAATGGTCTTCAAGGAGATGCTTCCCTAGAGCAAGCAATGTGAGCAAAGTTAAGCTTAAGAGACTATATGTGCCAATTCGCTAAGTGTCACCCTAGCGAGTAAGGGAATTTGTCATCCTTGGTACAGAAAGATTGTCACAAGGCGAGTAAGGATCATTGATATTGAGAAACGACATCAAAGATGAATAGGTAAAACATTTATCGGTAGATCCTCGTGGCTTCAGCTTTTAGTACACCCTTAAAGGGGGGAATATGGAGTGATGTGGCATTAAATCAAAATTAAGTGGTTCTAGTGATTATGGAGTGGTAAAGGAAGAATGCGATAAATGAAAGAGGAATGAGATGGCACTTATCCAATTTTTATAGATACGCTACGATTCAAGAATATTGTGCAAGCACGATGTCAAGGAAAAGAAGTAAAGGTTCCTTCTCGAGCTGTTATTAGTAAATAAAGAGCCAGTGTGAGATGTGTTGAAACAAAGTAAATAACCCAAGAAAGATTACGAGAAATATTGATATGAGAATGGCCCAAAGGGTAGTTAGTAATTGGTCAGGAAGATCCAATTATGGCTAAACAGGAGGTTACAGATGAGTCATCAGATCGTGTAAGATAAACATAGTACAACCCAACATGGAGAATTCAGCCTCGGAGAATATCATTATAATACTTGAGATATATTCAAACAAGAGTTGAGGTAGTTAAAGGTACCGTATAAGTGTTACGGGGATAAAAGAAAGTGTCATTGGGAAGGCAGTCAAAATATCAGTTCAGAAGCAACCATACAAGCACAAGGGCATGGAAGTAAGCAACTACGGATGATTATAGGAAAGTAAGGACATAAAAAAGGTCCGTAATAAGCTCACAGCTTTACGAGAGTCAAGGGTTCTACCTAAGTACTACAACGAAAGACTAGGTGAGAAGATAAGAAAGAAGGCTTCAACCTAAGCATAATGACCTAAAGAGGAAATGGTCGTGTCACAACAATATTGTAAGCATTCCAAAGGAAAGTGTCACCTACCGTGGCTAATGAACGGGAAGTAAGAATTAAAAGTAATATTCGAGATCATATGAGTTGTATGAAAACTCTGCAAAGTGTGGGAACTAAGATAAGTTAAGTATAGACGCAACAAGGGGGAAGAAAGACCAGGAAAAGTAATAGCTTACGTTGAAAGAAAGCTAATATGGAACAAAAGAATTATTTGATCAATGATCCAGAGTTAGTACGTTATGGATACACTCAAGATTTTGGAGCATTATCCAGGCAGCATATTTATTGACAATTATACAGTCATAGAAGACTCTAGTATAAGTTAAAAGAAAGAATTGATCCCAGGGCATAGACAAAGGATTGAATTGTTAGAAGATTGTATCATGGATATTCCATAACGCCCATGAAAGGCTAAGGTAATAATTGATACCATGAGCCACAGATCAGAAGATAGCTTAAGCCTACGTAAAGGCTGATCAAAAGGAAGAGGAAACTAAAAAATTACATCACCCAAGTAAATCGGAAGTCTGATTATTGGACCTAGAAAAATTATAGAAATTGTGATTGAGAACATGACAGAATCACTCTTAATATCAGATGTTCAAGAGAAATAACACAACAAACATAATCTATAATGGCTCTACAAGGAAGCTAGTTAGAAGAAGTACCAGTCTCATAAGAAGTCAGTACGAAGCACCCATCGGATAGTGTATGTAGCAGAGGTGTGAGTATTATAATAGAGCTTCAAGTTATGGACGTGAATTATACCTATATGTAGGGAAGGTCATGAAAGAGATAAAAGATATGATGCAAAATTCTAAGGTAAGTAAGGTAAAGGTGAACAACGTACGAGATACTCAACGTCAGAATATCGTAAATAATCCATACATCGGATAGAAATCTATAAGCACGAGGATTCAATATCCAGGAATGATAGCAGCGCCGTCAGTAGCATATCTTCCAACCTATGGTCTAGGTATCGAAAAGCCTGATTATGAGAGTAAAAATAGTTAGAGATGATGTTATATCTCGCTTGATATTCCAGAACAACATAAGTAAATCTACGGTGCAAGCAAGTTGAAGGAAGGCCGCGGATGGAATAAATAGACATGTATAGGTCCCAAGCTAAAGTATAGTAGAGCGACAAAGTTTTAATGAAACATGAGTAAGGATGAGGAAAGGCAAGTGAAAAGGTGACGAGAACGGGTAAGTCCTCGGGATTAAAACCCATAAAAACAAAAAAGCTAATGGTTTCTCTAAGTTATAGAAAGTTCAGTATAGCTTGAATGAACTCAAAGGAGTCTAAGACTAATAACATTCAGAAGAGATGGAATGTTTCCATGTTAATATAATGAGGGTATAATTATTATAGGAAAAAATGACGTTTGGGCCTTCGATTGAGTAATGATCTGACGAATAAAAGAATGGGATCTTATGAATTGGACAGGATTAAAATACTCATGCAAGGTAAATCACATTGGGATGCCGTGAGATACGGTTATGAAAGCAGGGTATCGCCACAGGTGGATCAATCTAATCATTTCAGATGTTCCCCGATAAAACGTGAATCCTAGCAGCAATATTACATAAAAGGTTAAGTTATCATGGGTGAATTATGGATCAAAATTGAGGTGAATCAGTAATGAATGGATAAAAATTATAAAGTATGAGAAGAGATTAGGTCGTCATTCCTAAGATGAACAGTAATGTTGAAGCATTAGAGGACATAGATTTATACGTATGGGATAAGCAATGAAAGTAACCTGGGATTTTGTATCAGACCTCAGTAACGAGAAGTCGAGGTAAGAGTTATGATATAGTATGACCTATGTAGTTGCAGTAAAGTCATACGAATGGATAACCACGTCTATAAAATAAGATATAGCAATGTTTGTAAGTTTGACAAAAAGCGAAGAACTTCAAGATTGGTTAAAAACTGGAGGAAAAGGGTGAGGATAGTCGCATAAGCACACTTACAAGGTCAGTATCGTAGAAGCTGCATGATGGGAGGTAGCAACAGTTATGAGGTTGGAAGGAATTTGACCACAAGTCATGGCGTGGGAAAGAGGCCTAAAGGGGGGAATACCCTGGTCTTTGGACTTATTCACAGAAAAATTGCTTAGATGGTAAGAGGACTACTAAAATATTCGCAAGAGCTATGGGATATGAGAACGATAAGCGCATCAGTCAACATTCGAGGACGAATGTTCCAAAGGGGAGAATGATGTTACACCCCATATTTTCGTACATGAAAATACGACATAAATAAATTAATAAAAACCCGGAAGTGAGATGTCGCGTCCCGCAGTATTACGTTACGGTGATGTCACGTTTCGCAGTATTAAGTTACAACGATGTTGCACCCTGAAGTATTGTACGTTAAAAATTTCATTTTCAGTTAACTGACGTAGAATCGGGAATGAGATCATCTTAACGTTAACGTACTTACGCTATTTATAACTAGCAATAAATAAGTATAATGAAGGAAAAAGGGGCACACGGATTAACAAAAACAAGTTTCGTTCGAAGTGGCCAATTTGAAATAAAATATCGGTCGAGCGATAATACCTGATAATTATGAACTAGTACCATGCAAGGTACCATATGACCACGGTAGTATAATAATATATAAAGTATATATGAAGTATTTTAAAAATAAATAGAATTTTAAGTAATTTGTGATAATTTTTAAATTATGCAGGTAATTGATTAATTCCCGTGTAATAGGAGATTACCCAGTTAACTAATAAATGGATAAAAATTAATAAATTAACCCCCCCTCCCTTCCCAACGTGGAAAGAAGCCACAAAGCTTTGAAAATGACTAAGAAGTCATAAATCTAGGTGTTTGCCTAGGGATAAATTAATAGTGACTTAAAGACTAAGTCTTATAAAGACTTTAAAGACTTTAACATTCTGTCTTTTGCCTCATTTTAATGTCTTGGATTGAAACCAAGAACATATGAAGTAGAAGCAAATTTTAATTTCAAACAAGTCTCCATTCCAAGCAAATTCCATACACAAAAACGTTAGAAGTCTTAAAAACGTAAAAGCAGAATCAATTCGTCCAACTTCAACAATTTAAGCAAAGTTTCGTCCAATTTCTGAAGCAGGATCTTCACTTCAATCAAATAATTCAAGGAACATGTATGTTAAGGCTATCACTTCTTTCTTTTGGCATGATCCATACGATACGAACGAAATGTGCAAATGCACAAATTCCATGAATGACTCTATTCATAGAAGTATTAGAGATATCTATGTTCTTGAATTTCTGTGTGTCATAATATTTTATCATCTGTTCATGGGTCTCAAAAAAAATACGAAAATTGAAAAGAGTTTACTTTACTATATTACTCAAAGGCAAAATGGTCTTATAAAGCTCCGAAAGATTTTATTAACGTACCTTTCAGGCATTGCATTCACGTGCATTGACCCATGAACAGATGACATTATATACGCGTATATATGTATGTATATGTATATGGGATATGGGAAAAGCGTTATATACGCACCACCACCTGATCAGCTGGTATATGATGATGTTGTTGCCCACAGTGGCTTAAATATGATTCAAACGGTGTTATATATGCGTATATATGTATGTATATATATGTATATGGGATATGGTAAAGGTTATGGCGTTATATACGCACCACCACCTAATCAGCTGGTATACGATGATGATTTTGCCCACAGTGGCTAATATGATATGATGGAATGCCCTCAGAGGCTAATGATGTTATGAAACATGTACATATGCACGACATGACGCTAAAAGTAAATTATGATTTACAAAGTTATTCAGACTTACAGGTTGAGTCATGTACCGTATATTTATTCCATGTCTCTTATGTACTTATTTATGTGCCTTACATACTCGGTACATTATTCGTACTGATGTCCCTTTTTCTTGGGGATGCTGCGTTTCATGCCTGCAGGTCCAGATAGACAGGTTGAGAGCTCTCCAAGTAGGCTATCAGCTCAGCGGAAGATGTTGGTGCGCTCCATTTGCTTCGGAGTTGCGTGTTTGGTAGTATGATTTAGACGTGTATTTCTTGGTATGGCGGGACTCTGTCCCGACCTTTAGGACATTTATGTACTCTTAGAGGCTTGTAGACATATTGGCCTATTAGGCCCATATGTCACGTGCATATGATGATGTAATAAGAAAGATATGTTACATTGGTACTTGGTTGAGTAAGGTACCAGGTGCCCGTCGCGGCCCATCGATTTGGGTCGTGATAGTTTCTTGGACAAGTGTTAGAGGATTCTTCACACATCGGGTATTCTAGAGACCAGCGGGGTCATTTTTACTACTTTTCAGTTTTCTAGAGCTGCCTTCACTTGGTGGGAGGCTTATGAGAGGCATAGTCCTGTTGATGCAGCACCCCTTACCTGGCAGCAGTTCTCCGTTCTCTTTTTGGAGAAGTATGTGCCACAGTCTCGCAAAGAGGAGCTACACAGGCAGTTCGAGTGGTTGCGTCAAGGAGATATGACTATGATGCAGTATGAGATGAGGTTCTCAAAATTAGCTCGTCATGCTATTTGGTTGGTGTTGATATCTAATTTTTCCCTGTATATTTTAAATATGCATAAATACCTTCAAAATAGCATATATAAGCATGCCCAAGGTTTTTATAATTTTTCCCATAATTTAAGGGTTTAAATTGATTTATTTTCCCCCCTTTTATTCATAAAATCCCCAATAATTATTTTTAAAATTATTGTTTTGATAATTTATATATTTTATTTCTACACATATGCCAAAATATGGCTAATATAATTTTTATACATTTTTATAATTATATTTAGTATTTTTAAGCTAAATTACATATAATTGCAATGTTAGCCTATTTTAAGATATAATTATATTTTATATGCGTAAAATTGGTCCCTATATTTTTAAAATGATAATTATTTATTTTAAATTATTTTGGCACCTTCAATTATTTTCCAGAAATTATCTATTATTTATTATAAATTAAAGTAGGGAAAATTGGCTATTTAATTTATAGCCAGATTTGGCTTTCGATTTTAGCCAAATTGAACCCATTTCCTAGCCCAATTTCCTACCCAATTAACCTGACCCAGACCCAATAAACTCCTTCCCGGTTAAATCCTGACCGTTGATCTCCTAGATCAACAGTCCAAATGAGCCCTTTCCTTTTAATTTCCAAATGACCCCTAACCCTATCTCATTTCAGAGACTCCGCCACCCTCAAACTCTCTCATCTCCTCTCTTCTCTCTCAACCTAACCCTAATCGCCTTCAATCGCCGCCTCCTTCTTCGGTCATCTCTGGCAACTACCTTTCAACCCCAAGCCTCCAATGGTCCCAGCATCGCCTTGCTCATCATCTTTGAGGCCTTCAAGGGTCTTGGGCCATATCAATTTGGATCTAGGGTTTCTGTTTCTGTTGTTCATGGCCTCTACGGTGTGATTTTGGGGAAAATTACACCATATATGTTATGATCTTTGAAGTTTACAATAGGTTCTTTCGTTTCTATTTGGGTTTCCTTTGAAACCCTAACTCTTGTTTGAATCTCTTATATCTGTGCTATTTTTAGCGCTTTAAGTCTGTTTCTTCGTATGTTTTGCACTATTCTCGAACTTTTTCTAAAAGATTTTCAACTTTAAACCATTTTACTTTCTTTAAAATTAGGGTTTCTCTAAGTTTCTTCTACACTTGTTTAACTGATTTTTCTTTATGTTTAAACCTCTTTCCTTGCATATCTTGACTAATTTTACGGCCTTAATGTTGTTTCAACTCGACTTTGTTAAAAGCCCTAATTTCTTAGATCTTCTTTGTTTTGTTCTATGTGCTAGCATGACTACTTGATTTTGTTAAGTTTCTGTTGGTTACCATGCTTCGAATGGTTTTCTACTGAGTCTTTAGCCTATTGGTATCACTTCTGTGTGATTGTTATTTATCTTGATTTGTTCATCTCTTGCTTCTTTCTGTCGACATGGCTAACCTTGCATGTTTGTTACATCTGTTCGTTCTTCTCTATTTATATGTTGCAATATAGAATCATAACCCTCTCTTGATTTGATTTTGATTTCCTTATTTGATGGTTCGATTGAAAGGTTTTCTTTTAAAACCCTAAAATTCTACTCGTTTGTTTAAATTGATTGATTTCATTACCTTAGCTGCTATGGTACTTTATTTTACTGAATCATTCCTTGATTAGGGTTTTTCTGAACCTAGTCCAAATTGATTACCCTATGCTTACTAAACTTTAATTCTTTCCTTAATTAGTCAGGTACTGATTTTTCTTTTCTTGCCTTATATGTTGTTGTTTCTTACCTTTTGAATTAATTCTCTTAACTTAAGGGAGTACTTCCTTGATTTTCTAGTTAATTGATTCTGAGTTCCTCAACTATTATGCTACTATGATTCTTACCTTATTTTAATACCTTTTTTCAACTATAAATACTCTAAGGCTTTTATTAACAAAGACATGAACACTTGGGTTCAAAAACTACCTCTCTTACTAAAATCTCTGCTCTCTCTCTTTCTCGTGTTATTTGCTACTGTTAGCTGGCTGCAAGCCAAGGCTAATCATTTGTGCTCTCTTGTTCTCTCATTCTGCTTACTTTTCTCTTCACTAGTATGTCCTAGGTTTAATTCAAAGCTCCAACAACAACATGCTTCTCTTATTATTTCGGTTTCTCTTATTTCTAGTTTGCTTCTACTTGTGGTTCTGTTGTGAAACTTGTAGTTAAGTTACATTATCAGCATGTAATTGTCTTTTCCCTTCCTTTAGATTAGTACACTCCCCTTATGTGTGTTTCTGAGCATGCCTTACCATTTACCTTTTACTTGTTGTGTACTTACCATTCTATGTCCTATGAATCCCCAAATCCCTATCACCCCTCTATATGTTTGTGTTCTTCCTAACTGGTTTGTGACTATGCCAGTATCAACTATTTCTGAGCATGTCTAGACCAGTCCTAAAACCTTTGTTGGGTTATGTGTTTGCAGTCAAATGTCTATGTGTCCCAACCCTCTTGTCCCTTGTGTGACTACTGAATTCATTTGGATTTTGTAAACTAGTTGTGCATGATCCTATCTTAAGGTGTTTGAGCTTTGTTTACTACTCCAACCTCTTTTTCAAATAATCTCTGTTGCTTTACTAATTACTTTCAAAACAGACTTTCTAATACAGTCTTTAATAAACCTTTTTCAACTTGTGTTCTGCACTTTCACTTTACTCTTAGTCAATAAGTTCTGCCCCTTCTAGTATGTGTACTGCCTTGGGATCCTCTTGAGAGCCCTCTGAACTCTGGCATACTGAGGATGGCCTTTCCATACTGCACTGGTTCAATTCTTGGTTGCTAAGTCTAGGTGTAAACATTGCCCGGGGTCCTTGAGACCCTTAAGGAATTTTGATGCACCTAGACTCTGATTTGTCTATGGAATTAAGGCTTATGAAACCATTGAAGACTTTGGGAAACTTGGGCCTAATTGCAGGCTCCCTATAGAATAGCTTCTTGATTTTCTATTTTACTTATGTAATTCATTCATTGGCCTGTAATAATTTGTAACAGATATTGGGGTATTTAGTAAAAGGGCGGGTAGATGAATACATTCTGGGGTAATACGGGTAGAGATCCTGCTCTTAGGACATTATTTTTAAAAGTATGACTACTTGCATAAATAGAAAACATGCTCATAGGTTTGCTCTTTTGAATTTGACTATTTTGCCTAAATAGAAATCATGCCAATAGGGTTTCACTTTTAAGTTTGTTTGCATCAAGTAGAAATCATGTTCATAGGGTTCTGCATATTGTCTTGTTAGAAACCATATTTATAGGTTCCAAACAATCACGTCTTAAATCAGTTCAATAATAGATGTCATGCCTATAGGACTCAACTCCGATTTAGTTGTAATAAGTCTTTCTGTATGTTGCTGCAAATCGATTAAAATTAGTAATACGCCTAGATATCATGCCTATAGGGATCTCTACTCGCAATTCTATCTGATAACGTAATTTAGCCTAATAAATCAACTTCATTACGCCTAGTTCTTTTTTAAAAACTGGTCTTATTAAGTGTTAAACACTTCCGGAAACAAGTTCTTTCAAAATAGCCTCAATCTCACTAGATATCATGCCTATAGGTATTAAAGGAGTCTATTTTCGAAAACATGTTTGTCTCTGCATTAACACAGACACACATATTCTGCATATAGGCAAGCCTTAGGGCGTTTTCAAAAATTGCATTTCCTGAAGCTGTCTTTGTCGCTTAACGTTTCTGATTCTAGTAGGCTTTTTAAAAGAATTCCTAGGCAATCATTAGGGTATAAATTCTGAGTACAAAAGGTTTTTGACTATTTCTGCATATTCCCTTAGATATCCTGCTTTAGGACATTGATTAATAAGACCTTAACTGTGTGTGAGTCGTGCTCCTTGTATGTTTGTTTGAGGAGGAAACTTTGAGCCTCTTATTTGCTCCCATTATATGTGAAAATCCTAAATGTTTTGACTGTCGCCTTAGAGTTTTTGCCTTTCTAAACCTTAGGGGTATGTCTAGAACTATCTATAGGTAGAGGTCCTAACTCCCTCCAGGACCATTAAGCAGGGACGGGTAGCAGCACGCAATAGGAATCATTGACCAAACACTCGCTTTGCATGACCAATAAGGGGATGGAAAGGGTAGCATTGGGATATGATGACTACGCGTTAATGTCACGTATAGCCCCTCATTGAGGAGTATTTACCGGACATTGCATGGGGTGATCCTATAAGATAAACAACCTAGGACCCCTCTTTACCAAATCCTCTCTCTTTATTTAAACTTTTGTTTTTACAACTTGTTCAAACCTTTATCTTGTCACTCGAGTTATCTAACGTGCTTTACTTGTAACTTATTTGATTGAACTGTTTATATGGACTAATTTGTGAATATAAGTTCAGCTGAGACCCACAATTATGGACCAAGGGGGGTGTCTAACACCTTCCCCTCGAGGTTACTTCGAGCCCTTACCCTAATCTCTGGTAATGCAAACCAACTCAAGAGTTAATCGCTCTAGATGCCTTAACGCACCATAATCCATTAGGTGGCGACTTTTCAAATACCCAATTCCCAAAAGGAAATGAGTTATCACACCCCGTAACTGTCAAAACCCAATTTCGCGAGAAAACGGGGGCGCGATAGTTGGTTCTAATAGATAGAGAGAGGATTAGGAGGTTCTTTGATGGCCTCACTTATCAGCTTCGTATTCTCATTACCAAGGAGAGGGTGTCTGGTGATACTTTTGAGAAGGTTGTTGACATTGCTCGTGAGATTGAGTTAGTTCGTCGCCAGGAGCGAGATGAGAGGGAGGCCAAAAGGCCTCGAGGATCTGGTAGTTATTGTGGTGCTCCTTCGAGGGGTTAATTTCAGCACGGCAGAGGCCGTCCATTCAGGCATGCTCAGTCAGCTCGCTCAGGTTATCGTGGGGCGTCATCGGGTCATGGTTCTCACAGTTCTCATCAGGGCCAGTCATTATTCAGTTCCCATCCAACTTAGAGTTCGTCCTGTACTCTATCAGTTTAGGGATCTTCTATGTTAGGTGCATCTTCTAGTCATTCCGGTGCTAGGGGTTCCCCATCTCCAGTACCCGGGAGTTTCTTGGAGATATGGGTCATATGTGGAGGTAGTGTCCTCGTCGTCTTACGGGTTCCTCTCAGCAGAGGAGTCAGTCATCGGCTTCAACACCAGTTACTTTACCACCACCCACCTAGCCAGCTAGGAATGGAGGTCAGTCAGCTAGGGGTTTCCCTAAAGGGGAAGGTCGTTCAGGTGGTGGTCAGGCTCGTTTCTATACACTTCCAGCTAAACCCGATGCTATTGCTGCAGATGCTGTTATTACAGGCATTGTTTCAGTCTACCACTGAGATGCCTCTGTATTATTTGATCCTGGTTCCACTTATTCTTATGTGTCATCATACTTTGCGCATTATTTGGATACGCCCCAAGAGTCCCTTGTTTCACCTATTCATGTATCTACTTCGGTGGGCAATACTGTTGTTGTAGACCGTGTGTACCGGTCGTGTGTGGTGACTATTGGGGTTCTGGAGACCCGAGTGGATCTTTTGTTGTTATGTATGGTGGATTTCGATGTTATATTGGGCATCGATTGGCTATCTCCGTGTCGTGCTATATTAGACTGTCACGCTAAGACAGTGACATTAGTTATGCCGGGTGTGCCACGGATTGAGTGGCGAGGTTCGACCGATTATGTTCCCAGTAGGGTAATTTCATTCTTAAAGGCCCAACGTATGATTGGGAAGGGTTGCCTTTCTTATTTAGAATTTTTGAGGGATGTTAGTGCAGAGACTCCCAGTATTGATTATGTTCCTTTTGTGAGGGAGTTTCCCGATGTGTTTTCTGCAGACCTGTCAGGCATTCCACCGGACATGGATATTGATTTTGGTATTGATCTGGTGCCGGGGCACTCAGCCCATTTCTATTCCACCGTATCGTATGGCAACAGCGGAGTTGAAAGAATTAAAGGAGCAGCTTCAGGAACTCCTTAATAAGGGGTTCATTTGTCCCAGTGTGTCGCCTTAGGGTGCGACGGTCCTATTTGTGAAGAAGAAGTATGGCACGATGAGGATATGCATTGATTATAGGCAGGTGAACAAAGTAATAATTAAGAACAAGTATCTTTTACCTTGTATCAATGATTTGTTTGACCAGCTTCAGGGAGCGAGGGTGTTCTCCATGATTGATCTATGTTTAGGTTATCACCAGTTGAAGATCAAGGACTTGGGTATTCTTAAGACGACCTTTAGGACCCGATATGGTCATTATAAGTTCCTGGTGATGTCTTTTCGGCTGACCAATGCCTCAGCAGCGTTCATGCATTTGATGAACAGCGTGTTCCAGCCTTATCTCGACTCATTCGTCATAGTTTTCATTGAGGATATTCTGGTGTATTCGCATAGCCAGGAGGAGCATGCGGAGCATTTGAGAGTTGTGTTGCAGAGATTAAAGGAAGAGAAGCTTTATGCAAAGTTCTCCAAGTGTGAGTTTTGGCTTAGTTCAGTGACTTTCTTGGGGCATGTGGTATCCATCGAGGGTATTCAGGCTGATCCGAAGAAGATAGAGGCAGTTCAGAATTGGCCCAGACCATCCTCAGCCACAGATTCGTAGCTTTCTTGGTTTGGCGGGTTATTACCGCCGGTTTGTTTAGGGATTCTCATCAATCGTATCGCCCTTGACCAAGCTGACTCAAAAGGGTGCTCTATACAGGTGGTCGGATGAGTGTGAGGAGAGCTTTTAGAAGCTCAAGACAGCCTTGACCATAGCTCCAGTGTTATTTTTGCCATCAGCTTCATATACATATACCGTGTATTGTGATGCTTTGATAGTTGGTATTGGGTGTGTATTGATGCAGGAGGGTAGAGTTATTGCTTATGCTTCTCGTCAGTTGAAGCCCCATGAGAAGAACTACCCTGTTCATGATTTGGAGTTGGTTGCCATTGTTCACGCGTTGAAGATTTGGAGGCATTACTTGTATGGTGTATCTTGTGTGGTGTTTACTAATCATCGTAGCCTACAGCACTTGTTCAAGCAAAAGGATCTCAATTTGAGGCAGCGGAGATGGTTGGAGTTGCTAAAGGATTATGATATTACTATTTTGTACCATCCAGGGAACGCCAACATGGTGGCTGATGCCTTGAGTAGGAGGGCGGTGAGTATGGGGAGTTTGGCATATATTCTAGTTGGAGAGAGACCTCTTGTAGTTGATGTTCAGGCCTTGGTCAATTAGTTCGTGAGGTTAGATATTTCAGAGCCGAGTCGGGTATTGGCTTGTGTGATTTCTCGGTCTTCCTTATATGATCGCATCAAAGAGCGCCAATATGATGATCCTTATTTGATTGTCCTTAAGGAGAGAGTTCAGCACGATGATGCCAGAGATGTGACTATTGGTGATGATGGGGTGTTGAGGATGCAAGGTCGGATGTGTGTGCCTAATGTAGATGGGCTTCGGGAGTTGATTCTGGAGGAGGCCCATAGTTCGTGGTATTCTATTCATCCGGGTGCCGCGAAGATGTATCAGGATCTGAGATAGCATTATTAGTGGAGGAGTGTGAAGAAAGACATTGTGGGATTTGTAGCCCGGTGTCTCAACTATCAGCAGGTGAAATATGAGCATCAGAGACCGGGTGGCTTGCTTCAGCGGATGGATATTCTAGAGTGGAAGTGGGAGCGGATCACCATGGACTTTGTAGTTGGGATCCCACCGACTTTGAAGAAGTTCAATGCTATTTGGGTAATTGTGGATCGGCTAACCAAGTTTGCGCATTTCATTCCTATGTGTGCTACTTATTCTTCAGAGCGGTTGGCAGAGATCTATATTCGGGAGATTGTTCGTTTGCATGGTGTCCCGGTTTCCATCATTTCAGATAGGGGTACTCAGTTTACTTCACAGTTTTGGAGGTCTGTGCAGCGAGAGTTGGGTACTCAGGTTGAGTTTAGCAGTCCGAGTGCACTATTCAGATATTGGAGGACATGTTGTGTGCTTGTGTCATTGATTTTGGAGGTTCATGGGATCAGTTTCTACTGCTCACAAAGTTTGCTTATAACAATAGCTACCGGTCGAGTATTCAGATGGCTCCATATGAGGCTTTGTATGAGAGGCGGTGTAGATCTCCAGTTGGTTGGTTTAAGCTGGGTGAGGCTAGGCTATTGGGGACAGACTTGGTGCAGGATGCTTTAGAAAAGGTGAAGGTAATTTAGGAGAGGCTTCGCATAGTGTAGTCAAGACAAAAGAGTTATGCTGACAGGAAGGTTCGGGATATGTCCTACATGGTTGGTGAGAAGGTTCTATTGAACGTTTCACCCATGAAGGGTGTTGTGAGATTTGGGAAGGGTAAATTGAGTCCTAAGTTTATTAGGCCTTTTGAGGTACTTCGGAGGATTGGGGAGGTGGCTTATGAGCTTGCTTTGCCACCCAGCTTGTCGAGTGTGCATCCAGTATTTCATGTTTCTATGCTCCGGAAGTATATTGGGGATCCGTCTCATATTCTAGATTTCAGCACGGTTCAGTTAGATGATTTGACTTATTATGCGGGGCCAGTAGCTATTTTGGAGCGTCAGGTTCGAAAATTGAGGTCAAAGGATATAGCTTCAGTGAAAGTGGTGGAGCGGTCGGCCGGTAGAGGTTGCTTTGAGTGTGGGGATTTGGGTCATATCAAGAGGTTGTGTCCCCGCCTTATGGGAGGTTCATCCCAGCAGAACAGTTAGCCTTCGGCTTCAGCACCAGTTACTTCCCACCCTCCTAGCCAACTCAGGGTAGAGGTCAGTCAGCTAGGGGTCGCCCTAGAGGGGGAGACCAATCAGGTGGTGGCTAGACCCATTTCTATGCACTCCCTTCCAGACCGGATGCTATTGCTTCAGATGTTGTGATCACAGGTATTATCTCGGTTTGCCACAAGGATGCCTCTGTATTATTTGATCTTGGTTCCACTTTTTCATATGTTTCATCATGTTTTGCTCGTTATTTGGATACGCCCCGCGAGTCTCTTATTTTATCTATTCATGTTCTACTCTTGTGGGCGATACTTGTAACGACCCGGCCCGTTATTTCATGGTTACCGCTCCGTTCCCCCATTTATGCTTCTTATTGCCTTGTTCAGCTGTGTTTTGTGTTATCGGGTTGGTTGGCTCATGTTCGGAAAGGTTTTGGTGAGGTTTGAGACACTTAGTCTCTTCTAAGTAAGCTTAAGTTGGAAAAGTTAACTGGATGTTGACTTGTGTGAAAAAGAGCTCGGATGTGAATTTCGATGGTTCGGATAGCTTCGGGAGATGATTTGGAACTTAGAAGTGTGATTGGAACTTGTTTTGGAGGTCTGTGGTAGGTTTAGGCTTGAATTGGCGAAAATGGTATTTTGACGTTTTCCGATTGATAGGTGAGATTTTTATATAGGGGTCGGAATGGAATTCTAGGAGTTGCAATAGGTCCGTTGTCTCATTTGGGATTTGTGTGCAAAATTTCAGGTCATTCGGACGTGGTTTGATAGACTTTTTGATCAAAAGCGTAATTCGGAAGATTTTGGAACCTTAGACTTGAATCAGATGTGTTTTGGTTGATTCGATGTTGTTTTAGGTGTTTTGAAGATTGGTATAAGTTTGGATAGTGGCATAGGTCTGGTTTGTGCTTTTGGTTGAGGTCCCGAAGGCCTCGGGGTGATTTCGGAAGGCAGCCGCAAATGCTGCCAAGAAGAAGATCATCAGGAACCACAGAAGCGTTTGAGGAAGCGCACCTGCGATAGCACATATGCGGGATTTGCATCGTAGATGCGGTGCCTGGATTTTTAAGTGGGGACTGCAGATGCGGTGTCTTGGACCGCAGAAGCGTTAAAGGGGTCGCAGGTGCGGAATTCCTGGGCCAAAAAGTATAAAAGGTTTCCTTTGCGATTTTTGAGTTGTTCTTCACCATTTTATTCGGGTTTGAGCTTGGGGAAGCTATTTTGAAGAGGGATTCAAGGAATAACACTTGGAGGTAAGATCTTTGAACCTAATAATCGATCCTATGGTATTATTTCACTGATTTGGCTTAAGATTAATGGAAATTAAGGGTTAAAAATTGGGGATTAGGGCTTGGTATTGGAGACTTTGACTTGAGGATTTGAGGGGCTATTTGTGGTCGGATTTTAGTACTTTTAATATGAATGAACTCATGGGGAGATAAGGAGCCTATTGATGTAAATTTTATCGAATTTCGAGACGTGGGCTCGGGGGTCGGGTTTGGTTAATTTCAGGATTTGCATGGTATTTTGATTACTTTCGATTGGGCTTTGTTCCCTTAGTACATTTTGATGGTTATGTACTGATTTTGGCTAGATTTGGAGCATCTGGAGGCCGATTTGAGAGGCAAAGGCATCGCAGGCTAGAGTTTGGACCGGATATAGGTGAGTAATGATTGTAAATGTTATCCTGAGGGTTTGAAACCCCGGATTTCACATTGTTGTGCTATATTGAGGTGACGTACATGCTAGATGATGAGCGTGGGGTTGTGCACCGTTGGGGATTGTGACTTAGTCCATCCCGAATGTCTATTTTACCGCGTATTTGATTGAAAATTGTTTGCTATCATCCTATTTTGGGTTGAATGCCATACTTGGGCCTCGTGCCAATTGTTTGGATCCTTAAGGGATTTTTACTGCTATTTTCTCATTGTTTTGATTTTATATCTGTACTCAGTCAGGCTATATTATACTGTTTTTTTCATAACTCAACCATGTTTACTCTATTTTAATACTTTAAATGATATTTTGGGCTGAGCATCATATTTTACTGCGCCCAAATGGCTTGTGGACATTTCTAGCTGAGTTGGACCGAGGACCTGTGTTGTGAAGATTATTATGGGATCGGGCTGCACGCCGCAGTAGTGTTGTACTAATTATGGTTATGAGGGCGAGGGCCTGAGTTGTACGCCACAAGGTGGCTTTATATGAGGCCAAGAGCCAAATTGATTATGCCACGAGATGGCTTGATATTATGCTTGGGCCATAAGAGGCCCCTCCCAGAGTCTGTACACCCCTAGTGAGTGCGGGTACCCATTGTGATATGTGATATAGCCTGAGGGGCTGATTCTGATGACATTGTGCCCGAGGGGCGGATTTTATGTGTTTCTCTTTTCTAGCTGCCTTTCATTTACTTGTTTAATTGTTAAAAAGGTGTTTAAAAGAAGCTTATACTGAACTAAGGTGTTTTATAAGATTTCACTATTTTATTGCATTTTTATTGGTTTTACACTGCCTCTTGGTAGCATGTTGTTGTGCTTTACGCGATTCTTATCGCTCAGTCTCCATTAATTGTTATTACTCACTGAGTTGGAGTACTCACTTTACTTCCTACACTCTGTGTGCAGATTCAGGAGCTTCAAGTCCCGCCAATGAGGGTTGATTGCTCCCAGCAAGCCATTTGGAGTCCACTAGGTAGCTGTTCGGCGTTCGCAACCCAGTGTTTCTCCCTCTTGTCTTACTTTCTATTTCTAGTTCTATAATAGACTATATAAACTCCTTCAGACTCTTAGACACATGTTAGATGCTCATGACTGGTGACACCCCGATGTCGGGCTGTGTTTGTTTCCGCAAATTGTAGTAGTTCACTTTTATTATGGGATTTATCATTGTTAATGACTTAAATTGTGTTATTATAATTGTTAAAATAAATTGGTAGTTGTGTCGGCTGGCCTTGTCTTCACGAGAGGAGCCATCATGACCGAGTCTGAATTTAGGGTCGTGACAATACTATTATGGTGGACCGCGTATATCAGTCTTTTGTGGTGACTATTGGGGGTTTGGAGACCCGAGTAGACCTTCTGCTGCTTAGTATGGTTGTTTTTATGTGATATTGGGCATGGATTAGTTGTCTTCGTGTCATGGTATTCTGGACTGTCACTCTAAGACGGTGACGTTAGCTATGCCTAGGGTGCTACGGATTGAGTGGCGAGGTTCATCGGATTATATTCCCAATAGAGTGATTTCATACTTGAAGGCCCGGCGGATGGAGGTTGTCTTTCTTATTTGGCCTTTGTAAGGGATGTCAGTGTAGAGATTCCTAGTATTGATTTCATTCCGGTGGTGAAAGATTTTCTGAATGTATTTCCTACAGACCTGCCGGGTATGCCACCAGACGGGGATATTGACTTCGGTATTGATTTGGTGCCAGGAACTCAGTCTATTTCCATTGTACTATATGTATGGCACTAGCAGAGTTAAAGGAATTGAAGGAGCAGCTTCAGGAACTCCTTGATAAGGGG
Organism: Nicotiana sylvestris; assembly: GCF_000393655.2. NCBI lineage: Eukaryota > Viridiplantae > Streptophyta > Magnoliopsida > Solanales > Solanaceae > Nicotiana > Nicotiana sylvestris. The sequence continues at coordinate 154,607,674 of NC_091060.1, forward strand.
TTTATTCGGCCTAGTGTGTCACCATGGGGTGCACCTGTTCTATTTGTGAAGAAGAAGGATGGCACTATGAGGATGTGCATTGATTATAGGCAGTTGAACAAAGTCACAATTAAGAACAAGTATCCTTTGCCTCGTATTGATGATTTATTTGACCAGCTTCAGGGAGCGAGATTGTTCTCCAAGATTGATCTTAGGTCAGGGTATCACCAATTGAAGATTAGGGACTCAGACATTCTTAAGACAGCTTTCAGGACTCGATATGGTCATTATGAGTTCCTTGTGATGTCTTTTCGGCTAACCAATGCCCTAGTAGCGTTCATGCATTTGATGAACAACGTGTTTCGGCCTATATTGACTCATTTGTGATTGTATTTATTGATGATATCCTGGTGTACTCTCGTAGCCAGGAGGGCACGCAGAGCATTTGAGAGTTGTATTGCAGCGGTTGAAGGGCGAGAAGCAAAGTTCTCCAAGTCTGAGTTCTGGCTCAATTCTGTGGCGTTCTTGGGGCATGTGGTGTCCAGTGAGGGTATTTAGGTTGATCTGAAGAAGATAGAGGCGGTTCAGAGTTTGCCCAGACCATCCTCAGCCATAAAGATTCGTAGCTTTCTTGGTTTGGCTGGTTATTACCGTCGATTCGTTCTGGGATTTTCATCTATTGCATCACCCTTGACGAAATTGACCCAAAAGGGTGATCCTTTCAAGTGGCCGGATGAGTGTTAAGCGAGATTTCAGAAGTTCAAAACTGCCTTGACCACAGCTCCAGTGTTAGTTTTGCCATCAACTTTAGGTTCTTATATGGTATATTGTGATGCTTCTCGGGTCGGCATTGGGTGTGTGTTGATGCCTGAGGGTAGAGTGATTGCTTATACTTCTCGTCAGTTGAAGCCCCATGAGAGGAACTACCCCGTTCATGATTTGGAGTAGGCTGCCATTGTTCACGCGTTGAAGATTTGCAGGCATTATCTCTATGGTGTGTCTTGTGAGGTGTTTACTAATCATCATAGCCTCCAACACTTATTCAAATAGAAGGATCTCAATTTGAGGCAGTAGAGATGGTTAGAGCTACTAAAGGACTATGATATTACTATTTTGCACCATCCGAGAAAGCCAATGTGGTAGCCGATGCCTTGAGTAGAAAGGCGGTGAGTATGGGCAGTCTTGTATTTATTCCTATTGGTGAGAGACCTCTAGCGGTTGATGTTCAGACATTGGCCAATCGGTTTGTGAGGTTGGACATTTCGGAGCCCAGTCGGATCCTAGCTTGTATGGTTTCTCAGTTTTCCTTATTTGATCATATCGGAGAGCGTCAGTATAATGATCCTCATTTGATTATCCTCAAGGACAATGTTCTGCATGATGATGCCAGAGATGTGACTATTAGTGATGATTGGGTATTGAGATGCAGGGCCGGATATGTGTGCACAATGTAGATGCGCTTCGGGATTTGATTCTAGAGGAGGCCCACAATTTGCGGTATTCCATCCATCCGGGTGCCACAAAGATGTATCAGGATTTGAGGCAGCACTACTGGTGGAGGAGGATGAAGAAAGATATATTTGGGTTTGTAGCTCGGTGCTTCAATTGTCAGTGAAATATGAGCATCAAAGACCGGGTAGATTGCTTTAGCAAATAGAGATTTCGGAGAGCAAATTACCATGGATTTCGTAGTTGGACTCCCACTGACTTTGAATAAGTTTGATGCTATTTGGGTGATTGTGGATTGGCTGACCAAGTCTGCGCACTTCATTCATATGTGTACTATCTATTCTTTAAAGCGGTTGGCTGAGATTTATATTTGAGAGATTGTTCGCCTGCATAGTATCCCATTTCCATCATTTCAGATAGAGGTACTCAGTTTACATTGCAGTTTTGGAGGGCTGTGCAGCGAGAGTTGGGTACTCAGGTTGAGATGAGCACAACTTTTCACCCTCAGACGGATGGACAGTTCGAGCGTACTATTCAGATATTGAAGGACATGTTGTGTGCTTGTGTCATTGATTTCGGGGGTTCATGGGATCAATTTCTGCCACTCACGGAGTTTGCTTACAACAACAGTTATCAGTCGAGTATTCATATGGCTCTGTATGAGCCTTTATATGGGAGACGATGTAGATCTTCAATAGGTTGATTTGAGTCGGGCGAGGTAAGGCTTTTGGGTACAGACTTGGTTTAGAATGCATTAGACAAGGTGAAAGTGATTCAGGAGTGTCTTCGTACAACGCAGTCAAGGCAAAAGAGTTATTGTAATAAAAAGGTTCGTGATGTGTTTATATGGTTGGGGAGAAGGTTCCACTGAAAGTTTCACCCATGAAGGGTGTTATGAGATTTGGAAAGAGGAAAAACTGAGCCCTCGGTTCATTGGGCCTTTTGAGGTGCTTCGGAGGATTGAGGGGGTGGATTATAAGCTTGTTTTACCACCTAACTTGTCGGAGGTACATCCAGTATTTCATGTTTCTATGCTCTAGAAGTATATCGGCAATCCATCCATGTCTTAGATTTTAGCACAGTTCAGTTAGATGGTGATTTGACTTATGATGTGGAGCCAGTGGCTACTTTGGAGCGGCAGGTTCGAAAGTTGAGATCAAAGGATATAGCTTCAGTGAAAGTGCGGTGGAGAGGTCAGCCCATGGAGGAGGATACTTGGGAGACCAAGCAAGAGATGTGGAGCAAATATCCACACCTATTTAAGGCTTCAGGTATGTTTCTAGACTCGTTCGAGGATGAACGTTTGTTGAAGAGAGGGAGAATGTAACGACTCGGCTGGTTGTTTCTAGAGTTATAGCCTTGTTTCCCTATTTCTGCTTTCTTTTGTGTTCTTCAGCTATATTATGATATGTTGGGTCAGTTGGTTCGGGTCTGGAGTGGATTCGGAGAGGATTTGAGACACTTAGTCTCTTTTGGGAAGATTTAAGTTTGAAAAGTTGAGCGGATATTGACTTATATGTAAACAATCTCAGATGTGAATTTTGATGGTTTCGTTAGCTCCGTTAGGTGATTTTGGACTTAGGAGCGCATCCGGAATGTGATTTGGAGGTCCGTTGTAGGATTAGGCTTGAATTGGCAAAAGTTGGAAATTTGGCGATTATGGTCGGCATCGGAAAATTTGATATCGGGGTTGGAATAGAATTCTGGAAGTTAGAGTAGGTTTGTAGTGTCATTTTTGACATGTGTGCAAAAATTCAGGTCATTCGGAGGTGATTTGATAGGTTTCGGCGTCGTTTGCGTAAATTGGAAATTTAGAAGTTCTTAAGCTTGCATCCGAGGTGATTTGGTGTTTTGATGTTGTTTTGAGTGTTCCGAAGGTTCGACTAAGTTCTTAGGTGATATTTGACTTGTTGGTATATTTGGCAGAGGTCCCGAGGGCCTCAGGTTGATTTTGGCTGATTGACGGAACAAGGTTGGAATTTGAGGAATTGCTGAAGTTGAACTAAGCTGTCATAACCGCACCTACGGAGTGGGACTGTAGGTGCGAGCCCGAAGAAGCGGAGAAGAGACCGCATTGACGTTGTCTGGAATCGCAGGTGCAAGCTTTGGGGCGCACCTGCAAAATCGTAGGTGCGGCATTTTAACCGTAGAAGCGGATTCTGAGGATTTAAGTGGGAACTGCACATGCGATGGATTTCCCGCAGGTGCGGCGTCGCAGAAGCGACATGAGGACCGTTGATGAGGACCTTATGGGCAAAATGTATAAAAGGTGGACTTCGCGAATTTTGGATCATTTTCCACCATTTTTAGTCGGCGATGGAGCTTTTGAGAGCAATTTTGAGGAATTCAGGGGTTTATCAGTAAGGTAAGTGGCTTGAGCCCTAATACTCGTGTATGTGATGATTTCCCTTTGTTTAATCATGTAATTAGTGAAGATTAGGGGTGAAAATGAGGGGTTAGGGCTTGGGATTTTTGGAGAGTTTTATTGAGGTTTTGAGGGGTCAAATGGAGTCGGATTTTGATAAATCTTGTACGTATGGACTCATGAGTGAAAGGGCTTTCTAGTTTTGTAATTTTTGTCGGATTCCAAGACGTGGACCCGGGGGCTGAGTTTGGATGAATTTTGGGATTTTGGTCTAAATTGATAGTTTTCGTGTGGAATTGGTTCCTTGGCCTATATTGATTTCATTGTATTGCTTTTGGTTAGATTCGGGATGTTTGGAGACCGTCTCGAGAGGCAAGGGCATCACGAAACAAGATTGTTAGCTTGATTGAGGTAAGTAACGCTTCCAAACTTGGTTCTGAGGGTTCGAAACCCTGAACTATGTGTTATGTGATTAGTACTGAGGTGACGCAAATGCCAAGTGACGGGTGTGCGGGCATGCACAGTGAGAATTGTGGCCTGGTTTAATCCATGGCTCTTAGTGACTCTTCCTTGCTGATATCCGTGTTTCTATCATGTGATTAAGTAAATGTTCTGTAAATTATGCTAGATATCCTGTTAGGGATTTAGGCCGATATTGTTGAGACCCGAGTGGTCATTTCTTGCTGTTATTTCATTAGATTCATTGATATTCAGTACTCAGTCTTATTCATGCATATCGTATCATGTCTCAGTCTCAGATGTTATTATTTGGCAGATCATATCATAGTTTCGAGCTAGTTTCATGGCATTGTGAGCCTGTGTGTGTGACACTGGACAATGATGACTGAGTGAGGCCGAGAGCATGATTATGAATGGTAGTTATAGGATCAGGTTGCACGCCGCAGCGGTTATGTTGATGATTATGAGAGTGTTTGGGCTGTAGGAACCCCTCCGGAGTCTGTAACACACCCCCAGTGAGCGTAGATAATATTTTGAAGGATGGATTTCCCTGGACATAGATTTGTCCGAAGCATTGATATCTGGAGATGGATTTCTCCATAGGGTTGGATTACCTTTTCCTCGATGCCGAGTGACTTATAGTCAGCGATGAGTATGTTCTGAGATGGATTTCCCTAGGTCGGATGGCCATATGTTGTACCGTGTGATTGAGTGTGTGTGTGTGTGTATATATATACCTGGAGATGGATTTCTCCTCAGGGTTGGATTACCTTGTTCCTTGGTACTAGTTGACTTGCAGTCAGTGTTGTATATGTTCCGGGATGGATTTCCCTGGGCCAGATGGCCATATGCAGTACCGAGTGGTTGAGCACTTGAGAGTAGGAGCACATGGTGCATTTTATACATTCTGTGCATTGGCATGTAGAGTTAACTGAGCTTTATATCTCGCATTTTTCAGATCTGTATTTATTTTATTGCTTGAGCTGTATTCTTGGACTGATAGCATGCCTACTTTTCCTGTAGAGTTAATTTCTATTACCTGTTGAGGTTACGTTCGTCACTACCTATCAGTCCATAGTTTGGACTTGATACTTACTGAGTTGGTGTACTCACGTTACCTCTTTACCTTGTGTATAGATATAGGTATCTCAGGCCATGGTAGTGGTTGTTTACTATTTCAATCGCGAACTTTCATCGGAGATAACGAGGTAGCTACCTGGCGATTGCTGTCGCACCTCCTTTTTACCGCGCCCGCGGGGCGCGTGGGGAGTTTTCTCCCATTGAAGGACAGTCAAAACGGGATTTATTTAATTATTTCAGAGTCGCCACCTGGGAATTTTAAGGCGTCCCAAGTCACCAATTTTAATCCTTGAATAGAGGAGAATATGACTCTGTTTATTATTCTGCGAACCAGAAATCCTGAGTAAGGAATTCTGTTAATCCGGATGAAGGTGTTAGGCATTTCCGAATTCCGTGGTTCTAGCACGGTCGCTTAACTGTTTTTATTATTGGCTTAATTATCTTGATTTTACTAAATACATTTTTATTGCATGATTTTACTACCGCTTTTTACTTATTGTTTACAATTATATGGACGAATTACGCGTACGTATATTCGTATTATATACTTTTTATAATTACCGGGGATCGTGCCACACGTACGTGTACACAATAAAATTGTCCATGTTATAGTTTTTATAAAATATATATTCGAAAATTAAAAATAAAATCAGGAACATCATCACCCTTTTTATTTAGATAATGAACTGCACACCTCGGGTTATATGAAATTATTTTGACATCCGCGGAGAAATCATTTTTATTAAAATATTCGCTCGAAATTGCGTGTACGCATAATCCGAATTTGTTTTTTTTTCTTTTATATAATCAGGGTGCGCGAACGCATCCCTGATTGCGCAAAATCTTTGTTAATAGTATTATGGCCTTTTTCCCCAAATTGTTTATTATATCATGAGAAATCTCCATTTAAGATACCCTTGAATTCTTGAAAAGAACTTGCAATTTATTAAATGTTACCCGTCGATTATAATTTCCGGATATAAATTATATTCAGCCAGACTATTCAAATTCAAAGAAAAGCGTAAAAATATGATTAACACTATTTTCGGCAAATACAACATATATATCTATATGCCCAATAATGAATTGTATATGAAACTAAAAATGATTTATAAAGGGAAGAATATTTTTCAAGAACTTTTATTATTTCTATTTAGTGCAAGTCCTATTTCTAATTGTCGTTGATATAAAGTGTTGCAATTTGTATATCTCATCTTATTCTCATATACTTGCTTTTAATCTAATAGGCCTAATTATTTATTTAGGATGGTAAATAGGCATCAAATTGATAAGAGAGGGAATTATTATACAAATTGATTAACAACATTGCCTTACATGCCACATATTTGTATGTCTTGAAACATTCGTAGCACTTTAACATCATAATGAGCCATAACAACTCAACTTACCATCCACTAATGGTTCTATAGATACCTGTTATAATGCCACATAAGAACGTACAACTTATATCATTCCTTCCACAACTAAATCAGATATCAGAATAAACTAGCAATATGGTTTTGACATTTTCACGCTATTCTTTATTCAACTAACAACGTCACAAGGCCTAGTTAATGGCCAATCTTTATGTCATGTTTCCTACCTTGACAGTTCAAACATGACTAAACTAATGAGATGAAGGGCTAACATTATTACAAAGCTTTATACGAATTTCAAAGTAAGACAATTAACTCATAGCTATCAAATTGAATTCACTACTAATTAACTAACATGAAACAAAAATGAAATTTAAACTGATGAACTTGGACAAATGGAAAACAGAATTGCAATTCAAGCTTCATTGATTAGTCATGTTGAATCTCTTTCCAACATAAAATTTAAAAGACATGTACCTGAAAATGAAGGTAGAAGGAGTAAATTTCAGCAGTAGCAGCAATAACAAAATCAGTAGAATGTACCGATAACACAGCAAGTCTGAACAAGACCCGTTAACCCAGATGAACAGTGACAGAAACTTGAGGGAAAGATTTCAGATTCAAACTGAATAATATTCACACAAAAATAATTGCACAAACAACGGACTGATTCTAGGAGGATAACATTTTTTCAGATTTCAATTTCTTCCTGTTTCGGATTCCTGTTTCTGACTATATTTTCTTTTTTCTGTTTCTGTTTTCTTCTTCCTATTTTTTAAAACTCTCCTCTTAAAATCTGATTTTTCTTCTCCATTCTTTCTTTCTGTCTTTCTCTCTTTTCTTTCTCTCTCAAAGACTGATCTTTTTCTCTTTTAAAATCTGCCTGAAAGCTCTCTTTTTTCCTTGTTTTTCTTTCTTCAAAGAGCTCCCCTAAATCAGTCCCAATCCCCCTCTATTTATACAGGGCTGTCCTGTACCCTTCTAGTGCTGCCTGGACCCTTTTTCTCCTTTTAAAATCAGAAAGTTTTCCATTAAAACTGCTTTTGAATACTTTAAATCTAAGTGCTCTTATCCTGATTTTTCAGCAGCCCCATTATCCCTTGTTCCCCATTATTACTTAAATTATAGCCACTATCATTCCATTATAAGCACACTATCACATTACCCTACTGTTTCAATCCAAAATAAACCTGAAATACTACTGTATTTACAGCCTTTAAACTAAAGTCAGAATCTGTTACAAAACAGATTTTAAAGTCTGTTTTAACAGTTATAACCATTCCTAGGATTAACCTCCTAATACAATTGTATTTAACCAACCTTTGTAAATTCGAATTCAAAACTAACATCACAACAATATTATACTGAATTCAGCCTAATAGTTCAACTGAATTTCAACATTGGACGAAAAATTAAACAAACACAGGAGCATTGTCAATATACTGACAATGCCCTGTTCAAAAAACAATATATACACATCATACATTTTAATTTACTGATTTGTAAACAAACATGATTTAATTGACGAGTATTAATCAGTTGACTATTTACAACATTTGTCCATAATCAGTCTAAAATAATAGAAGCAGACTATTTCAATCAGCATTATCATAAATGAGAATTCATATTATAACTAATCGACGAACTTAATCGAGTCGATTACTTACATTGTAAATAATCACAACCAACAGAAATAGTTTCATATTTGATCATATAGACGGGCATGAGACAAAGATGACAGAATTAATCAAATAAAATCATGAAAAATTAACAGGCTATTAAGACAAACAACAATACACGTAGAATACACAAAAGAAATAGAAAAATACCTCTGAATCTTCAAACTTCATACGGACTCGAACTCAACTTGGATTCGGACTTTGTTTGAAATCAAACAGACCTTAGTCGAAGTATTTTCCACTGAAAATACTTCGACTAAGGTCGATTAAACCTCAATATTTATTTAATTTGGGCAGAATCCAAAAGTCTGGTATTTCTAGGTTTTTTGAAGATTCGATTTGGGACTTAACCATTTTTGGTCAGATTCGAGGGGGACCAAATACGACACAAGGGTGAGGGTAACCTAGGGGTCATTTGGTGTCAATTTAGAACAGATCTGAGTTTGTTCTTGTTTGGTCCGAATCTCCAAAAGAAGATTCGAGAAGCTCGGAAGTGATTCGAACCAAACAAGCAACAGATCCATACCTAGGGTGGTTAGGGGAAACTATGGTGTTATTTTGGAAGCCATTGGAAAGGTTGGAGTTTTCAGACCCACCTTCGATTTAGTATTCGAAGAGTTGGGGTCTGATTCGAAGAAAACTAAGGTCAGATCTGTGTAGAAGATGTTCAGGGGGTTCTAGGGTGTTATTTTGGTGACCGGCGGCGTTGATGCCGCCGGGTTTCAGGCGGTGGGATCCTAGGGCGGCTAGGGTTAGGGGTGAGTTTCGGAAGGGATGATGAACAGGGAAGGAGGGGGGTGTTTGGCTAGGGGCCGGGGTAGGGATTTGGGATTTATATAGGGGGAAGGTGAATTGATACTAACCGTTAGATCAAGTAGAATGAAGGGCCAAGATCAGTTCATTAAACCAAACGATGTCGTTTGGTTTAATGCCAGGGTCGGCTGAGTCGGGTCAATTGGTCGGGTTACGGGTTACGGGTAAGGGGGTGAGATCTTAACCATTGGTTGGATTTGATCCAACGGTCCCTGAGAAGCTACGACCAAACGCTGTCGTTTTGGCTCGTCTGGATTGGACCGGACTTGGGGCTGCCTGGATTGGGCTAAGGGGGGGTAATTTGGTTTTGGGCCTGGATTTTAATCCAGGTCCGATTTTCACATTCTATTTTATTTTATTTTATTTTTTATTTCAATTTTCTAATTTAAATTCCTAAATTTAATTATAAAACAATTTTAACTTCTAGACAATATTAATCACTTTATAACAACTGTTCAACATACAGACAAAACATTAATCACATAGTGGAATATTTAAAATAGAACAAAAATGCATATTTTTGTGTTTTTATTTTGAATTAATGCATAATTAAATCCTAGATATGCATGCAACATGTATTTTATTTTATTTTTCATTTTATTATGACAACGTAAATATTTACGGACATAAAACAAATATTTAACAAACACCATGCAAATTCACAAATTGCATACTAACAGAAATTTATTTTATTTTTGATTTATTTTTGGAGTAGTTTTCGTAAGTCAAAAATCACGTGCTCACAGCTGCCCCTCTTTATGCGGAAACTCGAAGAGTTTTCGTGCAAAGATAAAGTGAGCGGATACGAGCGATTTTTGCCCATTCAAATACTCCGTGGGAAGCATTTTTTTGAAAGATTTGACCGAACCTCTGCTTCAAAGGTTTCCTATAAATCCTTGGCTATAAAGGAATCAGGTCAATGTAGTTCGGGAAGTTTTGGGGTAGCTGGGACTACCATGGGACTGTGATGTTACTGTTGCTTCGTGCTGTTTTTACTGCTTGCTGACCTCCTTATTACACCTTACTTCCAAGGTAATACAAAAAGCTAAACTAGACTATGATACATGAATTATAAAAATCTTATCTAGATCATGCCCTTGCGTTTCTTGTTGTCTTGATATCTTGGTGACTCTTGGGCATTTGGCTTATTCTGTATTCCTTTTCATTGTGTCCCATATTTCTTTCATTTGTTTGGGACTCTTGTTGTTTCTTGCTGGGGATTTTGTTGGATTCCTCTGCTTTATTGATTCTAAGTGTGCTCCTTTTTCATATGAGCGGGCTTTTGAATTCAACACTTCAATTGCATTCCCTCGTTCTCCAGGTGGGTGCCTTGACTGCTTCTTTTCTTTCTTTATCCTCATTCTCCAGGTGGACGCCTGACTTCTTTTTAACTTCTTCATCCTCATTCTCCAGGTGGACGCCTGACTTCTTTAATTCTTATCCTCGTTCTCCAGGTGGACGCCTGACTTCTTCAATTCTACATCCTCATTCTTCAGGTGGACGCCTGATTTCTTCAATTCTTCATCCTCATTCTCCAGGTGGACGCCTGACTTCTTCTTTTCTCATCCTCATTCTCCAGGTGGACGCCTGACTTCTTTAATTCTCATCCTCATTCTCCAGGTGGACGCCTGACTTCTTTAATTCTCATCCTCATTCTCCAGGTGGACGCCTGACTTCTTCTTTTCTCATCCTCATTCTCCAGGTGGACGCCTGACTTCTTTAATTCTCATCCTCATTCTCCAGGTGGACGCCTGACTTCTTTAATTCTCATCCTCATTCTCCAGGTGGACGCCTGACTTCTTCTTTTCTCATCCTCATTCTCCAGGTGGACGCCTGACTTCTTTAATTCTCATCCTCATTCTCCAGGTGGACGCCTGACTTCTTCTTTTCTCATCCTCATTCTCCAGGTGGACGCCTGACTTCTTTAATTCTCATCCTTCATTCTCCAGGTGGACGCCTGACTTCTTTAATTCTCATCCTCATTCTCCAGGTGGACGCCTGACTTCTTTAATTCTCATCCTCATTCTCCAGGTGGACGCCTGACTTCTTCTTTTCTCATCCTCATTCTCCAGGTGGACGCCTGACTTCTTTAATTCTCATCCTCATTCTCCAGGTGGACGCCTGACTTCTTTAATTCTCATCCTCATTCTCCAGGTGGATGCCTGACTTCTTTAATTCTCATCCTCATTCTCCAGGTGGACGCCTGACTTCTTTAATTCTCATCCTCATTCTCCAGGTGGATGCCTGACTTCTTCTTTTCTCATCCTCATTCTCCAGGTGGACGCCTGACTTCTTTAATTCTCATCCTCATTCTCCAGGTGGACGCCTGACTTCTTTAATTCTCATCCTCATTCTCCAGGTGGACGCCTGACTTCTTTAATTCTCATCCTCATTCTCCAGGTGGACGCCTGACTTCTTCTTTTCTCATCCTCATTCTCCAGGTGGACGCCTGACTTCTTCAATTCTCATCCTCATTCTCCAGGTGGACGCCTGACTTCTTCTTCTTTACCAGGTATTTCCTGACACAAATATTGTCTTTGCCCCTGTTTTAAATCAAAGAAAACTTCGTTAGTTTAAAGCAGGGTGGTTAACTGGGGTATTCTTGCCGATGGTGAGGCTTCTCTTCGTCTCTTTTTTATTGCCTTGGAATGGTTGAAAAAGACCATTTTGTCCTTGTAATTGATCCTTGACTATAGGATTTCCCTCTGTATGTTTTCCTTCAAATCCTTTTAACTGTAATCATATGTCCCTTCTGACTTTGCTGATCCATTTTTTATTTCACTTTTCTTACACCAATATCTTTTTATCTCCCGCCTTTCATGGCCGTATTTTGCATCATGTAACCTTGAATCTTGGTAGTATACCTTGACATTCCTTCTTATTTGTTTGGAATAAAACTTATCTCAAAGCTTTAGAAAAGTAAGATTATTAGTGACGAAACGCGCTGATTTCGACAATTATAGAATGAAAAGAAAAATCCAAATTTGGATGACTGTCGGAGAAGGAATAAAACTTATCTGATTGGAGTTACTGACGCCAATGATCAGGGTATGCATTTCGGATTAATCAACCCAGTCTTTTAATCAATCTCCTCTCAATTGTCTTATTTTCGTTTTCCCCAAAATTTCCATAATCCAACTTCATTTTTCATTTCACAGACCTGTTGGACTTGCAATATCTCAAAGAGTTTTCACCGATAAACCTTCCTCATTTGTTCATTTCTCACTTCCTTTTCGCCTTATGGTGCCTACGAAGGTTTTCACCAATAAGACTCTCTCATTTTTACTTTTCTCTCAACTTCCGTCGCCTTATGGTGCCCGTGTGGGTTTTCACCTATAAGACTCTCTCATTTTTACTTTCTTTTCTTGTTTGTACCAGAGTGTTATGAACCATCTTCATTTGCTTGTCTCAGCATTTTTCTAAGATTGATCGAAAGGTCTTTTTGGTATGGGGTTAGAAATGGAAAAGGTATTAAAAGCTAAACAGTTCTTGGTATGGGTTAAAAATTACAACTCTTGGAATCTTTTTCTTATTTGCAATACAGTTTCTTTGCCCCAGTTTTTGATTGGGGTCGTTTGACATAACTTTTTGTGCACATTATGTATATTGTGCACCCTATGACCGAGCCGTGAGGCGCCTACGTATCCTTCTTTGAGGAATTAGGTCAAACGTAGTTCACTAGATAATAGTGATGATTTTTTTTTATTGATTCCAAGAGAGGGTAAGAAAGAAACAAATATGGCTCGAAGGGGAAACAAATGGTATAGTGTTTGGATAGCAGAATAAATTGCCTTTGTCATTCCAATCTTCGAAATAATACTAAATACAAACATTCAAAAAGTTATGCATAATATCTCTTTACCGCGTCAGAATTGATTGTCATGTCTATGCATTTGCCTTCAATGTCTGTTAAGCATAGTGCACCATTTGATAATACTCTGGTCACAATGAATGGTCCTTGCCAATTCGGGGCAAATTTGCCTTTTGCCTCAACCTGATGTGGAAGAATACGTTTCAGCACATGCTGACCCACTTCAAACTTCCGTGGACGCACCTTTTTGTTGTATGCTCTTTCTATTCTTCTTTGATATAATTGACCATGACATACTGCGGCCAATCATTTTTCATCAATCAAGTTTAACTGTTCCAGACGGGTTTTGACCCATTCATCATCATCAATCTTTGCTTCGGCAATGATCCGAAGGGAAGGAATCTCAACTTCTGCAGGAATTACTGCTTCCGTGCCATATACCAACAAATAAGGAGTTGCTCCTACTGAAGTGCGAACAGTAGTGCGGTATCCCAATAATGCAAATGGTAATTTTTCATGCCATTGTTTTGAACCTTCTACCATTTTCCGAAGTATCTTCTTTATGTTTTTGTTGGCTGCCTCTACTGCTCCATTCGCCTTGGGCCGATATGGGGTAGAGTTGCGATGTGTAATCTTAAACTGTTGACATACTTCCTTCATTAAGTTGCTGTTAAGATTAGCACCGTTATCTGTGATGATCACCTTCGGGATTCCGAATCGACATATGATATTTGAGTGGACAAAATCGACCACAGCTTTCTTGGTCACTGATTTAAATGTTTTGGCCTCAACCCATTTGGTAAAATAATCAATGGCTACCAGAATGAACCTGTGCCCATTGGATGCTGCCGGCTCAATTGGTCCAATCACATCCATGCCCCAAGCAACGAAGGGCCATGGTGCCGACATTGTGTGCAATTCGGATGGTGGAGAATGAATCAAATCTCCGTGTATTTGGCATTGATGACACTTGCGCACAAAACTGATACAATCTCGCTCCATGGTAAGCCAATAGTAACCAGCTCGGAGGATTTTCTTTGCCAATACATATCCACTCATGTGGGGTCCGCAAACTCCCGAATGTACTTCAGACATGACAGTTGTAGCTTGTCTGGCATCTATGCATCTTAATAATCCAAGATCTGGTGTTCTTTTATACAAAACTCCTCCGCTTAAGAAGAATCCATTTGCCAATCGCCTAATGGTCCTCTTTTGATCTCCTGTGGCTTGTGCGGGATATATCCCCATCCTGATATACTCCTTGATGTCGTGGAACCATGGTTCACCATCAAATTCTTCTTCGACCATATTGCAATAAGCGTGCTGATCGTGGACTTGAATATGTATCGGATCTACATAAACTTTATCCGGATGATGCAACATTGATGCCAAGGTAGCCAATGCATCGGCGACCTCATTATGGATTCTTGGAATATGTTGGAACACCACTGATTGAAACCGCTGACAAAGATCATGTAGACATTGTCGGTATGGTATGAGCTTCAAGTCTCGAGTTTCCCATTCTCCTTGAATTTGATGTACCAAAAGATTCGAATCTCCCATGACTAAGATTTCTTGGATACCCATATCTGCGGCTAGCCTTAACCCCAAAATGCAAGCTTCATATTCAGCCATATTATTGGTGCAATAAAATCGCAATTGAGCCGTAACAGGATAGTGATGCCCTGTTTCAGAAATGATTACGGCTCCTATCCCGACTCCTTTCATGTTAGCGGCTCCATCAAAGAAAAGTTTCCAGCCAGGTTTTTCAATTCGCTCCACCTCGTCGATATGCATTGTTTCTTCATCAGGAAAATAGGTTTTCAACGGCTCGTATTCCTCATCGACCGGGTTTTCGGCTAAATGATCAGCCAGTGCTTGGGCTTTCATTGCAGTCCGAGTCACATAGATGATGTCAAATTCTGTGAGCAATATCTGCCACTTTGCAAGTCTTCCCGTTGGCATAGGCTTTTGAAAAATATATTTCAATGGATCCAGACGAGAAATGAGGTAAGTAGTATAGGACGACAAATAGTGTTTCAACTTTTGAGCTACCCAAGTCAGGGCGCAACATGTCTTTTCCAGATGAGTATACTTAACCTCATAGGCTGTGAATTTATTGCTAAGGTAATAAATGGCCTGTTCTTTTCTGCCAGTGAGGTCATGTTGCCCCAATACACAACCAAATGAATTTTCCAAGACTGTCAAGTAAAGAATCAAAGGTCTTCCTGGCTCTGGCGGGACCAACACGGGTGGGTTTGACAAGTACCCTTTTATCTTATCGAACGCTTCTTGACACTCATCGGTCCATTTGACCGCAGCATCCTTTTTCAACAATTTGAAAATTGGTTCACAGGTTGTTGTGAGCTGAGCAATAAACCTGCTGATGTAATTTAACCTTCCCAACAAACTCATTACTTCAGTTTTGTTCTTTGGAGGTGGCAATTCTTGGATGGCTTTGATTTTTGATGGGTCTAGCTCGATGCCTCGCCGACTGACTATGAATCCCAGCAACTTTCCAGATGGAACTCCAAATGCGCATTTGGCAGGGTTAAGCTTGAGGTTGTACCTGCGAAGTCTTAAGAAGAACTTCCTCAAATCCCCAACGTGGTCGGCCTGATGCTTTGATTTTATGATCACATCATCCACGTATACCTCAATCTCCTTGTGTATCATATCATGAAACACTGTGGTCATCGCTCTCATGTAGGTTGCTCCGGCGTTCTTCAAACCGAACGGCATTACCCGGTAGCAATAAGTTCCCCATGGTGTGATGAATGTCGTCTTTTCTGCGTCTTCTTCATCCATCAGAATTTGATGATACCCGGCATAACAATCCACGAAAGATCCTATGTCGTGTTTGGCACAATTATCGATCAAAATATGGATATTGGGTAATGGGAAATTATCCTTCGGACTGGCTTTGTTGAGATTGCGGTAGTCGACGCATACTCTAATTTTGCCGTCTTTCTTTGGCACAGGAACGATATTAGCTAACCAAACAGGATATCGAGTGACTCGAATGACCTTTGCTTCCAATTGTTTGGTGATTTCTTCCTTAATTCTCACACTCATATCAGGCTTGAATTTTCTCAGCCTTTGCTTGACAGGAGGCACCGTTGGATCGGTGGGCAATTTGTGAACCACTAAATCAGTGCTCAGGCCCGGCATGTCGTCATACGACCATGCAAAAACATCTTTGAATTCTATGAGTGCTTTAATTAACTCCTCTCGGATCTTTGGTTCGAGATGGACACTTATTTTAGTTTCCCGGATATTACTCGTGTCCCCTATATTGATGTCCTCGGTATCACTCAAGTTAGGTTTGATTTTTTCCTCAAAGTGAATTAACTCTTTACTAATCTCTTCAAAAACCTCATCTTCATCATATTCTGATTCATAATCACAATATATTTCTTGAATTAATATTTCGGAACCAGATTGATTTTTAAGACTGGGCTGAGGATTCCTCATGCATGCCATATCACTAGAGCCAGCGTAAAAAGAACTGTACAGAAAAAGAAAAGAAAAGAAAAGAAAACTATCAGGAATGATAATAAAAAGGAAACTGCTTTTTATTGGATGATGAAAGATAACAAGGTTTGCACACTTCAAACAAACTGTAAGATAAGCATTGGGATTACAACCCTGAAGTAACCCAAACAAACTTGAAAGAAAATCAAAATAAACTACCAAGACTCCTTTCGAATGGGGAGAGGAGTGGCTTTCCAATTATTAAGCTTTGTTTCTGGCCCAACGAATTGAACTTCTGCGTTGCTACACCCTTCTCCGCTTTCCAACATATTCACATCATTAAACAATTTCTCGAATCTTTCAATTAATTCCTCCTCAGGATTGACCCGGGATTTAGGAATTGTTGTTATCGGGCGATTTTTAGCGCCGATCTTGACAAAAGATTTTGACAGACGTGGGACTGGTTTTGGAAGAACCCATGCTTGGTGTTTCAACTTCCTGGCTTTTATCACGTCATTTACGGTGGGTATGAACCCCAAACCGAATGTTCCCCAGTTCTCGGGGAGAGATACTGGTTGTATAATTCCTTGCAAAGATAAGCCCAGACCTTTGCCGGGTATAAAACCATTCTTTAACATTTCATAAGCTACCATGACTGATGCAGAGGATATCTTTGGATTCGGAAGGTATTTCCCCTCTGGAATTTTCTCCACCGACACTGTGTCGGACACTTGGTATATCCATGGTCCCTGGTCATTTTCTGTTCCCTCGATTGGTACAATGGTACTGCTGCGAGCATTTAAACTTTCTTCCCCATGCACAACTATTTCTTGATGATCCCATTCAAACTTGACAACCTGATGTAGTGTTGACGGGACTGCTTTAGCAGCATGGATCCATGGTCGGCCCAACAACAAGTTGTAAGAGACAGTTATGTCCAACACTTGAAATTCCATTGTGAATTCAACTGGCCCTATTGTTAGTTCCAACACTATGTCGCCAAATGAATCTCTGCTTCCACCGTCAAACCCCCGTACGCAGATACTATTCTTCTGGATCCTCTCCTCTTTAATTTTTAATTTGCTTAAAGTGGAGAGAGGGCAGATATTTGCACTTGACCCATTGTCAACCAATACCCGGGTTACTACGGAGTTTTCACATTTCACGGTGAGGTAAAGAGCTCTGTTGTGCTCAGTACCTTCCACAGGTAATTCATCATCAGCAAATGTAATTCTGTTTGTCTCAAAGATTCTGTTGGCTATTCTTCCCAAATGATTTACAGAGATTTTTTCAGGAACATGAGCCTCATTCAGGATTTTCATCAAAGCCAGACGGTGCTCCTCTGAATGGATCAGTAATGACAACAATGAAATTTGAGCGGGTGTCTTCTTCAATTGATCCACAACAGAATAGTCATGGAGTTTCATTTTTTCTTAAAAACTCTTCCGCCTCTTCTTCCGTCACAGCTCTCTTTATTGGTGTTGGATTATTTTTAGTTTTTCTTAACTCTTCGGGCGTAAAACATCTTCCCGAACGAGTCAAGCCTTGCACCTCACACACTTCTTCCTTGACTTCTTTTCCTTTGTACATTACAGTCACCCGTTCGTAGTTCCATGGGATGGCTTTGTTGTTGATGACCGGCAGCTGGATTACAGGTGCGATAATAACCCGATCTGTACGGGCTCCTTCCACGAATACAATGGGTTTGTTAGCAACCCCTGGTACTATCACTTTCGGCCTTTCTTGTTTTGCGGCAACTTTGCTCGATGATCCCTCCTTGATTATCATAGATGGTCCATCACCATTTCTGTTCTGCTTAGGTACCGGCTTCTCCTCTGTTAACTGCTTATCTGGCTTGGCTTCATGAGACTTGATCATCATGACAGTTTGTGACGGCTTCTTTCTATCCCCATCAGCTTGTATGATTTCTATCATATTAGCCTCTTGATGGGCTGGCATTGGATTTCTATTGATATTTGGGGCTTCGGGGGTTTGAACCTCGATTTTATTAGTATCAATCAGTTCTTGTATTGCATTTTTCAAATGCCAGCATTTCTCCGTGTCATGGCCTGGTGCACCGGAGCAATACTCACAGCTAATGGTGTAATCCAGATTCTTTGGAGGAGGATTGGGTAGCTTGGATTGTATTAGTCTCAGCATGTCCAGCTGTCTCAGCCTGTGGAACAGACTAGTCTAAGACTCTCCCAATGGAGTGTAAGTTTTCTTTTTCTGTTCTCTTTCCCCCCTGAATGCTGGCCTCGGCCTAAAACCTGGTCCGAGATAGGCTCGTGGGTAAGTACTTGGTATGACAGGAGCACGCCAATTGGCGTGAACAGGTGGCTGATTGTATGCTTGAGCATGGTTAATGGAGAAATGAGACTCCGAAGGGTGATAGTAGTGTTGGGATAAATCATGGTGGTAATTTGATTGGCGAGGTCGTTGTTGATTATAGTAAGGCGGTGAACCTCTTGGTCCCGACCAAATTCCTGAATCAACTACCGCTGCTTCCTCCCTCTTCTTTCTTCCGATTCCTCCTACCCCGCCTTGAATAGCTTGAGTAGTCGCCTTAATTGCTGAATAGCTCATGATTTTATTTGTCTTGAGGCCTTCTTCCACCATACCTCCCATCTTCACCACTTCGTTGAATGATTTTCCAACCGCTGAAACCAGATGGGCATAGTAAGTTGGCTCCAAGGCTTGGAGGAAGTAGTCTACCATTTCGCTCTCCTTCATAGGAGGATCCACTCTTGCTGCCTGTTCTCTCCACCGAAAACCATACTCTCTGAAACTTTCATTGTGTTTCTTCTCAAATTTTGTCAAAGATAATCGATCTGGGATGATTTCCAGATTGTATTGGAAATGGTATGCGAATGCCTGTGCCAGGTCATCCCAGGTGTACCATCTCCCATGGTCCTGGCGTGTATACCACTCCAAAGCTGATCCGCTTAAACTTTGACTGAAGTAAGCCATCAATAATTCATCCTTTCCCCCAGCTCCTCGCATCTTGCTACAGAAACCCCTTAAGTGGGCTACTGGGTCGTCGTGCCCGTTGTATAGGTCAAATTTGGGCATCTTGAAGCCAACTGGTAATTGTACATTGGGGAATAAGCACAAATCTTTGTATGCTACACTGACTTGCCCACCTAATCCTCGCATGTCTCTGAACGATTGTTCTAGACTCTTGACCTTCCTGAACATCTCTTCTTGTTCAGCATTTTTGGCTGGCTTGTCAATTTCGGTTGGGAGATCAAAACGAGGAGCAGTTGAATGGATTTCGGAGGCTTTGAGGGTGGGCTCCGGGGGGTAATATTGGTTGTCCTGGGCCTGGAATGTAGGCTCACTAGGAGATTTGTGAAATGTAGCAGGGGGGTGCTATGAAAACAGGAGTCATAGGTGGAGGAAAGTATGGAACTGGTTTCGGAGGTGGAGACTGTGGTGTCTGAGATGTGGTGCCTCGGTAATGCTGGTAAATGGGGAAGTTTGGGGATAATTCAGTGGTAATATTATCCTGAGTTTGGGTCATTGATGGAGCAAGGTTATTTGGGTAAGATGGGGGTAACTGTCCTGTAGACCAGGCTTGGTACATCTCAGCCATTTGCTGCTTGAGTTTAAACATCTCTTCTTTCATTTTCCCGACATCCATCTCCTCTAGCTCCATACCTGTGTCAACATCTGGGATAGACATACTTTCGGGTATTGGTCCTTTTGATCTTGTGTGATAGTGATAATATGCCAGTATACTCTTTAGAGAAACTAACTGCTTGAATTCTGGAAATGAACAAACTTGTTAGTTTTGAGAGTTTAACACATATATAATCACACGTTGAGATGCAATGCTCCTAGACAAATAATCCCTTTCTATTATGCATTTGCTCGGCTGCTTGTGTCGTCCCAGCTTTCTTGAAATTTTTATTGTTATTCACTTTTATTTATTATATATGTCTTTTATCGTGGTGGTCGAATCTTGTAGAGATTGCCTACGTATCATGCCATTACATGAATCAGACCTTGCGTAGTTCGGGCTAAAGGCAATCACTTTTATTCATTTATACAAAGATGGAATTACATTTGCAAACTTTTAAGAAAATGTCTTGAAACACACACACTTATATCAAAATAAAAGATACAATTCTTAACATCTCACAACGTGCCCCACTTTCCACTTTTGTTGTCAAATATTGGATTATCTGCTCAATGTGGGGCTTGACCTGGATGGCCTCCCAGCGTACGATACATCCTTTCCAACTCCATTGCTAGATGACGAGCAAAAGTGGGCGCATGCTCTGTAAACCTTTCATAATCCATTCCTTGGCAGTTTACATAACTTTGAGATGTGAAGACTGCCAGGTCGTGGATTTGTGCCCTGAAACCTTGGAGACGTTGGTCTTGGTCTTGCAATTGCTGCTGACGAGTGGTGGCTATATCTCTGACACGGTTTTCACGATCTAGAGCTGCTTCTAATAGAGCTCGGAGTCTGGCCTGCTCTAATCTTGCTTGCGCTCTTTCCCTGTCGAGGTCTGCTTGTTGATGTTCTCTGTTGCATATTCTTGCCTCTTCTAGTTGCGCACAAAGTTGGTCTTCTGATCGCATCCAATGGTCTTTTTCCTTCTTGAATTGTGCCCTGTCTTTTTCGGATTGCCTATCTTGGCGTTCCTTATTAGATCTGGCTTCTTCGTTTAATTGCTGGATCCTTTCTTTTGCTTTGCTCAATGCCCTTTCGTTTTCCGCAAGAATGGAATCATAATCTTGCATTCTTTCAAAGATATTGGCGATGGTTTTTTTATCCTTCCAGCTCCTCTTTGGCGTTTCAGAAACTCTTTTCATTTTTTGGAATCGAGCATGAAGATTTTCATTCTCACAAGCTAGACTCTTCTTCTCGCCTTCGGCTTCTTGTGCTTGCAAATCTTTCTCCAAACTGAGGCTTCTCAGATTTTCTTTTAGGGCATGGATAGTTGCTTTGTACCCTTTTTCCTTTTCTCCCCAGATCAACCGCTCTTGGATTTTATCATTGAAGTTTTGAACATGGGGTCTTTTTGTTGGCCTTCTTAGCTCAGGCTCTGGTACATCATCCACGCGAGACCGTTTTTCAAACCACCTTGCATATCCAGGATTTATCTCACCCTTTGTAGTGTCTGGGACTTGAGTATCACTTTTCAAGTATCGACATCCATTCCACATCTGCTGAAGTAGAGCCTCGGGAATAGTGGCTTCTGGGTGTAATTCGATTACTTGCATACTCAAATCTTCATCATCAGGAACTACTTGATATCTCCCTAGTTGCCTTAGGACTCTTAGTGGCGCATACGGCTGAATGCTTCTCAATCCCAATAGTAGTAGATAACTATTTGAGGTTGACATGTGTATTACTTCCCTCATCGGGAGCCATCCCAAAGTCCATTCAATCTGATTTGCCGTTAAAGCCTTTAGATGAGATACCCATGCTTCTATCCCTTCTGGAGCCTGATAATTTTTTGTTCTTTCCTCATAGCTCTCGATGCAATTATCATTGTTTGACCCATACTGTATGATCTTGGGCTGTTGTTGGAGATGTTCCATCACCCACATTTGCAACAAAATTTTGCATCCTTCGAAGACTTTTGCTCCTGATTTACATAAAGTCAAAGCCCGATAAATATCTGATAGAATGATGGGGATAAGGGTGTGATTTTCTTTGGTGGTGAGGATTTGCACAACTTTCGCGGTGCGAATATCAATTGTTCGCTCTTTGTTTGGGAAGACCATGACTCCTAGAAAAGCCACCATGAAGGCAAAGCGACGGTGAATCTGCCAAGTGTCTTTGTTTTGCTTGTTAGTAAGGCCTTTCTCATGAATTTCGAACCCATCTGACTTTCCGAACCTTGAATACAAAAAGTTGAAGGAACAACATCCATTGATGACATTGTTTTTCCTGATTTGACTGCTGATGTTCAGAAGACCGAAGAATCGATGTACCGAAGGAGCCTTTGTGAATATCAAGCTTTGATTTCTTAGACTTCCGTCAAAACCAGCATATCCAGCTATCTCCTCTAATGTAGGAGTAAGCTCGAAGTCAGAGAAACGAAAGACATTGTGAACAGGGTCCCAAAAAGTTACTAACGCCGCAATCAGATCATCACGGGGTTTAACTTTCATAATGTCCGTGAGATTTCCCAAATGCTTGACGACCCATTTTTGACCATCTTCGCCTAAATCATACCACCACATTTGAAGCTGAAATAGAAATTCTTCTGTACTCGTGGATGAGGGGCTTTGTGTGGTGCTCATTTTGTATCTGAAATTTAATTTTAATAAAGTCAAACTTCATTTTGAAAATTTATACTAAAAAAATCATTTTCAAAAATTTTTTATTTATTAAATAACTTTATTTCAAGATTTAAAACTATTTTTCTTTTTTCGAAATTTTTAAAACAACCCATTTTATTCCTTTCTTCTCACCATGATTTCATTTAAGCTGGTCAACAAGCATGTTCGAGGCAAATGAATGCACAAGTAGCAAGTAGGATGCATCATGATGGTCTTTTTATTTCGGGTTCACCTGTCCTAGACAGACCCAACCCCTGTGTTGAGTCTCCAAGGCCAAATGTACATGATGCAAATATACGTTCCTACTAGGGATCCGGTACATGGCTGAGTTATTCTAAGTGAAAAACCTGAGGTTGATTGTTCTAAACCTGGCTTACCCAAACGGACAGTTTGAGCCGAAGCGGGGGCAACGTACCGGGAGCACGAAAGTCTACCCGGCCTAGTTACTTGTCCCAACTTCGTCTTATTTGGTATGACTTTAACAGAAAGGTGGGTCACGCGCACGTGTGCACCATAAATTTAGAAGACTCAGAAAGAGGGAGGTTTCGTAGCAATTGTATATGCATAATTCAAATAATATTAAAGCAGTAAAAATTTCATTTAGCATATTGAGCATATATCATGTAAAAATCAGATAATAAATAAAGCCAATTATAACAGTTATTTTAAGCTTGAATTCTTAAACCCTGAACCAGTGGTTCTGGGTTCGTTCCCCAGCAGAGTCGCCAGAGCTGTCGCACCTCCTTTTTACCGCGCCCGCGGGGCGCGTGGGGAGTTTTCTCCAATTGAAGGACAGTCGAAACGGGATTTATTTAATTATTTCAGAGTCGCCACCTGGGAATTTTAAGGCGTCCCAAGTCACCAATTTTAATCCCTGAATCGAGGAGAATATGACTCTGTTTATTATTCTGCGAACCAGAAATCCTGAGTAAGGAATTCTGTTAATCCGGAAGAAGGTGTTAGGCATTTCCGAATTCCGTGGTTCTAGCACGGTCGCTTAACTGTTTTTATTATTGGCTTAATTATCTTGATTTTACTAAATACGTTTTTATTGCATGATTTTACTACCGCTTTTTACTTATTGTTTACAATTATATGGACGAATTACGCGTACGTATATTCGTATTATATACTTTTTATAATTACCGGGGATCGTGCCACGCGTACGTGTACACAATAAAATTATCCATGTTATAGTTTTTATAAAATATATATTCGAAAATTAAAAATAAAATCAGGAACATCATCACCCTTTTTATTTAGATAATGAACTGCACACCTCGGGTTATATGAAATTATTTTGACATCCGCGGAGAAATCATTTTTATTAAAATATTCGCTCGAAATTGCGCGTACGCATAATCCGAATTTGTTTTTTTTTTCTTTTATATAATCAGGGTGCGCGAACGCTTCCCTGATTGCGCAAAATCTTTGTTAATAGTATTATGGCCTTTTTCCCCAAATTGTTTATTATATCATGAGAAATCTCCATTTAAGATACCCTTGAATTCTTGAAAAGAACTTGCAATTTATTAAATGTTACCCGTCGATTATAATTTCCGGATATAAATTATATTCAGCCAGACTATTCAAATTCAAAGAAAAGCGTAAAAATATGATTAACACTATTTTCGGCAAATACAACATATATATCTATATGCCCAATAATGAATTGTATATGAAACTAAAAATGATTTATAAAGGGAAGAATATTTTTCAAGAACTTTTATTATTTCTATTTAGTGCAAGTCCTATTTCTAATTGTCGTTGATATAAAGTGTTGCAATTTGTATATCTCATCTTATTCTCATATACTTGCTTTTAATCTAATAGGCCTAATTATTTATTTAGGATGGTAAATAGGCATCAAATTGATAAGAGAGGGAATTATTATACAAATTGATTAACAACATTGCCTTACATGCCACATATTTGTATGTCTTGAAACATTCGTAGCACTTTAACATCATAATGAGCCATAACAACTCAACTTACCATCCACTAATGGTTCTATAGATACCTGTTATAATGCCACATAAGAACGTACAACTTATATCATTCCTTCCACAACTAAATCAGATATCAGAATAAACTAGCAATATGGTTTTGACATTTTCACGCTATTCTTTATTCAACTAACAACGTCACAAGGCCTAGTTAATGGCCAATCTTTATGTCATGTTTCCTACCTTGACAGTTCAAACATGACTAAACTAATGAGATGAAGGGCTAACATTATTACAAAGCTTTATACGAATTTCAAAGTAAGACAATTAACTCATAGCTATCAAATTGAATTCACTACTAATTAACTAACATGAAACAAAAATGAAATTTAAACTGATGAACTTGGACAAATGGAAAACAGAATTGCAATTCAAGCTTCATTGATTAGTCATGTTGAATCTCTTTCCAACATAAAATTTAAAAGACATGTACCTGAAAATGAAGGTAGAAGGAGTAAATTTCAGCAGTAGCAGCAATAACAAAATCAGTAGAATGTACCGATAACACAGCAAGTCTGAACAAGACCCGTTAACCCAGATGAACAGTGACAGAAACTTGAGGGAAAGATTTCAGATTCAAACTGAATAATATTCACACAAAAATAATTGCACAAACAACGGACTGATTCTAGGAGGATAACATTTTTTCAGATTTCAATTTCTTCCTGTTTCGGATTCCTGTTTCTGACTATATTTTCTTTTTTCTGTTTCTGTTTTCTTCTTCCTATTTTTTAAAACTCTCCTCTTAAAATCTGATTTTTCTTCTCCTTTCTTTCTTTCTGTCTTTCTCTCCTTTCTTTCTCTCTCAAAGACTGATCTTTTTCTCTTTTAAAATCTGCCTGAAAGCTCTCTTTTTTCCTTGTTTTTCTTTCTTCAAAGAGCTCCCTTAAATCAGTCCCAATCCCCCTCTATTTATACAGGGCTGTCCTGTACCCTTCTAGTGCTGCCTGGACCCTTTTTCTCCTTTTAAAATCAGAAAGTTTTCCATTAAAACTGCTTTTGAATACTTTAAATCTAAGTGCTCTTATCCTGATTTTTCAGCAGCCCCATTATCCCTTGTTCCTCATTATTACTTAAATTATAGCCACTATCATTCCATTATAAGCACACTATCACATTACCCTACTGTTTCAATCCAAAATAAACCTGAAATACT
This sequence comes from Nicotiana sylvestris, assembly GCF_000393655.2. Classification (NCBI taxonomy): domain Eukaryota; kingdom Viridiplantae; phylum Streptophyta; class Magnoliopsida; order Solanales; family Solanaceae; genus Nicotiana; species Nicotiana sylvestris. Next base: position 154,633,624 of record NC_091060.1, read on the forward strand.
ACTGTATTTACAGCCTTTAAACTAAAGTCAGAATCTGTTACAAAACAGATTTTAAAGTCTGTTTTAACAGTTATAACCATTCCTAGGATTAACCTCCTAATACAATTGTATTTAACCAACCTTTGTAAATTCGAATTCAAAACTAACATCACAACAATATTATACTGAATTCAGCCTAATAGTTCAACTGAATTTCAACATTGGATGAAAAATTAAACAAACACAGGAGCATTGTCAATATACTGACAATGCCCTGTTCAAAAAACAATATATACACATCATACATTTTAATTTACTGATTTGTAAACAAACATGATTTAATTGACGAGTATTAATCAGTTGACTATTTACAACATTTGTCCATAATCAGTCTAAAATAATAGAAGCAGACTATTTCAATCAGCATTATCATAAATGAGAATTCATATTATAACTAATCGACGAACTTAATCGAGTCGATTACTTACATTGTAAATAATCACAACCAACAGAAATAGTTTCATATTTGATCATATAGACGGGCATGAGACAAAGATGACAGAATTAATCAAATAAAATCATGAAAAATTAACAAGCTATTAAGACAAACAACAATACACGTAGAATACACAAAAGAAATAGAAAAATACCTCTGAATCTTCAAACTTCATACGGACTCGAACTCAACTTGGATTCGGACTTTGTTTGAAATCAAACAGACCTTAGTCGAAGTATTTTCCACTGAAAATACTTCGACTAAGGTCGATTAAACCTCAATATTTATTTAATTTGGGCAGAATCCAAAAGTCTGGTATTTCTAGGTTTTTTGAAGATTCGATTTGGGACTTAACCATTTTTGGTCAGATTCGAGGGGGACCAAATACGACACAAGGGTGAGGGTAACCTAGGGGTCATTTGGTGTCAATTTAGAACAGATCTGAGTTTGTTCTTGTTTGGTCCGAATCTTCAAAAGAAGATTCGAGAAGCTCGGAAGTGATTCGAGCCAAACAAGCAACAGATCCATACCTAGGGTGGTTAGGGGAAGCTATGGTGTTATTTTGGAAGCCATTGGAAAGGTTGGAGTTTTCAGACCCACCTTCGATTTAGTATTCGAAGAGTTGGGGTCTGATTCGAAGAAAACTAAGGTCAGATCTGTGTAGAAGATGTTCAGGGGGTTCTAGGGTGTTATTTTGGTGACCGGCGGCGTTGATGCCGCCGGGTTTCAGGCGGTGGGATCCTAGGGCGGCTAGGGTTAGGGGTGAGTTTCGGAAGGGATGATGAACAGGGAAGGAGGGGGGTGTTTGGCTAGGGGCCAGGGTAGGGATTTGGGATTTATATAGGGGGAAGGTGAATTGATGCTAACCGTTAGATCAAGTAGAATGAAGGGCCAAGATCAGTTCATTAAACCAAACGATGTCGTTTGGTTTAATGCCAGGGTCGGCTGAGTCGGGTCAATGGGTCGGGTTACGGGTTACGGGTAAGGGGGTGAGATCTTAACCGTTGGTTGGATTTGATCCAACGGTCCTTGAGAAGCTACGACCAAACGCTGTCGTTTTGGCTCATCTGGATTGGACCGGACTTAGGGCTGCCTGGATTGGGCTAAGGGGGGTAATTTGGTTTTGGTCCTGGATTTTAATCCAGGTCCGATTTTCACATTCTATTTTATTTTATTTTATTTTTTATTTCAATTTTCTAATTTAAATTCCTAAATTTAATTATAAAATAATTTTAACTTCTAGACAATATTAATCACTTTATAACAACTGTTCAACATACAGACAAAATATTAATCACATAGTGGAATATTTAAAATAGAACAAAAATGCATATTTTTGTGTTTTTATTTTGAATTAATGCATAATTAAATCCTAGATATGCATGCAACATGTATTTTATTTTATTTTTCATTTTATTATGACAACGTAAATATTTACGGACATAAAACAAATATTTAACAAACACCACGCAAATTCACAAATTGCATACTAACAGAAATTTATTTTATTTTTGATTTATTTTTGGAGTAGTTTTCGTAAGGCAAAAATCACGTGCTCACAATTGCAGTCAGTCCTTTCTCCTTCTTTATCTTCCTTTTAGTGTATTTTGGCTACTCTCACACTATGTTAGTCTTGCTATATTTTAGAACAGTTGTAGTATTTGCTCATGACTTAGTGACACCCATGGTCGGGCTTTTATTTCCACATTTTAGTTTTTGAATTAACCTTTTTTACAAAATTTCAGTATGGAAAAGGCTATTATCTATCTTTTAATGAAATATCGAATTGTTTGGGAGTGTGTCAGGTTTCTTAGTTCCATAATAGGCACCATCACGACTGGGTTAGTTTTGGGTTATGACACCCTTCTTCCCCTGTTCTATTCTTCTCCCCCATTAATTTTGTTCCCTTTACCTCCCCCAATTTCCCTTTAATTTCTCTTCTTTTTTTTCACAATTAGACTTTTTTTCTTAGGATGAAAATCTTGTACAACTTTTTATTTTTTCAAGGATTATGATTTTGTTTGGTCTCAGTGGTTAAAGGTGAAAAAGTGATGATTATCATTCGTGGTTTTTGATGAGGTCAGTGATAGCTTTTTTTCTAAGGCAGGTTGATGGTGCTTCTCTTAGTTACAAATAGGTGATATGGATGTTGGAGTTTTGAGAGTTGAATTATACCAGAATTTTCATATATCTAATGCAACTCCCTCATTTCATCTGTCCCCTTATCTTAGATCATTCACGATCCTAGCAGGTATAACAGAAAGAAATAGAAAAAAAATTAAAACATTTAAGAAATTGATATTTTTTATTGATTTGGGAGTTATAGAGTGGAGTAGGAAGGAGTTCATAGTTGATTCGAAGGATTTTAGAGTGGGTGAGATTCTTACCGTGAGAATGATGTCTATGGTGGATGAAACAGAGGGTGATGGTGATGCTGCCATGGTGTAGAAGAAGAGATAGATGGAACGAATTATAGTTGGTTTATTCTGTCTTGGGGCTTGGGAAGAGTGGATAAATAAGTGGGTGGGGGCTGGTAAAACAATATTAAAAGGGGGTTGTTTAATGTAACACGTGTCAAGCTCTAAAATTTTCGGACAAAAAATTGGTCTTTAAAAGATCCGTTAGTATTAAAGGGTAGTAATATGCCACTCGATTAACGGCATGGGGACTAGTTAGCTACTTTACAAATGAAGGGTACCAATGAGCCATTTCGCTTACCATAAGGGTAGTATTGAGCCTTTTTCCTTCTTGAAAATATATACTCCTATTTTCTTTCTCTGATCAATCAAGTAAGTGTTTCTTTTTATTACTTACACCAAAAAGAATTCGAAATTGGCGCTTGACGTCCCCAACTTTTAATGCTTTATCTCTAAGAGGTTGTTTAGTAGGATGCATTAGATAAATAATGTATGCATTAGCTTTGTGTATTAATAATACCTTGTTTGGTACGTTTTTTGAATCTATGCATTAGTTATACACCATATTTTGTATTATCCTATACATAACTAATGCATAGAAAACCATGATATTAACAATGCAATAGGTTTTAATGCATGTGTTAGCTTAGTTAAAGACACAATTGTCCTTCAAAATTTATGCTTGATTAAGATACGCTATTATTTTAATACAAGTTTGACGTAAAGTTTGACACTGAAATTGCTCCTGCTATTTATATTTATACTCTACCAATTTCTTCATTGTAAATTTATAAATTTGTACTCTACTACTGCGTACTAGAATGCACTTATAATCAACTCATTTTTCTTTTAATTTTTTTAACTCAAACTTTCTCGGCCTAATAATCCAAGAAAGTGAGAAATAAAATTATATCCCCAGTAGATAAATAAATATTTAGCATATTTTCTTTTTTTATAAATAAATATTTAGTTCTATACTACAATATAGAAGGACAAATTAAATATATTTTTAAAAATCTTTTTCGCATAAAAACATTACTCAACAAATATTTCTTTTAAAAAGAAAAAGTGATGAATTGGTTATGAGGGTATTTTCGTAAACAAATAATTCTTTTAGAAATTGTGCAATGTTTTAATACATTAAACCAAACAATGGATAAGAAATATACCAGCATAACTAATACCAGCATTACTAATATATTTTATCACTATTATTTTTATGCACCCTACCAAACAACCCCTAAGTATACACTAATTAACACACCATATATAGGCTGTCCGGATAACTTTTGAGGAAAGCTTCTTTGCATATTTTATATGAAAAAAGAGTTCGGGAAGAAGTTCTAAACATGCTTGGATACATACCCTAATTTTGGGAGCTTCTATTTTGCAAACACTAACTTTTCTTAAAGAAGTTTCCAAACTAATAAGTTTTTCAAATATTGTAAAATCTCAAAAAATTATGCTTGCAAACTCAAATTCTACATAACGTGAAACATGTGTTACCAAAGAACTGTGTGCATTTAGGTCTTCTATGCACTTTTTAGAGGGTGTTTGGCTAAGCTTATAAGCTGGTCAAATTGGCTTATAAGCAATTTTTGGCTTATCTACGCGTTTGGTAAAATTAAAAGTGCTTATAAGTTAAGTGCTTATAAGCCAAAAGCCATAAGTTGGTCTCCCCCAACTTATCAAATTTCAGCTTATAAGCACTTTAGGTTTGACCAAGATATTTACTATTCTATCCCTAAAATACTTTTTTGCTTATTATTAATTTCAGTATTTTTATCCAAACACATAACTGCTTATTTTTCTAATCAGTTTCAATACTTAAAAGTGTTTTTTAACACCTAATGTTGATCAGCTATTCTAAATCAGCTAAGCCAAACAGGTTCTTAGTTTAAAAAAGAAGACACATCAAACTAGAGAACAGTTGTACATCGTGGGCTGCTATTCATCTCTTGTCATTTCATTAGTGACGTCTTATGTGCAGTCGTGCAGGTTGAGAGTGTTGATCCAATTAGTATATCGTCATCCATAACTTATTAGGAAATTGGCAACTAATTGTAATTAACTAAAACTCAATAACAATTGCATGTATCTTGTGTTAGGTGTGGCTCACTTGATAAAGTATAGGACTATTGATTGAAGAAGAGATGAAACAAAATGTTGGGGGGGGGGGGTATGAGATAGAGCTTTACTTATGGGTTCATTCAAATTCGTAGTTGTGATTCAGACTTTGTAGATGCAATGAAAAAATCACTAGATAATACGAATAATTGCTTTCGAACACGATAAATCAAATGAGTTGGGTAGAATTCCCCACTCGAACTTATAAAATTCAAACCAAAATTTGCCTTTGAATTTATGAAAGAACCATTTAATAATTAACGTCTCCTCTCATTACTTTAAGAAAAACGTTTACTCAATCAAAAATATTAGTTGAAAATAATGGTGAAGGAAGAGAAACACAATTTCTCAAAGTCGACGTAAAAAAAACGAGAGTAAACTGAAGTGCGCCTATCTTGTTATTGCGTATGTAAAATCATAGATTACGATATATTATTGATAATTATTTGGTCACTATCCGATAGAGCTAACCGCACTTCTTCTACTAGATAGCTTTCACAAGTTGCTCACTTGTATTCAAACTCTTCCACTAAATGTACACATGATGTAACGTGAATTCAATATATGAGAGACACATAAGTCGTACTCATCATACTTCTTGGTTTACTCGACACTAAGCCCCATATTTATATTTTTCATGTTCCAATTGGAAAAAATGGGCGTACGGAATATTAGATTCTCACATAGGTTGTGAACGGAAGACTTTGCATCCTTATATGGTATTGTGACAATTCCCACCTCATGAATTAATTTTTGAAGTTGATTAAGGTCCAATATTTTTTTATTTGTTATATTTATAATAAAGGAACAATTTCCGTAGGCATGGCATCATCAAAAGCTCTTCATATTATGCAGGCTTAATTTCATCCGTGGTTACTAATAAAGTACAATATAAAATAATTTTTAATAATTAAAAGTAATATAATCTTATCCATTACAACAATAAAGTCTTAAAATTAATTTTTTATATCATTAAGATTGCCGTGATGATGAGCTACATTACAATAAATAATGCTACTACATTGACTGTCAATAAAACTATCATTACATTTGTTCTATTAATGACACGTTGATCACGTTGATCTATCTCAAGATTATAGTGCGAACACGTAAATCACTACAAACTTGGATATAGGAAGGTGTGCTGCATTCAACCGGCTGTTAGTTTTAGATGAAAAAATAGTTAAACATTTTAAATATCTATATAAATATATAAAG